>NC_064922.1:295530635-296155635 GCF_023897955.1 Schistocerca gregaria
AAATACATACAAAACAACAAGTAAGCATGTTCAAATGTGTGAAACCTTATGGGACTTAACTGCAAAGGTCATCAGTCCCTAAGCTTACACACTACTTAACCTAAATTACCCTAAGGACAAACACACACACCCATCAAGTAAGCATGGAATTAGACGCTGATGTAGTAGCGTTTTATGTGATTGAAAGGTGGTTAATAAATATTTTCTGGTCTCTATTGAGACAGAACTGTGGGCCATTACCTTTTGGTACAAAAACTATTAACGTTCACAGAGTATAAACTTTTAATGTACTTGCTACCAAGTGACGAAGGGGGGAATGGTGTTTTCATAAACACAGCAGAGAATATCCCTGTTAAGTCAACTACGTTGGTACTCGACAAGAGTGGAAGCAGTACACAGTCGCAGTAATCTCCAGATGAGAACATATGAGGAGCTTGTTCGCTACTGGCGCGCTGTTTATTAGAACACGGTCTTATTGCTCTTCCCATAGACTGCTCTCACCTGTCGTGCACAGCATCCTCCATAAATACTGGACATGCGAATCTGCGACGAGGTGTATTACAGTTTATTACCGAGCTCAAAACATTACTCTTTTCTAATTATTTGTATGACGCTTTTTACTAAGCTGTATTGTGAATTTTAGAGATTTTTTCAGTTTTTATGTAAGAGGTGCTTTTATTTAATGGTTATTTAAGGTAGAACAGCACCGGAAAGGGTAAAATACAGGGACTAAAAGGCTACTTACTTCTTGCTCAGAAACCAGACTGCAGTCATAAGAGCCGAGGGACATGAAAGGGAAGCAGTTGTTGAAACTGAGTGAGACAGCGCTGTAGCCTGTCCCCGATGACAGCTATACCGTCTCTTAGTAAAGGAATATTTTCAGAACATATGCTTTTACTTTGCTACCTTCCATTTCATATCCTGTGGTATCCATGGGCGTCAGTGCATTAAGTCTCGTCGATTGCCTAAACTACGGAGGGAGTTCCGTTATTTCCACATTATGTAAATACGTCAGTATAATTCTCCGTAATGAGTTAACAATACCAAGTCATTTAATTTAATAATCATCGTTTGCAATTGAAATTCACTTCTGTTTGTCAACGAACATGTTTCGTCAAATTATTTTAGAGACCTCCAGCGGTCTACAAAAAGATATGAGTATTATAACAACTGACTTGATTTATTGCGTAGTGTCGCACAAAGAAATTCCAACATTGACGTCATTCTGGCAAGTACTGTTCAGTAAGAATAACTATTTCTTGTTTTGTTCAGGACTGCCGAATGATTTCCACATTTGCGCCATCATAAAAAAAAAAATGTTCTAATGTGTGTGAAATCTTATAGGACTTAACTGCTAAGGTCATCAGTCCCTAAGCTATACACTACAAAACCTAAATTATCCTAAGTACAAACATACACACCCATGCCCAAAGGAGGAATCGAACCTCCGACGGGACCAGCCGCACAATCCATGACTGCAGCGCCCGAGACCGCTCGGCTAGTCCCCCATCATCAAGCACACCTACTACGTAACAACGCATACAACTAGGACGCAGTGACGCATTTGAGAACTTATTATTATGTTACATAGATTCCCTTGACAACAGCGCAAAATCCGAAATAGGTCGATTATGTGTAGTAAAATAATAATAAGTGTTTGAACTGAACAGTTTTTGTGAAAATTATTTTTCTAGGGATTATAATAATTATTTTCATAGCTGTAAATATTCGTGTTTGAGACATTATGATTAGATATGTAGCAGTCATTACAGCACCCTTAGTTTAACCCTTCATTTTCATTAGTTACAAATAATGTAAGTGCTCAATCTTTATATTTTGCTTGTCAAAACGATAAACACCGTGGAGCTCCCAACTGCAGAAAAGTGGTTGCAAATATCATCTATATGATTCAGATTATGCTTCCATAGTTGCGATGATACCTATATCGAGTTACTTCTTCTAAGTTTCTCGCTTTTGGTGTTAAAAAGAGTCAAACATTATTCACTATTCAGAGCTGCGTTATATTGCAGGGAAATCTTGCAGTAGTTTCAGATAATGGAAATACAATTACCCAACTTCGGACCATCAAAATTCGATTAAGTTTTAAGAACAGTAGACACCGTTTCCTGCGGACGAGGTATGTTGGTTTAGAAGTTTCCCTGAATGTATGAATGCATAAGAAGTCGGCTTCCGAAAACTCTCAAAAGGAGATGATCCATATTGGCTGCTATTTCCACCTGTTATTGCTCTGCAAGTGCGAAAGAGAATCGTTGAGTATTCGTAATATATTATGCAGTCCGATTTTCTAAATGAATACCCACATAACTTTCCCGTAAGTTCTGTCCACGTATTTACGCACTGACTATGATAAAATAATTGACGTTGATTTGGGACAAACTCAGTTACACAATTTCGCCAATAACATTCAACGTATGGAACTTTGAGTTTATCTATGTTTTTAGAAGTTACTTCTGCAGCGTATATTTTTATTCACTCTGGGGCAACGATTCTATTAACTGTGCAGAAAACAAAAGGAAGCAGCAGACCTTCAAATTTCTATTAGAATGGAACTGTACAAGCGACTGCACCAGACAGGCCTGCTGGTCTCTCACGCATTCTTTTTCGAATATGTGACCGTACTGTTATATTTAGAAGTCTCCGTTCGTGCTACCGGTACTGACCCTCAGACAACACGTCTGGCTGTGATCTTCCTCTCTGTGCCTCATTAAATGTATACGTAAATACACTGACGTGACAAACGTCGTGGGACAGCGATATGCCCATAAACCGTGGGCGATAGTGTGGTGTCCACGAGGTATAAAAAGTACTGACGGAACTGTCATTTGTACTCAGGTGATTCACTTGAAAAACTTTAAGACGTGATTATGGCCGCATGACGGGAGTTAACAGACTTTGAACTCTGAATGGTAGATGGTGCTAGACACATGAAATATTCCATCTCGGAAATTGTTAGGAAATTCAATATTCGGAAATCAAACGTGTCAAGACTCTCCCGAGAATACTAGATTTCAGTTACTACCTCTCAGCTCGGACAACGCAGTTGCCTTCGGCCTTAATGACAAGAGCAAGAACAGCGGCGTTTGCGTAGAGTTGTCAGTGCTAACAGATTAAACAACACTGCTAGAATAACGCAGAAATCAATGTGGGACGTACGACGAAGGTATCCGTCAGGACAGTGCAGAGAATTTTGGCGTTACTGAGTTGTGGCAGCAGACGACCGACGCGAGTACGTTTGCTAACAATGAAACATCACATTAGAAAATATAAGAATGACATTGCTGGTAAACCTCTTACGGTATTTGATTTTCAAACAGCTGGGCAAAACTGAACGTACTCAGACATTTTTCTCTCTTTACTTATTCTCATCATCACTAAACTGACAAACAATATTTTAAGCGCAACGCAGTCTGACTTTCAATAATCGCTACAAAAGAATGGCCCTGACTAACAATAACCTATACCTTTCATGAATCACTTACGTCACAAAAATCTTCGTTACTCGAACTACTGCAATACAGCGAACGCCAATACTGCCAGCTAAATAAAAGATTGTAACTACTGAAGGCACTAACTACTAATAGGCATAGTTAGCAAATTAAAGATTTTGTTAGAGAATAAACAATGTATTTTCCTTAATAGTGGTTCATGACAATCAGGCTTTCAAATTTCCTTTTTCTGATGGACACACATCCAGATCGTCCGCCCTCAAAACGCTTCCATCTCTCTCCCAACATCCACCACTGCTGGTGGCTCACCTCCAACTGCACAACGCCACGCGCTGTTCACATCCAAATGCCCAACACTACAATAGAGAATATTGCAACATTACCAACCACCCACAGACTGCACACAACTCAGTCAGTGATTTTCATACAGAGCGCTACGTGGCGTTACCAACATTAAAACCTAAACAGCCTACTTTCAACCGGACGACTTCGCCTGCAGTGCCTCTCCTGGGCTGGTGACCGTATCGGTTGGACTCTTGTTGACCGGAAAACCGTGGTCTGGTTAGAGGAGTCCCGATTTCATTTGGCAAGAGCTAATGGTAGGGTTCAAGTGTAGCACAGAGTGCACGACACCACTGACCCAAGCTGTCAAGAAGGCTCTGTGGAATCTGGTGGTGGCTCCATAATGGCGTGGGCTGTGTTTACAAGGAATGGACTGGGTCCTCTGGTCCATGTGAATCGATCGTTGACTAGAAATGGATGCGTTCGGCTACTTGGAACCACTTGCAGCCATTCATGGACTTCATGTTCCCAAACAACGATGGAAGTCTTATAGATGACAATGCGCTATGTCACCGAGCGACAATGGTTCGCGATTGGTTTGATGAACATTCTGGATATTTCGAGCGAATGATATGGCCACCCACGTCGGCGGACGTGAATTCCATCGAACATTTATGGGACATAATCGAGTGATTACTTCGTTCACAAAATCCTTCGCTGGCATCACTTTCGCTATTATGGACAGCTACAGAGGCAGCATGGCACATTGTCTCTGTAGCGTACTTCCAATGAGTTGTAGAGCACATCTTTCATAGAGTTGCTGCATTACGCCGGGAAAAAGGAGGTCCGAGACGATATTAGGTGTCCCATGACTTTTGTCACCCCAGAATATACCGAACGTTTAGATCCATTTTTCAGACTAAAAAAACAGCAAATATTATGTCGCCGAAACTAATAAATACATTTTGCCTGCGAGGGATAGCTGATTAGCTAATACAGTATGACCGCTGTCTTGACTTTAGAGCTCGTTGCACGCTCCGAGTGCTAGTGGCTGGACTGTCATCAATCGTGTGTAACATATTCTGTTCTATATCTGGTGATTTTGCAGCAGCTCTCGAAGACACTACGCAAAGATGCAAAGATACTGTGATGTGAGAACCGTCGGTGCGTAAGCTACTCAGCCCAGAGTCGTTAGCTACTCCTTCGCTGTATTCAGTGAACCCATACACGAGGTGCATATCGACCAACTGTTCATTGTTAAACCTATCCACAGTACTGTTGTATATCACTGCCAAAGCGCAACTAACACAGCCGGAAAAAATACCCTAGACGGAATCGAGCAGTGCCGAACGCAAACATGAGGGCTACAAGGTGACTAAAGGGCACTAAAGTTGTCTACAGCAGGTACCGTGAGTGAATGGAAACACGACGCGCAGAGTAAACCGTCGACATTTGCACTGTTGGGCACTATTTCAGTGCAAGACAGACGCGCTGATGGGAAAAAAATCGTAATATCAAAATAAAATTGATGCAGAGTAATTTTGGGAATGCGTTTGTCTAGGTAACATATTTAAGTTATTAACATTGGAATATCACAGGTGAATGCAAGCACGAGATAAGCCACTGAAAATGTGAAATGCTGGTAAATTAATTAGCAGTGTAACCCACACATTGCTGAATGCAAGCATGCAAATATGCATGTATTGTGTTTTACAGGTTCCGTATGTCAGTTTGTGAGATGGAGTTCCATGCCTGTTGCCCTTGGTCGCTCAATGCAGGGACGTCCGATGATGTCCCACATGTGCTCGACTAGAGACAGATATAGAGACCGAGCAGGCTGAGCACATATCGCCACAGTGTAGAGCATGTTGGGTTGCAACAGCGGTGCGTGAGCGAGCGTTATCCTGCTGGAAAACACCCCATGGAATGCTGTTCATGAACGGCAGCACAACAAGTCGAACCAGGCTGACGAACAATTTTGCACTCAGGGTGCATGGGAGAACCACGGGAGTGTTCCTGGTCTCAAACGAAATTGCACCCCAGGCCATAACTGCCGGCCGGAGTGGCCGAGCGGTTGTAGGCGCTACAGTCTGGAGCCGCGCGACCGCTGTGGTCGCAGGTTCGAATCCTGCCTCGGGAATGGCTGTATGTGATGTCCTTAGGTTAGTTAGTTTTAAGTAGTTCTGAGTTCTAGGGGACTGATGACCTTAGAAATTAAGTCCCATAGTGCGCAGAGCCATTTGAACCATAACTCGAGGTGCAGGTCCAGCGTGACTAGCAAGCAAACACGTTTATTACAGGCTCTAAACTGGCCTCCTCCTAAGCAACACACGGCCATCACTGGCACAGAGTCAGAACCTGCTTTCATCAGGAACCGCAACAGACATCCTCTCTGCACTCCTATGAGCTCTCGTCTAGCTCCACTAAAGTCGCAAACGGCAGTGGTTAGGGGTCAGTGGAATGCGACCTACAGGGCATCTGGCTCGGAACTGTCCTTGAATTGATTGATAACAGTTCGTTGTGTCACTGTGGTGCCAACTGCTGCTCAGAATGCTGCTGCGGATATAGCCAGAGCTATATGGCGAACGCGATGGTTTGTCCTCTCGGTAGTGCCACGTGAGCGACCGCAGCTCTGTCTTCTTTCGGTTGTACATTCATGTGACCACAACTGCCAGTAATCATGTACAATGGCTACAATCCTGTTAAGTCTTTCTGCAGTATCGCCGAAGGAACATCCAGATTCTCGTAGCACTATATGCGAGCTCTTCAAACATAGTGAGGTGCTGATAATGGCATCTTTGTCGCCATTCTTGACTAACATCAACACACCACGTAAAGTCTCAAAGGTAGATAGCTCCTATTTAAAGCAAATCTGATTTGCATCCTCATAGTGGCGCTACTAGCGCTTCCCTTACACGATTGGCAAGAAATCTGAATAGACATCATCTTTCAGATGTAGAAACACGCCTATAAACTTTCGCTTATGTCGCACGTTTTCTTCTTGGTACTTCCATTTTTTTCCGTTAGTCTAATAAGCTAATTGGGGCAAGAACCTAAACGAAATGCAGTAACTCTGTCATCAGTCACCGTGGTCCCTTATATCAAAATCCTCAGACGATATCTCTCAAAAAATAAACTACTGGCCATTACAATTGCTACACCAAGAAGAAATGCACATGATAAACGGGTATTCATTGGACAAATATATTATACAAGAACTGACATGTTATTACATTATCACGCAATTTGGGTGCATAAATCCTGAGAAATCAGTACCCAGAACAACCACCTCTGGCCGTAATAACGGCCTTGATACGCCAGGGCATTGAGTCAAACAGAGCTTGGATGACGTGTACAGGTACAGCCGCCCATGCAGCTTCAACACGATGCCACAGTTCATCAAGAGTGGTGACTGGCGTATTGTGACGAGCCAGTTGATCGGCCACCATTGACCAGACGTTTTCAATTGGTGACAGATCTGGACAATGTGCTGGCCACGGCAGCAGTCGAACATTTTCTGTATCCAGAAAGGCCGGTGCAGGACCTGAAACATGCGGTCGTGCATGATCCTGCTGAAATGTAGGGTTCCTCAGGGATCGAATGTAGGGTAGAGCCACGGGCGTAACATATTTGAAATGTAACGTCCACCGTTCAAAGTGCCGTCAAAGCGAACAAGTGGTGACCGAGACGTGTAACCTATTGCACCCCAAACCATAACGCCGGGTGATACGCCAGTATGGCGATGACAAATACACGCTTCCAATGTGCATTCAGCGCGATGTCACCAAACATGGATGCGACCATTGTGATGCTGTAAACAGAACCTGGATTCATCCGAAAAAATGACGTTTTGCCATTTGTGCACCCAGGTTCGTTGTTGAGTACACCATCGCAGGCGCTCCTGCCTGTGATGCAGCGTCAAGGGTAACCGCAGCCATGGTCTCCGAGCTGATAGACCACGCTGCTGCAAACGTAGTCGAACTGTTCGTGCAGATTGTTGTTGTCTTGCAAACGTCCCCATATGTTGACTCAGGGACCGAGACGTGGCTGCTCGATCCGTTACAGCCATGCGGATAACATACCTGTCATCTCGACTGCTAGTGATACGAGACCGTTGGGATCCAGCACGGCGTTCCGTTTTACCCTCCTGAACCCACCGGTTCCATACTCTGCTAACAGTCATTGGATCTCGACCAACGAGAGCAGCAATGTCGCGATACGATAAACCGCAATCGCCATAGGCTACAATCCGACCTTTATCTAAGTCGAACGTGATGGTACGCTCTTCTCCTCCTTACATGTGGCATCACAACAACGTTTCACCAAGTAACGCCGGTCCACTGCAGTTTGTGTATGAGAAATTGGTTGGAAACGTTCCTCATGTGAGCACGTTGTACGTGTCGCCACCGGCGACAACCTTGTGTGAATGCTCTCATAAGCTAATCATTTACGTGTCACGGCATCTTCTTCCTGTCGGTTAAATTTCGCGTCTGTAACACGTCATCTTCGTGGTGTAGCAATTTTAATGGCCAGTAGTGTATTTAAGTTTGTCGGTAGAGACCTGGTTAACACTGTACAACTTAACGTGTGTTCTGTAACAGTGTAGATTTCAGAGCTGAATAGCGCTAGCAACGTCTTTTAAAATTCAATTACGCTATTTTTATCCGCTTGGGAGAGGTCCCACATACTGCAATGTATCTCGGGAAAGCGAAGAAGACATAAAAGATGTTTGTTTATGTGCGTGGGATAAAGACGATGTGGTCACTGGGTTTCTGTTTCAAAAACCAGCAGCAAGATGAAACGGCGAGGCAGATAGAGAGAGAGAGAGAGAGAGAAGAGACAGAGAGAGAGAGAGCTCTGCCCATTGGTAGACCGCCGCGAGGGTATACGTCACGCCGCGCCACACCGCGTGTGAGCTTTTCAATTATGACAGGCGGGCTGCCAGCGATTGGCTGTTTATCGCGAGCTCCCGTTTGTCAGTCTCTCTCGCGCATCGCCGAAACAGATCACGTTAACCTGACTCTGATCGGAACGTCAATCAAAATGTCACCTACGAGCTGTCTGACCAGACACGACGTGCGCTTTGACTAATCACTTTATAGCGCGCTGCGGAATGTGTATACATACCATCAGCACTGTGGATTGGCCCTTTTTTTTTTTTAACAAGATGTCATACAACGGCGCGTCGCGGATCACAAGTGTAACGTTAGTGTCGTGTTTCAGCTTTTCAGTTTAAGTTACTGGAGGTTTTACAAAGGAGTGACACTTTACGGGCTAATACGAAGAAGAATGAAGGATGATTAGGGTTTAATGTCTCGTCACCGTCGAGGTCATTAGAGACGAAGAACAAGCTCGGATTGTATTCAAGGATTGGGAAAATATCCGGCAGTGCCCTTTGAAAGGAACCATCGCGATATTTGCCTGTAGCGATTTACGGAAACTACAGAAAATCTAAATTTGGACGGCCGTATGTCGATTTTGAAACATCGTCCTCCCGAAAGCGAGTCCTATTTACTAACCACCTGGTCACAAGCTCGATGGTTAACACGAATGTAAGTCAATGAGTAAAGGCATTTTTTTTTTTTTGCCCCATAGTTTGACAGCACTGACTCAACAATGAGATGCCTGAATCTATCCTTATTGGTTCAGTGAATATTTGTGTTTGCAGTGCCCTCAGATCATTAGATTATGAATGTCACGTTTTCCTTACCCACCAAGGAAGATGTGATTCGTTTCTTGTACTTTGAAAGAACTAAAGCTGCGGTGATTATTTGCATAATGCAGCTGCTTTATGCTGGTAGCTGTCTTAGTGGATGCGTGGATAAATTTCTTTAAACGTGAACTTGTACCTGCCTGCGTGGAAGAGTGTTCGGGTGGGGCACCCAGTTTGAAAATGAACGGGTACATTGACAAATCAGATCAAATGTTTCGTGACGATCGTCGTGCCAGGACTGATGATACTGAACATGAGTTAAACATTACTTACGGTTCTGTATTTGCAATTGTCTGTTAATCTCTAAACTATTGCAAAGTTAGTGCTCGTTGGGTACCACGGATATGGAACACTAACACAAACAGTAACGTTATGAAATATCGAAATCACAATTAACACACGGCGAAAGGGATGGAGGAACATTTCTCAGTCGTATCATAAACGTTAATATGACGTGGCTTCATCACGATGAACGGCTGGATAAGTGTTAGAGCATGGCGTGCAAATATCCAACTTTTCCTACAGAAAAAAAAACATCAGAATCCAAGATTCTGCAAGGCAGTTGAATGTGTTTTGAGAGGTTTAAGGTCTGCTGCTTCTAGATTACACTCCTGCAGGTCAAATAATATACAGTAAGCTAGTGCGAAATCTGAAACCCAAAATCAAAATAAGCTTTCGAAAACTTGTGATTTTGCTTCAGTATAATACCATTCTTCATACAATTGGTAAAACGATCCATTGCATTCACAATTTTAACTTTTCAATTTTTTCAACCGATGAAGTATCACCTGCTTGAGTTCATGTTAACATCGGATGGCGAGGTAGTGGAGGCGGTAAAGGAGCGCATCTGAACGAAGCCATGAACCTTCTTACAGAAGTAACATTGGAACATTATCAAGAGACGATCCAAGTGCTTATAGGTCGACGAAGATAATGTGGGGAAATGACGATAGTCGCTAATTTTTTTACCTTTTTACAAAATTAGCTTTCACTTTTTTCTTGTCTTCGTAGTACAGCAATGTTCCATTTCTTACCGCTGCCTGATGATATCATTTTTATTTCTATCCGCAGCAAGCGGTTCTAGTGTGCCTCATAATATCTCTGGCGCTCCATTTGGAAACAACGGAAATGTAAATAGATTACCTCAGATAAATAAGATATGAATTTGGCCCCCGTCCTAGCCTGGTAAGCTTGCGTGCTGCGTAAAAGGCAGAAACCATTTACAAAGAAACTGGTACCCCTGCTTAATATATCGTGTAGGGCATGGACTCGATTAATGTCAGAAGTAGTGCTGGTGCGAATTGACACCATGTTTTCTGCAAGCGCTGTCCATAAATCCCAACAGTATGAGAGGATGGAAGATCTCTTCTGGACAGCACGTTGCAAGACATCCAAGACATCCTCAATAACGTTCATGCCTGGGGCGTTTGGTAGCCAGCGGAAGTGTTTAAACTGTGAAGAGTCTTCCTGGAGCCATTCTCTAGCAATAATGGACGTGTGGGATGTCGCATTGTCCTGCTGGAATTGCTTAAGTCCATCTGAATGCACAATGGACATGAATGGATGCAGATGATCAGACAGAATGCTTAGGTACATGTCACCTATCAGAGTAGTTTCTAGACATATCAGAGGTCCCATACTGCACACACCCCAGACCGTTATACAGCCTCCAACAGTATGAAAAGTTCCCTTCTGAAATGCACGGTCCATGGATTCATGAGGTAGTCTCCATACATACACGTCCATCCGCTCAATTCAATTTGAATCGAGACTCGTCCGACCAGGTAACATGTTTCCTGTTGTCAACAGTTCACCGTCGGTGTTGCCGGGCCCCTGCGAGGCGTAAAGCTCTGTGTCGTGCAGTCATCAACGGTTCACGAGCCCATATCGATGATGTTTCGTTGAACGGTTCTCACCCGGACAGTTGTCGACGGCCCAGCATTGAAATCTGCAGCAGTTCGTGGAAGGGTTGCACTTCTGTCATGTTATACGATTCTCTTCAGTCGTAGTTGGTCTCGTTCTTGCAGTACCTTTTCCAGGTCGCAGCGATGTCGGAGATTTGATGTTTTACCGGATTCCTGATATTCACGGTACACTGGTGAGATGGTCGTACGGGAAAATCCCCAACTCATCAGTACCTCAGAGATGTCGTGTCCCATCGCTCCCGCACCGACTATAACACTACGTCCAAACTCACTTAAAACATGATATCCTGCCGCTGTAGGGGCAGTAACCGATCCAACAACTGCGCAGACACTTGTCCTTCATAGGCGTTACCGACCACAGTGCCCTATTCTGTCTGTTTACACATCTCTGTATTTGAGTACGCATATACCCACGTTTCTTTGTCTCTTCAGTGTATAATAGATGAAAATAACCTAACGACAGTACTATTTGTGTGTGATCAGCTTATCAGAGGTAGTTCAGAGAATGAAATACAACAGGAATAAGGTCCTACAATCACGCGGATGACAACCTACCACTGTGTCATACCTTGTCATGTGGCATCATGCAAAAGCTGTATGGAGGGTCATGGGGCTAGTACACCGATCTCCTTACCACTGTTGATTTTTCAGGCGTTGGATCCACAACACCCCATTCAAGTAGTTCTCTGATGGCATAACGAGGTTGGGAGCACCCCGTCCCACCTCTATAGCCAAGGGAAAATCCCTGGCAGTAGCAGAAACAGAACCCGGGTCTTCCGCGTAAGGAGCACTAGGCTGCCAAATAATACAGTAGGAAATATCAGCAGAAAAACAAAAACAATGGCCCTCCATGCTGAAAACCCAGTCGTGTCTAAAACCGTTATTGTAAACAAAATCATTAAGCAAGTCTCGTAGTTTGCATAATACATGTTTTTCACAAAACATGTAAAAAAGTGGATCCCCAGATTAAAAGGTTTAATGAAAACAGTACAACAAACACTAGGTAACAAAGAAGCGCTAATCAAATAATATGTTGTTGTTGTTGTGGTCTTCAGTCCTGCGACTGGTTTGATGCAGCTGTCCAAGCTTCTTCAACACCCAGTACCCAGTATCCGAATTAGAATTTTGAGGCAAGTAACCACGGTCACTGCTGCAGGCCTTTAACGCCAAGAACGGCAATTATAAAATATTTTAACACACATGCTGTAAAACAGCAAATACAACAGCATAGGTAAATTTAAATGGGCAAGCAACTGATCACCAAACCGGTGAGACAAAATGATGATAAACTTGGTAGCACAACTATTTTAAACCTGCTGTAGCGCCAAGAATGCCAATTATATAAAAAAATTAAAAACATACAGTAAAGCAGCAAATACAATAATAAAACATAAGGGCCAGTCACAGACGGTGCACCAGGTATCGACATCTGAGTAGGTCCAGAAAAAAAAAACACCTTCGCGAGCAATGAGATAGGCAGCCAAGAGTTGCATTCACTTCACAAGATGGTAGCTCAGACTAGTGGCACGTTAACGAATGACTAATGATAACCTTCCTGAGGCTACCTGACGTCCAATAGACCAAATTCAAAGATGTAAAGCTATGCCAAAGCTGGAACCGGCGGTCAGGACTCCAAACGCAGAATACTGTGCACAGAGCGCCCAGGACGAGAAAGGAATCACTACAACCAGAGTAGAAGAATCGCCAATCAACCTACAATCAAGAAAAACTGTCAGAACTACACGCCTGACTGGACAGCAGCGGCAAGGCGAGAAAACGTACACCGCCATTACATACACTAACCCCCAGGGCAGATAACTGGGGTATTAGCGGCCATGGGGCAGGAAAAATACAGCTGGTTGAACTTAACAAATAGTGACAAACTGAATGCGATAAATAGCAATTAGAAGTCCAGGAAAGCTAATCAGTTCCGCCTTCCCCAAGCACTCCACTCGCTGCTCTTTGTCTCGGCAACACTACGAGCAGCAACGCCAACCCAAGTCACTGGAGAATCGCAACATCTCACAATGGTGGAGGTTTCTCTACTTGAATCCAAAAGCAGTCTACTTAAAGCTTGCAGGATCCGGTTTAGAGCGAGGTCGTGCACCCTCATGACCACAGGTCTTCGATCTGGCAGTCCATGGGCCCCGCAGTGGTCCCGGCGTGTTTCACCGCTGCGTGGACCTCGCTCCTCCATGTCCCAAACTGAACTGCCCACTGACACGACCCGCAACAGTAACGACGTCGCCCCAAAGATAGGGCCACAGTTACTATATATCGATAACCGCCGCTGCTGCCACCAGCGGACAGGCATCGCTTGCGAAACCAAGTTGCGCCAGTCAACAAGAGAAGAAGAGAAACAACGGCAACCATGTCAACTAAACAATACGGTCTGGCCTCCAACAGAGGACGGAAACCTACAAACAGCACCAACGCGAGCCACGGCACGGCTCAGTCTGCGTCACACTCGAATCTTACCAACTGAAACGGCACACATCTTACCAGCCCACGGTTTTTCAGTCATCTAGCTTCCAACCTATGTGGTCACGAGTCTAGAAGAGGCACTGCAGACAATGTTGTGCTGTTAGCAAAGGTACTCGCATCGGTCATCGGTCACAACACTGTCCTAACGAATACGTTCTTCGTACGTTCCACATTGACTTCTACGGTTATTTCAGAATGTGTTGCTTGTCCGTTAGCACTGACAACTCTATGGAAATATGGCTGCTCTCGCTCATTAAGTGTAGGCCGTCGGCCACTGCGTTGTCCGTGGTGATCGGTAATGCCTGAGATTTGGTTTTCCCAACACACTCTTGATAATGTCGATCTCGGAATATTGAATACCCTAATGGTTTTCGAAATGAAATGGCCCATGCGTCTAGCCCCTAATACCATTCCTCGTACAAAGTCTCTTAATTCTCGTCGTACGGCCCTAATCACGTCGGAAACCTTTCCACATGAATCAGCTGATACAAATGATAGCTTCGCTAATGGACCGCCCCTTCATATGCTGTGTACGCGGTACTACCGTCGTCTGCATAGTACATGTCGCTGTCCTATGACTTTTTCCACTTCAGTGTACTTTGTAGGAGAGGCAGTACAATGAAGGCAAGACTTTCAGGATCCTCCTCCTTGATACTAGCTGATGGAAGAACAGTTGAGCAGGTTTCTATACTCCCTCACAAAGAGAGGGTTCTGATTTGATCCATTATAAACGGTTCTGTTACGTCTTTTAACAGTTTGTCTACAGTCGGCAGGAGATGGATCGGTTATGGGAGCGTTGACCCCGTCGGTTGCTGATAAGGAGACCATACGAATTTCCTGCACTGATTTGATTCATATTGAAAGGTGGTGCAGATCACGACCAGGACTTCAACATGAGAGCTTATATACAGGGTGGAGCGAAATTTTCGCGCACAGGGGCTTCACAGCGCGACTCCTCACATGCCTGCCATAAAAAAAAGTTGTCACAAAATTTCGTCCGGCGACTACATCGACAGAAAAAGGATGTTAAAGAGTGGCTTCTGGCAACACTGTAACCACAAGCATAGTAACTATCTCAGTAAAGATATTATCTTTGAGCATTAAAGTTGTACCGAGCGAGGTGGCGCAGTAGTTAGCACACTGGACTCGCATTCGGGAGGACGACGGTTCAATCCCGTCTCCGGCCATCCTGATTTAGGTTTTCCGTGATTTCCCTAAATCGTTTCAGGCAATTGACGAGATGGTTCCATTGAAAGGGCACGACCGATTTCCTTCCCAATCCTTCCCTAACCCGAGCTTGCGCTCCGTCTCTAAAGACCTCGTTGTCGACGGGACGTTTAACACTACCCACAACATCAACTAAAGTTGTTGTAGCAGTTAGAATTTTGGGTTAGCATGCAGGAGGTCGAGGGTTCGATCCTGGGTTCAGGCAAATGTTTTTTATTTGGTAAATGTAGTTCAAGTCGTACGGTATCTGGCATCTTAATCGTCAACAGCGATTGCAGCGGGTCCTCTGGAAAACATTTTCGCTTACATAAGACGAGCGTAGAAATGGAAGATTGGTCAGCTTCGAAAGATGCCCTTTCCACGTCGTGGGCTCGAATTTGTTCGCACCGTTTCCTGTACTAGATATGAAACCTGTTTTCTTTGTACCCTCCTCTAACGGTCACATAGATTAGTAACAACTATTATTGTTGCCTCGTTCAGGTCCACTACATTTCATTAAGGCCTTACGTTACCAGTAGGACTAGCAACGTGCTTTGCGAATTATGTCCAAACTCGGTTACTATTTCTGTGTGTTACCACTATGGCCCAATTAATAATTTCAATTGTGTATTTCTTATTTGTCTAACCACGTATCTATTATGTTCAGCGTTACAAAATGTTGTAAATTTTAGATACAAGTGACATAAGGAACGGTGTTTATCACAATGTGAAATGTCAAAATGAAATTAGCAAGTAAAAAAATGCACCTCAACCCAGGATTGAACCTTCGACCTCATGCATGCTAACCCAAAACTTAATCCACTTTTCTTTTTTTTACATATCATTTTTGTTCTTCATTGTTCGTTGATTTGTTCGTTGCGGATGTCCGATAACAGCCATTTAGTTTGTTCGTTGATCCGTTTACTCTTTTTTTTTATTACTGATTTTAGTTTACCCTCTGATCGAACCACTAGGACTACCACCGTGCTCTTCGACGATTGTACAACACAACGTCCTGTCAGAGATAATTACCATGCGTGTTGTTAGTGTTGCCAGATTGCCACTCTTTAACGCCCTTCTGCCAGATGTAGTCGCCGGACGAAATTTTGTGAGCGACTTTTTTTTATCGCTGGCATGTGAGGAATCGCACTACGAAGACCGAGTGCGCGAATTTCGCTTCACCATGTATAAGGGCTTATATATAAAAGCTTCGCCACAACTGCCCGAAAGTAACGCGCTCCTAAAATAGCGGGAACATCGCGGATTTATTTTATGAGCATAACACGATGTCATAGGAGCAACGACGTACGTGACATAATCTACTACTAAAAAATCGTCCATAAGATACTTGAAAATGGCCTAAGGGCCGAAACTGTACAACCGTACATGCCATAATGAGAATGGCAGCAGAAGGCATCTAGAAACCTTTCAAAAAATTCATCACAGCTGCGGACCCATAGAAAAAAAAAAGATTAAGACTGTGAATGTAATAAACGAATCATTCAGTAATGATAGTCTGCACAGTCGCAATAGTTACATGAAAATAAAGGGAACAAAAGAAATGCAGTGGAGGAGATTCAGTCCAGTGATCTCGTGTGCTTCTGAAACCAATCGGTTAACACGCTCTGCTGAGGACTCCTTGAACAGTAGCGAACGTAGAGAATATATATAAGCACGGTAAAATTCTCAAACTCAATTACCTAGATAATGGTTGAGAGTTGTGTCTTCCTGTTTACATCTGTTGAAGTCGCAGTCGTGCTCTACACATCTCGTTAATATGAATCAGCACGACGAGGTTCATAGGGTCCCCTCGTGAGCCCTGGGGCGACACACTCGATCGTACCCACCCACCTGCTGACCTTCTTGTTTCTGCTGCCTTGTTTTAGTACTGTCGGTCCAACTGATGTTGATTACGTTTTTTAACCTTCTTATTTCACTGTTACAAAACTCCCAGCTACAGAGCATTAATTATTCCGTCACTGTCTTAGCCTTTCATCTTGCTGGCGGAGGCTCAGATGGAGGTGAGTTGTTTCCCGTCACATACGAGCTCTGCTCTCTAGCCTGCAGACTTTTTCTTCTCTTTAAATTATTTCTCATACCCACCATCAATATTGCTTTCAGTGCCTTGCAGAGATGGGTCGTTTAAATTCTGAACTTCTGGTTCTTTTCGTGTTCCATTCAACGTCCACGACCGGTAATTAAAATATATTTTATAATTACGTAAATTACATAAAATTACGTATGTGTAATACATACGTCTTTTCAGGAAACAAAACGGCATATCAGCTCACCTCACTATTTCAATAAACAGCAGAAGACATACTCGTAAAAAGGCAAGGTTTTTTTTATTATTACACATGCAAAGGAAGTCGGCACGGCACATACAAGCGGCCATTTCCGTCTTTTTTTTATCCAAGGTAAAAGAGCATGTTCATTGTTATGGACGGCAGACCGACTTACAACAGAATGAAGTCCGCGTTCCATAATCGGGCGTCCGGTGTCACATTTTGTAAAGAGAATGTCATAACTTCTACAATATCATTAAAGTGGTACAGGCTGGCGAACGAAAAATCGGCCCCGAGTACTAGACTGCTCATCGTCGCCTACCAGTCGGCACCTATTGTTTCGAAGTTGTTGTTTGCATTAGCTTATTTGTTATTTCTTCACTGCCTAATTACTACATGTTTTTCTATTCTGCTCGTAGCGGTCAACAAATAGTGCGTAACTGGCGAGCAGTCTGTGCTCGGGTCCGGTTTCTCGTGCGCCACCTTATACTATTTCACTGCGATCAGCCACATCTTGCTACAGCTGGCTAAACGAGAGGTTATGCAGAATCACGAAAATTAGAAGTTTGCAAGAATTCTGTTGTGAATAAAAGCTTTGTACTCCATGGCAGTGGTAAGTGCCCCCTCTTGGCGCCTTCCATCTTCAGTCACTTATGCTACTAATTTTTCTTAAGAACCGTATACCACACACAAATGAACGGTGAACGAGTAAAAGTAAACGGTTCCCAAAAAAAAGCGATCACCAGTGAACTAGTGCCCAAGGATGAACGAGTGCCCATCTCTAGTGCCTTGGAATTTCCACTCTTCCATTCTATTACAAATCGATCAAATTTATGGATGATGTCACTAATTCCAAATGACCCCACGCTTAATCACCTAATTCCTCCCCTCCCCCTCCCACCTCTCTAACCAACCAGTTAATATACACTACTGCCCATTAAAATTGCTACACCAAGAAGAAATGCAGATGATCAACGGGTATTCATTGGACAAATATACTAGAACTGATATGTGATTACATTTTCACGCAATTTTGGTGCATAGATCCTGAGAAATCAGTACTCAGAACAACCACCTCTGGCCGTAATAATGGCCTCGAAACGCCTGGGCATTGAGTCAAACAGAGCTTGGATGCTGTATACAGGTACAGCTGCCCATGCAGCTTCAACACAATACCACAGTTCATGAAGAGTAGTGACTGGCGTATTGTGACGAGCCAGTTGCTCGGCCACCACTCACCAAACGTTTTCTTTGGTGAGAGATCTGGAGAATGTGCTCCCCAGGGCTGCAGTTTAACATTTTCTGTATCCAGAAAGGCCCATACAGGATCTGCAACATGCGGTCGTGCATTATCCTGCTGAAATGTAGGGTTTCGCAGGGATCGAATGAATGGTATAGCCGCGGGTCGTAACACATCTGAAATGTAACGTCCACTGTTCAAAGTGCCGTCAATGCGAACAAGAGGTGACCGAGACGTGTAACCAATGGCACCCCATACTATCGAGCCAGGTGATACGCCAGCATGGCGGTGACGAATACACGCTTCCAATGTGCGTTCACCGCGATGTCGCCTAACACGGATGCGACCATCATGATGCTGTAAACAGAAACTGGATTCATCCGAAAAAATGACGTTTTTCCATTGGTGCACCCAAGTTCGTCGTTGAGTACACCATCGCAGGCGCTCCTGCCTGTCATGCAGCGTCAAGGGTAACCGCAGCCATGGTCTCTGAGCTGATAGTCCATACTGCTACAAACGTCGCCAGCCGAGGTGGCCGAGCGGTTCTAGGTGCTACAGTCTGTAACCGCGCGACCGCTACTGTCCCAGGTTCGAATCCTGCCTCGGACATGGATGTGTGTGATGTCCTTAG
Organism: Schistocerca gregaria; assembly: GCF_023897955.1. Classification (NCBI taxonomy): domain Eukaryota; kingdom Metazoa; phylum Arthropoda; class Insecta; order Orthoptera; family Acrididae; genus Schistocerca; species Schistocerca gregaria. Next base: position 295,549,869 of record NC_064922.1, read on the forward strand.
GTTAGTTAGGTTTAAGTAGTTCTCAGTTCTATGGGACTAATTGAAATGCCCAATTAGAAAAATTATACAAGACTGTGCTTAAACTGACACACAATATTTTAGCGCAACGCAATCTGACTTCCAAAAATGGCTACAAAAGAATGGCCCTGACTAACATTAACCTACACCTTTCACAAATCGCTTACCTCACCAAAAATCTTCGTTACTCGAATTACTGCAATACAGCGAGTGCCACTACTGCCAGCTAAATAAAAGATTCAAACTACTGATAGGCATAGTTAGCAAATCAAAGAATTTAATAGAGAACAAACAATGTATTTACCTTAGTAGTCATAATATATATAACAGTTCATGACATCCATTCTTACAAATTTCAAAACTCCGCCATCTCTCTCCCCACATCCACCACTGCTGGCGGCTCACCTCCAACTGCGCAACGCTACGCGCCGCTAACAGCCAACAGCCCAACACTACAATAGCGAATATTACAACAATGCCACCCAGCCACAGACTGCGCACAACACGGCCAGTGATTTTCATACAGAGCGCTACGTGGCGTTACCAATATAAAAACCTAAACAGCCTACTTACATAGCCCCCACGCTCCCCACAAAAATTTTACAAATTGTTTTGGGCACTGGCCAATAAGATTTGAAACAAAATTTTTATAATTATAATTACAATAATAAAGAAATCAAATGTACACACTTATTGATACAATGTTGGTCAAAAGCTAAAATTTTCTCACAGTCCATAAAGACAGTCCTGATTATTCATCATAGTAAAATATCAGTGTTTTTCTCAAAGTCTGAGCAGTAAAAGAAAATGCACATGGAAGTTGTGGATTTCCATGCAGTCTTGATGTAGTGTTGTCCTTCCAACGGAAAGACAGTGCTGACTCTTGACATGCAGACAGGTAATGGGCCACAACAGAGCAAACCCACAGCAGAGTCAGTCGAAGTTTTGAAGAATATTGGTAGGTTGGTCATCACAGAGCAGACCCACTGTAACCTGGTAGAGATTTTGTTATTGGTGGGCCACCAGAGGTGCAGACCCACTGCAGTCCTTGTAGAAATAATGGTATCGGTGAGCCATCAACGATGTAGACCCACTGTAGTCCTAGTGGATATAACGGTATTGGTGGGCCATCAAAGATGCAGACCCACTGTAGTCCTTGTAGACGGCCAGCAGCCATCTGTTGCAACTGTGCAGGTGCACAATCACCATCAAAGAGTCTTGATGAGAATATAGCAAGTCCATCAACCACCACTTGTAAATGCAAAAAGTTTTTGGAATTGTCCATAGAACCAGCAATGCTGTTAACCAGTCCCTTGCTGAATTATCAACACATGTCCAAACACTAACAGTTCATACTTCTCACATATTGTCCAAATACTATGACCAACAGAAACATGTGCAGTGAAATGTAACTTACAAGTTACTTAATTTGATGAACTGGTGTCAATTACAATTTTATAACGTAAGATACAATAACAAAGGTACAAAATACACCATTAAAAATATAATAATACAGATAACATTTGTAGTAAAACAGGCTTTACAAAAGAATAGAAATAAACATACACATCAGTGTTACAAAAATTATGACATAAGTACATACATAAAGATCAGAATAACTTTTGAAACATCAACTTCACATATGAGCAACAAAACAGAACAGATAAATAATGTCTAAACATCTTTACAAAGTAAATAACATATTATCAGAAACATTCTACAACGTAACCCTCATCAGATAAATACATAAAGACAGGAAGAACACAAATACCCAAGGGTACACAAACACATAGTGGGATAACACAAGAGGAAAGAGCAGGGTTTGTTTTCAGTGTAACATTTGGTACTACAGTCCAACCCAAACTCCATTCCATAGATCTTTCGTATTATTTCAACATTTGTTTCCACCAAAAAAATCCTATCCAAGCATGCTTTCTGTATTTATATGTTCACATATTTCTTACCTCATTATTTATTTTCAGTATCTTACCGAATCATTTATTTCCAAGAAAATCCTACCTATACCAGCTTTCTGTACATTTTTCATATAACTTCTCAATGCATTTCTTCCAATTCATCACAACTGGTTCTCTCATATAGTCTACCCCCTCTTAAGCTAACTTAAATCTACTGAGCTCAGATGCTAAACTAAGGGGCGAGGCAATGCAGCAGCACAAAACAATTAACACAAACAGCAATGACAAAAATAGAAATTGAAACTTCCTGGCAGATTAAAACTGTGTGCCCGACCGAGTTCATATCAGCGCACACTCCGCTGCAGAGTGAAAATCTCATTCTGGAAAAATAGAAATTGTCAAAGCAAGCAGCAGCAAATGCAATAACTTATATCTAAACATGACAAAGCTCAAGCAGAAAAAATATTACAGTAAAAATGGCCATGTTTAATACCTATATCACATCTTAACACTAGAGTGATGCATCACAAAAACTTACTCTGCAAGAAAGTTACCAAGTCGTTAAAAAATTAATTATACAATTCCTGTGAGGGGAAATGTCTATTTGTGTTCCTCCTTTTTTTTACGAAAGTACATCATAAAATTATTCTTTACTGGGTCTGTACACAGAAAATAGTTATATTAGTACATGTATTAAATTTTATTTTAACCAAGGCTACAGTGCAGCAAGAAACCACATATTAAACAAAATGAGCAAATATATATATAAAGCAACATATGAAACGTCATTCACTAGGCAAATGGCGTCTCCAAAGGCAAAAAAAAAAAAAATCTCTCAACTAGAAAGACAATAGATGTAAAATGTTTCTCATCATTTCATTAGGTATTTTAGTAAATATCATAAATTAAGAGCTCCACAGTATAATCATATGTTCTCAAGTTTGAGCGTGTCGTATTTGCGATGCTTTCTACAAAGGAATGTCAATAGCGAGGATAACGGCCTCTTTTTTTCACCTGTGCCTCTGAAAGGCACTCACTAATGACTTTTTTTCCAGGCGGTTGTCGTGTAGTTGGGTGCCCACGACGCATTAGTGCAGGTGGTCACTTAACTTTCTTATCGAAATATTTACGACACCAGCTTCCGCTACAGTGGCAGTCTCATATAAAAATTTTCACAGGTCAAGAATTTGCATTACACATCTGTAGAAACAAAATCCTATTGATATAACAGTGTCCAAAAAATTTTCGTCGGCATTGTAATACATTCACACATTTACATACATTTCATAACTCTTAAAGTACGATTCTTGGTTTCCAACGACCTTTTTCACAAACCAGAGTCCTAACCACTACTCATTATTCCTTACCTTATTCGTCGACACTTCTTCAATATTTCATCATAACAGATACGTAGGATAATCAAATAACTCATATAGCATCAGCTTATTGATCATAAACATACTGCAACAGCATAATACATATCGTCGTCATAACATCATAAAACCTCAGCCAAATCTCAAAATCATCGTAGCTTTCTGTAACAACATCAAAACCTAAAAAATATTCTCTGCTCATTTGAATAGTGTCATCTACCTCAAACGTACTTTAAAAATCATGATCCAATACCAAATACAGCATTCACAGCTCTCATAGTATAACACTGGTTCTGAAAAAATATGAACTGTTCACAAAGCAGAGACAAAATACAATTTCACAAGTGTGAAGTTATCCAACGGTGTAAGTGTTAGAGAAATGTGGTACCGATGTGTAAAGTTGTATAAGCAAATATCATCTTAGCTAGGGCTCCTTGTGATTGCCAAACACATGGTACACAAAGTAAGCGTGTACCCCCCTGAGGATTAATGTAATTATACCCTCAGGTGTTACAGTTTACAGCAATGGAATGAAATGTATCAGGAAAAACCTTTATATCATTGTAATTCAAAAATCTTAAAAAGAAATGTTTTAAGTACAAAATTAATCACTCAAAGACAGTAGCGCTAAACTGTGCGTCTTGTTGTAAGATAATCTCTGTGGAAGTGTCGTAGTTATCGTCCTCCGAAAGCTAAGTTCTGCAGAAGTCAATGTACTTACCTCATGATAAACAAAAGTGAAATGCTATGCGTATAGATATAGTAGTTATTATGTACATTACCGTGATCACGAAAGGACTATAATGTAACGTATTGTTGTGCTGCAAAAAAAGCTGCCTCATTGTAGCTATACCACAAATGTTACTACTAAAACATGTTTTACTTTCTAGAAGAATTCAGAAAAACTGAACAGATATAAACCAGATACAGCACTAAAGCAACAATGTAAATTGTGTCACACATTAGTCGCGTCGTGATATAATCGTGTAGCTGTCAAAGAAACCAAATACTAAGTCATCTTTAACCTCACAAAAACTACTTCAAATAAGGAATGACTTTTCAAGTAAACCAAAATGTTGCATTAAAATCTCATTAGCAGTATATGTTTTAAGTATGTAAGCCTTATAGTCGTTACGTAATCGTGCAACTAACAAGCAAGAATGTACACACACAGTAACACTGTGTCCTCTATTCACTATCACAATGCAGTGATAATTACCGTCTAAATATGATCCTAGGTTCTAGACTGGATACTTAACTTAAAAACATTATTGCATGATAACAGTTTCAAAGTGTGACAAATTGTACTACTAGCGTGAAGTGAAAAATTTTATAGGAAAGACTAAGTTAAAACGCAGATTATCTCTCAATAAATGGTTTTACATGTGAAATGTGGTGCATTTCTTTTACTCTTTCTAGTGGACAGAGTTTAAACTTCAAAGCAATTATTATGTTGTATACGTCGGTAAGGAATACTGGAATTTCTCAATGTTAGCGTCTATGTTATTTTTCTCTGAGCCAGCCGGCGCAAGTGGCTGCCTGCGGTGCGAGTCATTGTCTGTCTCTTTGTTGGCGCGCGTCGTTATTGGGATTAGGAGACCTAACTTCTACAAATTCACCTAGACGAGAAGGCCCTGCCCTGTTTGAAGCTTGCCAGTTCTAATGGAATTCAGGTCTGTCGTTTTGTCGGTAGTTTACATAGTTTCTTGTTAGTCGGTAATGTGGTGGAGAATTTCTCCAGGAATCGTAACTGCGTGGTGGACCGTTGCGTCTGAAGTTATTCTGTCTCCCTTGATAATAATTATTTTGGTTTCCATATTGTCTGTTTCTCTGAGTGTCTCTGTGATAGTCATCACTACGGAAATGCGATCTTTCTCTGTAACTATCATTACTCTGCCAGTGGTTGTCATATGGGTAGTGTCTGTTTTGGTCACGATTTACGTTGTAAGAACAGCCTTGTCGTGTATTATTTCTGTCATCGCGGAATTGTGACAGATGTGACCTGTAATTGTTGTGTTCCTGTTTTCGCGTTCCGCGATTGTCAGTGTCAATTTCCAGATCTTGTAACAGTCCCTGAAGAGCTTCAATATCGTCTTTGCAACGTCCTGCCAAAATAATATGTCGTAAATGTTCAGGTAATTTAGTTAAGCAAATGCGGATGAGTTCTGAGGGGCTGTATGGGTATGACAGGTGCTGATTCTTGTGCAACATGTCTTAAAAATATTTCACAAAACTGGAAAATTCAGATTGTTCGAAACGTTTGATCATTATGATGCTATGTTTTACTCGGTCTTGTGTAGCTTGAGACCAATACGCTGAGAGGAAGGCATGATAAAATTCTCCTTCACTGTGACAATCGTGAATGACCGATCGCATTTTTACAGCTGGTTTACTCTCCAAGTAGCCACACATAAATTCTAACCTGTGCTCTGACTTTCAAAAATGCCTACAGAAGAATGGCCCTGACTAACATTAACCTATACCTTTCACAAATCACTTACCTCACAAAAATCTTCGTTACTCGAATTACTGCAATACAGCGAGCGCCACTACTGCCAGCTAAATAAAAGATTCAAACTACAAAAGGCACTAACTACTGATAGGCATAGTTAGCAAATGAAAGAATTTAATAGAGAACAAACAATGTATTTACCTTAATAGTCATAATATATATAGCAGTTCATGACATCCATTCTTACAGATTTCAAAACTCCGCCATCAATCTCCCCACATCCACGACTGCTGGCGGCTCACCTCCAACTGCGCAACGCTACGTGCCGCTAACAGCCAACAACCCAACACTACAATAGCGAATATTACAATGCCACCCAGCCACAGATTGCGCACAGAACGGCCAGTGATTTTCATACAGAGCGCTAAGTGGCGTTACCAATATAAAAACCTAAACAGGTTACTTACATAATGACCTCAGATGTTAAGTCCCATAGTGCTCAGAGCCACTTGAACCACTTTACGAACGTCGTCAAACAGTTCGTGCAGATGGTTGTTGTCTTGCAAACGTCCCCATCTGTTGACTTAGGGATCGAGACGTTGCTGCACTATCTGTTACAGCCATGCGTGTAAGATGCCTGTCTTCTCGATTGCTAGTGAGGCCGTTCGGATCCAGCACGGCGTTCCGTAGTACCCTCCTGAAGCCACCGATTCCATATTCTGCTAACAGTCATTGGGTCTCGACCAACGGGATCAGCAATGTCGCGATACGATAAACTCAATCGCGATAGGCTAAAATACGACCTTTATCAAAGTCGGTAAGGTGATGATGCGCATTTTTCCTCCTTACACGAGGCATCATAACAACATTTCACCAGGCAACGCCGGTCAACTGCTGTTTATGTATGAGATATCGGTTGGAAACTTTCCTCATGTCAGCACATTGTAGTTGTTGCCACCGGCACCAACCTTGTGTGAATGGTGTGAAAAGCTAATCATTTGCATATCACAGCATCTTCTTCCTGTCGGTTAAATTTCGCGTCTGTATCACGTCATCAACGTGGTGTAGCAATTTTAGTGGCCAGTAGTGTATTATGGTAACGTTTGGATACCATGTCTCATGTATTCCGCCTGGCACTGTATTGTGAATAGCAGAGTAATTACGTAGATGTAGATGTAGAATTCAGGCGAAACATCCGTCATTGAAGGCCATCTAGCTGCGGTATTAGTGTCTTTCTCACTTGATGTCCCTGTCTCCCTGTTTTCCTTTTTTAACTTACGCTGTACGAGGCCAAGTGAATGTTTCCCAAATTTGGCAGGCGCGGAATTCTACTGGGGACTGCGTCCAGCTGAGCCCCGGCGGGCGAGTCGGCTTGTCCCGAGTCGCTGCTGTCAGTGTTTAATAACGCCATTATGCAGGCCGCTTTGCGTCGCTGGCGGACACAAATCATCTTGACGTACCAGCGCGGTGCGGCACGCCGTCTGCAAATCGCGAGCCGAGGCGCGCAAGCCGTCTTTGTCGGCGGCGCACTTTGTAGCCGGCCGGTGCGGGCCGTCCAGGTGTGTCACACGGGCGGATGGTCAGGAGACGCACGGGCGACGCAGCGCCTGCTGCAGCCTGGTATGGAGCTCCACAGGCGTTACGCCAGGCGTGGGTAGCCACGAGGTCCCTTGCCTGCAGAAATGGCGCTCACCCTGTGAAACTTCTTCTTTTCCTTGAACTGTTTTCCAGCATCGGCGCACATTCTGCTGCGGGATTACCAACTGATCTGACATGGTGAGTTTAAGGGGTGCCACAACAGCTGATTCTTCAAATTTAGGGGGCTATCAAGTACGGGGTCCCACAGGGTTCGGTCATAGGTCCTTTACTGTTGTTGATTTACATTAATGACTTACCATTCCACATTGATGAAGATGCAAAGTTAGTTCTTTTTGCTGATGATACAAGTATAGTAATAACATCCAAAAACCAAGAACTAAGTGGTGTACTTGTAAATGACGTTTTTCACAAAATTATTAAGTGGTTGTCAGCAAACGGACTCTCTTTAAATTTTGATAAAACACAGTATATACAGTACCGTACAGTAAATGGCACAACTCCAGTAATAAATATATATTTTGAAAAGAAGTCTGTAGCTAAGGTACAATTTTCAGAATTTTTAGGTGTGTCCATTGATGAGAGGTTAAACTGGAAGCAACACATTGAGGGGCCGCTGAAACGTCTGAGTTTAGCTACGTATGCTATTAGGTTTATTGCAAATTTTGGTGTTAAGAATCTCAGTAAATTAGCTTACTATGCCTACTTTCATTCACTGCTTTCGTATGGCATCATATTCTGGGGTAATTCATCGTTGAGTAGAAAAGTATTAATTGCTCAAAAACGTGTAATTAGAATAATTGCTGGAGCCCACTCACGGTCATCCTGCAGACATCTGTTTAAGGGTCTAGGGATCCTCACACTAACCTCACAGTATTTATATTCACTTATGAAATTTGTTGTTAATAATCCAACCCAGTTCAAAAGTAATAGCAGTGTGCATAGCTATAACACCAGGAGGAAGGATGATCTTCACTATGCAGGGTTAAATCTGACTTTGGCACAGAAAGGGGTAAATTATGCTGCCACAAAAGTCTTTGGTCACCTACCAAACAGCATTAAAAGCCTGACAGATAGCCAACTAACATTTAAAAATAAATTAAAAGAATTTCTAGATGACAGCTCCTTCTACTCATTGGCTGAATTTTTAGATATAAATTAAGGAAAAAAAACTTAAACATTAGTGTCATGCAATATTTTGTGTAATGTCATATCTTGTACAGACATCTTTTATTAACTTGACACGTACCACATCATTACGAAGTTTCGTATTCATGATCTATGGAACAAGTATTAATCTAATGTAATCTAATCTTCAAATGGTTCAAGTGTCTCTAAGCACTATGGGACTTAACATCAGTCCATCATTTCGTTAACGGTCATACAGTCTATTCACCGAGAGCTGAGACGAAACATACACAGTGTCACGTGAGCGACTACTCTCGTTTCCAGAGAAAGCATTCGGTGTTCACGTGATACGTAGGGCTGTGGAAAATCCTTGGCGCACGCTTTGCGGCTGGCGGCGTTCGGCTGGCTGCCGAGCTGTCACAGCGGACCGTGAGAAACCTGGGCAACAACGTGCGACATAAATTTTAACAATAATGTTAAAATAATGTTAAACTGAGTTCCATCTGTCGAAGCAGATTTATTTTCATTCAGGTTGCTAACAAAACGCTCCATTCAAACACAATTAATTGTTAATTTTCATAACAATACCTGTAATAATAATGATAAAGGACGAAACAAGGTTCACTCTGTCGAACTTTAGCTATTTTCATGGAGGTTTATAACAAACTGCTCCTCTCTCTCCTCTATAATGCAGTCCAATTTCCACATTTGAGCTACCCCACTCGTAATGGACAAACGGTTGCACGCATTGCATTCGAGCAAACTCCAAATTAAATTCAAACCTTGCTGAAACTTTTCTCGCTTACACCCCCACAAAAAAATGTAAAGGGGAAAAGTTTGCCGCGTACTATATTTCGGATGATGGTTTGGTAAAAGTTCTGCATCAGATGTGAGATTTTAATTTATTACTTCACTATTACTAACTCTATTGCGCAGAAAATTTTCGGACGTCATCAACATATAGTACTGAAGGCAATTATAAAATTATTTTGCTGTGCGACATACAGCTTAGGAGATATGGCGTGATGAATATAGAGTAACGCGCAAAAACAACTTTTCCTGAAAGCTTAAATATTTCTCTTTTTCACTGACAATAAATTTTATCGTAATGTAAGAAAAGGTGTCGGAAGGTAGTTCTCTAAGAAAAGGTGTCGGAAGGTAGTTCTCGGATCACTTTATCATATTCGGGGGCCAAATTATAAAAACACGACTTTAATTTTTTAATTTCTGACGCCCCTGCCTTGTACACCCCTCGACGGCAGCGTTGTGGTCACGCGCCTTGCCGTCTTTACAGTATGTCTCTTGTTTCGGTGAATGGAGTATAGTTGTTGTGATATTTGCAACAAAGTAAGACATTGCGCGAAATTGGAAAAAGTTTGAAATCAATAATAGAGGTCGCTTTGATTTTTCCGTTTGCTGTATCTCTCTCTCTCTCTCTCTCTCTCTCTCTGTTCTTAGCGAGGCTCTGTAGACAACGCGCCGCATCAGCGATCTGCTTCCATCGCCTTCTATCTCTCGCAGCCTCCCTCCACCCTGCGGAAATTCCTAATGCTGCGATGTCCTTCTCTATATCATCTTCCACCTTGTACGAGGTCAGCCCAATGGTCTTGTTGCCTGGAGTGTTCCTTCAAATGCGTTCTTGGTGATTCTGTTGTTTTCCATTCTGGCCACATGTCCAGCCCACTGCAGTCTCCTACTTCTTAATTTCTGGATGATAGTGGGTTGCTTCATTAACTGATAAATTTCAGTGTTCTTTCGAATTCTCCATACACCGTTCTCCAACACAGGTCCCCAAATTTTTCTCATTACTTTTCTTTCAAAAACATTCAGTTTTTTTCTCTTTCGTTCTTTGCAAGCGTCCAGCTTTCTGAACAGCACAGTACTATGGGGCAGATAATAGCGTTGTATATCTTCATCTTTGTGGTGATGGACAAAGCTTTACTTTGGAGTGGGTTGATTAATGAGTACAGACATCTTGATTCTGAGTCTATTCTTTAGTATAGCAAACAAATTATCTATTCTTTCATTTATATCCATTGTTATGATATTTTTACTGTTGAAACGTGATCCAAGGTATTGAAACTGGAGAACGTTTATGAATTTAGGATGTTGGTAAATTTCAAAGTAAGTATTTGGGCTTATGACGCAACCTATTTCCATATATTCGGTTGTCTCTTGGTTAATCAAAAGTCAGATTTTGCTGGCACTGTCCCTGAGAGATCTGTACCTGTCTTTCAGTTCTTCTTCAGTTTCACTCAGCAACACTATATCACCTGCATAAGCCAGGAGTTTTACTTTACTGTGTTCGAATCGGAGACCATTGTATCGATGTAAATTACTCTCCCGAACCACTTTCTCTAATGCAAGGTTGATGAGGACACATGAAAGAGCGTCTCCTTGTCGCAAGCCTGTTTTAATTGGAAATACGGATCCTCTGAACTTCACTGCTGCCTGGGAGCCATCCATGCACAGTTGTATCATCCTAATGATTTTACTGGGTACACTAAATTCTCGTAAGGTGTTGTAGAGGCTACTTCTGTGGATGTTGTCGTAAGCTCGCTGGAAGTCAATGAAGAGACAGCGGATGTTTTTGTTAAATTTCCAGTATTTCTCAAAGATCTGTCGTATAGTAAACAAATTATCAGTTGTGGAGCGGTTTGTTCGAAATCCAGCCTGGTAATCTTGAATAATGTTTTCCGTGTAAGGTGGTCATTGACAGGATTTTGTATGTTATGTTCAGCATACTGACTCCTCTGTGATTTCCACATTCTACTCTGTTTCCATTCTTGTGTATGGGACAAATTATTGCAGTTTTCCAATCTTCAGGCAGCGTTTGCTGTATATTGCATAATATGTTGTTGCATATGAATTTAGCAAACGTTTTGAATTTTTATTTGGACTTGGGTTGAGGTCTCTGTCTGTCACCAGTCCCGACAAAATTGATCTCATGTAGCACACTCATTTGTATCACATTCGCCAGCGATGTCAGAATGAAATATCCATAACATCCCTTACATTTCATAAATGGTTTGAGGTTTCGAAAGGAGATTTTGGCAAATGATAGCACACAAACAGGAGAGAATATTTACCGTATTGTTATGTGCAAAACTTAAGTTCCACTGACTACATACTTTGTTGATGAAAAAATGTAATTTTTATGGGCCATAAATTGCTGATGAAACAAACAATGCTGACGTTTTTGGAACAACGTAAGTGAATACATTAAACATTTATTTTTATACCGAACTATTTATAAGCTATTAACCTTACTGGTCCTTAGTTCCTCGCTTAACAAACTTAATAAAGCACTGTTTCAGAATTCTCTCGCAATTGTGCCTGCACAATATGTTAGTGATGTGTCAGCGCATAAACTTTGCTGCGTTTTGGAAAAAGAATCAAATACTAGTTTGGAAACAAGAGAAATGTAGGTTTTAATCTAAATTTTGCCATTTATGACACTTCTCTGAAAGTTACAAATGGTTCAAAAGTCAGGCAAAAATAAATCGCTGCTTCTGTTCCATTTCCAGCGGAATTCTTTTTAGACAATAACCAAAGCAGAACTGCCAGTCAGTGTCTTTGGATGGTCGCCATGCAAGTGTGAGTGTAGATGGGCTCACTTCATATTTACAGAAAAAGAGACTGTATGCTTGAGTTTGGAATGGTGGTTTCCCTCCAGCGCACAGCATTTCGTCTAGCATACTGACCACCTGCCTGCAACCCAAACCATTCCCACTCTCCCCGTGCTTGCGCTGCACTCCGCATCTACCTAGCACATTATTCTGCACCCTACTCTCCAACTGTCTGTGAAAGTTTTCCAAATGTGTGTGAATCACATAACTGAGATGGGATAGTGTACCAGCCTATTATTCATATAGTGGGATGTGGGAAACTACCTGAAAACCACATCAGCCCACTGGACGGATTCCATCCTATTAGCTCAACTTTAATGCACACCACTATCTGAGCTGATTGTTTCCCTGTGCAATAGCACATAGAAATGGCAATGTTGGTAGATCTCCTTATATCTTCAGTTCCACGAGTGAGACAGCAACTGTAGAAATTAATACATGCACTCCTCTCATGAAGTAGACGAAAGATAGGCCTGATCTTAATTCGAATTCGCAGCATCGACTCCTGTAAAATTTTCATGATTTTCAAACAGTTTCCGTCAGTAGATCTGTTATGCTACACATAATACGTGAAAATTAACTTACCATCAGGTACATGGATTTGGGTAGTTTTGTAGACTATGGAGAGTCACCTTATCATCTTCCGTTTTCTTCCACATATTTCACTCCATAGCCTTCAGATTTTGGCGAGCTGTTGTAGAATTATGTTGACAGATATTTGGTTTTTCTTTTAATTTGCTACTCCAGGGAGTATCTGTCTGGTTTAAATACAGCTCGAGAAAGAGAGGCAGTTATTTACAGTAAGATGTCGCAACAGACTCTTAGTGGGGTGGAGAGAATCCCAACAGAGGTTATTTGGAAGGGTATTTCCACTTCCAGCATTCGCCTGATAACCAGGGGAAACTTCCCAGAAACCATGGTCAGAAGCGGAGAACTTTAATTAATTGTGATAAGATGCTACCAATCGAGCCTCAAAAATTATAAGGTTTAATGTATATCTCTGTTACGGGCCTGTCAGTGTGTGTGAATTTCTTTTTCGGATTTAGATCCACTTCATAAATTTAACAATTTGTGGACTTCAGTCCGAAGACTGGTTTGTTGCTGCTCTACACACATTGCCAGTGGAACCCAACCTGACAGTAATTACGCCCTGACGAGTAAAATGTAGTAGTAGTAGTAGTAGTAGCTTTATTCATCCGTAGATCTCTTTTTACAAGGATATAGGACATGTCAAAATATTTACAAATTTAGATCAATTTAAATTAAGCTAATTCGAATACACATATATTTACAGACTTATAATTAGAGACAATAATTAGATATACTCCTGGTATACAATACTTTTTTTTTACAAATAACTTATTAAATAATGTAATGCCACATTGTTCACTCATATTTCACTATTTGTCACTGCACACACTATACATACATTGTTTCTTAACACTTCACACACTACATACATACATACATACATACACACACACACACACACACACACACACACACACACACACACACACACACACACACTCGAAGTACTGTAATTTTCTGACGGCTAAAAGCAATATAGTTCAAATACATTTTGATTACGAAACAAAATCTTTTTTGAAAGGTCATTGTTATTATCACACATTTCTCTCACATAGGCCACCAACTACACGTATACTTTGCATTATGTACCATTCTATGACAGTAAAATTGGAACATAAATCACATTTACTTAAATATCTCATCAAACTGCCTTCTCTGAATTTTAGGTAGTTCCCGGAATAGACTAGAAATTGCTTCATTATTCATGTTGTCCTCGTTGTGGCCTTCAGTCCGAAGCCTGTTTTGATGCGGCTCTCCATGCTACTCTATCCTGTGTACGCCTCTTCATCTCCGAATAAATACTGCACTCTATATCTTTCTGCATCTGCTTACTGTATTTCTCTCTTGGTCTCCCTTTACGGTTTTTGCCTCTCACACTTACCTCCAGTGCTAAATTGGTGATTCCTTGCTGTCTCAGAATGTGTCCTCTCAATGATACCTACTTTTGGTCAAGTTTTGTCACAGATACCCTGTTTTTCCAGTTCTACTCAGTAATTCCTAATTAGTTAGCAGATCGACCCATCTAATCTTTAGTATTCCTCTGTAGCACCACCTTTTCGAAAGCTTCTGTTCGCTTTTGGTCAAAACTGTTTCACTTCCATACATTGCTACAGTGCAGACAAATACCTTCATAAAAGATTTCCTGACACTTACATTTGTTAATATCGAATATAGATTTCTCTTCTTCAGAAATTATTTTCTGGCCATTGACAGTCTACATTTTATATCCTCTCTACTCCGTCCCTCATCAGTTATGTTGCCACGCAAATAACAAAACTCATCTACTACTTTAAGTGTCTCGTTTTCTAATCTGATTCACCTAGCATCACCTGATTTAATTCGACAACATTCCGTTATGCTTGTTTTGCTTTTGTTGATGTTTATCTTATTCTTCCTACTAAGGCACTTCCCATTCTTTCATTTTGGTCTTCCAAGTTCTTTGCGTCTCTGACAGAATTACAATGTCAACGACAAACCTCAAAGTTTTATTTCTGCTCCATGAACTTTAATTCCTACTCCAAATTTTTCTTTGGTTCCCATTGATCCTCCTTTCAAGACACTGTCCATTCCGTTCAACTGCGCTTCCAAGTCCATTGCTGTCTCTGACAGAATTACAGTGTCATCAGCGAACCTCAAAGTTTTTATTTCTTCTCCATGGATTTTAATACCTACTCCGAAATTTTCTTTTGTTTCCTTTATTGCTTACTCAATATACAGATTGAATAAAATCGGGGAGAGGCTGCAACCCTGTCTCACCCCCTTCCCATCCACTGCTTCCCTTTCATGACCCTCGACTCTTATAATTGTCATCCGGTTTCTGTACAAGTTGTCAATAGCCTTTTGCTCCCAGTATTTTATCCCTGCTGCCTTCAGGATTTCAAAGAGAGTATTCCAGTCAGAACTGTCAAAAGCATTCTCTAAGTCTACAAATGTTATAAATGTAGGTTTAACTTTCCTTAACCTGTCGTCTAAGATAATTCATAGGGTAATATTGCCTAGTGTGTTCCTATATTTCTCCGGAATCCAAACTGATCTTCCCCGAGATCTATTTCTACCAGTTTTTCCATTCTTCTGTAAAGAATTCGTGTCAGTAGTTTGCAACCATGACTTACTAGACTGATAGGTGCGTAATTTTCATAACTGTCAGCAACCTCTGTCTTTGTAATTGGGATTACTACATTCTTCTTGACTTCTAAGTGCATTTCGTCTGACTCATACATCTTACACACCAGATGGAATAGTTTTGTCATGGTTGACTCTCCCAAGAGTATCAGTTGTTCTGACGGAGTGTTGTCTACTCCTGAGGCCTCATTTCGACTTAGCTCTTTCAATGCTGTGTCAGTTTCTTGTCGCATATCATATCTCCCATCTCATACTCATCTACCTCCACTTCCTTTTCCATAATGTTGCCTTAACGATCACCTTCCTGATATAGACATCCTATATACTCATTCTACCTTTCAGCTACCCCTTCTTTGCTAAGGTCTAGTTTACCATCTGAGCTCTTGATTCGTACAGCTGCTCCTCTTTTTCCCAAAAGCGTCATTAATCTTCCTGTAGGTGGTTTCTATCTTTTCCCTAGATAAATATTTTTCTAAATCCTTACATTTGTCCTCTGGCCATTCCTGTTTAGCAATTTCGCCCTTCCTGTCAGTCTCATTTTTAAATGTTTGTATTACCCTCTGCCTGCTTCGTTTGCTGTGTTTTTATTATCCTTTCATCATTTAAATTCAGAATCTCTCCATCCAAGGATTTCTACTAGGCCTTGTCTTTTTATCTGTTTGATCCTCTGCTGCCTTCACTTTTTCACTTCTTGAAGCTTCCCATTCGTCTTCTAGTGTATTCCTTTCCCCTGCTCTAGTGAACCGCTGTCTAACGCTCCTTCTTTCAAATTCTACAGGTCCCACCTTCTTTATTTCCTGCCTTCTTCCAATTTCTTCAGTATTAATCTACAGTTCATAAGCACCTGCCCTGTAAATGTCTTACATTTTAAAATCTGGTTTCTGACTCTCTGTTGGGCCATTATATAATAAATCAGGAAGTTTCCGGTGTCTCCAGGTCGCTTTCATGTATACAAACTTCTTTTATGATCCTTAAGCCAAGTATTAGCGATGATTAAGTTACGCTTTGTGTGAAACTCTACCAGGCTACTTTCTCTTTCATTCCTTTACCCCAGTCCACATTACCTACTACTTTTCCTTCTCTTTCTTTTCCTACTACCGAATTCTGGTCCCCCATTGCAATTACATTTTCGTCTCCTTTAACTATCTGTGTAATTTCTTTCATCTCATCATTCATTTCTTCAGTCTCTTCATCATCTGCGGAGCTAGTTGGCATGCAGACTTGTACTGCTATGGCAGGCGTGGACTTCGTGTCTATCTTGGCCACGATAATGCAATAATAAGAGACCTGTTTGACAGCACACCAAAATAGTAAGTACGCAATGGCTACCAGACTTCTGCAGGGCCTACGCTGTATTTTTATTATCATTATATTGTTGTTGTTAGAGATTGAGGTAAGACACAGAGTAATGGCAACCTGCAGTCTTTCAGTACTGCCAGTTCAGATGTAAGGGGTCCAGCAATCAAGTGATTTACCACCAGGCAGGTCCAAGTATAGTGCACATATTTTAATTTGGGTAATTCTGGGTAGCGTTGTATGGCGTTGGAGAAGCAAGTGTCGCTAGGGAGGGGAGGGGTGCAGAACAAGTATGTTTTGTAACGAATGTCTACCCTGAATGTCGGTAGTTAGCTTTCTTCTCTAAGGATTTGTAGGTAGCACTCGCGATGTACTGAAAATTGCTTCATCATTCTATAAAAAAGCCTGTTGGAAGTAAGCTGTACCAGTTGTCTCGTGTTTCAAAGTCTATGGCTTAATGAAACATCTACAAAAAAATAAGTATCATTTATCTTTTATCGTCTTAAAAATCAAAGTGTCCAAATAAAATTATTTTCCATTCTAAAGTTTAGTTAGGTGTTATTCTTAATGATGGTTGGAGGAGGAAGGGGGAGGATAGTAGCTAAAATGTGACAGAATTAAGAAGTAATGATCTCAGAGAGATTGGGAAAATGGGAACAACTGCTTTAGTCTGTTCTGTGCAAGGCTGTTCTTGGCATAACTGGCGCAATGTTTATTGTGCTCATATCTTGGTCCATATCTTCAATTGTACCCCTCCTCCTACCCACTTTATCTATTACCAATCTGGCTATTCCTTTATGCTTCAGGTTGTAACGGACACCACAAATTTATATTTTCTACGACTCGGTGCAGCGCCTCTTCACTTGGTATTAGATGTATCCACCTATCTTCAGCATTCTTGTGTAGCACCACCACTTCAGACGTTCATCGACCACACTTAAATCCCATAAAGGGGTGCATTCCATACAAATACTTTCAAAAACCTGTCTAATGCTTAGCTTTATATTCGATGTAACCAGCGTTTTCTTGTTGTAGTCTGAATTTTGTACCCGCACAAGCTCGGACATCGTCAGTTACTCTGTTTTCCATATTGCAAAAGCCGTCGGATACCTTTACTATCTCATTTCCTAATCGTATCCATCCCAGTCACCTCGTTTAATCCAACTGCAGTTCATTACCCCTGTTTTATTTTTGTTGATGTTCATTTTAAAACCTCTTTTCAGAACACAATTTCTTGTGTTGAACTGAACATCCAGCTTCTTTGCCATCTCTGACAGAATTACGTGGGACGTTAAGTAAGTAATGTAACACTCCTTTTGCGCCGATTTCTGTCGCAAAATGTGGATTTTGTTGTTGGACAATTTGGAATATCCCAGCTTCAGCCCCTACAGTTTCATGAAGTTTCGAAACTTGGTGGGGCTGTACGCAGATTTCAAAATTGTATCTGTAATGGAGGTGCGTTCCACACAGAGAACTGTCATTGCGTTTCTTTTAGCGTGTAACCAGAGCGTCGCAGATATACATAGCCGCTTGTAGAACTTCTATTAAGACCTGGTATCGAAGAACAGCACGGTGAGTCGTTGGGCGAGGCGTCTGTCATCATCGCAACAGTGTCGTGCAAACCTGTCCAGTCAACCGGGTGCGGGCCGGCCGCACACAGCAGTGACCCCTGCAACCCAAGAACGTGCGGACACCCTCATTCGAGGTGACCGCAGGTCATAATCAAACACCTTGCTGCGCAACTGGACGTCTCCATTGGTAGTGCAGACAGACTCGTCCATTTCACTGGATTGTTCGTCCTCATCCATCAGACAGCCCAGACCTTGCACCTTCCAACTTGTATCAGTTCGTTCCAATGAAGTGGAGGATGTCGAGGTTACTGATGCAGCAAGTCGTTGACTCTAACGTCGACCAGTGGAGTGGTACCAGGCGGACAGACAGGCCCACCCAGTAAGGTGGCGAAAAGCGCTTTGAACGGAGATTACGTTGAAAAATAGGGTTTTGCACTAAAAGAGTGGGGATTAATATGCTGTATTGTGATCCTGAATAAAACAAACCTGCTTTCAGAAAAAAATCATGTGTTGCATTACTTACTGAAAGACTCTCGTACATCGCCATCAACCATCCTCGAAGGTTTTACCTGTCTTCTCTCAACTGTTACCCCCTTTTTCCTAATTTCTGTTACGTTTCTTTTATTGCTTGTCCAATACACAGACTAAATAACATCGAGGAGAAGCTACAACCTTGTTTTCCCTCCTTCTCAACTATTGCTACCCTTTCATGCTCTTCGATTCTTAAAACTGTATTCTAGTTCAAATGGTCAATCAGAGTCATTTCATTATCTCACATTTTGAGGCATTTTTGTGCACTTGTAACGCCGACTTTCTTGTTCAAAAAATGGTACAAATGCCTCTGAGCACTATGGGACTTAACTTCTGAGATCATCAGTCCCCTAGAACTTAGAACTACTTAAACCCGACTAACCTAAGGACATCACACACATCCATGCCCGAGGCAGGATTCGAACCTGCGACCGTAGCGGTCACGCGGTTCCAGACTGAAGCTCCTAGAGGGCCGGCCGCTGTGGTCTAGCTGTTCAGGCGCTCAGTCCGGAACCGCGCGACTGCTACGGTCGCAGGTTGGAATCCTGCCTCGGGCATGGATATGTGTGATGTCCTTAGGTTAGTTAGGTTTAAGTAGTTCTAAGTTCTAGGGGACTGATGACCACAGGTGTTAAGTCCCATAGTGCTCAGAGCCATTTATTTGAAGCGCCTAGAACCGCTCGGCCACTCCGGCCGGCACTTTCTTGTTGAACATGAATCCACTCAGCAGACCGGTAGAGTCGGGAGAAGAAATGGACTGACTTTTTCTTTCACCTGCCAGTCCCCATTTTACCTTTAATTGATAAAGAGTGAGCGGAGATGTGTTAATTTCATAAGGTGGACTTTTACACAGGATACCAGAATTGCATGCATAGCGTAGATCCTTCATCTACCTAACTTTGTTAGCAGGTCTATCAAAGAACGAAGAATGAGGGAAGGGACAAAGATATATGTAAGGATAGAACTTCATCGTGCTGTAGTCGGTCTGGCCTAGCGGGACCTCCCCCCCCCCCCCCCCCCCCCCTCCCCAACACTAGTTTGAAGCTTTGAGGCTGGAGCCATTTTTGGGTGAGCGTCGTGATGCTCCCTTTAGCTGCATCTGAGTAATTGGACGGACGTGCTGTGCTAAGCTGCCCATTTCGATAAAAGAAACAGGTATCTGAATGTGTTAGTTTGATTACATAATCTTTAATACGCTCTTCTCCAGGTTCGTTTGGTTAGGGAAATGAGGCGGGGTCCCTAATTTTGACGATTTTATAAGATTTTGTGCAGCAGATTAATCTGCTGGACGCAGCTTTTTTCGAACTTGAGCCAGTGTTCACGTGGTCCATAGCCTTAAGTACACATCTATTAAAAAGAAGGAACAATTTCAAACATTTATTACTCCAAACCTAAAAAGATTCAGACACAATTCAACCATCCTGAAAAGAGCAAAGCTCAAATTTTTGTGTATTCAGTGTGAGCACCATGTGTTACACGACTAATGTCAAAGCGATGGCTAGCTCCCTGCCACAACTGGTCTCCCGTTATCGAATTCATAGCTTAAACGCTGCGATGTCACAGACTTTCAAGAGTGTCAGGCATAGGCGGGGATAAAAACGTGATCTTTCACGTAACCCTACAGATAAGTCACAAGGTGTGAGGTCTGGAGACCTGAGAGGCCACAGGTGACGAAGTTCATCTTCTTTGCTTCCAATCCAACGTCCCAGACGTCACACGTTGTGACTTTTTTCTGTGGGGTTACATAAAAGACCGCGTTTTCATCCTCTCTATGTCTGACACTCTTGAAAGTCTGCGACATCCGATTGTTGAAGCTCTCACTTTGATAACGAGGGATCAGATGCTTCTTGTGTGGCAGGATATGATCCAACGTTTTGATACTGATCATATAACACATGCATAAAAATTTGATTTTTTCCGTTTCCAGGAACGTTGGAATTGTGCTTCTCTCTTTTGTAGTTTGGAAGCAATAAATGGTTGAAATCTGTTCCTTCTTTTTGAATAGCCGTGTATTATGGGATTATTGTTTGTTAAATTCTGGCTAGCATTAACTCGCGTAATGAGTGAAGAATTTTGTTTGAGGTTTAATTCTTTTCCAGTAATTGAGTAGAATGGACTTTTTCTGTTGGATCCTCACTGTTCATGACCTCAAAGCTGCTAAACTATGATACCCTGAATAGTGTAGTACGTAAAACCCTGTGCCGAACGAATACCTTAACGCTATCCAAGTTATTGTCCCATAACGATTTTTATGGTTTTTTTTTTTGTTTTTTTTTTTTTTTTTACGTGGCGTAACCCACTAGGCATGGCATTCCTTCTCTACTTGCCCCTCTAACACTAGAGGGTAGGATAAACTGCTGACCGCTGTTTTCAATTCTATGAGAGTGTGAGTGAGTTAATGTGATTTTACTCTCCTGTAGTGACCTTGATATCGAACCGTGTACCCGAACGATTCCACCGCCTAGTCAGTAATTAATTATCGTTAAGTGCTTCTGTCTTCACCAAGAATGTTGCGTACTGCATTTATTCCAAAGAACCGTTGGCGTTAATCCTCGGCCTTTTGGTAAATAAATTGTCACCATCCGTGATAAAAAGAATTTTATGGGTTCCATAAACGATTTTGCTATCATGCATACTGTTACCCATTCCACGCAACTATATTTTACCCCGAGGAATCAATCTGCATACAATTGAAGGCATACTTAAACGAAGTAATGTGTAAAATGAGAAATGTGCACTACGATAAAATGGAGTGCGACTTATGATACGTTACCTTCCCTAGCACCACCACTTCAGACGTTCATCGACACAATGCCGAATTCTAGTTAGAGTTATTCATTGGAGCATACCCATTGCACCATCAGTCAATCTATAAAACGAGTATGGTAATCATTGAATGTAACGTACCCTTTTTAAGTGCACATTTTCAACAATATTAAGCACCTTTGTTCAGAGTCCAAGCTCAGGTTATTATTACCCCCTATAATCAGTGGCAAAATACATTAACCTAACGATTACTGTCACGTCTTATATATAACCCCAAGCACGAACATTTCATAGCTACTGTACAAATTTTAGGTAACTTTTCTTTCTCTCTCTCTATTTTATCTTCATTACTAACAGAATTTTCATTCATTTGTTTCATTAAATATGAGAGCGAAATCCTTATATGTGCGTATAGGTTTAAAATATTGGTGCTCGCTGTACTCGGAATACAAACGTGACGCAGTTTATTTTTGCTTCTGTCTCACTGTCAGTGTTATTCTCTGTTCATGTTATTGCACTCGTAATTTCCTTTATTACGAGAGATGCTGCAATCTCTGGTTCCGCTCTCTGTACTGTATTCCACACGGCAGTTCTTTCTTCCTAAATAGCACGAAATTCTATGTTAATATTATAGATGGCTGGAAAAAAGTGGTGAAGGATGTAGTTGGGCAGTTTCTGAAAAATCAAACCTTTGCACTACATCTTACGGCAAGAACTGGATATGAAAGTAACATACATCACGCTTTTCACTTTTTTATATGAACAAATGCATAAAGTTTATTGAGTGCGAATCACACTAAATTCGACGTACTATGCTACTTCAACTTCTAGCATATGTTTCTCCTTTCAAAGCGTTGTTTGTACAGATGCCTTCTTATCTAACGTTCTTTCTTAATTAAGGGAAGTACGCCGGATGGACACGCTCCTTGCAGTTCCAGCATGTTACATTCACTTTGAGTGACATTCTACACAGATGATTAATTTTTAACTTCTTTATAATACCCTTACGTATCTCGCTTAACGTGTCACCTAACCGTCTCGCAAACGCTATTATCCCCTTCCACGTAATACTGTCCTTCAGCTCTCTGCGCTCACTTCAAACCACGTTCCATACGGACAGTCAACTATTGTAACTTTTTGTACTTCTCTCGCGAATCGAACCATTAATCAATTCAGAAAACGCCATTACACTTTCCTCCAGTCGACTATTGTCCTTCAACAGTTCCTTTGCTTTTAGATCAACATTAATTCGTCCGGGTATAGAAGTTATACAACAGAAAATATACATGTATAATACTTTATATATAACTTCATATGCTTCAGCTAATTTAAAATGAAGACCTCACTCAAAGTTGTATATCACATTTTTGGCAATACTGAGTTTTTACTAGGATAAAATGGTACATTTCATGAGACACACTACCGTAGCAATGGACGTAATTTTTTCTGTTTACAAGTTGAACTATTTGTAGTTATAACGTTGACCATCCAGGAGTAACACTGTATATCAATGAAAACGTGAATGTGGCTGATATAAGTTTCACTCCAAAGGATATGATATCTTTAAATAAAAGCATAGAAAGGAAAATAGATCGATGAAACTGAAAGCAGAAACCCCAGAAAAGTAAGAGGAACAGTGGAAAATCTAACATTTCTACAGTTGATAAAGGCGTGCCTGAAAAAAGTACAACATCAAATCTTACACGTAAAAGAACGTTGTATGTCATTATAATGTAAAAATAATACGCTTGAATAATTTGTTTGATCTGGCCGTCGGTCTGCGCAAAACAACAACGGGATGGTTACAGTTCGATACAACCACCTTGTTTTGACAGGATATTTTGCAACAGTAGATCAGACGTTTACTATTTCGGGACATGCAGTAGCTTTCTGTCCTGTGACTGTACTTTCGCATTAATCGGAAAAAGGAACACCCATTAGATGCCCTGACCACCTACGAATGACAATACACTATGTGATCAGAAGTATCCGGACACCCCCCAAAACATAAGTTTTTCGTATTAGGTGCAATGTGCTGCCACCTGCTGCCAGGTACTCCATATCAGCGACCTCAGCAGTCATTAGGCATTGTGACAGAACAGAATGGGGCGCTTCGAAGAACTCACGGACTTCCAACGTGGTCAGGTGACTGGGTGTCACTTGTGACACACGTCTGCACGCGAGATTTTCACACTCCCAAACATCCCTAGGTCCACTGTTTCCGATGTGATAGTGAGGTGGAAACGTGAATGGATACATACAGCAAAAAAAGCCAATATTGATGTTTTAAGCATCTTCTTGCTTCCCATTGTTGAAGAGCAATTCGGGGATGGCGATAGCATCTTTCAACACAACACAATCGAGCGGCTGTTCATAATGTACGTCCTGTGGTGAAGTGGTTACACGACAATAACGTCCCTGTAATGGACTGGCCTGCACAGAGTCCTGACGTGAATCCTATAGAACATCTTTTGGATATTTTGGAACGCCTACTTCGTTCCAGACCTCACCGACCGACATCGATAGCTCTCCTCAGTGCAACACTCCGTGAAGAATGGGCTGCCGTTCCCCAACAAACCTTCCAGAACCTGCGAGAGTGGAAGCTGTCATTAAGGCTAAGGGTGAGCCAACACCATACTGAACTCCAGCATTACCGATGGACGTCGCAACGAACTTGTAAGCTGTTTTCAGGCAGATGTCCGGATACTTTTGATCACATAGTGTGTATAATATCTACAGCTTGTTTAAGTACATCTTTCACTATACAGGAAATGACCCAGAACGACTTTATTGCTGTCACTGTTCTTGAACGAATTAAGAAGTGTGACCCCAACTTGAAAATTAATAGTTACACTGAAACCTCCTGGCAGATCAAAACTGTGTGCCGGACCGAGACTCGAACTGGGGACCTTTGCCTTTCGCAGGGAGAATGAAAATCTCATTCTGGTAATAGTTACACTGCAGAATATCAATACTGATGATCGGAATTCATTGTACCTGCTTCTTACTCATAATGTCATTCACTCTTGGGTACGTCATTCTCTGCTAAAAACAAAAGAGAAAATCAACAACAGTTAATATCCCAATACCTGTTAAGAGGTTTCCTTCATCTACGTCTTTATGACCGTCTGCAATTCACACTTAAGTGCCTAGCAGTGTGTTCATCGAACCATTTTCACAATATTTCTCTACCATTCCGCTCTCTAACAGCTCACTAGAAAAACAAATTCTTAAACCTTTTCTGTACAAGCTCTGATTCCTCTTATTTTATCACAATGACAATTTCCCTTTTTTTGTAGACAGGCGGCAACAAAATATTTTTGCACTCGGAAGAGAACGTTGCAGATTGAAATTTCGCAACGATATCGCGCCTCAGTGAAAAATGCCTTCGTTTTAATGATTGCCATCCCAATTCGTGTATCATATCCGCGATACTCACTCTCCCATTTCGCGGTAATACAAAACGAGCTGCCATTTTCTGGACGTTACCGATGTTCTCCGTCAACCCTAAATTTGATAAGTGAAAATATCGTGATATACCACAATGGGAATTTCATGAGCCGGCCAAAGTGGTCGAGCGTTCGAGGCGCTTCAGTATGGAACCGCGCGACCGCTGCGGTCGCAGATTCGAATCCTGCCTCGGGCATGGATGTGTGTGATGTCCTTAGGTTAGCTAGGTTTCAGTAGTTCTAAGTTCTAGGGGACTGATGACCTCGCATGTTAAGTCCCATAGTGCTCAGAACCATTTGAACCATTTTTGAATTTCATCAGAACTTACCTTCCGAGTGAACAGTTCAATTTACATTTCCTCTGCTCAACTTTTTCTTCGTTATTGTTTCTCGTCATTAGTTTTTTTTAAGTTCGGAGTTTAATTAAATAAGTACAGTCTACTATATCGGTATGTCAAGTAATACATTCTGTTAATACTTTCCTTTCTTTTTGCCATAGTAAGAGAAAATTGTGTGTTTTTGATTTACAACGTTATTACACGATGTAGTTTTACAGGATACGCAAGGTTTTTACACGGAAAGCTACATAAAAATCAAGATAACTTTCATTTCCAGGGGCAGATGTGGACTCTGACCACAATCTATAGGTTATGACCTGTAGATTAAAACTGAAGAAACTGCAAAAATGTGAGAAATTAAGGAGATGGGACCTGGATAAACTGAAAGAACCAGAGGTTGTACAGAGTTTCAGAGAGAGCATAAGGGAACAATTGACAGGAATAGTGGAAAGAAATACAGTAGAAGAAGAATGGGTAGCTCTGAGGGATGTAGTAGTGAAGGCAGCAGAGGATAAAGTAGGTACAAAGACGAGGGCTGCTAGAAATCCTTGGGTAACAGAAGAAATATTGAATTTAATTGATGAAAGGAGAAAATATAAAAATGCAGTACATGAAGCAGGCAAAAAGGAATACAAACGTCTCAAAAATGAGATCGACGGGAAGTGCAAAATGGCTAAACAGGGATGGCTAGAGGACAAATGTAAGGATGTAGAAGCTTATCTCACTAGGGGTAAGATAGATACTGCCTACAGGAAAATTAAAGAGACCTTTGGAGAGAAAAGAACCACGTGTATGAATATCAAGAGCTCAGATGGCAGCCCAGTTATAAGCAAAGAAGGGAAGGCAGAAAGGTGGAAGGAGTGTATAGAAGGCTTATACAAGGGCGATGTACTTGAGGACAATATTATGGAAATAGAAGAGGATGTAGATGAAGACGAAATGGGAGATACGATACTGCGTGAAGAGTTTGACAGAGCACTGAAAGACCTGAGTCGAAACAAGGCCCCCGGAGTAGACAACATTCCATTAGAACTACTGACGGCCTTCGGAGAGCCAGTCATGACAAAACTCTACCAGCTGGTGAGCAAGATGTATGAGACAGGCGAACTCAAACTTCAAAAAGAATATAAGAGAAGTTTGTGGCACAACTTGACTAAAAGAAGGGATCGGTTGGTAGGACATGTTTTGAGGCATCAAGGGATCACAAATTTAGCATTGGAGGCAGCGTGGAGGGTAAAAATCGTAGAGGGAGACCGAGAGATGAGTACACTAAGCAGATTCAGAAGGATGTAGGTTGCAGTAGGTACTGGGAGATGAAGCAGCTTGCACAGGATGGAGTAGCATGGAGAGCTGCATCAAACCAGTCTCAGGACTGAAGACAACAACAACAACAACAAATAAACAAACACGCGAGAACCATTCTGTCTCACAGTAGTGTCATGGAGGTTATTCTACATCTACATCTACATCTACATCTACATAGGTACTGCACAAGCTGCCTTAAGGTGCGTGGTGGAGAGTGCCCTGTACCACTGCCTGTCATTTCCACTCCTGTTCCACTCGCAAATAACGACTATTCATACGCTCTGTACGAGCCTTAAATTCTCGTATCTTATCTTTGTCGTCCCTACTCTCGACGTGTGTTGGCGGGAGAGAATCGTTCGGCAGTCAGCTTCAAAAGCCGGTTCTCTAAAGTTTCTCAGGCAGTGTTTCCCGAAGAGAACAGCGCCCTTCCTCCGGGAATTCCCATTTGAGTTCCCGAAGCATCTCCGTAACTTAAGTTTTGTTCGATGCCACACGGTGTAGCTGTGCGGTCTTGGGCGCCTTGTCACCGTTCGCGCGGCTCCCCCCGTCGGAGGTTCGGAGGTTCGAGTCCTCCCTCGGGCATGGATGTGTGTGTTGTCCTTACACTACTGGCCATTAAAATTGCTATACCACGAAGATGAAATGCTACAGATGCGAAAATTTAACCGACAGGAAAAAGATGCTGTGATATGCAAATGATTAGCTTTTCAGAGCATTCACACAAGGCTGGCGCCGGTGGCGACACCTACAATGTGCTGACATGTGCAAAGTTTCCAACAGATCTCTCATGCACAAACAGTAGTTGACCGGCGTTGCCTAGTGAAAACTTGTTGGGATGCCTCGCGTAAGGAGAAGAAATGCGTACCATCACGTTTCCGACTTCGATAAAGGTTGGATTGTAGCCTATCGCGATTTCGGTTTATGGTAACGCGACATTGCTGCTCGCATCGGTCGAGATCCAATTACTGTTAGCAGAATATGGAATCGGTGGGTTCAGGAACGCCGTGCTGGATCCCAACGGCCTCGTATCACTAGCAGTCGAGATGACAGGCATCTTATCCGAAAGCCTCTAAAACGTCGTGCAGCCACGTCTCGATCCCTAAGTCAACAGATTGGGACGGTTGCAAGACAACAACCATCTGCACAAACAGTTCGACGACGTTTGCAGCAGCAGGGACTATCAGCTCGGAGACCATGGTTGCGGTTACCCTTGACGCTGCATCACAAATAGGAGTGCCTGTGATGGTGTGCTCAACGACGAACCTGGGTGCACGAATGGGACAACGTCATTTTTTGGATGAATCCAGGTTCTCTTTACAGCATCATGATGGTCGCATCCGTGTTTGGCGACATCGCGGTGAACGCACATTGGAAGCGTGTATTCGTCATCGCCATACTGGCGTATCACCCGGCGTGATGGTATGGAGTGCCATTGGTTACACGTCTCGGTCACCTCTTGTTCTCATTGACGGCACTTTGAACAGTGGACTTTACGTTTCGGATGTGATCGACCGTGGCTCTACCCTTCATTCGACCCCTGCGAAACCGTACATTTCAGCAGGTTAATGCACGACCGCATGTTGCAG
The DNA here is from genome assembly GCF_023897955.1 of Schistocerca gregaria. Classification (NCBI taxonomy): domain Eukaryota; kingdom Metazoa; phylum Arthropoda; class Insecta; order Orthoptera; family Acrididae; genus Schistocerca; species Schistocerca gregaria. Next base: position 295,578,036 of record NC_064922.1, read on the forward strand.
GTCCTGTACAGGCCTTTCTGGATACAGAAAATGTTCGACTGCTGCCCTGGCCAGCACATTCTCCAGATCTCTTACCAAATGAAAACGTCCGGTCAATGGTAGCCGAGCAACTGGCTCGTCACAATACGCCAGTCACTACTCTTGATGAACTGTGCTATCGTGTTGAAGCTGCATGGGCAGCTGGACCTGTACACGCCATCCAAGCTCAGTTTGACTCAATGCCCAGACGCATCAAGGCCGTCATTACGGCCAGAGGTGGTTGTTCTGGGTACTGATTTCTCAGAATCTAAGCACCAAAATTGCGTGAAAATATAATCACACGTCAGTTCCAGTATAATATATTTGTCCAATGAATACCCGTTGATCATCTGCATTTCTTCTTGGTGTAGCAATTTTAATGGCCTGTAGTGTAGTTTAATTAGTGTGTAAGCTTAGGAACCAATGACCCCAGCATTTTGGTCCCATAGAGCCTTACCACAAACGTGCAAAATTTCTAATTTGTTCGAACCTACCAGTAACAAATCTAGCAGCCATCCTCTGGATTGCCTCGATATCTTCCTTCAGTCCGGCCTGGTATGTTTCTGAAACACTCGAGTAGCACTGAAAAATAGGTCGCCCCAGCGACCTGTATGCACTCTTCTTTAAAGGTGAGCCACTCTTTCCTAAAATTCTCCCAGTAAACCGAAGTCGACTATTTGCCTTCCGTACCACAGTTTTCCCATACTCGTTCTACCTTATGTCGCTTAAATGACTGTTACTGTGTCAACATGGACACTGTATCCGAACATTACAGGTTTCTTTACCTACTCATTAGCGTTAACTTACACTTTTCCACATTCAGGGCTAGCTGGCATTCATCGAACCAACTGGAAATTTTGTCTCAGTCGTCTTGCATCTTCCTACAGTCACTCAGCTTCGACCCTTTACCGCACACCACGGCATCATCAGCAAACAACCGCAGTTTTCTGGGCACTCCCCAGTCCCATATCAAAGAAAATTTTATCCAGAGCGTTTGCGGTTTTGTGTATATCAATTTAGAGCAATTTCGATTAAATTTCCTAGAATAAAGTAGCATGAAAACCAAGCGCCTCAAAAAATTACAAGGACTTCAGAATATCACAAGCCGTGTTTCACAACGGTACGCTCTTCAGTAGATTGCCTGATGGTTGAGTGGCAGCGGAAAATTTTTCATTCAGGATAAAAACAAATCTGAGACGGGTTGTACAAGCAAACCAAAGATAACTGTATAAGGCAAGACAGAATGACATATAGCCTCCACTAAGGTAAAAGATATCAAAGACTGAGTTTTCCAAAAGGATGCAGAAACGAGTGAAAGATGGAGCATACCCCTCCTCTCCCCCCTCCCCCCCTCCCCCACCCAACAGTTAAGCGCTCACATAGCCATAGTGCGAAGACCAGTGTTCACAATGCCATAGCTAAGTGAAATTCTGATAATGTTGAGTGCTCACTTCAATTGTATATCGTGTAAGTAGTAGTAGTAGTAGTAGTAGTAGTAGAGGGGTTTTGGGCGCACGACAGCAAGGTCTTCAGCGCCCGTGTAAGGAAAGACACTGTCAGATTTGTGATAGTTCGAGCTAATATTGCTCTTAAATCAATTTCATGACACACATACCTCTCAAATTTTCGGAAAATTCTATTAAAAGTCGTATCTTTTACCTACAACTTGTGGAAGTTATTCTAAAGTCATACAACGTATAATAATTATTATTATCACCATATTAAACTATTTTAGTGCCGTAATTAAAATCGTTGCCATCTGTAGCACGTTAAAAGTTGGGATGACGGAGACTTTTATACGTAGAGGGTTGTGGGTAGTGGAGGGAGGCAGTAACACCGGAGCCGTCCTCTGGATCCGCGGCCGCCGCCAAGAGAATCACAAAATAGTAATAGCTGCAGTACGCATGTAGTCCGGACGCAAGAGACACTGTGACCATTGACTGGCCTAGTGCTATGGTCTCTATTTGTTAAGTGATATCTTAGGTGCCAAAGAAAAGAGGACAAACCCAGTGACACTATTACACCAATGTCGGCACTGTGCCATCACAACAATAATAGCACAAATGAATAAAGACACGGAAGATACTTGGAACAGTGTACCACAAGTGACTGAAGGTAAGAGAAATGGCATTCACGTAGTTCCTGCAGTTCCCTCTTTTATTTTACTGAACCTGGCAGCTTTATGCTAAGATCACCAAATGAAAAGCTGTCGATGTCGGACAGATTTTGAATATGAGTAGAGACGAGAGAACGTCTCGTTGACTGTTATAGGTGAGAGCCACCTTTGGTTACTTTCTGGTATATAATGCAGCTCCCATTATTAGATACCCAGATCCACAACTCTGTTGGATATACTTGTCTTATTTCATGTCGTTTCGTCTAGAATTACAGGCAGACGACTTCATTTGAAATTTAAGGTCATCGTGAGGAATGAACAATAAACAAAAGCCTTAAGGAATATTCTTTGTTATCAAGATCCAATACCAACAAATATGTAAATCTGAATCGCTCTAATATGGCCCCCATCAGCGATGTTATGGTCCTAAGTTTCGCCAAATGGGAGCGTTATGTTACAGTGACGTCAGTTTGCTAAATACTTTCACCGCATTTTACTTGGCTCATAGATGTTTTAAAAATTTAGAACCACGTTGTTATTTTTTAAAATTTAATGTATTTGTTGGCCTATGGCGTGAACGATTTAGCCAAACAAGTAAGCAATGACAGACGTGGTATGAAATTTTGTATATACAACATAGGCAAATAAAATTACGCTAACACCCGTTAAACTTCATGGTACAATTGTGCATTCAACGCAGTCCATGTGTCACATCCTCTCATGGTGGCTGATTTATAACTGTGTGTCCACTTCTTGAAGAAACAGGGCAATTCTGGCACAGCCCGTTGGGGCAGCTGCCGAAACAGGCCTGCCACAGATGTAGGTTGGGGAATTCTTGGTCTTGTCAAGCCCTGAGATACATGCCTCTTTGTCTGTCGTAATGTGAACACCCAAGTAGCACATGACTGAGGTCTTCCACGGCTGTTGTGTGTACTTCGGAGCAGGGAGATGACTAAACTTATAAAGATCTGAAGGATTACTGCCGTGATCTAACCGGATGAGCATCAAAGTGGTCGTTTGACGTCTAAATTGCTTGATTTGTGTAAATAATGTCGTCTTCTAGATTTTTGTGAGGTCTGCCGCGTCTGTACCATTCTTGAAAGACTCGTTTCGTTACACGGGGAGCGAAATATGTTGGAGGAAGAAAAGTGTGGTAAGGTTGGCCATCAATCACATTTTGTTTCGCCAATTGGTCCATCAACACGTTACAGATGATACCAGAGTTGCCCTTGATCCATAATGTCGGGACACGTTTATGCTGGTTTTCACAGACATTACCTCAGGCACATGACGGTTAGTGGTGGAGCCCGTTTGCTGTTTTTCTAGGTTTTCCTGTACACGGTTAGAATCCATTACAATGAGAGTGTCACTGAATTAATTTGCCACCTATCTAAGTAGATCCTTAATTGCAGAAACTTCGGCAATGAAGATGGTAGCTTTTCTGTCGGAAGTTGAAATATAGTTACAAAAACTAATAACTGAAGAAAATTATCAACTACAAAAAGCCATAGTGGAAGGAAAACAAGTGATATATGAATACACAGGTCTCTGAAATGGAACTCTGATCTCTTCAAAAAATGGTTCAAATGGCTCTGAGCACTATGGGACTTAACTTCTGAGGTCATCAGTCCCCTAAAACTTAGAACTAAGTAAACCTAACTAACATAAGGACATCCCACACATCCATGCCCGAGGCAGGTTTCGAACCTGCGACTGCAGCGGCCGCGCGGTTCCAGACTGTAGCGCCTAGAACCGCTAGGCCACTCCGGTCGTCTGTCCTCTTCCCTCAAAGAATTATTATACACGACCAACCTATAGAGCCCTCACCCCCCAATCCCCACACCACAAAAAAAGAATCCTCAAACCTACTGTCACAGTCACTCTTTGGCTCTCTCTCTCTCTCTCTCTCTCTCTCTCTCTCTCTCTCTCTCAGACACACACGCACACGCACACACACACACACACACACACACACACACACACACACACACACACACAAATGCACAGACAGCTCTGAGAGAATCAGAACAACCGCCAGGAACACCTTCAACTGTTCCACCTTCAGCCATCTTGTTTTTACACCTTCGACTGTTCCACTGTCTGTCATGTTTCGTTTTTACAGCAGGTAAATACTGAAACAATGTCAGTGACAATCACAGCTCAATATATAGTGTTTGACAATGATGAAGATGAGGAAAAAGAAAACGTAAGTGAAACATAATGTAAATAGACACACACACACACACACATACACACACACACACACACACACTTACACACACACACATACATACACATACAATTAATTAGTTTCAGGCAAAGCCATAACAATTTCCAAATCGCAATTTTGGCTTAACCAATCTATCTACTTTTAGGTGTAAGTGGTTGCAGATGACAAACTAGAAAACAAAACAATCGCTGTAGAAAAACAATATATCAGAAAAACCATATCATGTGGTAACAAGGTATGAATTCTTAATTTTGTGTGTCTTTTCAATTATTTGTAATTACCAATACTTACATGCATACAAACAGGAAAGAACATTCTTTATCTTTAACAGCCATAAAATATAAGCCCACTGATGATTCTACTACTGCAGTGAAATATGTCTCGGTTAAAAAACAAAATTGTGTTTTGCTAAAGGTGGACCCTATCCAAAAACATATGTACAGTCCAAGATAGTGGTTCTCCGCAGAACTAAGCAAAGCCAATTTCGTCTCTTGTTTTGTAGAGCCCCATACACGAACCTGAAAACATGTGACATTAATACGAGCTAGTAAATAAATAAGCAGAAAAGAGAAGCGCGATGACTTTCCGTCAAGCGATGTGTGTCAAAGGCGGACGCAAGGTACGTAACTTCAGTCTTAACACATTGCGTGTTATTTTGCGCCTGACCGCTATATCTGCTCAGTTTAATGCACATCCAGTGACTTTACAGCTGACGGGACACAATCGTTAAGGAGAATGGAGGGTAATCCAAGCCAGCGCACGTGACGTGCTCGGCTGCACCTATGTGCATCTGGCCTCCTCCATCATTGCTGCTCTGCAACTGGTGTGTAATCCAATACAGCACCTCCCACATCCCGCCCGCCTGCATTCTCCTCCAGTTTCAGCCACGCCGGTTGACAGATGCCTCGGTCGAGTGGCCTACTAAGACGCCGCTCCATAATGAAACATGGCGGCAGGAAACGGACAAGTACACGTACTCCACAGACAGCCAGGCTTACAGAGCCGTGCCGTCAGTCGAGGCTCGGAGAACGTACACGCCGCTTCCAGCTTTCAGGCAGAGCTACGGAGTGTCATATGTCACATCAGCCGGTGACGTGAACAGCTGGCGTACATTGTTCTTACTTTCTTTCAGTGTCATGTCACGAAATCTGCTATATAATCAATGGTAACTCTTAAGGGAATAGCCACCACCACCACCACAACACATATTTGATTATTTGTTGCAGTGTGCAGCTTTAAATTCCACCATTGCTTTTTTAAACTCGTCTATTATCGCCAGTTGTGAAATGCAGAAAGCAGTGAATCACAATTTGGAACTGTTGACTTTACCTGTCGATACTTGAACAACAACAATGAAAGCAATAATACACAACGTTATGACTAAGGGCCGGTATTTCCTTTCTAGATTCGGTTTAAATTTCCTTACTTTATTGTTAGGGTTTTATGTAGCATACTGCAGCCTACATTGTCTTTTCTGTTGCTAAATCTCATACTTAAGAGAACAAAGGAGAAAGGGGCAAGTCTACACCTACACCCTGCAAACCTCCGTGAGGTGTGTAGCAGATGATACGTCCGATTGTACCATCTATTAGGGTTGCTTCCTGTTCCATTCACGTATGGAGCGCGGGAAGAATGATTTTTTTCATACCTCTTTGCGTGCAGTAATTATTCTAATCTTATCCTCACGATCTCTATGTGACCAATAGGTATGGGGTTATAGTATATCCATCGTGTAATCACTTAAAGCCAGTTCTTGAAACTTTGTTAGTAGACTTCATCCAAATTGTTTACATCTGTCTTAAAAAGTCTGCCAGTTCTGTTTCTTCAGTACCTCTGTGAGACTCACCAGCGGATTAAATGAACCTGTGACTATTCGTGCTGCCCTTCTCTGTAAACATTCTGTATCCCCTGTTACTCCTCTCAGGTACGGGGACCCCACCACTTGACCAGTATTCTAGAACCGGTCGCACGAGTGATTTGTAAGTACACTGCTGGCCATTAAAACTGCTACACCAAGAAGAAATGCAGATGACAAACGAGTATTCATTGGACAAATATATTGTACTAGAACTGACATGTGATTACATTTTCACGCAATTTGGGTGCTTAGATTCTGAGACATCAGTACCCAGAACAATCACCTCTGGCCGTAATAACGGCCTTGATACGCCTGGGTATTGAGTCAAACAGAACTTTTATGGCGTGTACAGTACAGCTGTTCAAGCAGCTTCAACACGATACCACAGTTCATCAAGAGTAGTGACTGGCGTATTGTGACGAGCCATCATTGACCAGATGTTTTCAGTTGGTGAGAGATCTGGAGAATGTGCTGGCCAGGGCAGCAGTCGAACATTTTCTGTATCCAGAAAGGCCCAACAGGACCTGCAACATACGGTCGTGCTTTATCCTGCTAAAATGTAGGGTTTCGCAGGGATCGAATGAAGGGTAGAGCCACGGGTCGTTATTCATCAGAAATGTAATGTCCACTGTTCAAAGTGACGTCAATGCGAAAAGAGGTGACCGAGACGTGTAACCAATCGCACCCCATACCATCACGCCGGGTGGTTTGCGATGAGGAATACACGCTTCCAATGTGCGTTCACCGCGATGTTGCCAAACATGGATGCGACCATCATGGTGCTATAAACAGAACCTGGATTCATACGAAAAAATGACGTTTTGCCTTTCGTGCATCCAGGTTCGTCGTTGAGTACACCATCGCAGGCGCTCCTATCTGTGATGCAGCATCAAGGGTAACCGCAGCCATGGTCTCCGAGCTGCTAGTCCATGTTGCTGCAAACGTCGTCGAACTGTTCGTGCAGATGGTTGTTATCTTGCAAACGTCCCCATCTGTTGACTCAGGGATCGAGATGTGGCTGAACGATCCGTTACAGCTATGCGGATAAGATGCCCGTCGTATCGATTGCTAGTGATACGAGGCCGTTGGGATCCAGCACGGCGTTCCGTATTACCCTTCTGAACCCACCAATTCCATATTCTACCAAGAGTCATTGGATCTCGACCAACGCGAACACCAATGTCTTGATACGATAAACCGCAATCGCGACAGGCTACATCTCCTCCTTACAGGTGGCATCGCAACAACGTTTCTCCAGGCAACGTCGATCAACTGCTGTTTGTGTATGAGAAATCTGTTGGAAACTTTCCTCATGTCAGCACGTTGTAGGTGTCGCCACCGGCGCCAGCCATGTGTGAATGTTCTGAAAAGCTAATCATTTGCATATCACAGCATCTTCTTCCTGTCGGTTAAATTTCGCGTCTGTAGCACGTCATCTTCGTGGTGTAGCAATTTTAATGGCTAGTAGTGTATATCCCAAGAGTAATCACTTAAAGCCGGTTCTTGAAACTTTGTTAGTAGAATTCCTCGGAATTGTTTACATCTTAAAAAGTCTGCCACGTCTGTTCCTTCAGTACCTCTGTGAGACTCTCATGCGGATTAAACGAACCTGTGAAAATTCGTGCTTCCCTTCTCTGTAAACGTTCAGGTACGGGGCCCACACACTTGACCCTTATTCTAGAACCGGTCGCATGAGTGATTTGTAATTAATTTCTTTTGTAGGTTGATTGAACTTCTCCAGTCTTCCACCAATAAACGGAAGTCTACCACCTGCCTCAGCCACGACTGAACCTATTTATTTTATTTATTTTACCTGCCAAAATTAGGGTATTCAGACCCTCTCTTACACCTAACCAGGCGTACTCAGATTGAACGAGTTACAGTTTCTACAGAACATTAAGGACATATAACGTATTATGCAATATTGATGTTAAAGAAAAAAATAGAGATTATAACAGTAGTACAATCATAACTATAACAATAAAAATAATTATAACAATCAAGAATAATAATGATAATAATAATAATAATAATAATAGTAATTACTATGAAAGTAAACATACTTTTTTTGTGAATGTCAGTCCTATTGTTAGTTGGGAATTTTCTCGTTATGTTCTTGCAGCTTGTGAGTTATTCTAATCGAGCAGGGACATGAGACGATAGAATGGGGTAAAAGAGATATATAAGAGGTAGATAGCTTAGAGGAAGAGAAATAGAATGGTAAAATTCGAAGCTGTGATGGAGAGGAGAAAGAAATAGATGAGAGGGGCACAACAATGGTGGCTATACCGTCCCTAATATGTAAGTTTTGAGTTCCCTCTTGAATGTTGAGTAGATCTGGATAAGACGCAGATCACAGGGGAGCGCGTTCCATAGTCGTATGGCTGAGATGGAGATTGACACGAAGAAAGATTGTGTGTTATGTAAAGGTACAGCCAAGATGCTAGACGTATCCGATCTGGTATTGCGATTGTGGAATGATGATAGGTGTTTAATGTGAGAAGATAAGTATTGGGGGCATCAGTGGCTAAGAAATCGATGAAGTAAGCACATCATGTGGAGATTGCGTGCCTTATGTGGGCGTATCCAACCTATGTGATTATTCCATTTCATATCCCTACCAAATGTTAGACCCAGGTATTTCTATAAGTTGGGCTGTTCCATCAGTGACTGATTGACATTATAGTCATAGGATGACTACGTTTTTTCGTTTTGTGAAGTGCAAAATTTTACTCTTCTGAACATTTAGAGCATGTTTCCAATCTCGGCACCACGTTGAAATCTTATCCAAATCAGTTACCTGCGGCACACTGGAAGTTACTTCTGCATATGATGATTCTCCATCCAAGATAACATGCTGTGTCCTCCCTACCAAAGTCCCTAATCCAGTCGCAAATTTCACTTGATACTCCATATAATTGTAATTTAGACCATTAGCGTAGGTGCGGTACTGAGTCAAATGCTTTTTGGAATTCAAGAAACACTGCATCTACCGGGTTTGCTTGATCCAAAGCTTTGATTACGCCATGTGATAAAAGTGTGAATTCGGTTTCACATGATCGATTTGTTCGAAATTGGTGCTGGTTGCCATGGAGGAAGTCATTTTGTTCAAGCTACTTCCTTATCTCTAAAATGTGACAGGTATTCCATCGGGACCTGAAGCTTTGTTCCATTTTAACGATTTCAGCTGTTTCTCAGTACCACTGACACTCATACGTACTTCATTCATCTTTTCAGTAGTACGAGGATTAAATTGGGGCCATTCTCCTGGGTTTTCCCTTGTAAAGGAACATTTAAAAACGGAGTTAAGGATTTCAGCTTTTGATTTGCTACCCTCAGTTTCAGTCCCTGTCTCTTCCGCTTGGGACTGGACACTAACTTTAGTGTCTCTATCAGCATTTTGTGAAATGTCATTTGACAATATTCTGCTACAGTAGTCATGGAAGGCACCATACATTGCTCTTTTGACAGCCAAATGCGTTTCATTCAGCATCTCTCTATCTATAACCTTTTTTATTTACAAGTTTCTTTACAGTGACTGTATACCATGGCGGGTCCCTTCCATTACGAATTGTTCTACTGGCTCACATCTACCGAGTGAGTGGTCAACTATTCTTCTGAACATGAGTCAGAGTTCCTCTACATGCTCATGATCTGTGCTGAAAGTGATAAGCTCCTCACTTAAATATGATAGTACTGATTTTTTATCTAGTTTACTGAACATACATTCGCGTACCTCAAGGTTCGTACAGCAGTACACAAATCGTTAGAAGAGAAAAAGCTTAGTCACAGAAATATTTATTGTTTCAACGTACTTGTACCGGGCAAAAAGGAGCCAGACCCAAGAGTGCCAATTGGGAGAAAAAATAGACCAGTCCACAAACGCCGCACTGTGTCACATTAACACTAGAATTAATTTTGTTTCTGAGATGACTTCGCTTTATTTAGAAAGACAGATGGTTTATTCTCCACTCTTGTTCTAACATTAAAACTATGGATGTGCAGTTAATGAACAAACTAGTTCAAATAAACTGCAAGGAAACGAACCGTTCAGGGTGGTCTTTCTTTTAGTGAACTATCGCTCTTTTACTCCTTGTTTCCCGTATCTGCTGGAAGTTAAAATGCACATAGTTGAATTTCCCTCCCCCCACTCCCAGAACCTAAGCGTCCGCAACTCTGAAGATCTAACGGTAAAATGTGCGAACTGTGTCTGTCCGGAAGACCGAAGTCGTTGCGTTACTTAATTCAGTTCGGGCTTCAGTTCGGAACTGTGTTAACTGTGTCGATCGAAACCGTTCCGTTAGTTCACATAGTTCAGATCAGTCTCCAGTTACAGTCCTCCCCTCCTCCGACCCTGGGTGAACCCTACTTGTAACACAAATGCTGTTAGGCTGCACAGGTGTTTTTTTAATTTTTTCACCTGTTTACCCTATATCTAATTATTTCTTTCACATCTTTGGTATTAATTTGTGTGAACTATTGAATAAAAATGAGTTTGTGCTTCCTAGGCCCCATCACGTAAGAAAAAGAACTAGGAAACAGATAAACGCACTTGCTGACAACGAGAATAATTTTATCTTTAGTGGTTCCCACTACTCCATTTCGCAAATAAAGGATAGGCTTAAATCCGAAAGTGCTCAGCCCATCCTAACAAAAAAATGGCATAAACAAAATAAAACTTCTTAGAAATATCTATTCTGAGTTAGAACCGTCTGAAAAGGAATAGTTCCTAAGAAAGTACGACTTTTCCCACCACTAATAAAACACCATTTGCTCAGCTTCATTGTATTTGTAATTGTCTTAAGATCAATGTCTTTGATAGTACAATATTGTTATTACTGCATATGAATGACAATATTCAGACATTAGAACGTGTAGTGTCGCAATCAGACAATATTTAAAATACACTTTACGAGAAAGTAAATTACGTCTCTGGCCTAGCAATGTATGCTTGCTACGCCAGAGACTCAGTGCGACCAGTTTTAAAACTCTGGCACATCATCATATACGTTTGCTCACTTTAGGATCTGATAGCGAAAGACGAAAATTAATACAACAGTTGTAAGTAGGCTGTTTAGGTTTTCTTATTGGTAACGCCACATAGCGCTCGGTATGAAAAAATCACTGGCTGTGCCGTGTGCAGTCTGTCTTTAGTCTGCATTGTTGTCTGCCATTGTAGTGTTGGGCAGCGGCAGCTGGATGCTAACAGCGCGTAGCGTTGCGCAGTTGGAGGTGAGCCGCCAGCAGTGGTGGACGTGGGGAGAGAGATGGCGGAGTTTTGAAATTTGTAAGAATTGGTGTCATGAACTGCTATATATATTATGACTATAAAGGTAAATACATTGTTTGTTCCCTATTAAAATCTTTCATTTGCTAACTGTGCCTATCAGTAGTTAGTGACTTCCGTAGTTTGAATCTTTTACGTAGCTGGCAGTAGTGGCACTTGCTGTATTGCAGTAGTTCGAGTAACGAAGATTTTTGTGAGGTAAGTGATTTGTGAAACATATAGGTTAATTTAGTCAGGGCCATGCTCTTGTCGGGATTACTGAAAGTCAGATTGCGTTGCGCTAAAAACTATTGTGTGTCAGTTTAAGCACAGTCATGTATAATTTTTCTGAGGGGACGTTTCATATGTCGACCCTTAGCTGAGGATACCTCACTGGAATCTTCTGATTTTTTCTTGTAGTTAGTGTAATTAGTGTAGCTTTTGTTTATTGCTAGCGCGTAATTGTAGAGAGAATTTCCTCTGTAGTTGCAGTCTTTCATTGTTGTACAGTAAAACAGTTGTGGCATGCATGTAGTTTTCCACGAAGTATTTCGCAGCTGCGCTTGCAATTAACTAGATATTATTTTCAGTGCTATGTTAATGTGTTCTCTTATTTTTGCTCTTCAAATTGTGCTTTCCTGTGTTATCGTGTGAAATATTGTGACAATAATGGCGTGAAAAACGTAATACTAGGCTACAAAGTAAACTGAGAAATGACAATGAAGACGAAAGCAATGTGTTAGCGCCACCATGTAATGAATTCACAATTGTTCAAAGTAGTAATTTGGTAATAGTGCATAGGGAAATGGAGCGGGCTGCAAATAATGGTGTAGGAAGTGAAACAGTTAGTGAACAGGGAAGCATTGTCGATCGATCGGTCGGCAACAGCTCGCCTCAGGATTCCGAGATGACAGGACACAATCTTGCAAATACTGTAGATTCAGGTTTTTCATCCTCACCGTTTTCTCAAATAAGTCAAGACACATTTTCTGTTTTTCAAACTGCGAATATTGCCGGTTCAAATGCATTGCCGAGTAGCACTGTGGAGCATGTTTCAGACACCAGTGCATTGTTATTACAATAAATGCAACAAATGGGACAAAAGCTTCAAAAGTTAGACACAATTGAACAAAATCTTCAAAAGTTAGACACAGCGCTTGAACAAAATCAGAAACAAATGGGACAAAATCTTCAAAAGTTACACACAATGGAACAAAATCTTCAAAATTTAGACACAATGTAACAAAAGCTTCAAAAGTTAGACACCACACTTGAACAAACACGTGAAGATTTAACTACTGAGTTACATAACATTGAATCGAAATGCCAAAAAATCTGTATTGAGGTAAAAACACAAATTTGTGAGCATTTTCAACCTTTTTTTCCCGGCATGAAAATGCATTACAGAATCATGAAGCAGCCATAAAAGAACTGAAAACTATTGTTCGTGAAAATCACGACACCTTGCAAGCTAACATAGACTCAGTTGCATCCACCGATTCGGTTACGCAACTTGCAAGAACTCAGCAAAACATAAAGGACACAGTAGATTCGATTTCAACACAAATGGACACTCTGAAACTTGGTTCAGAAAAACACACTGAGAAAATGTGTTCACTATCAGAGAAAGTAGCCGAACTTTCAGATCAGTTCATTAACTTATCTACAAAGGTAGATGATGATCTGAATGATACAAAAGAGTGCGAACAAATTAGGAAATTCAAACAAAATCAGAATCAAATTAATACACAACACCAAAGAGAAATCCGGGAAGTGCAAGATCAGCTGACACAGGTAATACAAGAATTACGTATTTCAGAGGACACTCGAACTCCAACACTGGAAGAGGGACTTAGAAATACGGAAAAGCCACAAAATAATAACACAAGGCATTTCGGAAATTATGAAAGAAATTGGCAAGGTGCACCGAATTTTGAGATGGAACCGCCGACACGACGTAACAATGACCGACATGCGACCCGCCGACACGATGATTTTGACTATAAGCTGTTCATTACTACACGTAAATTCAAAACATTTAAGAATTCTGGCAACGACATTAATCCACAAGCGTGGCTTCATCAATTCTCTCATTGTTCCCCCCCCCCCCCCCCCCAACTGGCCATTACAGCACAGATTAGAATTTATGTGTGGCTATTTAGAGAATGAACCAGCTGTAAGAATGCGATCGGTCATTCACGATTGTCACAGTGAAGGAGAATTTTATCATGCCTTCCTCTCAGCATATTGGTCTCAAGACCGAGTAAAACATAGCATCATTATGATGAAACATTTCGAACAATCTGAATTTTCCAGTCCTTTGAAATATTTTGAAGACATGTTGCATAAGAATCAGTACCTTTCTAACCCATACAGCATCTCAGAACTCATCCGCATGTGCTTAATCAAATTGCCTGAACATTTACGACACATTATTTTGGTAGGACGTTGCAAAGACGACACTGAAGCTTTTCAGCGACTCTTACAAGAACTGGAAATTGACACTGACAATCGCGGAACGCAAAAACAGAAGCACAACAATTACAGGTCATATCCGTCGCAATTTTGCGATGAAAGAAATAACAACTGGACACGACAAGGCTATTCTCACAACACAAATCGTGACCAAAACAGACACCAACCGTATGACAACCACTGGCAGAGTAATAGTTACAGAGAAAGATCCTATTTCCGTAGTAATGAACATGACAGAGACAATCATAGAAACAGACAATATGGCAACCAGAACTTTTATTATCACGGGAGACAGAATAACTTCAGACGCAAGGGTCCACCGCGCGGTATTAATTCAGGGAGAAATTCTCCACCACATGACCGACAAACAAGAAATTACAGGAACTACCGACATGAAGACAGACGATATAATCATAATGACAGACCGGTATTCCATCAGAACTGGCGAGCTTCAAACAGGGCAGGGCTTTCTCGTCAAGGTGAATTTGTAGAAGTTAGCTCTCCTAATCCCAATAACGGCGCGCGCCAACAAAGAGACAGACAATGACTCGCACCGCAGGCAGCCGCGTGCGCCGGCTGGCTCAGAGAAAAATAACATAAGCTAACCTTGAGCAAAATTCCAGTGTTCTTTACCGATGTATACCACATGATAATTGCATTCAAGTTCAAACTCTGAGTACTATAAAGCTTAAAAGATGCAAAACCGTTTATTGAAAGATAATCTGCTTTTTAACTTTGTCATTGCCATAAAGCTGTTCACTTCACATTACCAGTATACTTTGTCAGACTAAGAATCTATTAACATGCAACAATGTTTTGAAGTTAACTATCCAGTCTAGAACTTAGAGAACTTATTTAGACAGTATTTACGAGTGCATTGTTATAGTGAACAGACGACACAGTGTTACTGTGTGTGTACATTCTTGCTTGTTAGTTGCACGATTACGATTAAGTAACGACTATAAGGCTTACATGCTTAGAACATTTACCAGTACTGCTAATGAGACTTTAATGCAACATTTTGGTTTACTTGAAAATACATTCTTTATTTCAAGTACATTCGGTGAAATTAAAGATGACTTAGCATTTGGTTTCTCTGATAGCTACACGATTATATCACGACGCTACTAATATGTGACACGATTTACATTGTTGCTTTTGCGGTGTATCTGTTTTATATCTGCACAGTTTTTCTGTATTATTCTGGAAAGTAAAACATGTTTTAGTAGTAACTTTTGTGGTATAGCTACAATGAGACGGTAAGGTACGTAATAACTACGATATCTATACGCAAAGCATTTCACTTTTGTTTATCATGAGGTAAGTACATTGACTTCTGTAGAACTTAGCTTTCGGAGGACGTTAACTACGACACTTCCACAGAGATTATCTTACAACACGACGCACAGTTTAGCGCTACAGTACACGTATTTGAGTGATTAATTTTGTACTTAAAACATTTATTATTAAAGATATTTGAAGTACAATGATACAAAGGTTTTCCGTGATACATTTCATTCTATTGCTGTAACCTGTAACATCTGAGGATATAATTACATTAATCCTCAGGGGGGTACACGCTTACTTTGTGTACCATGTGTTTGGCAAGCACAAGGAGCCCTAGCTAATATGGTATTTGCTTATACAACTTTACACATCGGTACCATATTTCTCTAACACAAAATTACACAGCTATCTGATTATTTGACAGAGAAACAAACATCTTTTTACTACGTCAGTGACACATATTTAAGCAATTACGCAGGTGGATAACTTCACACTTATGAAATTCTATTTCGTCTGTACTTTGTGAACTGTTCATATTTTTTCGGAACCATTGTGATACTAAGAGAGGTTTGAATGATGTATTTGGTATGGGATCATGATGATTAAAGTACGTTTGAGGTAGATGACACTTTTGACATGAGCAGAGCATTTTTTTAGGTTTTGAAATTATTGGACGAAGCTACGACGATTTTGAGAATTGACTGAGGTGTTATGATGTTATTTTTACGACGACGATGTGTATTATGCTGCTGAGGTATGTGTAAGCTGATGCTATATGAGTTATTTGGTTATGCTACGTATCTGTTATGATGAAATATTGAAGAAGTGTCGACGAATAAGGTAAGGAATAATGAGTAGTGGTTAGGGACTCTGGTTTGTGAAAAAGGTTGTTGGAAACCAGGAATCGTACTTTAAGAGTTATGAAAACTATGTATATGCGTGAATGTATCACTATGCTGTCGATAATTTTTGAACACTATTATTTTTAAATGATTTTATTTCTACAGATTTGTAACGCAAATTCTTGATCTGTGAATTTTTTTTACATGAGACTGCCACTGTAGCGGAAACTGGTGTCGTAAATATTTCGTTAAGACAGTTAAGTGACCACCTGCACGTAATGCGTCGTGGGCACCCAGCTGCGCGACAACCACCTGACAAAAGAAAGCCATTAGTGTGTGCCTTATCCTCTCTATTAACATTCCTTTGTAGAAAGCACCGCAAATACGACACGCTCATTACTGAGAAAGATACTTACATCCGACACCTGATTATAACAAACGTCTTTCTACGAAAGTTGAGAGAATTCTACTAACTTATCAAATGTGACATAACTATTGAATGATATTTTTATGCTTTGTCCATAGTTGCTTATTTCATTTGATATCTGTTTTCCAGCTGTGTTGCAGCTTTGGTTTTATAAAATTAAATGCATTAGCTAATGTGAACACTTTCTGTCGACAGATCTATTAAATAATTATTTTATGATCCACATTTTGCGAAAAAGGAGCTCTTGGAATGGAAAGAGCAATCAGAAGCGACTAATAACAGTAACTGTATATATAATTTTCTTTTCAAGTACTTGGTAATTTATTTCATTGAATAAGTAGTGGTGCACCATTTTAATTACATAGTCATTAAGATGTGATTATAACTTTCCCTTATCTGCATTGTTGTCTTTAGTGTACTATTTTTTCTGCTTGTGGGTTTGTCATGTTTAGATATAAATTATTACATTTATTGCTGCTCGCTATGCTTACTTGCATTTTTTTTGTCATTGCTGTTTGTATTAATTGTTTTGTGCCGCTGCTTTGCCTCGTCCCTTAGTTTAGCATCTGAGCTCAGTAGATTTTAAGTTAGCTTAAGAGGGGGTAGACTATATAAGAAAATAACTATGATGAATTGGAAGAAATGCATTGAGAAGCTATAAGAAAATGGTTTGGCCAGAAAGGCAGTGTACAGTGGAGAAAAACTATTTTTGAAAGAGGATGTGAACAGAATACAGAAAGCAGGTTTAGATAGGACTTTTTGTGAATAATGATAAACTAAGGGAGATCTCTATGCAAAATACTGCAGTAAAACAAACCCTGTCCTTTCCTTTCGTATTATCCCTCTATGTGTTTATGTACCCTTGTGTATTTGTCTTTTTCCTGTCTTTATGTGTTTAGCTAATAAGATTTATGTTGTAGAATTTTTCAAATACTATGTCATTTTCTTTGTAAATATGTTCAGACATTATTTATAGTGTTTTGTTTTAATGCTCATGTGTGAAGTTGATGTTTCAAAAGTTATTCTGAACTTTATGTTTGTACTTATCTCATAATTTTTGTAACACTGATGTATTTGTTATTTCGATTCTTTTGTAAAGCCTGTATTACTGCAAAAGTTATCTGTACTGTTATGTTCTATAATGATATATTTTGTACCTTTGTTATTGCATTCTTATGTTATAAAATTGTAACTGACACCAGTTCATCAAATTAAGTAACTTGTAAATTACATTTACTGCACACGCTTCTGTTGGTCATAGTATATGCACAATATGTGAGAAGTAGGGACTGATAGTGTTTGCAAGTGTGTTAATAATTCAGCAAGGGACTGGATAACAGCATTGCTGGTTCTAAGGACATTTCAAAAACAATTTTTCTGAGTGCACAAGTGGTGGTTATGGACTTGTTATATTATCCGCAAGACTCTTCAATGGTGATTGTGCGCCTGCACAGTCAAACAGATGGCTGCTGGCCATCTCTACAAGGACCACAGTGGGTCTACACCTTTGATGACCCACCAGTACCATTATTTCTACAAAGACTGCAGTGGGTCTGCACCTCTGGTGGCCCACCAATAGTAATCTCTACCAGGACTACAAGGGGTCTACTCTGTGATGACCTACCTACCAATATTCTTCAAAACTTCGACTGACTCTGCTGTGGGTTTGCTCTGTTGTGGCCCATTACCTGTCTGCATGTCAAGAGTCAGCACTGTCTTTTGTTGGAAGGACAACACTACTTCTTCAAACTGCTTAGAAATCCACTACTTCCAAGTGCAATTTCTTTTATTGCTCAGACTTAAAAAAAACACTGCAATTTTACTGTGATGAACGATCAGGACTGTCTTTATGGACAGTGAGAAAATTTTAGCTTCTGACCAACATTGTATCAATAAGTGTGTGTATTTGATATCTTTGTTATAGTAATTATGAAAAAATTTATCAAATCATTATTGGCCACTGCCCAAAACAATTTGTAAAAATTTTTTGTGGGGAGCATGGGGGCTATGTAAGTAGGCTGTTTAGGTTTTCTTATTGGTAACGCCACATAGCGCTCGGTATGAAAAAATCACTGGCTGTGCCGTGTGCAGTCTGTGTTTAGTCTGCATTGTTGTCTGCCATTGTAGTGTTGGGCAGCGGCAGCTGGATGCTAACAGCGCGTAGCGTTGCGCAGTTGGAGGGGAGCCGCCAGCAGTGGTGGACGTGGGGAGAGTGATGGCGGAGATTTGAAATTTGTAAGAATTGGTGTCATGAACTGCTATATATATTATGACTATAAAGGTAAATACATTGTTTGTTCTCTATTAAAATCTTTCATTTGCTAACTGTGCCTATCAGTAGTTAGTGACTTCCGTAGTTTGAATCTTTTTAAGTAGCTGGCAGTAGTGGCGCTTGCTGTATTGCAGTAGTTCGAGTAACGAAGATTTTTGTGAGGTAAGTGATTTGTGAAACATATAGGTTAATTTAGTCAGGGCCATTCTCTTGTCGGGATTACTGAAAGTCAGATTGCGTTGCGCTAAAAACTATTGTGTGTCAGTTTAAGCACAGTCATGTATAATTTTTCTAAGGGGATGTTTCACAGTATCTTAAATCACTGCACTGGCAAGACGCGAGAACTTGTTAAAACGATTAAATTGCCATTTTCTACCTGGGGATTACGAACAACAAAAAATGTAATAATGCGATGAGCTTTACAAAAACTATAGATATTGGTGCTTTACTATCACTGACAACGCTACTGTTAGAGATTTACGTTACACTTCAGTATTTTTGTTGGCTTCAAAGAAGATGTAGAGCAAACACATGAAGATATGCTATTTCTTTTAAATAAATCACAATAATTACTAACAGACTTCCAATAACAGTCATTTCTGTAACTTCTACGATTTATTTTGCGTTTTTTTGTTAAACATATTCTTTGTTCCATTACGTAGACAGCAATTATTTTCTTATAGAAAGATATAGTAGCATTAGAAATAATTAAATATTATAGTACTTTTTCTTCTCTGACAACTCGTTACTAGCATGTGAATAACAAATTATTACTTTCAAAATGTTAGATAATGTTAAGCTGTTAACGGTATGTAAGACAGAGAATAACTTATGCTTTTCTGAAAGGTGTTGTTGTATGTACCAACTGATATTACTATCTTTTCCAGTGGGTAGGATCACATTTCAGCAACAGGATATTGGTGTACGTATCACTGCGCTTCATTTTTTGTACTTGCGCTCCTGTAGAATTAAGTCACCTGAATTTACCCCAAAGTCTCCATTTACGTAAATCTCTCCTTAAGGTGCGTATTAGACGTTACAGTATAGGTTACTAGGAATTCTTTAAATTTCATGCTTTTGATGAGCATCGTAAACATTTTAATAAGTTTATTCACATATCTTTCTTGTCATCCTCATTTGTACCTAGAAATTGATTTTTTGGCTTTCTGTGCTTTGCCAAACGAACAGTAATCTATGACAGTGAAGTCGGTATTATGTGATGACGATTTTCCAGTCTCGTTTCGATATTCCATGAGTGCAGCTGTGTAGCAATAAGTCAGTGCCGTGTTTTTTGAGATTATGCCACGAATGTAATGAAATGCAATGGTTTAGCTTTCGTATATGTTTTCATTTACTTTTAATTAATATATTTCACATTTCAATTATATAATCACTGATAAAACATCATCTTCGTTGTACTTCATCTACTGGTACCTTTTTCTTTTTTTCTTCTGTCTCCTGAGAAGAGAAGGCGGGCTTTTTTAGGGCTTGTCTGTTTTCCCTTTATCAGCCATAGGGCACAACTTTTATTTTATTTATTTCCTTTTTTCTTATATTTCTGATTACATGATATTATTTTATGTTGGGTATCTTTAATTTTATGTTACTTTTTAATTTTATGTTACTTATTGGTGTATATATTGTGGGAGAATATTGATCGATTTAGATATGCATTAACTGAACGTGTTTAACAATATAAATGACTTAACAACTCTAATTGCTTACTTAATTGGATCTAGTTTATAGCTGGAAGTGAGACATTAACCTAATGGGGGATTTTCTTTTTCCTCTGTGATGCTTCTACGTGATGGAATATGTAGTGGGGCAGAGTTGTTTTGGATGATGTATTCTAGCTTAGACTAATCTTAATATTAATGTTTACAAGTTCTCCTTTCTTGCTTTGCAGTACTTGGAGCTGGTTGCTACAATGTTTTTTTTCCTTATATTTAGTTTTACATTTTTTTCCTTTCCCTTTGGTGGTACATGGAGCTGTTTTTTTTTTTAACAATAGTTCTTATCTTGTCCTTAATGTTATTGTGCTTTGTTCTATGTGGTGTGTTGTGTGTTGAGTGTGAGGTGCTGCCGTGGTGCACTAGGTCATTTCTTGCTGTGCTATTGTCTTTTCTCTAGGTGGGACGGGGTGGTTTCGCCTTCTGTCAATTGTGTCATTGTGGGTGCTAAGTCGGGGAACTCAGTTGATGTATTTTGTGCTACTGTACGCGCCGGGTAAATGTATTTCTTTTTCGGGCGTCTTGCTGTGCGTGGCTTGGTCGTCAAAAGTCTTCCATATCGGGTCGTTTGTGTAGGATGTGTGAGCCGTATCTTGCCCTGAGTTTTGTCAGTCTTTTTTGTAGTGGGGTTATTTCTGTCCTCTCGTATACTTCGTCACTAGGGGTGCGGCAGGGTAGTTTTGCTATGCTGCGTAGTAGTCGGCGTTCTGTCGAGTATACTCTGTTTGCTATTGTCTTTGGTATTCCGCCCAGTGGCGCAGCGGCGTATTCGTATACTGGTCGTATGTATGTCTTGTATGTGTGCATGACTGTCCTGGTGGAGCAGCCATACAGTCGTCCTTGTATTTGTCGGATTAACTGTTGTCGTTTCCTCGTTTTGTTGAGCAGGTATTGCAGGTGGGCTTGGTAGTTGAGGTGCTTGTCTAGGTACTCATCGAGTTATCTCGCGTTGTCAGTTAGTCGTAGGGGTTCGTTCCATAGTCGGAGTGCTATGTCTTCTTGTTTCTGCTGTCGCTTTCTCGTCAGGTTGCGGTGTTGGAATAGGACTAGTTGTATTTTGGTCGGGTTAGGTCGGATTCTCCATTTAGTCATCCATGTCTCTAGTCTGGTCAGGTATTTTGCAGCTTTTCTTTGTATTACGTCAGTTCTGACTCCTGTGCACCAATATGCAGTATCATCTGCACATAGGGCAATTTTTTCGTGTTGGTCTGTTGGGGTTGGTATGTCGTGTGTGTATAGCGCGTACAGTAGCGGGGATAATATTGCACCTTTCGGGACTCCTGCCTCTGGGGTGAATGGTTCGGAGGAGGCGTCTTGCACATGTACTCTGCTGTGTCGTCCGGTAATTTGAGTTTTTATGAGGCGTACGAATTTCGGTGGAATGCCAAGTTTGAGCAGTTTGAACAGGAGCCCATTGTGCCATAGACGGTTGAAGGCGCGCTCGATGTCCAGGAATATGGCTAGCGTACAGTGCGATCTGTTGAAGCCCTGGGTGATGTCACATGTCAGTTTGAGAAGTGGGTCTGTGGTGGAGTGGTTGGGGCGGAAGCCGGCTTGGAGTAGGGGGAGTAGTTGTTTGTTGCCCACATATTTTCGCAGTCTGACGATGAGTATACGTACATAAGTTTTTCCTGTAACGTCCAGTAGTGAGATAGGTCGGTAGGAGAGGGGGTCCGTTCGTGGTTTATTGGGTTTGGGTATCATTATGGTCTTGCTTGTATTCGACACAGTCGGGATTGTTTCTGTCGTTAGGCAGTAGTTGAACATCAGTGAGAGGACTGGGGTTAGGGCATGGAGGGGGCGTTTTGCAGGTGGATACGTTTGATGTTGTTTTGTCCTGGGGCTGAGTTTCGTCCGGTCCGTATTGCGTTGATGATTTCAGCGTCTGTTATAGGTTTGGTCAATTCGGAGGTGTCTTCTGTTTCTTCTGTTGGACTTGTTAGTAGGTCAGGGAGTTGGTTCTCTACGTGTCGCTAGAAGTCGTTGTCGAACTTGGCGTCTGATGGGAAGGAGTGGATGTTTCGCAGGGCGTTCTGGAATGTGTCTGCTTGTGTTTTAGCCTCTGTGATTGGTTCGTTGTCTACTATTAGTGTCTGGTTGGGGGGTTTCTTTTGTCCAGTCAGCGTCTTGAATTTGTTGCAGAATTTTCTGCCTTCTTTGAAGTTGAGTTGGCGGCAGGTGTCGTCCCACTCTTTTTGTTTGTGCTAGGAAATTATGTGTTTCGCTTGTGCGTTTAGTCGGTTCCACTGCCGTCTTAAGTCTGGGTTATTTGTACGTCCAATTTCACGCTGTAGTTGCATTTTCCGCCTTAGGATCGCTAGCACCTCCGCCGGAATTGTGGGCCTCCAGTTCTCTATCGTCTTTTGTGGGATTGCCTCGTCTATTACTGATGTGAAGGTGGTTTCTAGTCGTTCGTTTAAGTATTCCAGGTCGGCGTTGTCTGTCAGAGTGGTTGGCATTGCTAATTCGTCTTGTATGATGGTTTTGAATTTCCTCCAGTCGGCTTTTGCATATAGGCGGATGTTGCGTTGTGTGGGGTGAGTTTCAGCTGGAGCTTTATTCAATAATGACTAGTGTTTTACTTAATGTTTTCCCTCTTTTCGTTATTTGCTACGAGGAAAACGAAAATAACTGAATAATGTAAGTTACCATAATAGTATACATATGATCGTAAGGCGACGGAGTATGCTTCATTTCCGAGAGCGTAAAAAAAAGGCTAATTCTTCATGATATGATAATGAGAAATATGTTTCTCAATTTATGTTAGCCAACACTTTACAAGGCACAACTTCATCGAGGTTGTAACTACACTCCTGGAAATGGAAAAAAGAACACATTGGCACCGGTGTGTCAGACCCACCATACTTGCTCCGGACACTGCGAGAGGGCTGTACAAGCAATGATCACACGCACGGCACAGCGGACACACCAGGAAGCGCGGTGTTGGCCGTCGAATGGCGCTAGCTGCGCAGCATTTGTGCACCGCTGCCGTCAGTGTCAGCCAGTTTGCCGTGGCATACGGAGCTCCATCGCAGTCTTTAACACTGGTAGCATGCCGCGACAGCGTGGACGTGAACCGTATGTGCAGTTGACGGACTTTGAGCGAGGGCGTATAGTGGGAATGCGGGAGGCCGGGTGGACGTACCGCCGAATTGCTCAACACGTGTGGCGTGAGGTCTCCACAGTACATCGATGTTGTCGCCAGTGGTCGGCGGAAGGTGCACGTACCCGTCGACCTGGGACCGGACCGCAGCGACGCACGGATGCACGCCAAGACCATAGGATCCTACGCAGTGCCGTAGGGGACCGCACCGCCACTTCCCAGCAAATTAGGGACACTGTTGCTCCTGGGGTATCGGCGAGGACCATTCGCAACCGTCTCCATGAAGCTGGGCTACGGTCCCGCTCACCGTTAGGCCGTCTTCCGCTCACGCCCCAACATCGTGCAGCCCGGCTCCAGTGGTGTCGCGATAGGCGTGAATGGAGGGACGAATGGAAACGTGTCGTCTTCAGCGATGAGAGCCGCTTCTGCCTTGGTGCCAATGATGGTCGTATGCGTGTTTGGCGCCGTGCAGGTGAGCGCCACAATCAGGACTGCATACGACCAAGGCACACAGGGCCAACACCCGGCATCATGGTGTGGGGAGCGATCTCCTACACTGGTCGTACTCCTCTGGTGATCGTCGAGGGGACACTGAATAGTGCACGGTACATCCAAACCGTCATCGAAGCCATCGTTCTACCATTCCTAGACCGGCAAGGGAACTTGCTGTTCTACCAGGACAATGCACGTCCGCATGTATCCTGTGCCACCCAACGTGCTCTAGAAGGTGTAAGTCAACTACCCTGGCTAGCAAGATCTCCGGATCTGTCCCCCATTGAGCATGTTTGGGACTGGACGAAGCGTCGTCTCACGTGGTCTGCACGTCCAGCACGAACGCTGGTCCAACTGAGGCGCCAGGTGGAAATGGCATGGCAAGCCGTTCCACAGGACTACATCCAGCATCTCTACGATCGTCTCCATGGGAGAATAGCAGCCTGCATTGCTGCGAAAGGTGGATATACACTGTACTAGTGCCGACATTGTGCATGCTCTGTTGCCTGTGTCTATGTGCCTGTGGTTCTGTCAGTGTGATCATGTGATGTATCTGACCCCAGGAATGTGTCAATAAAGTTTCCCCTTCCTGGGAGAATGAATTCACGGTGTTCTTACTTCAATTTCCAGGAGTGTACATTACAAAACGCTTCCGACATCTTCTAGTTCGCTATTTTGTATAGCAACTCACGTATCTTGTACTATTACATATAGTTAGAGACACATTTTGTTTCTAAACGTTGTAAATATTTCATGAGGTGTTTTTGCACGTTATTTATGGCTGAAAAATTATCGTAAAATTCTGTGTAGTTTTCCTTGCGTTTGGAGTTAACACAGAGCTGCTTATCACATATATTTTCTGTGCACTCACGTACGTTTGGAATAGATGAGTAACACTCATGACTCCCGTGTCTGAATAATGCGTGATCGTAATTTAAGAATCTGGCTGTGTTACTGTATTCATAGGTACTGAATATAATAACACTATATTTGCCTCTTGGTACCCACAGTTTACAAATCATCTATCACTGAAACTAAGGTTTCTCGAGCTGGACTAACAGGTTTGCGTTATGACTATTAGATTAGCTCTAATATCAAACAATATATCATTGCTGTAGTATGTGAACAGCGTCGAAAAGCATCATAATTTTAATTAAATTAACTAGTATTCCAGATAGAGCTCCAGTTACTTATAATTTTAGTCATCTTATTGTTGATGGGCGAATGAAATGACTGTAATTGTATGATGCTAACAGCAAATTACACATACTCATTGTAGAAATTAATTTTATTTGCTATTAACAAATGCAACAATGTGGTTATCACCTTGTAACACTTCATGTTCATATTTGCCTGTTTAAAAGCACCAGACGTTTCAATAGCCCATAGGCACTACCTGGCCAACAGCTGCGTCAATATATGCAGGCAATAACCATCTACGGGAGTCTCACACTAGTCCTAAAATGATTAACAGAATCTCAGGTAATGCTGACCAGTCACTTCTCACAGATGACCTGAGAACTTATAATAAATCGGTAACAAATAAAAGGGTGAGACTGATTACAGTAAGCCTACATATTCATGAAGGTAATATATTCTTACATGCGAGATGATCCACATGTGCACTGTTCGAAGAAGGAAGCTCCTGCTGTAGGCATGTCAATGCATAGACCAGGGTACAACCAATAGATGGTCTTCCTATGCATAGGTGATACCCAGTTTGAATTTCAGAGAGACAGGCAAAAGCTGGACCAGTTTATCGTTCATCAAACATGTGTTAAATGGAGGTAATCAGAAGAGTTTGTATCCTTGTATACAGAGGTATATAGTTCTTCGTGGATTGCTGCTATGTTTTGATATGGAACTCGTGCCTTTGACTTTTTATCAATGGTGAATTATAGGTAGCGCAGGGCGCAGTCGCACTCGGTGTGGTGGTTTCTGTCCAGAATGTGTATACAGTTCTCTATGTACGTACGTTTCTACACACAGAATTTCTCATTAGAACATAGGCTTATTGATGTATTACTGTGTACGAATGCTGGAATTCTCTTGGTATATGTCATAAACTCCACCATTAACCCCGTTACATGTCGCTGCATAAGCTTCTTGATTCTTCATATAATCACATGTACACTTGATGTAGTATTACACTGCTTGCAGCGTAAACCATTTACCCGATGCGTGCTTCTGTCCATGGTGGAATTTCAGCTAAGTAGTTAAGTAATATCCCCCACATACAGAAACTTCGAAATCTGTGTGCAGTGATATTTGTATGAAGAGTGATGGCAGAACTGGCTTGTTGTTAACAAGTGACAGTCGGAGGCTTGCGTCATTTGTGAATTCATTGTGAAGGTGAAAAGCGTAGATCATAAACAGAAAGTTGTCAACAGTACAGCGTATATTTGCTTTACAGGTGAGGAGGAAATATGGCCGAAATTATGAAGACGTGAGACGATCATTCACAGCCACCATACAAGCAAGTTATCTACAAATTTAATCGTTGGTTAGAGGTGACACGTTATGTAGCTGACTTATCACGCAGTGACAGCACAAAATTAGTAATTTCTAAAGAAAACCAGCAACTTGTCCGACAGATGTTCAAGGAGGATTTTAAAAACATTACATCTGAAGCCTTATAAGCCTACATTAACAAACGCCTAAACGAACATACTCCTGATATAAAACGTGGATGGTATGTGATCCGCAATGAAAGCAGTCCAAACTCTTGCAGAATAATCCTGTGGT
Source organism: Schistocerca gregaria (assembly GCF_023897955.1). NCBI lineage: Eukaryota > Metazoa > Arthropoda > Insecta > Orthoptera > Acrididae > Schistocerca > Schistocerca gregaria. The sequence goes on from NC_064922.1 coordinate 295,604,897, forward strand.
CTGATGAAGAAAGTTTCAAGTTAAATTGATGAGTTAACGAAAGCAGTCGCGTGAATTGGTCTCCTGAAAATTCGTGATTTGTCGTTGAGGAGGAGTTAAATGTCCCTGGAGTCACAGTTTGGGCTGGTGTATGCACCAAAGGAGAGACAGACCATTACTTTTTTGATGGGACTGTCAACGAGTACAGACATCGCGTAATAATTTAAGAAGTTATCATTGAATGACGGTAGACAGTACGCCTGTACTTGAAGCTTTGCGAAACAGGCTCATTTGGCCGCAAGACGGGCTCCATCTCACAACCAATTGCACGTCCGTGCGCTTTTGGATGAGAATTTTCAAGAGTGTATAGGAAGGCAGCGTAAAATCGATTGCTCTCAAAGATCACCGGATCTCAGCGGTTGCGATTTTTCGGTGTGGGGATAGTGAAACACAATGTTTTCGCCACAAAACCATTAAACCTACAGCATTTAAGTGCTTTGATTGAACAAGAATTTTAAAAGATTTCTGGAAGTAATAGGAAATTATGTGGCAAGATATGTAAATCAGTTTTCACACAATGTATTAAATATGTAGATGACAATGGAGAACACTTTTAACAATTTTAGTAGCACCAACTACTTTGTGTAAACCGTTAAAGTTGCAAAACACTGTACTAAACTCTGGGTTAGCTAACTTTTGCCACTCCTCGTGTAATGAATTGAAGTGGGACACTAAATTTATTAAAAAAACCTTTATCAGCATTGTCCATTGAAGCTAACACCTAACTGATGTTGGCATCTTTCTACTTTTCTTACAATTTCTGTTACTCGCTTGAAACTACTGCAATTTACTCCACAGATAAAACTTCGAAGATAGAATAGAACTGTACTGCCTATAACAGTGATTTCAAGTTTCTTTCGATAATACCGGAAGTATTGTATAATTGGCTAAATCTCATCTTCTTCCATATATTTTCATTTCTGCAGTTATTCTTCGACGTATGTAAACCAGTTGTAACGTTCCCATATATAAAAATTTCCGGTACAGAGTTGACAGTGAATTGAAACTGATAAATTCTGGACGTAAGCATCGCTACGTCATGGCCCTGTTAAATCAGTCTGAATAAACTGAAAAATTCTTATCTCATGATGGTGCCGCCGGATTATTCTGTCTATATATCTGCTCCTAAATGGCACAGCTTAGTGCAATGCTAGCCTATCTACTATTACTGAACATTTCTCTGAGATTTGCACTATTAGAAAAAAACTGACTTTGCTTGTTGACGCAGCTGCATAACTGGTCCTCTGATTATTAATCAACCCATGTGTATCATCTGGGAAAATTTGTAAAATATTTAAGTTAAATAAATGACTGGTAACAAATTATGTTGTGAAAAACAATACTATTGAAATCATTTCTGCAAACCATTACATAAAAAAATTAGAACATTACGAGTCTGACTTAATTAGTGCTGACAAACCGCAAAAAAATTGAAACAAATTCATATTAACATCGCAGACAACAAATTTAAGTACGCGCATGGCGAAGAAGGAGAATAAAGTTTACCTTACACTACATGGCAATGACTTGCGCTGCACCAGGGCCGACTGCGATTGCTCTTACATGGTTAGGAACTGTACTGGAGCGGTGAGCTACTACTACTACTTCTCCTCTATAGGAGCGAGCGATTACTTCTGCTGTCGATACTGCTCTCACCTGTGATTCTATTGCAACAGAGACGTTTTATATTGCAGGCAGCGCGTGAGCATTTGCTCCAGTAGGGTAGTGAACAGTAGACCTCTGATATAATGAACCAATTACACAATTTAAATACTAAAATAGCTCCTCAGAAAACCTCCAATACTCTTGATTCAAACCTCCATTGTTACAGAGAGGAAAAAAAATATGACGAAATTCATTTAAGCACCGCCTCATGAATTAAAAACGTCTATAGACAGTAGGTAAAATTTTAGAGACAAACTGAATAAAAAATTTGACTGGCAACACATTCTGCTCTGCTTGTAAAGTTTTGAATAGATAATGTGCATGTGTAGGTGGTGACGGAGACAAATAAATCAAACTATTTAAGTCTATAATTAAGCCTAATGCAAATGTAAATACAAAAAGTTTAATGTAAATCGCAGACAGAAACTTAAAAAAAATGCATACGTTTGTAATCTTTCTTGAAATCGCAGTCTGATATTACGGATATGGAAACAACAGTTTCTCTTACAGATCCATCCAAGTACGGCTGATTGTATGAAAAAGCTGGTAATTAATCATTTTCAAGTCATCATCCTTTTGACAATTTTGATGTTTTTGTCCTTTTCTTACTATACTGTGCTAAATTTTTCATCTGCCCTCCAATTATTCCTGATCGTCCCACTAATCTGACCCTCCAACTGGTAATCGACTTCGACAGATGCGTTTCCTCAACAGTTATTTCTGGTAGCGAACTATTTCGTATCTCATTCTTCCGCTTTATTTCCAACGTGCTCGTACAATAACACACTTCAATTGCTTCCGATTTTACATCGTTTAGATATATATAAAACGAGAGCGATCTAGTCCCACATCCCTGAGGCACTCCTGATTGTACTTCTCCCGCTGATGAACACTCGCCCTCCAGAACAGTGTGATGGATTCTATTACTTAATAAGTCTTCGACACAATCGCATATATCATAATCCGTTCCGTCTGATCGGTCCTTCGTTAACAGACAAAATGGGAAACTGCGTCAAACGCTTTTGGGAAGTCTGCGAATATGGAATCTGCCTGTTGCACGCAATTCATGGTTCGTAGGATATCATGCAAGGTAAGACCATGCGGAGTTTCATACTATCGATGCTTTCCTAATCCCTGTTGATTTGTAAACATTTCGCCTGTGACAGCCCTGTATTTTAATCTCTTATTCTTCTTTTCTAGTTCTCCCAAGGCTCGTGTTCACCTCAGTCTGCACTGAATGCAGACTTACAGTAACTTTCTCCTTAGTTCCTTGTGAATACCTGATACCAGTGGAGGCAATTTTTTTGAAGAAAGCATTTCTCACTTGCGCCAAATGCTTGTGACCACGTTAGTAACGACCATGTGCAACGTTTCACATCGTTTAAGTATTTAGGAGTAATGCTAAGAAGCCATATGAAATGGAACGCTCACGCAAAATCGTCATCAGAGAAGGCAATTGGAAGACATAGATTGCTTGGAGTGTTCTGGAAAGATATAATGCATCTCTAAAGGAAACCACATGCAATACGCTAGTGTGACCGTTCTAGGGAATTTTTCCAGTGTTTTGTGTCACAATGAAGTAGGTGTAACAAAAGATATTAATGAAATGTGGGGACGCGCTCGTAACAGGGCTGTGTAGCCCACACCAACATTTAACAGAAATGATTGGGAATTTAAATGGGACTCCTTGAATTAAAGAGACGTGGTTCTCCCGAAACATTGTTGGTAAATTTAGGTAACCTGTATTCGAAGAAAACGGTGTACCATTATTTTGCCACCAATGAATGCCTTGCATAGGAATCAGGGAAAAAAGTAATAATATTTACGTCACGTTCAGAGGAATATAAAGTCAATTTTCCTTCACTTAGTACTCAAACAGAACAACAGCGATAAACTATAATATCTATAAGACGTACCTTGTGCTACTCACTCTGCTCTCGGTTGCGGAGATGTAGATGCAGACTCTGAGTTTAAGGTATTTTATTTTTTTCACAGACAGATAGAACAATTATTTCAGGTTTTCTGCTCTTTGAAACATGAAGGTCTGTAATATTTAGTTCAAACTGTAAGTTGTCAAGTTTTACATCAGCGAGCACTTACAGTGAACAGCATTTACTTCCATATATATCGCTCGGGGCATGTCTACAAATCAACACCGATTTAGAAATCATGGATCGTACGAAACTCAGCCTTCTTTTGCTCTATATCATACGAACAATGAAATAGGGGCAACAGGCAGGTTCCGAACTCGCATTCCTAGATTTTCTGGAAGCGTTTGACGCGATGCCCCACTAAAGACTGTTAACGAAAACCCAAGCATACGGAATAGAATGACGGGCAGACGAATGTCTCTAAGACTGCTTAAGTAATGGAATCCAGTGCGTTGCCTGTTTCATCAAAGGGAAGGGTATCATTAGGAGTGCCCCAGGGATGAGTAATAGGACCCCTCTCATTCCCTGTATACATAAACTATGAAAAATCGGGAGCAGTCGACGTGTGGTACTGAGCAGATACGTTGTAAATCACGCTGAAGAATGAGGTACGAAATCAGACGTAGGGTCATATTAGTGGGATGATCGAGATTATGTAGAGGGTGGATGAGAAGTTTAGCACAGTCTGGCAAGAAAAGGACGACAACATCAAACTTGTCAAAAGGATTAATTAATACATTAGCAATTCTTGCAATTAGCCATATGTGGGTGGAACCGTTCGATTGTTTCCGTATTCGTATTGTCAGGCTTGAATTTGAAACAACATTACAATTAAGATTTAATGAAGTGTTCCGAATGTACATTTGCATTAAACTTAATCATAGATTTAAATAGTTTGATTTTTTTGTCCTCATCACCACCTACACTGGCACATTCTCTACAGAAACATTCACAAGCAGAGTGGAATGTGTTGCCAGTTAAAACACTTTATTCAGTTAGTCCCTAAAATTGTATCTACTGTCTATCATTGTATTTAATTTTCAGGGGCGGCGATTAAACAAATTTTGCTATATTTCTCTCCACACTGTAACAATGGAAGCTTCAATCAAAAGTACTGGAGACTATTCCACTAATTAATTTTCTATTCGCATTAATTTCCATAGATCAAAGAATAATTGAAGAGATGGAGATGGAAAAAGATGAGATTTGGCCAGAATATACAGTAATTTAATTATTATGAAAAGAAACTTGAAATCATACTTATAGGTAGATGAATTCTATTCCATCAAAGTTTTGTCTGTGTACAAAATTGCAGTAGTTTCAAGAGAGTAGTAGAGGTGGTAAAAAACATAGGACGATGCCTACATCAACCGTGTTTTACCTTCATTGGACTATGTTGATAGGGGTTTTTAAGGAATTTGGTGTGTCAGTTCAATTCATATCAGAGGATACAGCAAAAGTCAGTATTTAGTACAGCGTTTTGCAGCTTTAATGATTCATAGAATGTAATTTATGGTATTGAAATTGTTAGAAAAAAGCGGTAAGACCATTGTGTTGCCACGAACGCATTCTGCTGAATTTCTGTCTGTATTTCCATTATCTGTCGCTGTGATAGCGTTTTTCGCTTCCAGCTCTTTGGTTCTCGGAATGCATTGTAATTTCAGAGCTACACAATGAAACAAAGTGTTCTATTTTGTATTTCTCTGCCTTCTTTTTTTTAAAAAAGTCTTTTTAATCTGCAGTATCACATTGATATCGAATACAGATCTTACTCGCTGGTACCCTACTCCGTTTTATGCTGATATCTGATTAATCCGTGCCAGGCACGGTTTGTCGGACGCCATACGCGCACATGGAACTCATCGACTGCTATCCTATTACATCCATCGGATAGAGTTCTCTGCGCTATTTATGTACGGGAGAGCAAAAACAGAGACGTATCGAATGGTTGCACGACATAACATCACCGATATATCACGTGAGATCAAATAACGAGCACCGTAGCCGCTTTGCATGAGAAGTGCAACAATCACTAGAAGTCACAGATGAATAGCGTTCTTTCTTAGAAGACCTGATTCAGAGATGTAAGTGCTTACGTGAAAACTGGAAGCTCCTTTTTGACTCGGTGTTTACATACACCAGTAGCGTTCAGCAGTATAGCAACGAGTATTGAAAGATACTTTTGTTTCCGTTAGGCGCGTGTAACGCTATTATGAAACACTATGATAATTGCGCTAAAACAGTTTAAAGTGTTGGAATTTCCCGTGTTCGTACTCTGTTGCATATCCAACGAATCGTTTAGTGTTAAAATTCATTTAAATGTAATACGAGTGTTGCCCAAAAGGTAATGTACCGCCTTTTTTCTTTTCTCGGCTGAAGACAATGCTGCGAATGCGAAACGTTATGTATGTATTATTTGAAGAGTCTTGAATGAGTGCGTCAAGTTTCCGTCACTTCCTGCAGATACCGAAGCTGCAAGACAGTTTCAAAATGGAGTCTGTAAGCGATGTACATTAGAAGCAACGTGCCGCCATTTAATTTCTCACTGCACAGAAAGAAACTGTGGGGAATATTCACAAACGCTTGTGCGAACCATATGGAGCATCTGCTGTCGACAGTACAGTTAGTCGCTGGGAATGGAGGGTGAGACCATCAGCTCGTGGTCTAGTGGATAGCCTTGCTGCCTCTATATCACAGGATCCAGGGTTCAATTCCCGGCCGAGCTGGAGATTTTCTCTGCCTAGGGACTGGGTGTGTCTGCTGTACTTATCATTCCTTCATTATCATTATCATCATCCGTGACAATGGCTATATGTGATTGTGTAAGAATTGGACTGTGTAACAATTACGACTTTGTAGGGGTGCTGATGACCGCGCAGTTGAGCGCCCAATAAACCAAACATCATCATCATCATTAGGAGACGACGGTTCCGTGGAGCTCCACGACTTGAGCGGGCGGGAAACCATCCACGGCTGTCACATCTGACACGTTGCAGCGAGCTGATGTTGTCACTTGTTTGGGCCGTTAAAGGATGCCATTCGCGAAAGACATTTTGAGGACGATGAGGAGGTGATTCGCACAGTGAAGCAGTGACTCCGCCACGAGGACAAGGATTTGTACAGACAGGGCACTGGAGGAAGGCCAAAGAACGGGATGGAGATTACGTGGAAAAATAGGGTGTGCAGATAACACACCATTCTTTCGTGTGTGTAATTCTCATTACGCTCTCAATAAAGAATTTTTGAAGGAAAAAATGCGGTGCATTACTTTCTGGGCAACCCTCGTATATGTAACAATACTTTTAGCAGTGTATGAAAGAGGACTTCTTTTCAGTCTATCTATGTTATTATTTTTATGTGTAACGACAGGAATAGTCGGGGAATTACTTCAGGTAAATACACAAGCGGCTATAACGTTAGAAAGTGCGAGTGAAGCCATTTTTGTATCCACATTTAGCAGGGCGACAGAGTTTAGATTATGATGTGAGCGAAGTACTCTTGGTGGAGGGAGAGACACGCAGTTGGAACGTTACCAGAAGGTATCCACGAGGAATGACTACATGAGCTTCGAGAACGTTCTAGAATACTAAGCGTAGGAGGTTATCTGGTCTACAGAAGTATTAAGATGTAGCTAGCCAGCGAAGACACTCCTCAGAGAATTAAATACCATATTAGATGTTTGGGGAGGAAAGAAAGTTTGCAGCAGGGAATTATAATTTTGCAATTTTGGAAATCAGGGTTAAACTAGTGATAACTTCTTATCGTAACAAATTACATTCTGTCGTTAAACGAAGTAACATGCGCAGAGATATGTTTATCCTTCAACTCGATGTGTCAGAGTCGGTGGAAATAGTTTCGATACTCTTTTATATGAAACAGAGGAAGTTCTTTAGAGTCCTACTAACTTCACACTCTTTCTTTTGTCTAGGTGCGTGTAAGATTGCCACGTTTGTACCTTTTTGTTAATTGTGGGTAATGATGTTCCTATTGATTGACAATAATTTATTATCTATGGAATATGTACCTTAAGTCCCAATAATTGACTTTACAAGCATCTTACTTGCCTCAGCAGTTTAATTCTGCTGGCAAGCGAAAGTTTGGTGCTAAAATGATTAAGCACCATCAGCATAGTATCACACGCATATTTGAACTCTTTCTCTTAGAACCTGCATATTTAATATGTTATACGAAGGCCGGTTATTCTTGCTGTTCACTGCGACACATTTCGTCGTATTGAGCTCCTTTTTAACACGGTCAACCGATTTATCGCTCTCCTACAGCGATGTCTGCACCTGGTTTCATCGGAAAGGGAAAAATAATGCTAATAATCGGCAGAATCAGCTTCTGCTGAGAGTTTTGTTTCAATCCTATCTCAACTGCAAACTAAACGTGACCATTTTCATCTCAGCTGCAGCCTTTGGCCGGCCAGGGTGGCCGAGCGGTTCTGGGCGCGACCGCTACGGTCGCAGGTTCGAATCCTGACTCGGGCATGGATGCGTGTGATATCCTTAGGTTAGTTAGGCTCACTTAGTTCTAAGTTATAGGGGACTGATGACTTCAGATGTTAAGTCTCATAGTTCTCAGAGCCATCTGAACCATTTTGCAACATTTGTGATACATCCTACATCAGAAAAATTATAGTTCTGAGGCACGAAGCAATCTAGCATTCCATCTTCATTTTGATGAGATTTACGAGGTGAAAAATCTCACTATGGTAGTCGGACTTCCGGAAAAGATGTTAGGAACATTAGAATTTCCATTACAGCGATAATGTGGAATAATGAAAGACGCAACGGGGACTGGAACGATTACGATACCCTTCCGTCGGAGGATCGATAGTTGGCGATGGACGAGAAAAGTCGTCCTGCGTATGCTCCAGGCGGCTGTGTAGATTATGATGCAGTTGTTTTCGCTAGAACGTGCTAGAAATTTGTGAATTCAGAGGACGACCAACCGTTAGCTTTCAGATAACGTTCACTAGTTTATTTCGGTTTGACGCATATTTTGATACAGTGGGTAATATGGTTATAAATGGAACTACACACAGAAGACTTCGTGTGCCTCCTGCACAAGGAAGAACGCCACGACTATGCATTATGGGTAGCGTCGTTTCGTTTCTCAGCTACGTAGTTTTTTATCATTGACGGCCAAATGACTGTGGGGAAGTCCCCCCTGTGAAGCAGTACACTCTAACAAGCGGATCCTCCATACTGTAAATCACGGATTTTGATGCGCTTCAAATATGTTGTAGAGGCACTTACCCTGAGTATCTGGCTATCCCGTTTCTTAGCGACTGGCCTTGGTTTTTGAGAAAATCGATTTTGAAGTTCATTTCGCGCTCTGTTTATCCGTAACATTACACATATTTGCAGAAAGTCAGCGTAGCGCAGCGGTAAAGGTTCACAGCTACCGCGCTGCAGGTACCGTATTTGAATCCTACTCGTGCGCTTTTTTCTCTTTTTTTTTTAAATCAACCGAATTTTTCAATTTTATTTTAAAGAATATAAACAAACAGTGTAAGTTGTGCGACATTATTAAGATATATTCAGTTATTAATTTTTTCAGATATTCATTCCGTTTGTGGTTCGAAGTTGGAGTTTCAGATGTTTGTACAACGATCGCTTCTTGTATTACCTGAAATCGATCTCCGCCCATTATCATCCCTTCTCCCGTGAATACCGTTAGCCGTAACAGGAACCCCAGTTCCTAGGCCAATGAGGATGCGAGTTCCATTCCTTTACGTTCGCATCTAACTACAGCGTCAGTTGCTCGCAAAGCGTCTCTAGTGCCGTGTGTTGGAAAAATTCGGTGAAATGGAAGAACTAAGTATTTTTGCAGTAGTGGAGCCAGAAGAAGATCCACAAGTAGAGGAGTTGAACGAAGAATCAAAAGGTGAAATAACAAATGCCATTGAATACGCCGAAAATCTACTCCGCGATTTGAATCTCGTAGCGAGTACACCACCTAGCGTGATCTCTGCCAATTCCGTTGCAATTGGCGATGAGATTGTATTGCAATACAGGATCTTTTGGCCGAAAGACAGATCAATGTTGATGATGAATTGATAGATTCCAACGAAGAAGATGAATTGGGAGAATATGATGCGAACTGCAAACAGAATGAATATTTGAAAAAAAATTAATAACTGAATATATATTTATAATTTCGCACGCCTTACACTGTTTGTTGATATTCTTTGAAATAAAATTGAAATATTCGTTCGATTTAAAAAAAATTGAAGTACACGAGTAGGATTCGAACATAGTACCTCCAACGCAATAGCTGTGAACCTTTACCGCTGCGCTACGCTGACTTTCTCCAAATACATGTAATGTATGAACTTCAAAATCCCTCAAAAACCAAGGCCGTCGCTTAAAAATCGCACATGTTTTGAGGCATCAAGGGATCACAAATTTAGGATTGGAGGGCAGCGTGGAAGATAAAAATCGTAGAGGGAGACCAAGAGATGAATACACTAAGCAGATTCAGAAGGATGTAGGTTGCAGTAGGTACTGGGAGATGAAGAAGCTTGCACAGGATAGAGTAGCATGGAGAGCTGCATCAAACCAGTCTCAGGACTGAAGACAACAACAACAACAACAACAAGCCAGGTACTCAGGATAAGTGCCTCTACAACATACTTTAAACGCATCAAAATAAAATCCGTCATTTACAATATGGAGGGCGCCGTCGTAAAAAAAAAAAGAAAAAAAGAAAAACAATGCACAACGAATGGGGCGAAATTCGGTACATGTGATATACATGTACTGACAAACACATTACTGGAGTTTCAGAAAAATTGGATGATTTATTCAACATTAATACCACCACGAATTGAGCAAGTCAATAGCAAGTTGGTCTACCTCTGGCCCTTAAGCAAGCAGTTCTTCGGCTTGGCATTAATTGACAGAGGTGTTGGCTGTCCTGAGAGATATCGTGCCAAATTCTGCTAACTGGCACGTAAGATCGTCAAAATCCCGAAATGGCAGCGTGTTTCCGCTGAAAATGTTCCAATAGTTATCAAGTGGTGAGAGGTACGGCGACCTTGCTGACCAAGGTAGGGTTTGGCCAGCACGAAGACAAGCAGTAGACAGTCTCGCCGTGTGCGGTTGGGCATTATCTTGCTGAAATGTGAGTCCAGGATGTGCTTGCCATGAAGGGCACCAAAATGGGGCTTAGAATATCGTCGGCGAATTGCTGTGCTGTAAGGATTTCGCGAAGGGATTCTGACACCCCAGATGACACTCCCCCTTAGTTGCAGGACCGCTTGGCAGGTGACAGTCATGTTGCTATCTCACCGCTCTTTGGAGCGATTCGAAACACGTTTCGGCCTGGAATTTGTCTGACTGGGGTAGAATTGTCTTCCGTCGTGAGTTTGGCTTCGAAATGACCCCAACAGCCAGCGGAAACGTGTCTGGAGCGATGGGATACCAACTTGACTGTCGCGCAACATACAGAACCCGGATTTAGGCTGAGTGTCCACTGGGACCGTATTCGTTCTACTATTTGGACGGCGGCAAACGGCCGAATGATCCCAAGACATGTAGCAGTACTGACACGCGTCCACTGCACACGAATAAGTCAGCCGCATATGGTCGTAGACTGCCAACTGACGGACAGATGCCAATGGTCCGGCGTAATCGGAGCAAGCGAGCGCCTGTTGCTGCTTGTGTATGGGTATGCTGCGTACTTAATTAACTACTATGGATGTGGAAAAGCCGGCCGGAATGGCCGTGCGGTTCTAGGCGCTACAGTCTGGAGCCGAGCGACAGCTACGGTCGCAGGTTCGCATCCTGCCTCGGGCATGGATGTGTGTGATGTCCTTAGGTTAGTTAGGTTTAATTAGTTCTCAGATCTAGGCGACTGATGGGCTCAGAAGTTAAGTCGCATAGTGCTCAGAGCCATTTTTTGATGTGGAAAAGCTTATAGGTCTTGCGAATGAGAACAGGTTTCCTTGAGTTATTCAAGAGTCAAGGTATCAACAGCGACTCACAGAGGAAATTGCGACTTGGAGAGGAAACTACGGTTGAAAGCTGGAGAGGATATGAGAGTGAAATGCATGCGCAAAAATGGTTCAAATGGCTCTTAGCACTATGCGACTTAACTTCTGAGGTCATCAGTTGCCTAGAACTTAGAACTAATTAAACCTAACTAACCTAAGGACATCACACACATCCATGCCCGAGGCAGGATTCGAAGCTGCGACCGTAGCTGTCGCTCGGCTCCACACTGTAGCGCCTAGAACCGCACAGACACTCAGGTTGGCGAAATGCATGTGCAAACGCTAGTTGCAACTTATCGCAAATCGTAATACTGTCCGACCAGACTTATTGAAAGCGCAACACATTTTTACTAGACACTAGAACAGATATACGAGTACAAGAAATAGATTGCCATTCAATACAACTGTTTAAAAAATTCTAGTAACTGTATTTTTAAAAAAATTAGAAGACTATTTTCAATCATATAGCCACCCTGTGTAACTAGCTTTCTGTGAAATACTCAAACCGCTTCATTAGTGCATTTCCCCTCGGCAAAAGAAGGTCATAAATTTCTCTGGAATGGAGTACACTCCACTGACACCACGCCTCTCACTGACAGAAACACATCTTTTTGTCGATTGTGTTAGCTGTAAAATGAATGCAGATGCTGGTTCTTCCCCCTCCTTTACAATTAGGACGTTGTGTCGTAATACATTTGACATCCCAAAGATGTTAGGGCTCACATGCAGTTCCTTTTCGTCGAAATGTCTCGGCTCAAACTCGTCTAGGATTTGAACCGCACGTGTCGCACTACACGCCCTAAATTAGAAACGTGTGACCCTTTGGTTTAATTGTGTATCTGACGGCAAGTTTGCGAAGTGCAATGTTAACATATCATATAATAACATCAATAATAATATCGGGAACTAAATTAACGACCCATAAATGATGTAGGCCACGCAGTTGCGATTTGGTTAGAATAGTGTTTATTCAGAAAGCAAACTAATATCGGAAGTGGTCGTATTTAGAGTTACTGCTACACTCGAGCGCATATCCATTTGACACAGTTCGATCATTCAGTATCTCATCACGAAATACAAGTTATCGGTGCGAAAAGTTACGAGTTCACACCAGGCGCGAGGCTGCTCACCGCTCAGAGACTAAGTACCGCGCTATCAAACGGCGCGAAATTTTCTAAATCGTTTCACTTCCTAGCTGCCTAAAGACCGACCGTCCTCTTTCGCGTCTCAATCCGACCAGTACCCTTTGGTGTCTAGACCACAACTGTCGGCTTTCGTGTCTGCACGAGCACTATCCCTCTGTCCGTCTCTGGCTACGATCCCCGCGCGTCGAACATCTTCGCCCAACTCACAAGTGCAATTCCCTTTCCTGAAGCCGTCCATCTGATTGGCTACAGCTTATTCTAAATTATTTTACTCTTTAACATATTTAAGTAATCAAAGATTGACCACTTTCACGTTCTAAATAAAGTAACAGTACGAGGGCTGTCCAGAAAGTAAGTCAAGATTGATCGCGATATGAAAATCACAGTGAAAATCAGAAATGTTTCGTTTGTAACAGTTAGCTACGCCTTTCAGCTACTTCTGTACGTAGCTGTCGTTCTGACTCAGACATTCGTCGTAGCGTTGTACCAACTTTCCAATACCCTCATTATAGAAGGCAGCCGCCAGTGCTTTCCGTCAGTTCTCTACGCTGGTCTAAAGCTCGTTGTCTGTGCCAAAATGTTGTCTTCATAGCCAGCGGTTCGTCTGAGCAGAGATGAAACTCAGTGGGAGACAATTATTGTGGGTAACCAAACATTTCCAATTGAAACGATGCAAGAACATATTCATTGCCCCTGCAGAATGCGGCTGAGATTTGTCTTGAAGAAGAAACCGCACGACAGTTATGTAATGTTGGTTGCATAGCTTCAGGGGAAAATTCTCACTAGGCGCTCGTACTTGGCGGGAGACACTATTTGCTATAATATCTTTACGCGCTCACTAAGAGCTCAGGAATGAAAAGAGCGACATAATTCTACCTAGAGTCATACTAGAGACACTGCCCAACACGTCTTTGCAAAGCTCTATCGGATTTTCATAGTCGTTTCCATTTCGCGACCGATCGTAACTTACTTTCTGGACAGCCCTCGTAATATCCATTGTTAATCCTTTTACATAAAACCAATACAATTTCCTTCTTAACTTCGACTGCCACGGCCAGTAGCCTTCCACGAATGTGCCTTCTGATAAATAAATAAAGAGCAGAAGTAACTATTATGCACTAAACTTTACAACAAATATTCTATTTATGAATGGCGGCCTCAATGTGGTTCCCAAGTAATATTCTATTACCTAATCATTCAATAAGATGTCTTGCTGACATCGTTCAATGTGTTTTGTGGAGGAAATGATGATCTGATGCTTAACTGAAAATACAGATAGTTCAAATTGACTATATATTTTAAACAAATGAAGTACATAGTTGACATTTACAATATTCGTCATTTAATGATGCGCTTCTGTATGAAATGTCGATCGTTAAGATCGACTAAAGGGTTCAGAATGAAAATTTATAGAGGATAGCAGATGAAAATTGCAGTGGCTTCATTCCCTGCATTACTACAGAGTTAAATAGTTTTCATAAATATTTCCCTTTATGGCCGATATTATGTCCACCATATTTAACACTGCTTCGTCTCCTTGGCCACAAACAGCTTCTACTGGGTTTTCCTATGACGTAGGTTCTCGTCTGTCTCACTCGCACTCTACTGCACTTAAGCCTTAATAGACAACAGACGCCTGTGAATTTCCGCATCCCATGGTGAATGTGCGCCCTTTGTGTCACACAGTCCTTGACGGCATGGTTCGTTTCACAATTACTGTAGACTGACTCTTTCGGCCACATATTTAAATGACAGCGCAGTGCTCGTTAACTCAGACAGTGTCAGCGTTGTCAGGCTTTTCGATTTCATCAATTATTTGCAGTGATCTTCATTTAGTAGTCATTATTCCCAACTCACCTCCTACAACTTGGCGAGACGTTAGCTGGAAATTATTTCTATTGGTCCATATTTTGACACACGTAATGTACCTTAATGTTCCTGGAAAACTGCAGTGACATCGAACACTTTCAAGATTGCGAGAAAACACCACCGTTGCTCTCTTTGCCTTATGTCCATAGGTGATAGCTAGAAACTCATAGTCTGGACCAACTAAACTTGTAAGAAAAAGGAAAAAAGAATGCTTACAGTTCCTGAAGATACTACCCCAATGGCGTAGATTCTTTGTTCTCAGGTGTTTGCCATCCGTGCATCCCACATAATTTGGAAACAGCCGTTTCTTCCAAAAAATTTCCACTAGTAGTTTGACATTGTCTTCTTTGGATAAAGATTTGCCGAAAACGTGCATATTATCCCAAATTACTTGGCAAGTTTTCTTCACTTTTCTCCCAACAGTACTGTAACTATCCATGGGGAACTTGCAGTTCAACATAACAAGTTCTTCCTCACGCCCGCCCGCACACGGTAAGAGTTTCTACTGCTTGTCTTCGTGATTGCCAAACCCTGCCTTCGCCAGCAGGGTCACCAGATATATACGCATTCGTGATGGTCTGGTGCATTATGAGTGTGCCCTCCAATCAGCTCGATATTTTGGCGATCTAAAGCGCCAGTTGGACAGAATAGGATATTTGACTGTTTTCTGGAAATTGCCTTAAATGATTAATTATGTCATTTTACGTTCCAAACGTGTTAATTTCCTTTTGAATTTCAGTATTCTTTTATAAAAATGTCAATGAAAAATAATTTGAAAACCTGCTAAAACGCTCCATTCGAGTAATGTGATGCCTGTGACGTCACTGGCTAGCTTTTTGCTGCTCCTACTCTCGCTATGCTAATTCACAGCGATGTCTTCTTTTTGAATTAACGCTTCGGAAAATGGGCTACAAATTGGGTGTGGTACCATACTGCACAAACTGATCTACAAAGAAGTCATGAAAAGTGTTTTTGAGTGTTCGAAAGAATAAGAAGGTGCGTATAAAATGTGGTTCCACTACACCGGTAAAATGCTACTACGTCGATACACAAGTTCCCCAATTTAGGTAAAAATTTCTTGCACTCTGAAGTTAACGTTAATTTTTCTCCAACACATGTTTTCCCATATTTTTCAAGGAAGGATAGCGTCATTCAAAGAAATTAACTCTTATCGAAAATTGCCGTTTTACCCAACTTTACAAAAATTATTCGGTTGCTCCGTTGTTAGAGCGGTAAACCGTCGGATTTTATAAGATGATGTCCACAGATTGCTTGTTCAAATCAAACCCGAAAGAATATTTTAACTTATTTGGAAGAAGACCTCGGCAATCCTCTCAAATTAATACCAAATCAAAATTGGAAAACTTCACCACACAGACCACAAATGGAATGTTCTTGTGTTTTCCCTTTTTACATGAGCTTACATTTGACGCTATTCACACACGTCACGTCCAAACAAACATTTTCTGGTTCATGTGGCCACACATCTTTCACTTTATTAGAAACAATGTTTTTTCTATCTCTGTACTGTCCAGCTAGGATGCTTATTGTTTAAACTTTCGAAGTTTACACTCACAAGCCGTCCGTTGTGACCGAGAGGTTCTAGGCGCTTCAGTCCGGAACCGCGCTGCTGCTGTGGTCGCAGGTTCGAAACCTGCCTCGGGCATGGATGTGTGTGATGTCCTTAGGTTAGTTACGTTTAAGTAGTTCTAAGTCTAGGGGACTGATGACCTCAGATGTTAAGTCCCATATTGCTTAGAGGCATTTGAACCATTTTTTTTTTACACTCACAAACATCACAGCTCCCTTACGTTTGTGTTACCTGCAGGTTGCAAATGCTTTATACCTCTTCATATAGAAAATCTCATCGTCCTACACCTCGTTGTACTGTGCGCACATGGAGTTTTGCTAAACTATTAGACATACTTTCCAAAAACAGTGAATTATTTGTTCGCCAAGTAAATGCGTTATTCTCTGTTGTCGATTTCTCAGCCTAAGATTAATATGAAGCTAAATATAATACAACCCACCATCGAAACAACTTGCAAAATCGTTATTGCTAACGCTATTTTCGTATTTCCTGTAAAACCTACCAGAATTCGAACATGTGACCTTTCATCCGCAGTCAGGTGCACTATCCGTTGCACCACCGGAGGCATGTTTATAGCACTATTCTGCTGAGAGGATTCTATAGAGGAAATCAGTACTGAGATTTGACAAGAACAGTTTTACTGTGTTTTGGTCGCAGCTCACAGCTGATGGCTGACAATCTGGTTATAATATACGGATGCATTTCCAAAAGTTCTACAATTCCTTAATTTGAGCGAATTTAATGTTGTTACTTAAAAGTTGTAATTGAGGTATCCATCACAAAATAGCCAAACTGTGGGAGACGCTAAAGCATGGGAGACGAGTGTCATCAAGCCATTGGTAGCACTAAAAGTATCAGCATGCACCTTCTGCAGGAGGGCAACGGTAACGTTCGCAGCATACAGTGTTCCACGGAGTAAAGCCACGAATGGTATTGACACTGACCGTGGCTATGCAGTAAGTTTTAAAGAGTGAGATCGCCAGAAGGATAGGGGATCCAAACAATGGATAAGCTTAGGAACTCTCTCTTAGTTCCCCGTGGAAAGTCGCATCACTGTAAGAAGGATGGAGCCCACCCCACCCAGGCGGATCCATAGTTCTACACCTCCAGAACGTCAAACCTTAGCGTCGACGTCGCCCGCCCAGGAGATAGATGTCTCACTGGCCTGCTTCAGTGGAACACTATCAGAAGTGCGTTTACAGGTGGCACAGACACAGAAAGGGAGGCATCCGCATCAGACACGGACGTGCGAAGATCGATGTCCGCAGGTGGATGCTGACTGGAGATGGAGACGGGGAGAGACGTTCAAATGGTTCAAATGGCTCCTTGAGTTTGAAAGAGTGAGATCGCCAGGAGGAAAGAGGATACAAGCATTGGATAAGCATAGGAACTGTCGTTTAGTTGCCCGTGGAAAGTCGCATTACTGTAATAAGGATGGAGCCCACCCCACCCAGGCGGCTCCATGGTTCTACAACTCCAGAACGCCCAACCTTAGCTTTGACGTTGCCCGCACAGGAGACAGATAATGCCTGGACTGCTTCAGTGGAACGCTATCAGAAGTGCGCTTACAGGTGTCTCAGAACCAGAAAGGGAGGCCTTAACACCAGTCCCCTAGAACTTAGAACTACTTAAACCTAACCTAAGGACATCACACACATTCATGCTCGAGGCATATTGGCATATCACCCGGCGTGATGGTATGGGCTGCCACTGGTTACATGTCTCGGTCACCTCTTGTTCGCATTGACGGCACTTTGAACAGTGGGCGTTACATTTCAGATGTGTTACGACCCGTGGCTCTATCCTTCATTCGATCTCTGCGAAACCCTACATTTCGGCAGGATAATGTACGACCGCATGTTGCAGGTCCTATACGGGCCTTTCTGGATACAGGCCATGTTCGACTGCTGCCCTGGCCAGCACATTTTCCAGATATCTCACCAACTGAAAACGTGTGGTCAATGGTGGCCGAACAACTGGCTCTTCCAATACGCCAGTCACTACTCGTGATGAACTGTGGCATCGTGTTGAAGCTGCATGGACAGCTGTACCTGTACACGCCATCCAAGCTCTGTTTGACTGAATGCCCAGTCGTATCAAGGCCCTCATTACGGCCAGAGGTGGTTGTTCTGGGTACTGATTTCTCAGGATCTATGCACCCAAATTGCATGAAAATGTAATCACATGTCAGTTCTAGTATAATATATTTTTATAATGAATACCCGTTTATCATCTGCATTTCTTCTTGGTGCAGCAATTTTAATGGCCAGTAGTGTACTGTACGATGTCTGTTCTTTCGGACAACTTGATACATCCATTCGTTCCTGAAAAGCGGGATTTCAACAGACTGACTGACAGATAAAATAAAATGACAAACATATTTTTTTGTGAGATATAATCAGAAAATAACAATTTTCGAAATTTGAGCTTTACTTGTACTTTACCAAGCTTCATGATCCAATATGAACGGGAAGTACCCTACAGGTTCTAATGAGCGAGTTTGCGAGTAACAAAATGTGTGATACAAATGGCAGTATTTTTTGATTACTTTGACTTAGTAGCTTTCATTTTTTCACACTGCAAAGGCCCATAGGCTTCAGTAGCGACATAAATCTCAACTTTATAAGTGCACCCGCTCCCGAGTCGGACAGACAAACAGACGGACAAAAAAGCGACCTTATAACGGTTCCGTTTCTACCGATTGTGATACGACATCCTAAAAGTTAAAAAACCTCGATAAAAAAGTTTAAAATATTTGTTAACTGTGCCGTTTAATTTTTTTTGTCTTCTTCGGATTTTGTTTAGCTTATTTGTCTAAGACACCTGACTTCTTTGCTCCCAAGCCCTCTTTATGCCCATCAGGTTTCGCTCTGTCGGTCTGTTAAAGTCTCTGGTGTTATTTGTTTCTCTTAACTCTATATCAACGTGTATTACTCTTCCTCCCACAGCTCTGTCCATTATTTGCTCATCAAAGTACATCCAACACTTTTGAAACTTCTTTCGTCTAGTTCGTGGTAGCGTTGCATTTTAAGATCACCCTGATAGTCCACGTTCACAGCTCCCGATTTTTCATTCTTTTCCCCCAAATGTCGATATCCTTTCTGGGACACAATATATTTCTAAGTACTTTCCCACCATCTTTTTGTACCCTAAAACGTCCATGTCATTGAGAATCTAAATCCAGTCAACGTAAATATCATATGGGCATTTAGTCATGCTACTATGTGGAATGGAAGTTAACTCACCGATACATATAGGAACAGACACTCCGAATTCTTTGCTGGGACAAATGATTTTAATTATTGGCTGACGCCGTTATCTGATAACAACTAGGAGTAATGCAACTCTAATTCTCTCTTTATCTGTGATCATGACCAACTGGTACTGACCGAGCCCATATCTAATTCAGACAACAAATGATGGTTCAAATAAACAAATCTGATTGGGGATTTGGTAGGGATTCGTAAAACAGACTACTAATAATCTCACATAGAATTTATTGAACAATAAAGGAGCAGATGTCGTTAAACATAAAGTAAACCCCAATTACTGAACCAAACTAGTCCTCACATTTTAAAAAAAGAATCGGTTTCTGTTTCATATCGAGGATAGCAGTTTATTACATGTGCGTGATCCTAAGGGTAGCGTCTGCATCAAGAGACTGAAGATGGATATGGGGTAGCACATGGCAGAGGCATGCAAAAAGGACAGTATTCACACATGACTTCAGCCGAGATAACAAACACAAAAGACTTCTCTCATTTGTGTATGCCATAATTCACGTGATAAAGTAACGGAACTGAGTTTCCATGAAAGGTGCCAAAAATGGGCGAAGAGTTAATTAAGTCAAGAATCACGAAAGTATGCGAAATATACGTTAAATACCGGTGTTACACGGACTCAAGAAATTGAGTTCACTTCATTAGGTAATACGACAGGGGCCTACAGACTGTCATGGACATTTGACTGGAGCTGCGTGAAACTCGAAAAATTGAGTTAAATTCCAGATTTGGAAACTGAATAAAAATTTACTGTGCTCATAGGTATTAGAAAGACTCAGAAAACTGAGTTCTATTCATTATGCAGTGTTATACGTGCGTACACACTGTGTACATGTAACTGGACATGAGAGAACCACAACAAGAAAAAGGCCAAACACTTCAACTCAAAATTACGTAAGATTCGTGTGTCTTACATAAACATTAAATAATTGAGAGTCTGAAAGCATCCTTTAAAATGTTTTAATATCGAATAATTGTGAAGTCAGCCGGTAAAATATGCAAAGCTGAGTAACTGAGAAATTTGAAAATATTTTAAACTTATTGGAGATGGAAATATGTAAAATTCACACTACACCATGTGAAATCCAGAGAAACCTGTCGATCAAATAATACGACAGCGAGAAAGAAATCTGCTCTCAATAGAATTTACGTACGGCATCTGCCAGTGTGATAAAATGACCTTGTGTTAAATGTTGGCACTGAATGTTGTCAATCTTTTGTTGGTTTACAAAACAATTTATAGCTAACACTTGGGTCAAGAATCATAAAAGAAGGTTGTATACATGGCAGACTCCTGGAGATACTAAAGGGTATCAGATAGATTATACAATGGTAAGACAGAGATTTAGGAACCAGGTTTTAAATTTTATGACATTTCCAGGGGCTGATGTGGACTCTGACCACATTCAATTGGTTATGAACTGCAGATTAAAATTGAAGAAACTGCAAAAAGGTGGGAATTTAAGGAGATGGGACCTGGATAAACTGACTAAACCAGAGGTTGTGCAGAGATTCAAATACAGCATAAGGGAACAATTGACAGCAGTGGGGAAAGAAGTACAGTAGAAGAAGAATGGGTAGCTCTGAGGGATGAAGTAGTGAAGGCAGCAGACGATCAAGTAGGTAAAAAGACGAGGGCTAGTAGAAATCCTTGGGTAACAGAAGAAACATTGAATTTAATTGATGAAAGGAGGAAACATAAAAGCGCAGTAAATGAAGCAGGCAAAAGGGAATACAAACATCTCAAAAATGAGATTGACAGGAAGTGCAAAATGGCTAAGCAGGGATGGCTAGAGGACAAATGTAAGGATGTAGAGGCTTATCTCACTAGGGGTAAGGTAGATACTACCTACAGGAAAAGTAAAGAGACCTTTGGAGAAAAGAGAACCACTTGTATGAATATCAAGAGCTCAGATGGAAACCCAGTCCTAACCAAAGAAGGGAAAGCAGAAAGGTGGAAGGAGTATATATAGGGTCTATACAGGGGCGATGTATTGAGGACAATATTATAGAAAAGGAAGAGAATGTA
This sequence comes from Schistocerca gregaria, assembly GCF_023897955.1. Classification (NCBI taxonomy): domain Eukaryota; kingdom Metazoa; phylum Arthropoda; class Insecta; order Orthoptera; family Acrididae; genus Schistocerca; species Schistocerca gregaria. The sequence goes on from NC_064922.1 coordinate 295,626,449, forward strand.
GATGAAGATGAAATGGGAGATACGATACTGCGTGAAGAGTTTGACAGAGCATTGAAAGACCTGAGCCGAAACAAGGCCCCCGGAGTAGACAACATTCCATTAGAACTACTGACGGCCTTGGAAGAGCCAGTCCTGATAAAACTCTACCATCTGGTGAGCAAGATGTATGAGACAGGGGACGTACCCTCAGACTTCAAGAAGAATATAATAATTCCAATCCCAAAGAAAGCAAGTGTTGACATATGTGAAAATTACCGAACTATCAGTTTAATAAGTCACGGCTGCAAAATACTAAAGCGAATTCTTTACAGACGAATGGAAAAACTGGTAGAAGCCGACCTCGGGGAAGATCAGTTTGGATTCCATAGAAATATTGGAACACGTGAGGCAATACTGACCTTAAGACTTATCTTAGAAAATAGATTAAGGAAAGGCAAACCTACGTTTCTAGCAGTTGTAGACTTAGACAAAGCTTTTTACAATGTTGATTGGAATACTCTCTTTCAAATTCTGAAGGTGGCAGGGGTAAAATGCAGGGAGCGAAAGGCTATTTACAATTTGTACTGAAACCAGATGGCAGTTATAAGATCGAGGGGCATTAAAGGGAAGCAGTGGTTGGAAAGGGAGTGAGTCAGGGTTGTAGCCTCTCCCCAATGTTATTCAATCTGTATATTGAGCAAGCAGTGAAGGAAACAAGACATAAATTCGGAGTAGGTATTTAAATTCATGGAGAAGAAATAAAAACTTTGAGGTTCCCCGATGACATTGTAATTCTGTCAGAGACAGCAAAGGACTTGGAAGAGCAGTTGAATGGAATGGATAGAGTCTTGAAAGGAGGATATAAGATGAACATTAACAAAAGCAAAACGAGGATAATGGAATGTAGTCGAATTAAGTCGGGTGATGCTGAGGGAATCAGATTAGGAAATGAGACACTTAAAGTAGTAAAGGAGTTTTGCTATTTGGGGAGCAAAATAACTGATGATGGTCGAAGTAGAGAGGATATAAAATGTAGACTGCCAATCGCAAGGAAAGCGTTTCTGAAGAAGAGAAATTTGTTAACATCGAGTATAGATTTAAGTGTCAGGAAGACATTTCCGAAAGTATTTGTATGGAGTGAAGCCATGTATGGAAGTGAAACATGGACGATAAATAGTTTGGACAAGAAGAGAATATAAGCTTTCTAAATGTGGTGCTACAGAAGAATGCTGAAGATCAGATGGGTAGATCACATAACTAATGAGGAAGTATTGAATAGGATTGGGGAGAAGAGAAGTTTGTGGCTCAACTTGACCATAAGAAGGGATCGGTTGGTAGGACATGATCTGAGGCATCTAGGTATCAGCAATTTAGTATTGGAGGGCAGCGTGGAGGGTAAAAATCGTAGAGTGAGATCAAGAGATGAATACACTAAGCAGATTCAGAAGGATGTGGGTTGCAGTAAGTACTGGGAGATGAAGAAACGTGCACCGGATAGGGTAGCATGGAGAGCTGCATCAAACCAGTCTCAGGACTGAAGACCACAACAAAAACAACAGAAAACAATTGCTGTACCAGAACTATTATCGTAATTACACAACAAATGATCACCGAATAAATTGCATCTGACTTTATCTGTTAAACCTGTTTGATATCACAACGCAGCACTTTCATAAAATATTTCACTCGCATTAAAACTCTGAATTTATAGTAATATTATCCTAGTAAATGCACTTTAACAATCACTGTGTCCGACTCTGAATATGAACTACAATCATAATGGAATGTATTCGGTCGTCTGCTCTGCAACCTTGTTGTTTTACAAGATAATGATCTGACCGTCGAAATTAAGTTTCATTCGCCGCACTCACGATGTGCACTGCAAGACTGGATTTCATCAATACTCAAAAATGTTACTCATTACACAACTCGCGATGTGCAGTATGAGTGCGCAGTCAAATAAAACCATGAATGCAAATGAAAAATCGCGTAGGAATCTCACCGACACGCTAAGTTTCAGCTGAGCTTCCATAAGTCATAACAACAATACAGTTTTCTACACTTCTCACACATGAACTAATTCGCAAAATGTCTCGTTAGCATTTATCACCCCAGTGAATGACAGAACCATATAACTTCACAACAAAAGACATTGCAGAAAATCTTAACTACAAGTACTGTTACAACAATCAGCATACTAAGTAATTACAAATATAATAAACCAAATTATCTTTTAATTTTATCTTTTCTCATCCACAAAATATTTTAATCCTTCTGCTTAATATCGCTCTTTAAACATCATTTTTCAAAAAATGCTCCAAATAATGCTGTCTTCAGGACAGACCATCTTCCGTCCATTTCAGTCCAAGTGCAGTCCACATAGTTGCTACTATCACACTCTGACTTTACTACTGTGACAAAGCGGTGCTAACCTCTCTGACCAATATCTCTGGTCGCGAACATTGTTCCAAAGCGTGTAATTATAAAAGTAATGTTGAAGTGAAGTTACAAGGCTTGACAACATTTATCAAATTTACAAAATAATTCATATTTGTCAGCATGACATGCACAGAATTTTCATAGCAAATAGGACAGCCGCCTTTCAAGGCTTATTAACCACGTAAGCTCAGTTGGCATGATCTTGATACTACCCATGTTGGTAAATAAGCGCATTTTCTCTATCTCATAAAATACAGTGGACTTCTGTCCCGCATTAGGTGCATCTACTGTCCTTGATATTATTCTATACAATGTCAATGAATTTACTTTATGAGACAATCAGACAAAGCATGTTTGCTTCGTGTGGTAAAAAGCTCTTGAACACTTGGTCTGAACACAAACCAGGCCCAGGAAAATCACAGTACCTCGTCCAAAAGCAATATCATTCTCGTTTCAACAAATAAAACCTCTAATAACATCCTACAACTGAAAGAAAAAGTGTTAATTAGCGTACTAAATTACTTAACCAATATTCTAACCTTCGTTGTATCCATTGCAGAGTGAACTGTAAACATGTCTGCCTTACCCAAAGTGCACTCGAATACTGTCGTGATAGCAACTACCATTATCTCGCCCGTTTAAGGCTGTGGTGGAGAGGGGAGCCGTGCTCCAAACGGTCTGACCGCTCTCGCCATCCTATTGGAACAACCCTGACCAAAGCCCCAAACTGCATAGCCAACAAAAATGTATGTTCAACTCAGTTTACCACGCATTCAGATTCAGGCACAAGATTGGGATAAAGAGAATATATATGCAGAAGTGAAAATAAAGAAACAATTGTTACTTTTATTTATGGAAAATACCTTCACAACAGTGAAAAAGCCTGTACTACAACACAAAACACAAGGTAATGCAACGACCATCAAATTTATGCGAAAGTAGGTTAATGGGCTTGCCATCGATGGGAAAGTATCTCAGAATAGCATTGTCATACCACTCCGCAGTGCATTCAGTGAACCCATACACAAGGTGCAGTTAGTCAAATAGTTCCTTGGTGAACTTATCCGTGAAATAATTATGTTGAAACTCTTTCATTAACGCCAAATGCGAACCGAGCGAGGTGGCGCAGTGGTTAGCACACTGGACTCGCATTTGGGAGGACGACGGTTCAATCCTGTCTCCGGGCATCCTGATTTAGGTTTTCCGTGATTTCCCTAAATCGTTTCAGGCAAATGCCGGGATGGTTCCTTTGAAAGGGCACGGCCGATTTCCTTCCCAATCCTTCCCTAACCCGAGCTTCTGCTCCGTCTCTAATGACCTCGTTGTCGACGGAACGTTAAACACTAACCACCACCACCACCAAATGCGACTTTCTCCTTAGCAGTTTGGTTTTGTGTATTTCTTGCTTCTGTACTCCACCAGTTCGAAACAGAGACTCTGGAGTGTGAATGAGTGCCTGCCTCTATTTATTTATTGAAGCTCTGTCCTTGTACAGCTCCACTTCGTGTCTTCCACGAATGAGAAAACAAGCAAAAGAGAGAACCGCTTTATCCATGTTTTCGACTCTGGGTTCGGTATCGAGATTAAGATTTCAGATGAAACGTGCTTGAGCAGAAGCTGTATCAAACTCGCCATCAACATTTGTGTCCTGGCATCTGTTGCATGGTAGGGTTGAGTAAGCCAATGGGATTTTAACGCAAGATGGTTGGGAAAATGATTGTTTCCTTGTTTTTGAACCCAGGCTTCCTCACCAACCAGCAGTGTGGATGGTTAAATAAATCTAGTTTGAGTGTTTAAATTCAGCTTAAGGGATCACTTTATCATAAATATTTTTTGTGCGCTGAAAATTAATTGAGAGGATATAAGCCTACAGAAAGTTTGGGTTTTCATTGAAACAATAAAATAGTTCAAATTAAATGAACTCAGTTTAGATGCTAATTAACCTAAATCACCTCTTTCGGCATCATGTTGTCCCTGAAACCAGCTTCAAAGCATTACTTGTAACGACGAAAGCGCAGTACAGGTAATAGAAGTGTAGAAGACTCAGAGAAACTTGCATGTTTTTTACACCACTTTCACCAACTCTTACATGCATATTAATGTTAGCGTTATCTGTCACACAATTAAGTAAATAATTAACGATCATTTCACATTTGTTTACAGGGCTAGCCTTTGGTTCCCAGGCTAAAACATCCGCAGGTATGTCTGGAAACTGAATATGGCATACGTAGATCCATGTCGATGGTCATGGCAACAAATATAGTAAATGTCGCAGATTTAAGCGTTCAGTTTAATCACAAGGCACGTACCGCAACCTATCATGTTGCGCAGCTTTTCCTGGATAACTGTGCTATCCTTGATCCATACTGCTGTGTATCAGTTTTAACGAACAGTTAACTCAGCCGGAAAAAACCTGGTAGAACCGAGCAGTAAGGATTACAATCTTGAGGTAGGAGAATAAAGTGGTCTTTAATTTTGTGACCAACATATAATCTGAGTGAATGGTACAAGTGTTTACAAACAAGACATCTGGAGTGCTATGCAGATATTTCCAGTGCAATAGAGATACATGCCTAAATAAGAGCAACGAACAAAACGAAATGCAGTTATGAAGCCTCTAGCAATCGGTAGCCACGAGTTCCCATAAATCAAAATACTCGTAAAATATTCCTGAACAACCTTCAAAATTTTGTCGGTGGAGTTGTGCTTCAACCAGTGTACTACTTTTCTAAGGGTATTATAACACCAAAAAGCTAAAGTTTTCATTAGCCGTCACCTAACACTACGAATAGTTGGTTGTAGAAAAGAGGCAGTCCATGAATGACTGCAAAACTTGCTCGTAATTGGTAGCCCACTACAAATACCTCGTATTCCAAGAATGACCGCTGCAGCAATGTCTTAATGTCTATAATTTTAGTATTTTAAGTATATTACGTGATGCTGCAGTGGCACACACAGAAGCATTGAATGAAACATAACACATTATTTTATTTGTGCATTATCGCGAACCACAGGAATATTGTGTAATGTTAGAAGGATAATTAACCTAGTAGTGTCTATTGCTCTGAAAGCGGAACGTTACGGCAAATGCTAGCAAACTTTTAAATTATTGCTAGGAATTCTTTGCACCAACATAACTTGTTCTGGTATCGCAGTTAAGGCATTACTTACATTCCTGGCCCCCTTAAACCACAATAACTGAATTGTAGAAGCGTTTGTAAAGGTTTGCTGAGAAAGTGAAACGGCTAGAAGGGTAAGTTGGCAGCAAATAAACAAAGTGTCAAATGACTGTAAAATCTGTTCTATTATACACTTTAAAGTTACCATTTTTGTACTAAGTACTGTACCAGCAACGTTGTAAAAGGAAATTAATTTTAAAGCGTTTTTCTAATGTTAAACTCTTGGAATAAAGGTCACAAGTCACACCATATAGTTTTTGAATTTCTCTGTTTCGTTTTTTTATTCATTAAACTAACAGCAGTGGTGATTGTGGTAACCTATGAAGCATTAGTTTTCCCACCCGATGATCCAAATTTATGAATACATGACAGGGGCGACAAAGATGGCTATGAAGGAAATGTTGATGACCTATCTGGAAATCAGCTTATTGTTAGAGTTACGATAGAGGCAGTTTCATGTACTTTGTGTGAAGGCAAGGCAAATAGCATTGTAACAGATAATGAAGAAGTCACCTAACTCATTGCAAACAGTAAATGATAAAACACACAATCATAAAAGAAAAATTTTGTGCCCTAAAGTATCTCATAAAGAAACAACCAACCCTTATTTGGAGGAGACAGATATTGCTAACTTTCCAGCAAAAGTCTAGATTCGTCCTAAATTCCTACTTGATGACATGTCTCCTACTCACCGTCTCCAACTCTATTCTAATTGCAGTTAGTTATTGAAGAAAGTGTACTTTAAGCAAGGTGGCAAATAAAAATGCATTTCGGTGAGGGAACACTGAAGCTAATTTGGAAATTTGTGGTGACGACTATGGGACCAAACTGCTGAGGTCATCGGTCCCTAGGTTTACGCACTACTTAATCTAACTCAAACTAACTTACGCTAAGGACAACACACACACCCATGCCCGAAGGAGGACTCGAATCTACGACGGGGGGAGCCGCGCGAACAGGGACAAGACGCCCTAGACCGCACGGCTACCCCGCGCGGCACTGAAGCTAAAAGGAGTGCAACCAATATTTTTGGTAATTGAGTATATCATGGCACCCACATGGCATCTGTGTTGGGAAAAGCAACCCGATGTAAATAATGCTATGATTTCCAGTGCAGTTTTTTAGCTGGTTACACAAGAAATTAAGTTCCTTAGAAAAGGCTAGTAGTAGGGCACCGTTTGGCACTGTCCCAAAAGTGGAACGTACTCATAATTCATTTGGATAGCGAAAATAATCAATTTTGCGAAATGGGGCACACTGCAGGATACGACCCCTGAGAAGATACGGAGCAAAGAACATACAGACATGTGGCAGGAAATACGTTCCAAGGTAAGTACACCAACTTGAAGATGGAGCTGCGAGGTCTTTCACAGCGTAGGTTTGGAACATGGAAAGCATAGAATAGAACACCAAAGTAAGTGGGAATGCTCTGTCAGTATTTGTGTTTTAGCACCACACTCAAGAGGACAATAAGCTAGAGCATCATCATGTAACAGACATACTAGTGCCACCAAAAGCACATCTTTCAGCGGGGGAGTCAAGGTCACCCACAAGACGTGCAGATATGCCTCGCCCATAAGGCGTTGCAGGAGGTTGACTGTACTCTTATTTTGTATTGTTGGATAGCTCTGCAGATTGGTTCGTTAGTTGAGCGCACCGAGCAATAGAGTTACCACAATTGAGCCTCTGTGCAATCCCATAAGTCATTCGGTAACGAGTGGGTCTGAATCCGAGGAACCGATGTTGCCTCGTGACATGTTGCCATCTCTACTCGCACCAGCCGATCAAAGACAAGGGACAACAGCTGCGCCAGACAGCGCCCCACAACTGAAGTGGCCAGCCGACACAATTACCTGACGTGCTATTCCATGATTGTTTTCGAAAAGTGTGTTTACAGTGAAAAGTGTTGATCACATAAAATATCACTGGAAATGGCGAAACTTCGTCAACACACATCAAAATGCTTGACTGCCTCACAGCAGCTGAATTAACAGCACCCAGCACCTTTTGCAGTCCCAGGTAGTCAGGAGTTGTCAAAACCCAGAAAAAATAACCATTGCATTTGATGACTGATAAGAACTGTTCTAATTTAGTCATTTCAGGATGTGCTAAGTGAATGTATGTACGTTGAGTTGCAAAGGGGTGGCTGTAGCTCTTTGATAAGCTCTCTTGGGAGGCGTCTTACCCAGTTTCTTCGCTCTTGCCTTCTTCTTAACAGTACCATGCGCACCATGTCCACTTCCATGTGTTCTCGGCTGAAATGCATGCACAATAACTATTATGAACCAACTTTCTACTCGGGTACATACCAATATTTCTTCACTTAAATCTAATCACTAAATCTAAACATTCATCATTTCTAAAATAACCAATTATCTCCTCAATCAAAGCATACAAAACTAAATGAATAGCCGTACTGAAACTTCACCACTCTCCGTACAGTAATTACCAATCGTCAAGCGGATCGATCGTTAACCGGCCTCAGTATCGTACAGAATGGCAGCTTCAGCTAGCGGAACGAAAATGACGTCATTGCCGGAGCTAACCTATAGAGTCGAACGGTATGTACCATACAGGGTAGGGCTAATGGTTCCTACGAGATGGTTGCCAATAATACCTGCCCACTTTTTCAGCCTGAACCGGTGCTAACGTTCAGCTGTCAACATACCATTGGGATGCTCCATAGTACACAGGTGGAAGTTGTGAACGTTCAGAGTGCCACCCCTCGTCTGTGGATAGAATGGATGGCAAAAATTCCAGCATCTTCGTGGCTCATGCAACGAACCAGCAACAAAACCGTCGCCACAGGGGCAAGTCTGTAGGAAACGTGGCCTACACGCCTTGTGATACAGACAGTGACAGTTGTCTTGGAGAATGCTCACAGTGTCGTTTGACTTACGCTACGCTGACAGACCACCTGCCTAGCGTTGATATCCAAGTCACTGGCAGAGATCTGTTATGGCCGTATGACCTGTTTATTCAATGAGAGATCATTTCCTGTAGTTTGCCTCACTTACCAAAATCACCCTACACATAATGACTAAATACACTATGTGATCAAAAGTATCTGGACACCTGGCTGGTTCGCAGCGCCCTCCATGGGTCACGCTGGAATTCAATATGGTGTTGACCCACCCTTAGCCTTGATGACAGCTTCCACTCTCGCAGGCGTACGGTCAATCAGGTGCTGCAAGGTATCTTGGGGAATGGCAGCCCATTCTTTACGGAGTTCTGCACTGAGGAGAGGTATCGATGTCGATCGGTGAGGTCGGGCACGAAGTCGGCGTTCTAAAACATCCCAGATGTGTTCTATACGATCCTGGTCAGGACTCTGGGCTGGCCAGCCATTACAGGGATGTTATTGTCATGTAACCACTCCGCCACAGTCCGTCATTACGAACAGGAGATCGACCGTGTTGAAATATGCACTCGCCATCCCCGAATTGTTCCTCTGCAGTGGCAAGCACGAAGGTGCTTAAAACACCAATGGAGGCCTATGCTATGATAGGTCCACGCAAAACAGTGGGTGCAAGCCCACGCCATGAAAAACGCGATTGCACCATAACACCACCGCCTCCGAATTTCACGTTGGCAGATGACGTTCACCAGGAATTCGCCGTACCCACACATTGCCATCGGATCGCCACATTGTGAATCGTGATTCGTCACTCCACACAACGCTTTTCCACTGTTTAGTCGTCCAATGTTTACTCTCCTTACACCAAGCGAAGTGTCGTTTGGCATTTACCGGTGTGATGTGTGACTTAAGAGCAGCCGTTCAACCATGAAATCCAGGTTTTCTAGCCTCCCGTCTGTCATAGTACTTGCAGTGGATCCTGATGGAGTTTGGAATTCCTGTGTGATGGACTGGATAGATGTCTGCCTATTACACATTATGCCAGTCTTCAACTATCGACGGTCTCTGTCAGTCAACAGAAGTGGTCGGTCAGACGCTTTTGTGCTGTACGTGTCCCTTCACGTTTCCGCTTCAGTATCTCATTGGTAACAGTGGAACTAGGGATGTTTAAGGTTTTTGTAAATTTCGCGTACAGACATGACACACAATCACCTGAACACGTTCGGGGACAGTGAGTTCCGCTGAGCGCCCCATTCTGCTCTCTCACGATGTCTTAATGTCTACTGAGGTCGTTGATATGAAGTACGTGGCATCAGGAGGCTGCAGAATGCACCTAATATGAAAAACGATGTTTCGGGGGGGTGTTCGGATACTTCTGCTCACATAGTGTATGTTATCTCAAGAAACATGAGTAAATATTATATATTTCTAAAAGGACAAAAATTCGGGCTGTAATGCGCTAAAAACAAATAAATGGTTAAAATGGCTCTGAGCACTATGGGACTTAACTGCTGAGGTCATCGGTCCCCTAGAACTTTGAACTACTTAAACCTAACTAACCTAAGGACATCACACACATCCATGCTCGAGGCAGGGTTCGAACCTGCGACCGTAGCGGTCGCGCGGCTCCATACTGTAGCGCCTAGAACCGCTTGGCCACCTCTGCCGGCTATCTGCTAAAACCTAAGATAGCTCGAATAACAACCTAAGATAGCTCTGATGACGAAGACACGTTAAAGTGTAAGGGGTTAATGAACTGACACTGGGTTACAATGTAATGCATCGTCAAATGTTCTTTGCCGTGAGAGCGAAGTGGTGCGGGGTCGCCGCTTAATAGATGATTATGGCTTATACAACAATGCCCTGTACGTAGTCTAGTTAAAGTTATGGACGAGAAGACGTTTCCTAACCTGTAAGGAGATTTTAATCTCCCAGAGTTAGTTCCCACAGAGAAACGGATGTTCGTCCCAGCGATGTAATACTCGTATGTGTAGCAACGCTTAGATTGTTCGAAGCGACTGATGTGCTAACAGGCCTGTCTGTAGAGCCACAGCCTTGGCAGGAGTACCAGCAATCTCATTGCACGACCTAGTGACGTGTGCGGAACCTCTGCGTACGATGCATTGGTGCAGTGAGAGAGAGAGAGACAGTGAAGGCATTCCAGAATCCTTCGTAACAAAGGAAGGCAAGTGTACGTCGCACAAAGCCTCTAGAGAGTACTGAGGGAATCAGAGCATATAACAGATTTATACATGTCGTGTCCCCGGATGTACAAGGTAGCTTCTGACGTTAGTGGCTCTAATTACTGGAGAAGCTGCGTATCACCAGCTGGAAGCAGATAACAAAAGTTGATGCTCTGTGTTTTTAATGATAGTAAACGTTAAAACCTCACTGCAGGTCACCATACGGAGCTTCCGAGACGAAAACTCTCGTCTCATCATTGTTTACTCCACAGGTAAAGGGGTTCAAATGGCTCTGAGCACTATGGGACTTAACATCTATGGTCATCAGTCCCCTAGAACTTAGAACTACTTAAACCTAACTAACCTAAGGACAACACACAACACCCAGCCATCACGAGGCAGAGAAAATCCCTGACCCCGCCGGGAATCGAACCCGGGAACCCGGGCGCTGGAAGCGAGAACGCTACCGCTCGACCACGAGATGCGAGCATAAAGGAGGTTCTTTTCAATACTGATCTTCTTTTTCATTCTTTTTGTATAGTGATGAAATACACTCCAAGATAAAAAAAATGGGACGGAAATAGGTAGGTACCGACAAACAACTGATTACATTTTGAGAAAAATTAGATGATATATTAAAGGGAAACAAGTGCACAAACTGTGTGAGTCAATAATGCGGTGGCCCAGTTCTGGTCCCTGTACAAGCAGTTATTCGGCTTGGCATTGACTGATAGACTTGTTGGATTCCTCCTGAGGGACATCGTGCCAAATTCTGTCCAATTGACACGTTAGACAGTCAAAATCCTGAGTCGGTTGGAGGACCCTGCTCACAGGGTGCTTGGCGTTCTCAGTTAGTGAGAGATCCGGCGACCTTACTGGCCAAGGTAGGGTTTGGCAAGCACAAAGAGAAGCAGTAGAAGCTCTCCTCGAGTGCGGGCGAGCATTATCTTGCTGAAATGTAAGACCAGGACGGCTTGCCATGAAGGCAACATAACGGGGCGTAGAATACCGTCAAATTGTCGCTGTGATACGAAAAGAAACGACACCCCAGACCACCACTGATGGTTGTCGCGCTGTATAGCAGACGACTGTCAGGCTGGTAACCCACCGCTGTCTGAGGCGTCTCCAGACACTTCTCCGCTGATCATCTAGGCTTATCTCAAGTGTGACTCATCAATGAAGACAATCTTACCATAGTGAATGAGATTCCAGATCGAAGACGTGTCTGGACACGCCACGGCCAGTAGTGGGATATCAACCCGTCGTCTGCCGTATGACCCGATAACCGTGAGTGAAGGCACGGGGTACCATTTCTCTTCATAGCAGGACCCCTTTGATTGTCATTCACGAAACCCTTATTTCACAGCGGTACGTCGACGATATTCTGCTCCCCGTTTTGTTGCCCTTCATGGCAAGCCATCCTGATCTTACAGTTCATGAAGATCATCTCGCCTGCACACGCCGGAGTTTCTACTGCTTATCTTCGTGCAAACCAACTCTTACCTTGGCGAGCAATGCCACGGGATCTCTCTGCTACTAGGAAAGTTCGGCACGTCCCTCATATCACCTCGGGATTTTGTCTAAATAACGCACCAATTGGAGAAAAAATGATTCAAATGTCTCAGAGCACTGTTGGACTTAACATCTGAGGGCATCAGTCTCCTAGAACTTAGAACTACTTAAACCTAACTATCCTAAGGACATCACACAAATCCATGCCCGAGGCGGGATTCTAACCTACGACTGTAGCAGTAGCGCGGTTCCGGAATGAAGCGCTTAGAACCGCTCGGCCACCGCGGCCGGCTCCAATTGGACACAATCTGGCACAATAACCCTCAGGACGACATCAAAAATCTTTACGAAATAATGCCACGCCGAGTAACTTCTTGCCTAAGCGCCACAGGTGGACCAACACGTTGCTGACTTGGTCAATTTGTGAAGCTCTTTCTCTTGAATAAATCATCCAATTCGTCTCACATAGTTATCATTTGTTTATCTGTATATGAACATCGCATCTACCGATTTCTGTCCTATTTGAATAATTCATATGTGATGCACCTTTATTTTGTCATAGAGTATACTATAGATATTCCTTCGAGTTTCTGCCATTTCATATTTTGAAGAATTTCTGTTACACTGACCCTCGACTCAAACATACTGATAACCAATCGTGCTGTTCTTTCCATGACCTGATGTCCCCTATATTAGAACGTCATTTCGATCTCACAGAAGGATGTTGCACTGAACGTACATTACGTGCTTTTTAATATGTGAGAATCTATTTGCAGAGAAAAACTGCAGTGTCTAGCATTAAATTAAAGATATTGTTTGCTTGGTGGATGGCAAAATCAATGTGGTCATTTCATTTCGTACTGGTACATATTGTTTCTCTTAGATATCTGTGACTAACTTCAGTTATGTCTCGTAAACCATATCATCAAGGCTACCAGATAATTTTAATTTTCGTGTGTAAGTAAACTTCATGTTTCGCTACTTTGACAAACAGTTGCCAATATTTGTAGAAGGATGACATTTACCGCGCTCAGACGATATCACAGCACCTCACAATATTCGTAGATCACTGCTCTATTTGGAAAATATTACGATCCTAATTCACACGTTTAGCAGTACTATCACCATCACGCATCTCATTTTTCGCACGCCGGAAACTGCTTTTGTTTTTGTGAATGTCTCTCTACTCACTATAACGCGTTGTCCACACACACACACACACACACACACACACACACACACACACACACACACACATACACATGCATGTGCACGCATACACATACTTATATAAACGCAATTCAGGCAGGCAGAAAACAAGTGAAAACAAAAATTTGGGTAAGTTGGTACCACGTGCAAAAACACATTCCACGCTAGACACAGAAAAGGCAGTTGAAATTTTTTGTTACGAAATTACACTGACTATTTCAAAGATTTGAGACTAAACAACAAATTTCCAAGATTGGGGAAAGCAGTGTGATTTTGAAATAATGAATAAGACGTTTTACTGGAAGTATATTTTCCTTCTACTATAAAATATACATGTAAATATTACGTAAAAAGCAACAATCGAGTTATATTTCAGGACACTCAGTGAAGAACCTTGTTAAAATGGAGCAACGTGTCTGGGTGCATAAATAAAATTTAAAAAAGTATGTGAAGCATGAAATATGGCATATTCTTGTAAAATGCGCAAATATCTACTAAGTTACTAAAAGTACTTCGTATCATCTGTATATTTAAATTTTTTTCCTGGTCACCTAGATGTAACGTAATACTGCAGATACAATCGCTCATAAATCGCTCCTTTGGTATCTGTATTAATTTGTACTTTTCTTATACATGAGTTATAAATTTATGTATGACTGTCATTTTTGCCAGATTACAAATTTACTTGGTTTCTCCATTTTTTAAGCTTATCTGTACCAGAGGCAAAGTATATTAAGTCATCAGCATAACTAATGTGATTCAGTTACCTTCCAACAACATTACTGCTCCTACGTTTTTCTAGATTACGGATGTGGAAACTTCATTTAGGACTACTGCGAGGAATTTTTGTGATGTGGAATCACCCTTCCCGACTCCTGCTTCAATTCTGATTTTCCCCAACACCCTAATGAAGTATAACAGTAGCTGTAGCATTGTCGTATATATTATTAGGAAGAGTGTCACTGTTTGAATCATTCTATTGTTGCTCAAGGGCTGTTTATACAGATGATTTTGAAACAGAATCAGAAGCTGTCTAAAATATATAATTCTATGATTTCATTCACAGCCTTCAAATGGTCCAGAATATTATATGAACTATTAAGCGCAGAGTGTCCCAATGTCTGATTAAAACCTTTGTTTTCATATGAAGTTGGTCATAATTTTAGTGAATTATTTGTAGACCCCGAAGAGGAGCCTTGTAGGCCTATAACGTTTTATGTCTTGTTTTTCCCCCTTACGGAATCTAACAAGAATCACATAAATGTCTTTCTCCGTAGACATTTTGTGTAATAGTTTTGTCATTTTGATATTTAATTGAAGTCTGACTCGTTTTATAAAGAGTACAGTGTTTAGTTGGAATGATCTGTCCTGCAGTCTAGCATCAGTTCGATTTTTGGTACAGATGCGACTGAATATTGCCATTTTTTATCGACGAAATACTGCAAAAAGTCTGAGACTGTAATAAATAACATTCGGAAAGATATTAATATATAACAGAAACAGAAATCGCCCTATTGCACTTCCTTGGCCGGCACTCTGAATAGCCCGATGTGAGTGTCGATGACCGCCCATGGTTCTCTGGTGTTTTCTGTTTTCGAGAAACTTAAAATTCAGTCGTCAAGCTGGGTAGATAACCGGTATTTTCTTATGGTATTCGCCTGATGGATGCTCTAAAACCTTAAGGAAGTATGACCACATCGAGTTCACGCAGTTTACCAGTCCATGGTTCTTAGGTTACGAGACGAGAGGGTACCCGAAAAAACGGAGTTATTTAAAATCTACATATTTGTCATACCGGTAGTTCGACTGTTCGAAACATCTTTTGTAGTCAACTATAGAGATGGCTGACAGCTCGTTTTTCTCTTGACTTTTTCTGTATTGTCAAATCTATGTACTTCAATGACTCTTTGCATGAGTGGAAATATAAAAAAGTTGCACAGAACCAGATCAGGCGAGCAAGGTGCGTGAGGCAGCAGAACCACACGATTTTAGCTAAAATCTAACAGAAATTGCTGTGTGTGCAGATGCGTTGTCGTGGAGGAAGAAACAGTCCCTTATCTGCTCAAATCTTATATTAAAATCCACTAAACCGTGTTCCAAGAAAACTCACTAATCTCTGATAGTTGACCAGATGTGTGTCGACAGTCTGCGAGCACCAGCTCTCAAATTTTGTTAATGTTTTCGTCGATTCGGGCAGTTGGCGGACGTCCAGAATGAGGTTTGTCGTCAAACGACATGTCGCCATTTTTAAATCGAGCAAACCACTCGTGCACTTGCTTTTTTCCCATAGCATTATCTTGGTAACCTGTTTTCAATATTGAAACAGTATCAGCAGCATTTTTACCGAGTAGAAAACAAAATTTCACAGCTGCACGTTGTCACTTGAACTTGCCATCATAAGATAGGAAACAAGAACAAAACAGAGCTACCAAAGACAATCACTGAAGATGCACAGAGCAAGACAGGTCGACAACACGGGTGGCACTGAACAGGCAAAGATTTGCGTTATACACGCCTAGCGGAAGAAATGTGTACTACGCATGCTCCACCCCACGGCTATGTTATTACGGTTATTCTTGGGTACCCCTTGGTATATTGTCTTTCGCACGATCATTGTGTTCGGAATCCTTCTAGCTTAACTTGGATAAGATTGTTTTCTCATAATTTTGTTTCTATATATGTCGGAAAGTGGAGGTGTAAGTAGTCTTCCAAAATATAGTTATTTAAAAACTTTTCATTTGTTTTTATTGCTAATCGGACTTTGACAAAATAGTCCCTCAAAGCAACGATTTACACTTATCTTGGCAACTGGTATTTTGCGTGCATCAACGAGAGAAATTACTGCAGAGTCACCACAGAAATTGTCAGAGCATAACTGCTTCCTTTGACGCAACAAGCGCACTTGCGTTTTCAAACAAAGACTGTGTATTATGACGGCTATTACCGTGTCGCTTGCAGCTGTTCAAGTTTGATAAACGACTACTGGCGAAGTCTTAGGTAACCTTCAGGTCTCGTAATTAGCCGCCACACGTGCCCTTGTAACGCCAGCACACGGCGTCCCGTAGCGACATTCTAATACTCCCCATTCTGTCTACCTGTTTGCAGCCAACTCTCTCGGTATATCTTAGCACGCTATACTCTTTGAACTGGCAAATGTCCAGTTTACGTGTTGACATGAAAAATGATAGTTTCGTAATTGACTGTTTTTGCGTTAATCTTTGCAATAAGTCTACATATATTGTTAGGGATGATCGAAACGCGTAAATTTTCATTTATCACAAAATCATGGATTAGGCGTCTATGCCCCGATATATATTTTGGTACTACATGCTGTTGCAAAGGACGCTAGTAATTTAATTGTTTATGGCAGTTTATTTAAACTGGGTTCTGTATATGCATGCAGCAGATACCATTTGTTTTGTAAATGTTATTAAATCACAGTAGCATTGATGCTGATATAAAACACGATACTTGTTCCCACTGAAGTAGCTTAGCCCCTATGTCATGAATCACCACTAGATGCTCCAAACAGACCGCAGGCCAATTGATTTTCAGCTTTTTAATTCATACACCTGACTCCGTATCCGAGGCGTGTTCCATCCGAATGCAGCCTCCTCGAATCCTGACAGCATAATTCATTTACGTTAAAGGTATTTTGCTTAGAGAAGACACGGTGACTTAAAGTTACTCATAACTAGGAAGTGTAACTTCATTCTGGTTTACGTTCCAGCACTCTGTGCAACGTCGATGATTTGTCTGTCACTATCTTGTTAGTGGCAGTATGTGACACTGATCATCAGACCGTCGGGCGGAGTGGCTAATTTCGGTGCCTCCAGTTTCACTTCTTGAGAGGAACAGAAGTTCTGGCCAACAACCTGATAAACTTCTCGTTCTATGTAAAATTGCTAAGCCGGTCTAAGGTATCCGTCCAGTCACTCACTCACTCACCAGTCTGGTGTGGCAGTTAAATATAGCAAAAAACGAAATGCAAATTTTATATTCCGCGTTTAAGAAATCGTTCACGCGGGAGAATCGTAAAATCATACCGTCGTTTGATCATCGCTCAGTTCCGATAGATGACGTGCTAGTAAGCAGAGAAACAACTTAAAGAATTGAAAATCAATCAGTCGCTAGGTCCGGATGGAATCCCATTTCTGTTCTACAGGGAGTGCTGTACACCATCGCTCCCTTACTTAGCTTACATTCATCGCAATTTTCTCACCTAGCACAAAGTGCTAAGCGACTGAAAAAAAAACATCTGTGACTGCTGAATATAAGAAGGGTAAAAGAACGGACCAGAAAATTACAGACAAATATCCTTAACATTGGCTTTCTGCAGAATTCTAGATCATATTCTGGGTTCGAATGTAGTAAATTTCCTAGAGATCGAAAAGCTTATATCCGCGAATCAGCAATGCTTCAAAAACCATCGCTCTTGTGAAACTCATCTTGCCCTCTCCTCACATGATATAATGCGTGCTACGGATGAAGGGCAACAGGCAGACTTCATATTCCTACAATTCCGAGAGGCATGTCACACAGCACACCACTGCAGACTGTTAACGATGGTACGAGCATACAGCTACGGTAGCGACAATATATGAATGACTTGTGCTGGTAAACTTCTACGTTATTTGATTTTCACACAGCTGAGCAAACCTCAACGTACTCAGACAGTTTTGTTTTTATTTATTCTCATCATCACTAAACTGACACACAATATTTATAGCGCAGGGCAATCTGACTTTCAAAAATCCCTACAAAAGAATGGCCCTGACTAACAATAACTTATACCTTTCGTGAATCACTTACCTCACAAAAATCTTCGTTACTGGAACTCATGCAATACAGCGAGCGCCAATACTGCCAGCTAAATAAAAGATTCTAACTACTGAAGGCACTAGCTACGGACAGGCATTGTTCACAACGCTACGCGCTGTTCACTTCTAACTGCCCAACACTACACTAGTGAATATTCCAACAATGAGTTCAACTAGTTAAGGACTGCACACAGCACAGTCAGTGGTTTTCACACAGAGTGCTACGTCCCGTTACCAACATAAAAACCTAAACAGCCTACTTACAAAAGAGTATTCTGACAAACAAATTTTCATACGAAAAACGGCTTATTCAAAGGACACTCTTTATAACTGCTATGTCACTTGATTAACAGCGCTAACTGCGCTGATATCACAAATCGAGGAACATTGTGTTCTATAAATGCCATTATTATTACAGTAATTTTGTAAAACTGACTGTGGTTAGTTCTACGAAATTGCTCTAGTTTGGCAAAAGTAATTCTACAGCTGAAAAGACTTGTTGAACTCAAATGGTTCAAAAGGCTTTAAGCACTATGGTACTTAACATCTGAGGTCATCAGTCCGCTAGACTCAGAACTACTTAAACCTAACTAACCTAAGGACGTCACACACATCCATGCCCGTGGTAGGATTCGAACCTGCTACCGTAGCAGTAGCGCGGTTCCAGACTGAAGCGCCTAAAAGCGCTCGGTCACAGCAGCCGGTGTCCCATTTTACATTTAGCCTGGGGCAAGATAAGCTTTTCCACGATTTAACAATATTTGAAACGATCCACAGTGCCTTCAACAGGCACCAGAGGGCCGACACTTGAACGAGAGAAGCATCCCCACACCACAACGTTCCCACCACCATGCTTAACAGTGGATACGTGGTACCGAACATTGTTTCTTGCATTGCTCAGTCTCCGAATATATCGAACCTCAACGTAAGACAGCGAATTAAACTTACTTTCATCGCTCCAGAGCACACGCGACCGCCATTGAGGTTTCCCGTCCTTAAGCCGATATTTATGGATTTTTGCTTGGACGCCGGCCATGAAGATTAGACTCTCCGAGGATTCGTTTTACGTGAGTGTTCGATATTTCCACGTTGTAGAATTCAAGCAACTCTGTGTTCATATCAACAGCGGTCTTGTTTTGGTCGCCCTTTGCCATCGTTATGATATTCTTTGTTTGGAGTGTGACTTTGCTGGGTCTACCCGTTTTTTGTTTATTATCTGTAGTGCCTGTTAGTCG
This sequence comes from Schistocerca gregaria, assembly GCF_023897955.1. NCBI lineage: Eukaryota > Metazoa > Arthropoda > Insecta > Orthoptera > Acrididae > Schistocerca > Schistocerca gregaria. The sequence goes on from NC_064922.1 coordinate 295,645,862, forward strand.
CTTCTTCTTGCAGACGCTCGCAATTTGCCTGGACATCCCAGAATACCGAGCAACATCTGCCTGATTCAGACTTGACTCGCTTGAGGGCATCGATTACCGTATTTGTGAGGCCTACTGAATGCTCTTTGACCTTCGGTATGTTTCGAAATCGTAAAAACATAACAGAAGCTAATGTAAGCGAAAGGTATTCGACGTAATACTAGTGCAGGTATTTGTTTTCCGACCGTAAACCGCGGAATCACACAATGAGCCAAGGCGTGTTAGTTAAGCAGGGCAGCGCAGGATGTACACCCTAGCGGCGAAAATATTTTTGCCGAAATACTTATTCTTGGATTTGGATTGTTTGGGGGAAGAGACCAAACGGCGAGGTCATCGGTCTCATCGGATTAGGGAAGGACGGGGAAGGAAGTCAACCGTGCCCTTTCAAAGGAACCATCCCGGCATTTGCCTGGAGTGATTTAGGGAAATCATGGAAAACCTAAATCAGGATGGCCGGACGCGGGATTGAACCGTCGTCCTCCCGAAAGCGAGTCCAGTGTGCTAACCACTGCGCCACCTCGCTCGGTACTTATTCTTGGTACTGTAGCTTTCCAGGCCCGTGAGTGGCTCGATGACTTCTTCAGTAATACAACCCAGTATGTTTTCCACGACGGCGAGTTTCGTCACAGACGAGAAAATCGTCAGGAGTGCTTCAGGAAAGTGTGACAGAACCACTGTTATCCTCTGTACACACAAATGTCTTGGTCGCAGGGTCGGCAGCAATCTGCAGATGTTTGCTAATGATTCTGTGGTTTACGGAAAGGTGTCGACGATGAGTGACTGTAGCACGTCACAAGATGACATAGACAAAATTTCTAGTTGGTGTGATGAATGGAAGCTAGGCCCTAATGTATGAAAAAAAGTAAGTTAATGCGGATGAATAGGAAAACGAAACTTGTGATGTTCGGATACAGCATTAAGAGTGTCCTGCTTGAAACAGTCGCATCCGTTTAAATAACCGGACAAAGCGCTATGAAATGGAATGAGCCTGCGAGGATTGTGGCATGAAAGGTGAATGGTCGACTTCGGTTTGATGGGAGAATTTTAGGAAACATTTGCTCATTTGTATAGGAGACAGCGCATAGAACGCTATTGCGACCTATTCTTGAGTATTGCTCGAGTTTTTGGGATCCCCAGGAGGACTGATTAACGAAAGACATCGAAGCAATTCAAAGACGAGTTGTTGTATTTGTTACCGACAGGGTGGAACAACACACAAGTGTTATGGAGATGCTTCGGGAAATGAAATGGGAATACATGCAAAGATCATGTCGCATCTCCTTTTGACCGGCGCAGCAGCACCACGTGACATGCACTCAACAAGTTGTTGTTAAGTCCCCTGCAGAAATACTGAACCATGCTGCATCTATAGTCGTCCATAATTGCGAAAGTGTTGACTGTGCAGGGTTTTGTGCACTAAGTGTTCTCTCGATTACGTGCCATAAATATTCGGTGGAATTCATGTCGGGCGATGGTTAAGTCATTTGCTAGAATTGTCCAGAACGTTCTTCAAATCCATTGCGAACTACTGTGCCCCGGTGACGTAGCGCCTTGTGATCCACAAAAATTCCATCGTTGTTTGCTACAAGTAGTGTCCAAGTACACGAGCATAAGTATTTCCTGTCACTGATCAGTTGAGCTGAACCAGAGAAAATAGTCCATTCCATATACCACGGCCCACACCATTACGGAGCCACCGCCAGCTTGCTCAGTGCCTTGTTGACAACTTGGGTTTCGGCTTCGTGGGGTCTGAACCACACTCGAGCCCTATCAACAGGTCTTACCAACTGAAATCGGGACTCATTTGAGCGGGGCACCGGTTTTTCGGTCGTTTCGGGTACAGCCGATACAGCCACGAGCCCAAAGCGCCCAGGGAATTGCAGGCGATGTCGTGCTGTTAGCAAAGGTATTCGCATCGGCCACCTGCTGCCACAGCCCCTTTTAGCCAAATTTCGTCGGATACGTTCGCCGTACGTCTCACACTGATCTCGGGGGTTACTTCACGAAATACTGCTTGTCTGTTAGCACTGACAACTATACGTAAACGCCGCTGTTCTCGGTCGATACGTGAGATCGTTGGCCACTGCGTTGTCCGTGGTGAGAGGTAATGCCTGAAATTTGGTATTCTCGGCACACTCTTGAGGCGTTGGAGTTCAGAGTATTGTATTCCCTAATGGTTTCCGGAATGGAATGTCCCATGCGCCTATCTGCAACTATCATTCCGCGTTCGAAGACTGTTGACTCTAGACGTGCGGGCATAATCACGTCCGAAATCTTTCCACATGAGTCACCTGAGTCCAAATGACAGCTCCGTCAATGCACTGTCCTTTTACTCCTTGTGTATGCGATTCTACCGTCATCTGTATGTGTACGCATTTATATCCCTTGACCTTCGTCACCTCAGTGTACACGGTTTCAAAAATGATTTTGCGCTCTTTGGGGACAGGTTCCTTGTACCATATATGGACCAAAACAAGAAAAAATGTCTAGTAAATACGAGAGATAACATGCACACCTTAAGAACTGTGAGCACTTCTTGATCTCTTCTACTGTGAAACACATGTCCTCTATTAAAGTACTCATAGTTCGTAAGGTATACAATTTAGAGATAATGTTTATTAGTAACATTCTCTTGTTTTGCTTTAAGGAACCTGTGCCCAAAGCTTTTTTAAAAAAACCTGTATAAGGGGCAGTCAAATGAAAACAACACACATGAAAAAACAGTAAGGAAACTATTTATGATTTTTAAAGTAACCACCATAATTGTTAAAAAATTTATCCATCAGTGAGAAAGACGGTTAACGCATTCATGGTTACGTCTTTGCGGTTGCTTAGGATACCAAAATTGTAGCCAGTCGTTCAGCTCTTCGTCCGAAGCGAATCGACGGCCATGAACGTCTTCCTTCAGGGCTTCAATAATATGGAAATCCCATGGCGAGAGATCGGGACTATATCGACGATGTGTAATGACTTCCCAAAGAACCTTCTACAGCGTACTTTAAACAACCGTGGCAACAAAAAATGTTTCAAATGACTCTAAGCACTATGGGACTTAACATCTGAGATCATCAGTCTCTTAGACTTAGAACTAAGTAAACCTAACTAATCTAAGGACATCTCAGGCATCCATGCCCGAGGCAGGATTCGAACCTGCGACCGTAGCAGCTGCATGGATCCGGACTGAAGCACCTAGAACCGCTCCACCACCGCGGCCGGCCAGCCGTGGCAACATCTGGGTGGGTGTTATCCTCCATACAGTCCCATCTACCCCCGTGCGATATCCATATTGTTGAAGCCCTGAAGAAAGATATTCGTGGTCGTCGATTTGCTCCGCACAAAGAGATTGTGCCTGGGTACAACCGTGGTTCCCTAGGCAGTCGCAGGCACTTTTCCACGATGCCGTTGACCGTCTTGTCTCCCAGTGGCTAAAATTTTTTATAACTTATGGTGGTTACTTTTGAAATAATAAACATTTTCCTTACTTTTTATCTATCTGTCTCGTTTTCTTCCGACTGCCCCAGATAGGTTTGAGACAATGACAGCTGTGTATATGGTGCCTACGAAACTCCGAAACATGTTATTCTTCATTGTAGGACACAGATTGTTACACTTAACTCTACAGATGTGTTGACCGAGCAATGTCGCGAGATACGAAATTCTGCGATCCAGGGACATGTGGAGCTTTGCGGCATACTGGGATTTTCGCTCGAAAAGGAATTGCAGGCATACACCTCTGCAAAGCGGATAACGTGCTACTCCGAGGACAACAGTGTGTGACAGAGGCAGGAAATTCGAATGCTTGACAGCCTAAAGATGCAACACAGCAAACGGCGGGGAGATTGCACACAAGTAGAGCCACCAGTCCTAAAGCGGAATTTTCTCTTTGTGAGCTGTCTCAGGCAACGAGTCGTGATGGTGGTGGAGATCTGATGAGGCATAGTTTCAGAATTCTGTCTCCGAACGCTAAGAAGCTGGGGCCCGTAGCCACATGAGATAAGTAACTTGGGGCGTATTGGCAGTGAAGAAGAATACTGCGAGCAGAGAAAGTGTGTATCGATACCTGGCCCTGTGCCAGATGTATATATCCATCTCTTTGCCTCTCAGTAGTTGTATGCAACAGAAAAACATGCTCCAGTGGTTATAGGCTTAAGTCCACGTCACCCGATTAGAGCCTGAAACTGACTGAAATGTGTATTACATATGGACACACCTCCATGCTCCTTGGGTGCAGTAGGCAAGGTCACATAAACATAGTAATATGGTATGATAATAATAAAAAAATATATGAAAATGACTTTTCTGTTCTTATAAACGTGCATATATCTGAGAGTTGCCAATCTACACTAACATAGATTTAGTTTATAGTGTTTTTCTAACGACGGTTATAATATACTAACACACAAACTATTGCCATAAGAATCGTAATTATAGATTGATAAAACATTAACATAACATAGCTGAATAGAATGCTTATTTTGTTCAGAAGAATACATGACTTTCGTGCAATCACTTAAACATCACATTTTTTGCGTAACTATTTAATAGCATCGACATACTTGGAAAAATTTATGTTGCCACAGTGTTGTCTTATGAATTACTTATTCACAACCGGTTTCAGTCTTTGACCATCTTCACAGTGCTGTGCAAAGGAACAAAACAAAAGACGAAGTCATGAACATCGAAATAAAACACAATTTCAAAAAAAAAATAAATAACGTATTCGATAGCTTCAAATACTTACAATCCTTCCTTTTAAACATTGGCAGTCTAGCATACAAGGAGAACCCAAGTGGTCATAAAGGTAGGTCAAAGATCATACAATCAGAGATGATACTTGTACAAAGTAAGATGCATCATAATGCCGTAACTTATGAAGGACAAATCAGTGAAAAATAGCGATGATGAAAGCAAAGCTGTTATATAAATAAGATTTTTTTTCCGTGCGCAAGCACAAATGACCGATATTAACGGCCAAAATACAGCAATACCTACGTGAAAATAAACTTCATTCAAATTCTATATCAACGTGCATTAAAAATACGCATAATTCCTTATACATACCTTTAGTTGAGTACAATAAGTCAAAAACCCATCAAAACATGAATACGTTCTGTGTATCAGACCTCCTCTGTGCCTACACTTCGTACAATATGTCTTCGGCAAGTACACACCCAACGTATGCACCAAATCTAATCGATTACCACATAACATAATACGAAAACAAGTAAAAATAAACATACTATCATATATTCATCAGTTTGATGATCAGATCAGCACTGGGATGGGGAAAGCGACGGGGTTGAAATAGGCATCTGGTAGTACACGTAATAGTAAAAGTGGTTGAGGATATACGCATATTCTTAATGGTCAACTCTAACAAAGAAAACTATTGAACACTTAAGCCAAATTAACAACTAAATAAAATAAACGTTAATAAACTGAAAACCAAATTACTTGTAGAACCACCGCCCACACAAAGTGAAAAACACAGAAGATGAAATACATAGAAAGTGATGCATCCTTATGTACCTCCACACAGTAGTAAGACTATAGTCAAAACACCGTTAAAATCATTAAAAAGGAAGCTGAGCTTAACATTGCTAGTCCATGTACATAGCTAATAGTTTTCAAGGCAAATATCAGTTAAAATTTGAAATAATAGATCTAACATGTCATGCTGTAGCACCTACACAGTACGTCAGAATTCAGTGCCAGCAAATAAAAAATAATAAAAAACGTGAAAGTGGTGTACTAGCACCACATCAGAACATTGTGCCATTGGCAGTCAAAAACAGGATATGTTGATGCAAGTATATGTAAGAAATAAAATAAAATATATGAAAACTGTTTGAAAATTGTTTGAAGGTAGTTCAGATATAAATGACAGATGACCGTTATTTGGTCATTATTGTTTCCACTGGAGGATCTGGAAATCTAGACGACTCTGGTGCTAATCACGACATAATGTCTGGCATCCATGTATTGTAAATGTGTACATACCTTTCTCGCAGGCAGATATTTCTCATTTTGGATTTAAATTTCTTTGAGGAAAACCTAAGTGCTTTTACAAGGACTGTCAATGCCGTATTAATGTGAAATCGAGGTACGACGTAATAAAAGTTGTAATGTTCCCTTGCAGTCGGTTTTGCCTGTTTTTTGAGTGGGCCTTCCCGACTGGGGTTCGAGCCCTCTCTCAGGCATGTGTGTGTATGATCTTATCATAAGTTAGTTTAAGTAGTGTGTAAGTCTAGGGACCGATGACGTCAGCTGTTTGGGTCCTTAGAAATTCACACACATTTGTAAACCTCCCGAATGTAATTACAGTATCTTAGATGTCGTTTTAGCTTCTGCTTTCTCTTCGTCGATAATACGCCAGCACATAAATTTCATCAAGTTCTATTATTCATCGCGTAATTATGTATTAGCAGATCTGCTCAGCTTGAAATTGCTTAACGGACTACTGCCATCACAATATTATCACAGCATTATTTACTAAAAAAATAATACGTACCGAGTTAAAAATAATATAAAACTCCAGAAAATATTTTGAAAAGTAAGACAAAAAGGAGCGTTGCACTGAACTGACATTTGCACAGCTATAGAGAGTTAAAAACAACAGCAGGAACAGTACTTACGCGGTAACCCGTTTCTGTCTGTGTAGATTTCCTTGCATGAGTATTTGTTCCATGCACAGACTTGAACATCTCAGACGGTGTAACGTGACAACGCTTTACTTACGAGCAGGAACGAAAACTAGAATCGGGCTAATCCCACTGACAAGCTCATGACGCTTTGCTCGGAGAGGAAGTCGTTTCTATGGAAATGAAAACGAAACGTTGTGCAGCATTGTTGACTGGAAGAGCCCTAGGGAACTGTAGGGATCAATTTCTTCCTTCTTGCACACTGTCACAAGCCAATGCGATGCGTGTTTGAATTACTGTATCTGTTTAGTGTACACAAGAACACCGTAAGCTTATTTGTAAAAGAATTAGTAACCTTATAAGTGAGAACGGCGGTCGCTTTGGAGCGCCGTAGATGTAGAACTGGTACGAGCAACGGCGGTTCTAGAACATTACTCCCCACATGCAACTCATCATTTGGTGCCCCTAACCCCTGTCACTTTCCCCGCCCACCCTTCACACCTCGTACACTTCCTCCCGTATAAAGTTTCACTTCTAATTGTGATACGCACTGCATACAAAACCTTGCACTCCAGCGTCCCCTCACAGCTTGGCGCCCCAATCACCCAATCAGCCTCTACTATAGTGGTGACACGAAAATAGGCACATCAAACCATCTGACCTACAGCAGCGGTTCCTAAACCGTGGGCCACGGCACACTTGCGGGTCACATACAGCGACACAGCGGCCGGTGAACGCTGACAGAGAGTCGAAGACAAGATAAAAATTATCGAGAGCTTCAGGGATTTGACCCGTCAGCCGTGAAGGTCAGTGAGTACCGAATCATGTAAGACTGAAATGCCCTATCGCTACCCTATATTGATTTATTTTTATTTAATGGTGGAAGTTGGAACTTCGTGTTAAGGACAATGGGACCAAAGTGCTGTCGTCATCGGTCCCTGGGCTTAGGCACTACTTAACAAACTTAAACTAACTTACGCTAATGGCAACACTAACAGAGTGAGGACTAGAAACTCCGACGGGAAGAGCCGCGCGAACCGTGACAGGTCGCCCAAGACTTCACGGCTACCCCGCGCTTCTGAAAGTTACAAATGTCGTGTTTCACTAGGCGGCTGGAAGCGTACACCTCTAAAGACTACACTACAGAGCTGGTGCGCTGCACTGTCTGGCTGCTCGCAGCGTAAACACATACCACAAGACCCTCGTAATTTCTTGAGTTGATAGTTTCTGGGACGCAGCTGTTCAGAAGAAAGACTCCCCATCTCGTCGACAGCTCAGATTATTAGAGACAAAACTCTGCTCGGATTTTTTGCTGTTGGAGGGTTGGAAGCGGCCATGGCCCTTTTAAGAAACCATCGCTGCATTTGCTTGGAACGAATATCTGGATGACCGAGCCGAGCGTTTAACCTTATTTAGCCACTGCACGACCTCGCTCAGTTCCCATAGAGGTGAAAACGGTTTGACACGTTTGGTATATTTGTCGGATATTTTCGGTTCCCTCAACGTTCTTCAGTTATCTCTGCAGGGCAAGGAAGTTCATAAGTTTTTTGTGCAAGGCAAAGTGAAAGCAATGACAGTGAAACTTCAACTGTGGACTCAAAAAGTGGGACAAGATTCCTTCGACGTATTTCCAGTCTTACATAATCTTCTGGGAACCAAATAAGTCATTTTTATAAAACGAAAGTTACAACTATAAAAGATCACCTCAAATCTTTGGCCTCCTGCATCAGATAACTTAAAATTAATGTTTTCCTAAATTATATACAGATATTTTAATAGGACTAATTGTAAACACTAATGTCCTTCAAACAGTAACTTTATTCAAAACAGTTAATTTTTCAAAACAATGATACTTAAAAATAATACTAATTTATTTTAATTACGTGCCTTAACAGACAGCAAATCTTTTTATGTTTCTTTTAGGAACTCCTGAAACTGAGGCGAAATCCAATGGATCAGAAGTCCCTTTGAAGATTACTTAAAATAATTGAATATGTTAGCAAATGAAGAAGACTCGTTAACTGAGACTCTAAAATCGTTTTTTTAAAACATAATCTTTGGTGTACACCAAGAGTATCTGGCAATTGCCAACATTGCACTGAAACACTTAATGAACTTGTGGATAACCTATGTGAAAAAAAAACAGTCAAAAATGCCACTGAGTTCTTTTTAACATTGACCGATCGATTTTGAGTTGTTGTATCAGCTAAGTCTTTATATATAAACATGAATATTTATCAAATTACAGGGCCTATAAGCATTTTTTTACAAAGTAGGCGGTCCGCACAGCTAAAAAGAGTGAGAACCGATGTTCTACAGCTGACATGTTTGTAAAAATTTAGAAAAGAATATTGGACATCTCTATTTTTAGTCTAGATTATGATGTCGTACTTTCCAACAAAAAAATTATTCTTGTCTGCCGCTACGAGAAAAAAGAAAAACAAAATTAACGTTGCAAGAAACTGTGAAGAGAAGAAATTTTTTTGTTCGACCTGTGGCAAAAACAGAACCACAGACATATTTGGACTGAAAATAATATACGAACGTTCTCTAAGTTTATATAGGGTGCTCGCAAACTCTGTTACAGACTTCCAGAACTTGTAGCGTGAAGAGAGAGTACATGATATTTTGAACAGGAACTCTTGTCCGGAAACCTCATTCAACGACGCTACACAGCGTCAAAGTTATAGGCGCTGGCGCCTGTAAATGTATGTATTTACAGGGTGATTCCGTCATGATGTTACAATCTTTCAGGGATGACGGAGAAGTATAAATGTATCAATTTGAGGTTCTAAAAATGAACGACCAGGAAGTTATAAGCTAGGGTAAGCAACTTTCAGAGTTGGGGTAGTATGGACCAAAACAAGAAAAAAATTTCAAGTAAACATGCGCTCTAAAATGCATCCCTTAAGAGGTATGAGCACTTGTTCAATAGGACAAGTGTGTTTCACACTAGCGAAGATGAACGATTGCTCATAGCTAATCAGGTATGTATTTTATATCTCATATTCAATGGATATTTTTTTCTTATTTTTCTCCATAATACTACCAGTGAAACTTGCCCACCTTGGCAACCATGGTACCGGTACATGTATTACTCCACTGTCAGTGATACCAGAATAATTTTCTCTTGTAACTTCCGACACGTTCGTTTCGGAACCATGGATCCTTGCCTGAAATTGATACATTTATCGGTCTCCATCACCGTTGAAAGTTTTTAAGATCGTGACGAAATGAGGCTTTATACTGGGTGCGTCACCAACTACTACCACCTAGAATAACTCCGAAAGTACGATAGGAGCTGAAAAGTTTGTGGGACAAAAGTTGCATGGGACAACGAGGCCCATAATATGACGTTGGCTTTTTGTTGATAATGATATAAAAGTCAACTTTGTTTTTTTAAATGGTATGCTATAGTTTGGTACTTATTTTCTGATAGCGGCTATCGAGACTAATCCAGTGATGTGTAACAGTAAGGTGTTTGAAGCTCAACGAAGGTCACAAAGGTGGCATGAAAGTCAATTTACAGAAGGTGTTCGAAGTCATGACCATTGGTATCAATGCAGTGCTGCAATCTTCTTATCACGGATCGAGTGGTATTCCTTATCATATCGCCACTTATCGAAGCACATGCTCTGACAATTCTCTCTCGCATAATCTGTAGGTGTAGTTGGAAAGTCTTTATGAACAACATCTTTTGCCAGTCCCCACAAGAAAAAATCCAAACGCGTCAAGTCTGGAAAACGAGCCGGCCACGACACATCTCCTTCGCGTCCAATCCAACGATCTGGTAATTATCTCTGAAACTCATTTCAAGCCATCAGCGAAAAATGTGCCTTAACCCATCGTGTTGATACAACATTCTGTTCCCTGTTCCTAAAGGTATTTCTTCCAATAGCAGACCTAATGTTTCTTGCAGGAATGTGGTGTACTTTCTACCATTAAGATTTACTTTGATGAAATAGGGACCTACAATTCTGTCCTTCAGAATCCCACACCATACCTTCACCGACCACGGTTTTTGGTGTGCAACTTGCCGCAGCCAACACGGATTTTCTGTTGTCCAATAATGGATATTATGCAAATTAACATTTCCATGGTTAGTGAATGTAGCCAGTAAATAAAATTAAATTAATAGACTTGTCATCCCTCTGAATCTGAAGTTAAGCCTATCGGCAGAATTAAATGTGACGCCCACATTCCGTACCAATTAATTCTTGGTAGAGAATAATATGGTAAGGACGATACTTATGGCGATGCAGATTCCCTTGTGATTTCATGCGAACTAACACAAGGATCTCGAACCACAATGCCAAGAGTACCAATTTCCGTTTCCTCGTTAGTAACTTTCCATTGCAGGATGTGTTTCCGATGCGACAAAGATCCAGTTGTTCACATATTTAAATTTACGACGTGTAGGGTGAGTACGTTGAGGATATCTTTTACCGTATAGCCCTCACTAAATTTCGTTGGCAATCTCCGTAAATGAAAAGCATATCGATTTGTCCTTCGAAGAAATACATCACTCACCATCGCTTGAGTCGATGATACTAGTTTTGTTGTTCCTATTAGTGTTGTGCTGCGAAACAGTCGAATGCTGTTTACATATCAGTGTCACGTTAAATGAATAAGTCGTATTCGGCAAATATTTACTATTTGCACGATATACGAAAAAGAATTGTCAGAGCATGTGCTGCGATAAGTGCCGATATCATAAGGAATACCACTCAATCCATGATAAGAAGATTGCAGCAGTGGATTGATACCAATGGTCACCACTTTGAACACCTGTAAAATGACATTCATGCCACATTTGTGACCTTCGTTGACCTTCAAAGACCTTACTGTTACACATAATTGGATTCGTTTCGATAGCCGCTATCAGAAAATAAAATAAACTGTAGCATACCTGTTTTAAAAAAAAACGAAGTTTCATATGTCTGACGCGACTCCACCTAGCAACAAAAAACCAACGTCATGCTATGAGCTTTGTGACCGAGCGGTTCTAGCCGCTTCAGTCCGCGGAACCACAGTCAGTAGTTGTGTTCTGACGGCTTACCATAATACGACTGAGAAGATTCCCTTCTTCCCTATTTTTTTTTTCATTTGCAGCTCTCGCTGATCCTTCGTCACTGCACCAGTCACCCAGAACGCCGATGCACGCTATACAAAATTAACTATGGGTACTTTCAGGCAATTATTCCCGTTGAAGTCGAGCCAAATATATTTTGGCGAGTAGTTTTCTGAAAACCAAGTTATATCTAAGTATACTACTAGACATTTGTGCTCAGCGCGCAGTAAGAGCATTTTACTCAAAACTGTTCTTGCTGCTGCCGTGCGTCTGCATTCTGTTAAAATATTTTGTCCATCATATACCTTCTAAATACAAAACGAAGCGAACGGCGAACACAAAGCTAGACCAAGTAATTTTATCACGAAGGTCGCTCTGCCTTTTTATTTTTTTTTAGGCATCCGGTACTCTGTCGTAGTATTGAGATACAGTTCTATGCACAAACTTTTTGTCAAAATCGACAAATTCCGCAATATCCTTTTCTTGGAAAATCAAAACTCGTCCTCATATCTACAGATCTTGCCGATGTTACTGCACTGTTAATACGGAATACAGTCGATTCGGAAATATCGCAAGATTTTGTTGTAATTTTATGAACTTGGGCGAAATTTATATTAATCCTAGCCTCTTCACTGTTGGTCAGATCAGTAAAAAACCATCAGTACTTTAGATACGACGATTTTACAAGTAAATTGTTTTCGATTGTTTTTTCGCCCTTTAGACACACCGATCGTAATAGCACTACAGGTAGGCCGTTGCTCCTGCATGTCGTTCGCTACCGAACAGAATTAAATTGCACCGTTGCAAGAACACTGAAACCACACGTGATCACACGATAACGAACAGAAACACAAAGCGTTCAGCTGGAGTGACCTAATGCGCTGTAAACAGTATACAAGCGGCAACAAAGCTATGAGGTGGGCAAATCACACCGGTTAGTGCCGGCAGAATGCAGGGAGCATGTGTGACCTTGAGGTGCCTAATTTCGTGACGACCACTCTATTTGTCTATGTACTATATAGAAATCTTGGAGTTATGCTGTCGCTGAGGCCCCTGTCAGCTACGCGCCTCAAGTGGCAGCTTATGTGATTTGGACCTTAAACAGGGACTGGGTAACGGGAGGTCATGTTACCCTCCTTCGATCACGTGAAGTCATATACTGCTGCTTATGTACCAGTCGATTGTACGGAATGGGCAAACTACATGGAAATATGACGCGTGGCAGAAAGGAACTATAATGTTTTCACGTGCCCATGACCATACCGCGAGCTGGCCGGAGTGGCCGTGCGGTTCTAGGCGCTACAGTCTGGAACTGACCAACCGCTACGGTCGCAGGTTCGAATCCTGCCTCGGGCATGGATGTGTGTGATGTCCTTAGGTTAGTTAGGTTTAAGTAGCTCTAAGTCTAGGCTACTGATGACCTCAGAAGTTAAGTCGCATAGTGCTCAGAGCTATTTGAAGCATTTTGAACCACACCCATCCTTCCCTAATCCGATGAGACCGATGTCCTCGCTGTCTGGTTTCCTTCCCCAAACAACCCAACCAACCCTATACTCTTTTCTTTATCCTCTGTGGTAGTCCGTGGGCGTCCAGAACGACGACGACGAGACTGCTCCGAGCTACTCACACTGTCACTTTCATGAAAATTAACATTGTATGGTTTTTCTCTACCCCAAAACTGAACATTTTGTTTATTTACTGTTCCACTTCGGTGGAAATAAGCTTCGTCTTGAGAACTATGTGTTGAACATTCATTATTTCATCTTTTCCTTCTGCCCCTAATGAATAGTGCAGTCCTCTCTGTTTGTTCTGCTCAGTCAGCTTGTGTAACACAGACATTTTGTAAGGGGCGAGTTTGAGATCATTCTGTAAATCTCTTGGTACAGAAGGACGAGATACCCACATTTCCCCTTCCGCTCGCCAGGACGACTCGTTTGGACTTCGTTAAAGGGCGACCCATAGCGCTGCGATGTTTTCCGAAGAAGCAACAGTCAGCGCCCGTGGTTGTTTCCCTTCCAACAAACTGCTGTCTTCGTGAAATTTTCTCGTTAATCTTGATGGAGTCCGACGTGTGTGGAATATTGCCCTAAACCTTTTTTGCGTTTCTGTGACTTTTTCAGTGCGCGTTAAGGAGAACTGCCTTAACACACTGCTGAAAAGTTAAATTTCCATGTTCGGTCATGCCGAAACGCTAACTGCGGATCAAACGACTGGCTACATTGCAGAAAACCGACGTCTACCGACGTTTGCATAGAACAAAATAAGCTGGGGTGAAATTTGAATGAAATATAACTATACAGGATGTAACAGAAATATACGGCATAAATTTCAGGACACATTCCTCACATGTAGACGAAGAAATTAAATGAGTATGGTTATGGGAACGCTTTGTTTCATGTTACTACTCAAATTCTCGAACTCATTAATCATGGGATACGCACAGGAAGGGAACTTTAGACTCACGCAGAACATGTACTCTCGATGACGTCTGGTTACGTTGTGCATCACCAGTGTTTTGTTTTGCATGTCCCTGTTGCCATGCGACGTACGTTATAGGTTGTTTGTGGGTAACATCAGCAGTTGAAGCGAACAGTACGACTGTTGCAATCACACGGGATACTACGTTACTCACAAACTTGGCTCGTACAGTGGCAGTATACACAAATGCAGAGGTAGCAGGTGCCCATTTGATGGATTAGCTGACGGCAGTAGCGCCCGCGCTTAACATTTGTACCAGGAGAGATCTCCAGGTTGAAGGTGTCCCGACAGGAAAACGTTTGATCGGTGACTTAGGGAACATGGGGCATTTAAGCCTGATACTCGCTGAAGGGACGAGTACACCATAACGGGAGGCTGCAATTCTTCATGCAGTTGACGACGACCCTCGTGTTAGTATAACACAAGTAACTGCAACACTGAATGTTGACCGCATGACTGCCTGGCGGACTTATGCATTTATCAAGGACCACGGAGTGCATACAGAACATCGCATGTGAGACAGACTTGCATGTGATATGTTGGTACGTCTGGTTCGTATGAGTATAGATGTTTACCATTATTAATGGGTTGGAGAAAATGTGTTGTATAATGGAACAAAAGCGTTTCCAGTCCCGTGTTCAGATAATATAATATCTTCCTCTAGATGTGAGGAATGTGTCATGCAATTTGTGCCGTATACTTTTGTTATACACTACAGGTACGATTTTTATTCATTGTTGAAATGCGTCAACTATTCTTGCACCAGCCTGTACCACGAAGGAACGAAAGAACGCATATTACATGATTACACTTCCGTTCCATTCGGAAGTGATGTCCATTGTCAGCGTAACTATGACGTTTAAAGCCACGGACCCCTATACAGTTTTTCATTCGCTGCACCACGGAAGGAAACAAACTCCGGATGCTATATTGACAAATTGACTGGCGTGCCTGTAACACTTGCTTCGTCAGTTCATGAGGAATGCTGGACGAAATTTTCTAAAGAAGTATTCAACTTCCCTTCGCATTCCAGGCATACTCTATGGCTGACAAACAATGGGACCGGTCTGGACAGAAGGGTCAAATGATCTTAGGTTTCTCAAGGTCTCCGTGGTGTGAACTGCAGTGGGGGTGGGGATTGTATTGTCCTGCTCAAATATTCCATTTAGTGCCCTCATCAGGTACCAATCCATTACCAAATCATTTCTGTTGTCATATCCACTAGTTCTTTAAACTATCATGCAAGAAAAAATGGTTCAAATCGCTCTGAGCACTATGGGACTTAACTTCTGAGGTCATCAGTCCCCTAGAACTTAGAACTACTTAAACCTAACTAACCTAAGGACATCACACACATCCATGCACAAGGCAGGATTCGAACCTGCGACTGTAGCGATCACGCGTTTCCAGACTGTAGCGCCTAGAACCGCTTGGCCATCCCGTCCGGCACGTGCAGGATTCTTTTGACCTCCTTCATGTCCAGACATAAAGTCTACTGATCTCTTTCTGTGGGGATATGTGAAAGAGAAACTGTTCCTTTCGAGAGCACGGAATAGCATGGAAATGCGAGCCCGGACAGTGCAACTGTGTAAAGAAATAAATGAATACTAGTGCCGTGAATTCGAAAGGAATAAGTGTATTCACCTTCTCGAAGTTGTCCGCTGCAAGGGAGCGCATACTGAACACACGATAAAGTGAAATGCGTTCCCATGGACCATACCACCATCGCGTAAATTCTGAAAATTTTCATTTCAGAAATAAAAGTGTTGTGACAATATTGACTGTGTCAACTATTCGTGCACCACCCTGTGTATAACACTTCTAGTATCCATCACTGTGCGTCCCGTATTTGAGCATCTTGTATATGCCACAAGGGGTTAGCTCGGAGCTGTCGAGAATAGAAGTTCAAATGTTCAGATGTGTGTGAAATCTTATGGGACTTAACTGCTAAGGTCATCAGTCTCTAATCGTACACACTGTAAGTAGGCAGTTTAGGTTTTTATGTTGGTAACGCCATGTAGCGCTCTATATGAAAATCACTGACTGTGTTGTATGCAGTCTGTGGCTGGTTTGCATTGTTGGAATTTGCTATTGTAGCGTTGGGCAGTTGGATGTGAACAGCGCATAGCGTTGCGTAGTTGGAGGTGAGCCGCCAGCAGTGGCGGATGTGGGGAGAGAGATGGCGGAGATTTGAGAGCGGATGATCTGGACGTGTGTCAATCAGAGACACGAAATTTGTAAGACTGAACACTATTAAGGTAAATACATTGTTTGTTCTCTATCAAAATCTTTGATTTGCTAAGTATGCCTATCAGTAATTAGTGCCTTCAGCAGTTTGAATCTTTTATGTAGCTGGCAGTATCGGCGCTCGCTGTACTGCAGTAGTTCGAGTGACGAAGATTTTTGTGACGTAAGTGATTCATGTAAAGTATAGGATATTCTTTTCTAGGGATTATTGAAAGTGAGGTTGCGTTGCGCTAAAAACATTGTGTGTCAAAAATATGTCTCTGAGAACTATGGGACTCAACTGCTGTGGTCATTAGTCCCCTAGAACTTAGAACTACTTAAACCTAACTAACCTAAGGACATCACACACATCCATGCCCGAGGCAGGATTCGAACCTGCGACCGTAGCAGTCGCACGGTTCCGGACTGCGCGCCTAGAACCGCGAGACCACCGCGGCCGGCATTGTGTGTCAGTTCAGTGATGATCAAAATAAGTAAAGAGAGAAATGTCTGAGTACTTTCAGTTTTGCATAGCTGTTTGAAAATCAAATAATGTAAGGAGTTTACCAGCACAATCATACATCATTGATTTTTCTAAGGGGACGTTTCAACACTACCTAACCTAAATTATCCTAACGACAAACACACACAGCCTTGCCCGATGGAGGACTCGAACCTCCGCCGAATAGAAGTTCGAGGAGTCAAACCGTATATTGCTCCCTCCTACGTATATCTCGCGAAGAGACCATGAGGATAAAATCAGAGAGATTAGAGCCCACACAGAGGCATACCGACAATCTTTCTTTCCGCCAACAATACGAGACTGGAATAGAAGAGAGAGCCGATAGAGGTACTCAAATTACCCTCCGCCACACACCGTCATGTGGCTTGCGGAGTATGGGTGTATGTAGATGTACCCTCACCCTGCGGCCAGACCAGCAAGAAGGAAGGAGAGGTGGCGCGCGCACCCGCAGGGCCTCGAACCGCGGCCGCCGGTTGCCAAGGCCTCCCCCGCTACCCACTTAGCGCGCGCCTGGCCGTCGCAGCACAGCCCAGAGGCGGCGGCGGCGGCGGCCTTCGCACCGCAGCGCAACGCGGCGCGGCTCTCTCCCCGCTCCTCTCGCCGAGTGCTGCTAACCTTGAGCGCGGCCGGTCACGAGTTCGAATCCAGTCGTGGGCAAGAATATCGGCATTTTTTACGGGCGCGCCGCGGCCAGACGGCTGGCTGCATATTATTTCGCGCCAGCGAGCAGCGACATGTCTTGCAGGCGAGCCTCCCACCTCCCGGTGCGACAGCGGCGGCGCGGCGGCTGCGTCTCTGCCGGCTACCGTGTCACTGCACCCGCCCGACGCCCTTCCTCCGCCAGGACTTGCTGCAAATGCAGCAAAGCTAAGCCACATTAATGTTCATAAAGAATACAAATTAAAAAACTGTAATACCGACACGTTCCAACAGCACCAGAAATGACAGTAATAGTTGATACGTGTTACAAACCGGACACAATGGGAAGGACCAGGCCCCTTTGCTTTTTTCTTTTATCACTCGTTTACTACATCAGAGAAATACACATTTTAAGACAAAATTTAACTACAAGAAATATTGCTTCCAGTAAAGGTTAACATTAGCAGTGACAAAACTTAGTTGTCTTAAGGGTTTCTGCTGGCAACAAATTTTAAGAAGGCAATGTAAGGTTTATATTAGTTTAGCTCAATGTTTTGTACATAGTTCCGCGTAGTCAGCGCGTACACAACTTTCCCACTAGATCGCGCCCCGCTAGGCGGCACAACAGCGTAGGCGCAGCGCTCGTTCGTCTCCGCACTACGAGATGGCGCTGTCTTAGAGACGGAC
Organism: Schistocerca gregaria; assembly: GCF_023897955.1. Taxonomy (NCBI): domain Eukaryota; kingdom Metazoa; phylum Arthropoda; class Insecta; order Orthoptera; family Acrididae; genus Schistocerca; species Schistocerca gregaria. The sequence continues at coordinate 295,664,166 of NC_064922.1, forward strand.
CAAATTCTGCTTCCACCGTTCCACGCATTAATATGTAACGCAGCCAATGAGATTGCTGATAACGTAGAACCTTTTCTCCTCGCGGATCACACTCGCGCAGCGATACCTGAACGCGCTAGATATTATAACGAGTGTACAGACCTCCGATTAATCGGTCTGCATTTGTGTGCACCAGTCTGTACCAGTCTGCATTAGTCTGTACCAGTCTATAGTCAAGTTTCAGTCTGTACCTAATAAGATTATCATATTCCTGTACATAGCCATTAAGAGAAATGTTTAGACCCTTTGTCAAGAATCAGAGATATGTGAAAATAAGACTACCGTACCAAGACCTAAGGAACTTCAGATTGTCAATTGTAAACAGCATCCAGAATCAAGTTACTTAATGTCTACGCTTTTTATTATTTTAATAAATGTGTGTGAAAATTAATCAAGTTCTGTTTAAAGTTGGTCACCGTCAATCTGCTACTCTAAGCGTGCAAGTGGCGTTTCTATCGTCTGACCTAACGGCAGAAGATAAACACGCCACGATCAGAACACGAGACATATGGCTGACACTCGTCTACTTTTTTAGAGCGACAAGTCAAATAATCTGATGGTGTGTGTACTGAAGGTCTTACAGTATGCACACCAAAGGTTGTTTACGTCATTGGGCAGGTTTCAGAATGGTTCAAATGGCTCTGAGCACTACGGAACTTAACTTCTGAGGTCATCAGTCCCCTAGAACTTAGAGCTATTTAAACCTAACTAACCTAAGGACATCACCCACATCCATGCCCGAGCCAGGATTCATACCTGCGACCGTAGCGGTCGCGCGGTTCCAGACTGTAGCTCCTAGAACCGCTCGCCACTCCGGCTGGCATGGGCGGGTTTTGTTAACAGTCAAAGAGACTGTGTCCGTGATACAATATCCACAGTCAACGTCTGTCTTCAGGAGTTCTGGGAACTGGGGTGATGGGAAACTTTTTTTTTATTTGTGTAGATGTACATTTTCTAAACTGTCAAGGATACCTCGATCTAGCAGAAAGAAGCGACACTTGACTGAATGTCTGTGTTCTGAGAAGTGAATTACGCTGGCCATGGAGCAATTACACAGTAAACGTACGGCGGCTGTTTTCAATACAGTCACATTTCAACGTATTGTTCTTACTATTGAGGCGTGGCGCTCGTTACTGACTTCCACACCTTAATTATGTCTGAAAGAACAGACACTATATATACAGGGTGAGGCAGCTAAGTCATAACACCCCTTGTATCTCCCCAACCGTAATAAATATAAACATGCCGTTTGGACAATGAATTGCAGGGATATGGGCTACTTGAATACATCACATTTCACGTTTGTGCAATTGTTTATTACAGAGATATGACGCCATCTTTGGTTTTTTAAATGGAACCTTATGTTAAATTTTAGCGTAACATGATGGGCTTAAAAAGACGGTTTCAAATATGTGTATATCATAATGTTTAGGCGATTAGTTTTTGAGGCACAGATATGTTCTAGTATCGCGTTCGTCCTTCGAAGCGGCGTTGACCAATGCGACCTATCCTGTTGACCACTGAGGAACTTTACAGGGAAGGCATTGTTTACCTGATTCTCGATAACGCCGCAAGGTGACGCACGAGGTAGCTGGAGAGGAGGGTATAAATGTGCTTCTGGGGTAATGAGACATCGCATTTCCGTCAGAGTTTCTTGAAGCAGACATGTACATCGAAGAAGAAAAGTTAAATATGCTTCTAGTGTATGGTGAAAGCAGAATAAATGCTGTTAGAGCAATAAAGCGATATGGAGAACTGTGTCCTGATCGTGAGAGTCCTACGCGCTTGCTTCTTGCACGTATTTGCAAGAAACTACTTGAATCGGGATTATGGAACGCCATACAGAGACAAGGCACAAAATTGCAACTGGCAAGGTACATGATGAGGGCCTTCTAGCGTTGCGCTAAACGAACCTGCTGTTTCGTCGCGACGTATCGCCTCGGAATGTGATATAAGTCAGAGAAGTGTTCTACTCATATTGTGCATGTGTAGATTTCACCCGTTTCACCTCTCATTACATCAAGCACTCTCCAGTGTGGATTTCGAATGGTGCCAGGAATTTCGCCGGTTTGCTCTGTAGCGTCTACAAGATGATACAACGTTCTTTCAACGGGTGCTTTTTATTGATGAAGCGACTTTCACCAACCAAACTACGTAATGTGAATTTGCATAATATGCATTACTGGTCAATAGAGAACCCTCATTGGCTTCGACAGGTACAGCATCAGCAACCGTGGAGTGTTAACGTGTGGTGCGCTATGTCGGAAATGTGCATTGCAGCAGAGGGGAAGCATTTTGAGCACATGCTTCAGTTTTGTATCATGTACAGTATGTATTTTGCATCTTTGTGTGTATTTGATTCGTATTGTGATCAATAGTAAATATTTTCAAATAAAAAACAAATACGTGCGAAATAATTGTGACCAATAAGCGCCTCCTCATTTACATTTGTATTTCTGTTACTTAAAATGTATTAACATCTTGTAGTATTTTAATACTGTATACAGTATTTTAATACTATACACTATTTTGGTATCACAGTTGTCAAATAACTGAATAATATTTGCACGACATCATTAGTTAATTTCTGCGCGAAATATCGCAATATGTATTACTATTGTCGGGTAAATGGGCGTGTTTGTGAAAGGACGGACTCACGACGTTTACCATGTGCTCTACACAACAGGAAAGGTCGCATTGGACACCGCAACTTCATGATATCTGTGTCTCAAAAACTATTCGCCTAAATATTATGATATACACATATTTGAAACCGTCTTTTTAAGCCCATCGTGTTACGCTAAAATTTAAAATAGGGTTCCATTTTAAAAAACCAACGATAGCCTCATATCTCTGTAATAAACAATAGTGCAAACATGAAATATGATGTATTCAAGTAGCCCCTGTCCCTGTAATTCACTGTCCAAAAAGCATCTATATATACGAAATTATTTATTTGACAATTGCAGTTTCTGCCTTTGGGTCATTTTAAAGTGGTACTGCAAAAGCTAAAAGAATAAAAAAAGTGGAACACTGGCAGTGTCCATAAACAGAAGTGTAAAAAATAATGTATTCTGCAGACAGTAGAGCATTACATAAATAGTGAAAATAATAGATTACTTACATTGTACTTCAGCACATGTCAAGCTTTAAAAACCTCCGACGTGTACACGTGTCATTAGTTTCTTTTGCTGCATTGTTATTCCACCCCCTCCCCCTCGCCCCACATTAATGTTGGTGGTGGTGGTGGTGGTGGTGTGTGTGTGTGTGGGAGGGGGGGGGGGAGGGTGATAGACTGTCAGCAGTACAGGTAGCCCACTCTTCAGCCAGGCAACTGACAATAAAAATTAAATGAGATGAGAAAGAAACAAGACACAAATAGAAGAAATATTTACATTGAATTTAAAACTTTTTAGAGGTGAAAAATAAAACGGAAGTTTTGAGATATGCAATAGATACGCCCTCTTGCACTGGTAATCTAAAACAGTAACAATAAAAGGTAAAATGAAACACAATAAGTGCACATTTTAAAACATTTAAAATTTGATGCCAAAAGACTTAGAGGCACTTTCCTGTCACTAAGAGCTGGAAGGACCTGCCCTGGGATAAGGAGTTGTTGATGAAGGGGGAATCGTTGGCCAGTGAGAAAGGTAAGAATGTGGTGGCTAGATGGAGGATTGGTGCATATGGGGTAGGAGTGGCTGTTGAGACAGAAGCAGCGGTGGAGTAGAGGGAGCAATTGGTGACGCTAATAGCTATTGGGAAAAGGGGATGGGGAGAGAAAGGCAGGTGGGGGAAAAAGGGGGTAAGAAAGTGTGTGGAGGGTTGGGAGAGGTAGTCGTGATGAGATGGAATGAGTGTGGTGGTCTTATAGCTGATAGGATGGGTAAATGTTGGGGTGGACAAGTCATCGTCAAAAATATGCCTTTTCGCTGTAGAAATACAGTTACATCAAACAACTGCGAAGCTCTGTACCTCTTGAAATGATTTAAATTACTTGAAATGTTAGCAACGATCACAACCTTCACATAAATCGCTACAAATCACCATTTACATGTGAACTAAGACAGTTGGCGCGAAAATACATTCACATGTCAGACTGTCTGTGCATTAATCAGAGATAGTACATTCCAGTGATAACATTCGTAAGTGGCAACAGACCTCGGACATATTACTTTTGTTTTCATATACATTGGTAATTACGCTGATAACACCACTTTCCTTCCCCTCTGTTGTATGCTCCAGAAATCCCAGCGATCCCTCGAAATACACCTAAAAGTACGAGACGGATAGTGGCAGAAGTACCGGGCATGAGTCGTGATTCGGTGGCTCAGATGGTAGAGCACTTGCCTGCGAAAGGCAAAGGTCCCGAGTTCGAGTCTCGGTCGGGCACACAGTTTTAATCTGCCAGAAAGTTTCACACCTAAATCAGTTTAGCTCTTGGTGTAACCATTAGCTTCTTAAGATTAACCACTTCAAAACCCACACAATTAATTAAAAGATGCACCACCAGTACCTTCCGTCTCCATGACTTCTACACCACCATTTATAACAATCCTGTCACGTAACTAACACGCTGAAATACCTTGGATTAACATTCGACTGGCAACTATTGTGCAAACTGCACCTCCTAACCATCCAACAGAAACTACACAGTAGACTAAAACTAATATCTGGCTGAACATGGGAGTTGCACCCATCCCCTGGAGTTGACATGTACAAATCTCTAATTTGCCCCACTTTTTGCTATGCGAATTTTGCATTTTCTGTCCCTAGTTCCTCTAGATCCTTAAACACCGTGCCTTGCGTTCTGCATCCGTTTACCTCCTCCCCCCCCACCCCCCCCCCCCCCCCCGAAAGAATCGTTTACCAGCTCACCACATTCCCACCTCTCGTCTCTAACACTGCAATCTACACCATCTGCAAATTAGACTCCAATAATCCTACCATTTCCCCTCTACTTTACAATCATCATACACTGCGGCGTCTTAATCAAACCCTCTACATGCTCCCCCAATGAAACTTCAAACCATCTCCCCTTCCAAATCATGAACTCTACCCCAATATTATCCATCCTACCAGCTATAAGTCCATCCCACCTATTCCACATCTTCAGCGCTTTTTCTGTCTCCCCTCCCCACATTTCCTTACACCATTTTCCCATCTGCCTTTCTTTCCCCACTCCCTTTTCCCAACAACTATTAGCACCACCAATACCCCCCTCCTCCCTCACTACTCCACCCCCTCTTCTGTCCCAACAGCCATTCCTATCCCATTGCTGCAATGCATCAGCCCTCCATCCTTAGAGACCACATTCCTTTCTCTTCAATGACCAATCTTTTCCTCTTCAGCAACTGACTGCCTAACCCATGGCAGGTCCTTTCAATTTCTAGTGATAGGAAAGTGATCCGTTTAAATATCAGTGTTTTGGCAACATGTTTTCACTGTTTTAAATACAAATGGATAACCTGTGCCTGAAACTTTCATCCACCAAGGCAACAGAGCATCGAATTCATGGGAGGACAGGCCCTTGGCCGGCCAGAGTGGCCGAGCGGATCTAGGCGCTACAGTCTGGAACCGCGCGACCGCTACGGTAGCAGGTTCGAATCCTGCCTCGGGCATGGGCGTGTGTGATGTCCTTAGGTTAGTTAGGTTTAAGTGGTTCTAAGTTCTAGGGGACTGATGACCTCAGAAGTAAAGTCCCATAGTGCTCAGAGTCATTTGAACCATTTTTTGACAGGCCCTTGTACACAGCAGATAGCTCTATTTTCTCCAGTGGTGATTGTAGGAATCTCGTGATCACTCATTAACAAACAACATTGCAAGACGTTCCGCCTAATGTCCGTCAGCGTACAAAGCCATGTTTCCTGCCGAAAGGATGACCTAGTGGCAGGCGTCGGTGCCTGTAACTTCGACGCTCTGTACCGTCTTTGGATGACGTTTACGAATACATGTTTCTGTCTTCGACGTTTTCTTCAAGGCACCCTCTACAGCACCTCGAATTCATCACAACATTTCTGGGACACGCTGTATATGAGTGGTATCCATTTTTTCGGACATGTCCGGAAGAACAGGCACAATCGTGGCATTGAGGCGATAAGGCCTTGGTAGGTCACTGTAGGTAGTTGGCACCACATCTGCACGCACAAGTCACCTTATTATCGTAAATTCTGAGGAGGGGGATCGATGAGATGACGCCACGTTCAATCAAACCTCACATGTGCTCGAACGGTTTCAGGTCTGACGAGCTCTCCACTGTGTTTCTGGAACCACTGCATCACACACCAAGCCTTTTGACATGGCGCATTACCTTGTTGGAAATTGCCACTTCCCTCAGGAAACATGATCGTCATGTAGGCGTGTAAACAGGCTGCAAGTAGTCAACGATACTCCTTGGCCGTCATGGTATCCTCCACGAGCTCCACTGAACCCATGGGTACGGATATGAATGTTCCCAACAGCATAATGGGATCGCCGCCAGTTTGCCTCCATCCCGCACTACAGCTGTCAAGGAGCTGTTCGCCTGGAAAGCAACGAAATCGCGCCCTCCCATCGGCATCATGAAGGAGGTATCGGGATTCATCAGAGCATGCAACACTCTGTCACTGCGCCAACGTTCAGTGCCGATGGTCAGCTCATTTCAGTCGTAGTTTCCGATGTCGTTACCATTGGCACAAACATGGGTCGTCGTCTGCGGAGGCCCATCCATAGGAGCGTTCTTGCACTGTGTGTTCAGACACACTTGTACTCTGTCCAGAATTAATGTCTGATGTTAGCTCCGCCACAGTTCGCCGCCTGTCCTGTTTTACCAGTCTGCCTATCCTACGATGTCCGACACCTGTAATGAGGGGTGGCCGCCCAACCCCACGACGTCTGGACGTTGTTTCACCTTGGTTTCGCCACGTGTTCAAGACACTCTCCACAGCACTCCTCAAACACCTGGCCTCCGGCTCATCACAATCTGGCCTCGGTCAAGCGCAGATAGATAGCGTACCTTCCTTCTTCTATACACGGACAGCACGCTCTCTGATACTACATCCACCGTGCGTATGTCTAATAGCAGACATTGCTTGCAAGGTTGCGCTGCTATTGCCTGGACGGGTCTATATCGATGGTAGGTCGTTGGTCATAATTTTCCGGCTGATCAGTTTATATCCAGTGTCAAAGTCTGACGATGCTGTCTGCCCGACCTCTTACGGAAATCAGTAACTGTAAGGGGTTCTTAGGTATGTGACACTGCTTTATTAGTAAGTGACAGGCTAGGAATTTGTGTCGGATAACCGAGGCGGTTCAGTCGACAGCTCGCATTCTGGCATAAATTTTCACCTGTTTCCACTGATTCATGTCAATGCCCAAATGCAGCAAACGTCATTAAAGACTTTGAGGAATTTGATTTTAGCTGGATGGTGCCTTCGTGGTGCTGCAGTTTTAATAACCAACAGTGTATTCAGTCGCTCTGTCGCCACCACTAAAATCGCTTTATAGTACGAGGAATTTATAGCTCAGAAATATTGTCACGGTCTTCAAAGAGCGTGTGCTCGTAGTGGGGTTGGAAAACTTGTAGCGAGTGACATTTCTGCGGATCCTGGGGCTCTGCTCGGATTAGCGGCTTGTCGCAGGTTGTCACGTTGTTTATGATCATTCATTTTGTCTTTATCAGTTTCTGTGTGCTCTGATCCTCTTCAGACGAGGTCTAGGTTGGGCTGGAAAGTGTCAGTTTGGTTATAAGTTGGCTAATGCAACGATTGGTAAGGCAAAACACATAGTTGTGGTAAAAGATTGATCTGTAGCTCAGCCCTAGCTCTAGTGTAGGTTGGAATGTCTTAGTCTGGTTGTGAGATGACGAAGTCAACGAATACGAAAGCAAAACGCAAAATCAAGTGTCTTGGACTCCTCAAAATGTCGCCACATATCATCTCCACACAGGTGCCACTAGATTCAAAGTGTCACGAAATCAGTGTGGGGAATGTTTCGTAGCAAATGAAACTCTTTGACACAGTGGAGAGTAAAGGCGGATCTCCTGCTTAGCGCAAGAACTCAGTAACCATTAGCTTCACCTAGAGAGTTCGTCAGCACGGAAGTACGAATTCCCGTCCAACCATTCAGATTTAGGTTCCGAGTCTCCTCGAACAGTATTTGAATACCTATGACAAGTCCCATTAAATTAATCATAATTATTCGAATCTGAGAAAAAACAGTCATGTCCTCAGGTACAACACAAGAAGAAGGATAATAATTTTACTATCCAGTAATGAATATTTTGTGAGTGATTTACATAGGTATTAATTTGCAACCACAAAAGTCTTTGATCATTTGGCAATCAATATAAAATGTTAGACAGCCGTTTAGAATTTTTTTTTAACTCGAAGCTCAAATCGTTTGTTTTCGACAGTGCGTTCTATTCTATAGGCGAATTTGTAGTTAGACAGTTGTAGAACGCGTAATAAAAAGACCAATATGTTTATTTTAACATTGAATTAGATGGTTTTTACCACAATCTGGATAGTATTAAAAACTGATTTGGCTCAATTTATTTACCTGTTATTGATAGACATACCGTTACTGTTAGCTGCACCTCGAGTAAACGGTTGCGGATATGTGATAGTGGAAAAAATACAACAGTGTGTTTTTAGTATCAGATTAATAGGTTAGTTGTGGGATTATAGTTGCAAGACAATGATGAGCCCTTGTTAGTTTCACTCTCAGTGTGTCTTCTGCAATCTGACAGCGATAAACCTCCCAGGCTTACACTGAGGTGACAAAAGTCATGGCAGGCCGCTGTGGCCAAGCGGTTCTAGGCGCTTCAGTCCGGAACTGCGCTGTTGCTACGGTGGAAGGTTTGAATCCTGCCTCGGGCATGGATGCGTGTGATGTCCTTAAGTTAGTTAGTTTTAAGTATTTCTAAATTCTAGTGGACTGACGACCTTAGCTCAGAGCCATTTGAACCAACTTGTGCGACGTCCATGCGTGTGCGTGATTGAGAATGCCTACAAGGCATGGACTCAACAAGACGTTGGTAGTCCCCTGCACAAATATTGTGCTGTGCTGGCTCTGTACCCGTCAATAATTGCGAAAGTGTTGCCGGTGCAGGAAGTTGTGCACGAAATGACATCCCGATTATATCCCATAAATGTTCGATGGAATTCATGTCGAGCGATTTGGGGGACCATATCATTGGCTCGAATTATTCAGAATGTACTTCAAACCAATGGCGAACAATTGTGGCCTAGTGCCATGATACGGTTAATTAGGACCATAAAGTACATGAATGCCTGAAAATCAGCTTCAAAAAGCCGCACATAATTATTTCCAGTCAAATAACGGTTCAGGTGGACCACAAGACCAGTCCACACCATTACGGAACCGTCACCAGCTTGCACAATGCCTTCTTGAGAACTTGGTTGCATGGCGGCGTGGGGTCTGTGCCACATTCGAACCCTACCTATGGTTCTTGCCAACCGAATTTTGGCTCATCTGAACATGTAACGGTTTTCGAGTTGTGTAGGGTCCAGTCGATGCGGTCACGACCCCAGAAGAGGCGCCGCAGGCGATGTCGTCTTGTTAGCAAAGGCACGCGCGTTGATCGTGTCCTGCTGTAGACCACCAACGCCAAATTTCGCCGCATTGGTCATAACGGATACGTTCGTCGTACGTTCCATCTTGATTTCTGCGTCATTTCACATAGTGTTGCTTGTCCGTTTGCACTGTCAACTCTACGCTAACGCCGCTGCTCTCGGTCGTTAAGTGAAGGCCGTAGGCCACTGCGTTTCTCCGTGTTGAGTGGTAATGCCGAAGATTTGGTATTCTCGGCACACTCTTGATACTGTGCATCTCGGAATATTGAATTCTCTAATGATTTCCGAAGTGGAATGATCCATGCGTCTAGCTCCAACTACCATACCACGTTCAAAGTATATTAATTCCCGTCGTGCGGCCATAATCACGTCGGAAATCTTTTAACATGAATCACTTGAGTACAAATGACTGCTTCACGAATGAACTGAGCTTTCATACTTTGTGTACACGATACTACCACCATCTGTACACGAGAATATCGCTGTCCCATGACTTTTGTCACCTCCGTATGTTTTGGAGCTGTGACTGTGACTTAATAATCAGTTTAACTCACTAACAGTACAAATCTACTGGCTGGGAGGTTATTCCAAATATCAGAGGGGGCAACCGTTCTTAGGATACTCTCTTCTATACCTTGTTCGACTTTCACATTAAAGTCTCCTACAACATAATTCGTGCATTTCGCTGTTTTTGTGCATTTTGACAACTTCATCTCTTTTGGCACTTATGGAGCATACGTTTTTATCATAATGAACGACTCTGTATTAACTAACAGTATGACTCATCTATAACTACAGTAGAATATTAGTGTTGACCTTGAAGACAATTACACACATACTCCGTACCGTACCTTCCCGTAACAGTAGTTTCCAACCACTGACAGACAAAGCGCGTCTAAATGCAATCCTCTCCTAAGCCTTCTTTCTCCAGTACAAATTATTAGTGGTATGAATTCAAGATCGTCCAGTGGTATCGTGTTCCGACAGATATCAATACATGCATCCAGAAATTAAATGTACTCGGATAATACAGCTTATCCCTTTTCTTAAGGAATACTTCAGTTCACAGAACCAATACTAGATGCAACAGCAATCTAAAGATTTAATGCCGCTTACGTGAGTTGAGAAAAGTATTAGTTTTTTCAGGAAAGCACATTTTTAAAAACTTGTCAGCAACGATTTGGTATTAAAGTACTGTTTTACTCGTATAGTGGTTCTTACAAACTTGATTTCTGGACAACTCCTTCCGCTCTAGAGAAGAATTTCTTAGCAGAACTAACTGCTGTGTAAGTTATTAATAACTTCACTCGTTTTAAAATTCATGTATTGTTTGACGTCTGGTCATCTTCATCGGTGAAGCAGCCATTATCTAAGATATGAACTATGTCTTATTTTCGTACAAAAGGTAAATGAAAAGAGAAATTGATAGAATAAAATGTCCATTTTACATCGAGAGTTGACCTTACAAAAGAATTACTGTGTGTCTTAAACTATGGATTTAGCTCCTTGTAAGACAACGTCCTGAAATATTTGAAATTCATTATTTATTTATAAGTTATAGCTTGCTCTGTGTTTCACATGCCAACTAAACAATCTAAGTCAGCTTTAAATCTTTAATTGCGGTATGTAGGATCATTTTTGTAGCATACTACTATCCATGTACACACATAATGACTGTAATATCCTAACAGGACAAATATCAGCAACGCAGATAAAAAAGGGCTGCAATGTTGTCACTATATTAATTGTTATAAATAGTTTTTCCTTCTGAAGATATTTGGAAATTTGTGGTAAGTTCCTAAGTTGCCAAACTGCTTAAGTCATCGGTCCCTAGGCTTACACACTATTTAATCTAACTTATACTAACTTACTACTAACTTACGCTAAGGACAACAGACACACACCCATGCCCGAGGGAGGACACGAACCTCCGACGGGGCGAGCCGTGCGAACCGGGGCAAGGCGCTTTGGACCACGCGGCTACCCCTCACAGCTGAAGATACTTGGCTACTGTAGCCAAGATGTTATTTGTCGAACTCAATTTGTGTCCATAATTAATGCTCCAGTTTCAGAACGCTGTAAAAAGAGAACCACTGCTCAACATGACGACAGATTTTGACAGTATATTATTGACACATGGGGAAACGTCATGGAACCAAAAAAGTAAACGAAACTTTGATCAATAGATGGTGCTGCAAGCATCACAATATCACCACAAAAAGACACAATGCGAACCGCTATTACTCAACTGGCGTCCGAAACATCCAGCATGACTGTTCCCATGAAGGATTACGAGTTGCTGGTAACGCTCTGTTACAAGAAGTGACTGTGTGCCAGTAGCCTTGCAGAAGTTCCGGACACTCAAGGATATGAAAAAGGCACTGCCAGATTCTGCTTAGTGTTTGGAGAAAATTATTACATTTGAAAAGACAGGTTCTTTTGAAGTGCAGTGTGGGAGGAGGAGGAAACCAGTTGATCTGACTCCTATCAAAAAGGTGGCCGCAGCATTGCAGGTGGGGCCGAGCGGCGGTGTGCAAACATGCAGTGCAGGGGAAATTACCTGGACGTTGGAAATGCCTGCAAGCATGGTGCATAAAATTCTACAAAACTTTCTGTAACGCTCTACATGCGAAATCAAGCATCTTGACGAGTTGCTTCATGCTGACCTGCCAGCAAGACAAATGAATGGTCATTGAAAACTCTGTGGATGGACAGATGAAGCTCATTACCAAGGACATGTCAATACGCAGAATTGCAGAATATGGGCAACGGAAAATTCGCACGCATATGAACCGGTACCACTTCATTCTGCAACGGTGACTGGGTAATGTGACTGGACGGCATCGTTTATCGTACGATTTTTTTTTAAAAAGGAGCTGACTCCTGCGGGTTCTGTTACCTGCACCGTCACCGGTAAACGCCATGTGCATCTTTTGCCACCGGCGTCGTTCCAGCTCTTCAACAGCGTGGATGTGTGAGTAGGGTCATTTTTATGCCAAGATGGCGCACATTCGCATACTGCACAGCCAGAGGCATTTCGGAAATACTATAATTATCAGCCGCCATTTCCGTACGATCTCTTAATCGTAATCCGTGTTACTTAAGGCTGGGGTATTACCTGAAAGATGTTGTGTTCAGTACTCCAGTGACGAACGTAGCTAAATTGAAGCCACGCACTGCGCAACGCATTCTGAAGTCATCCGCGAGACACACTGATCTGTTGTGGAAGACGCTGTTTTTCCATTTCAGCTGGTAGCAGAAATAGGCAGACAGAATATTAAATATGTCTTGAGCTAGCCTCACGACACTTGGAAACCGACGTCTTTTTGTTTTATATGCCGTTTTTTACCCCAGGACAATGAAAAACCAGTTTTTCCCGTCCTATGTTGTACGACAATTCCATGGTGGAAGGTGCCCAATTCTTGGCCACCGAAGTTTTACAGTCATGCAAACTGAAGAGTACGAACGTGATATTTGCAACTCAAACCATAGCTGTCCTATTTTTGTTCATCAATCATTTGTAGCCTCCACCATTTACATTAACACCCTTACAGCGCCCTCTCTTGTTAAAACATTCGTTAAATTTCTTCTTTTTACGTTTTCCCTCGTGTCAACAATATGCTGTCCAAATGTAACGTCATTCTGAGCAGTGGTTTTCTTTATAAAGTGTTTTGAAACTAGATCTTTAATTATGGACAACCTGCACATTAGTTCTGATGGCTAAAAACTATTCAGCACGTTGGTTTTATGACGTGCTCCGCATATATGAGACTCTCCCACCTATTACATTTTCGAATCTAACAATGAATCTAATAATTTACCTTTTTGTTCACTCTGCTTTTTTATACAACAAAGATACGAATCAAAAACTCACTTTAGTTTCCACTCTCCACTGCACGATCACTGTAGGAGGTGATGCTTATAATTATGTAATTCAAAAGAGTTGGCCGACAGCTGACCTTCACACGGTGCTGCTGAAACGACGTACTGCAGCGGTCAAGACTTTGTAGCTCCTGCTAGACTCCTCGCAAAAAGACATAATTATCCTTCGACCCCCTTCGGCCACTTCTGGCTTTGGTGTCGGTAGTACTGACGCCACAGTCACTGCTGGTTGTGTAGCGGTCCCACATTTTTGCTTTGAACCTGGCAATTTAAAATCGTAATAAGCGGTACGAGTACACGAAACCTGTATGATACGAATGCATAATGTGCAAAACGCACAGCAAGATACATCGCTTTCCGGTAATACTAGAGTCTGCTCATGTTTGCGGACTGGATCTCACGTGATGGGCCAGTGCTTGGTAATGCAGCCCCGAATTCCCTTTCAAATAGCTCACTCACTCAAGTATCAAACCTGCACTCTTCACTTTTCACTCTTCAAACAAAAAAGAACTCCAGAAAAAATAGCACTTAGCCACACAGTGGGTGTTGTATACTGTGTAACTTTCTTCGGAATAAAATTCATGTGAACTGGTTTTTAATGAAAATTACTTTGTGTATATTGACTAGGAACACTCTCAGAAATAGCGAATGTTCAAAAATTAAGTAAAAATTCTACAATTTTAAAGGTAGGAATTTGCAGTTTTCGCTATAATGTACAGAGAAACATGAAATTCGAGAAATTTTCTTTAAACTGTGTTGTACAGTGTCGATGTTACGCATGAAATACTATATATATATATATATATATATATATATATATATATATATATATATATATATATATATATATATACTACTGCACCTAGTTTCGGCTTTACTTGGCAGATTTTACAGCTGCATTTTGCTGGACGACGCCAAGCTGTACAGCCTGCCCTCCTGCTTCTACAGTGCTCGCTGATTACTTGACGTACTTTGTAATCCTGGACAGGGTCATACACCAGTTTGGACAGTGAAGTCCACTAAATGATGATCGCGAAGTTAGAACTAGTCGGAACAGAAAAATGTTTTATTTAACAGCAGGTTCTGATGGCATATACAAAAAAAAAGTCTTTCACTTATCACCGAATTTATTTCATTGTTGAAAACATGACTGCCAGATTTACAACCCGTTTTCACCTGACAATTGGTTCTTCAAATGAATAAATATGGCCCACGGAATGAAACCTGTAAACGTTCATCCGACTGAACTGTAAGTGATTAGTTTTCACAGCCAGTACTGACAGTCACCGAAATTGTTAAAAAATACAGGCTTTAATAATTCCCTGAGTATTGCAGTAACTCTTGTTGTAAAAAAACTGTACCTGTCGAGATGATAAATACATTCAGTGCATTGAGAAACATTTCAAATTTTCCTTTATGTTTCTGTCACGTTTGCGAAGTTTACCGTTTGTATGTGCTGGGGTTATTCTTTGAAGCGACCCGTACAAGGCTCAACTGTCAGAACAATAGGATATAATCCAAAGCCAACATTATTCCCCAAAAGAACCCTGAATTTTTTTCAATTTCTATAAACACGAAATGAGAAGAATACGATGTTTGTGTGCAAATTGGTGGAGGAAGTATAAAACTTAATTAGTAGTGTACGAAGGACTTAACACGGCAAGTTCGACACCAAACACGACAAAAGATGCTACGGCCACAGGTATGGATGCAAACATAAGAGTGAAACTGGCCCGAGAATGATTTTGGAAAAGTACGATAAACAGAGTTTTTGGAAAGAAACTTTTATTGCGTGTGAGACAGAAAGTTTAAAATCGATGTGCATGCAAGTTATGACAGTAAGAGATAGACTTGTGTAAACCTTTCAACAACTGAGAGCTGCCCGGTGAGCTGAGGAGAGAAACATATTGGGGATTATTCGAAATGGCAACAACACAAACAAATGGATTTGCGAGACGTAATTATGATGGCATGAAAATTAAATACGAGAGGGCACTACCTGTGGTCAGGTGAATGAATGGCAGGTCGACCAAGGAAGCTCTTTGATTAATTCCAATGAAAAAAGATAGAGAACATTACTTAACAGTAGGTGGACAGATAACATCAGAACACGTTCAGGAGTAACATGGGTGCATATAGGTGAAGAGAGGAAATGCTTAGGAACATCCAGGGGATTTTATTATCCAGCAGTACCGATGATTCTGTTTATGATGGCGATCGAGAAGTATAGAAGTTTATTTTTCACCTAATTTCCCTTTTCACCTAGTTTAGCTCAATACTAAACACGCATTAATAGACTATTATATTTTGATGGATATAAACTGCTCCATCTTGTTATTATATAGACCACCCCGTCAACAGTTTCATTCTATGTCAAGTGAGAAAAAGATTCACTGCCATGGAGACGCATCTTTCGGTTTCTTTTTACTGGGATTTTGCTGTGTCATTCAAAGTTCCCACTGGAAACAGGAGAGGGAGTCTATAATGTGTAGTTCAGGTTTTGTTTCAGATGCAGCCTTATCTTAAGTTATCAGGGAACACGACAGGGCCGCCACATACGCCATTGCTTTTAGGAACCACTGAGTAAGCTTGAGTGATAATGTTACTTGCACATTCAAATAGGGCCAGGACGAATCTTGCACAACAGCGAATTTCCGAGCAAACTGTTAAGGAACTTATTACATGTTGTTTTTTTTAATTACATTTTATTCTACGTAACCACTAAGAGGAGTAACATTGAGTGGATGGGAGCGAACGGCGTGCTTGTTAATTCAGTTCAACACTACAGAATTACTTAAAACTAGCGAGTTAACACGAATTTCGTCTAAAACACATACCCCTTAACTTTCCTTGTAAAAATATTATTCTATGCAGCAGAAGTACTTTAATTTACGCTTAATCTACAGATTACTAACCTCAATAAATATAACGTGATCTGATGTTTCACGATTATGTTTGTTCCAGTATATCCTTGAAGCCTCTGTGTAGAATAGTTTTATCCTAATGTCATAACCATGCTCTTAATTATCTTCCGATGAAATAGAAATATTCGTATTGTACTTGTAGTACTTTCTGGCACACGATTCTAATCTGCCAGGAAGTTCCAAATCAAAGCACATTGCGCTGCAGAGTGAAAATCCATTATGGAGAAATACTGATAGTGCCAAAGAACATTAATAAATAGCGGTGTTGTGAAACAGTTGTCAAAAAATTACGTATTTGAGAGCGATCTCTGCAAAAATTCTGTTTTAAACGTTAGTTACAGTTCTTATATTTAAATTTTGAAATTAGTCTATATTTAAGTCGTGTCTGAAAAAAAAACTGATTCTGCATATTATTATTGAACCTAAATGTGTGAAATGAGTCAGTTTGTTCGCAAATATAAAAGCGTATTCCTGTAACCACATGAACTGAAAATATTTTCAATCTATTTATCTTTGTTAAATCTAGTGTGTGGTTTTCCCAATTTAAATTGACACCTGCTTGTAGTCTCCAGAATATAATGCAACCCAATTGTTGAATTTCATTACTTAAATAAATTATCTTGTGCTCTGTGAGAAGTGCTACATCTACATCTACATCTACCTGATTACTATGCTATTCGCAGTAAATTGCCTGGCAGAAGATTCAATGAATCACCTTCAAACGGTCTCTCTACCGTTCCACTCTCGAGCGGCGCGAGGGAAAAACGAGCACTTAAATTTTTCTGTGCGAGCCCTGGTTTCTTTTGCTTTATCGTGATGGTCATTTCTCCCTATGTAGGTGGGTGCCAACAGAATGTTTTCGCAA
The DNA here is from genome assembly GCF_023897955.1 of Schistocerca gregaria. Classification (NCBI taxonomy): domain Eukaryota; kingdom Metazoa; phylum Arthropoda; class Insecta; order Orthoptera; family Acrididae; genus Schistocerca; species Schistocerca gregaria. The sequence goes on from NC_064922.1 coordinate 295,681,451, forward strand.
TCGAAGGAGAAAACTGGAGACTGAAATTTCATGAAAAGATCCTGTCGTGACGAAAAACGCCTTTGTTTTAACGATTACCACTCCAAAGAACGATTAATGTCTGTGGCACTATCTCCCCTATTTCGCGATATACAAAACGAGCCGCCCTTCTTTGAACTTTTTCGATGTCATCCGTCAGTCTCATCTGGTGCAGATCCCTCACCTCACAGCAATACTCCAGAATAGGGCGGACAAACTTGGTGTAAGCAGTCTCTTAGTAAACCTGTTGCACCTTCTAAGTGTCCCGCCAATGAATCATAGTCTTTGATTTGCACTACCCACAACTTCATCTAATCCCTAAGTGTTTAGTTGAACTTGCCTTCAGAATCCTGCCTCGGGCATGGATGTGTGCTATGTCTTTAGGTTAGTTTGGTTTAAGTAGTTCAAAGTTCTTGGGGACTGATGACCTCCGATGTTAAGTCCCATAGTGCTCAGATCCATTTGAACCATTTTTTATGCCCAAGGCAGGATGCGAACCTGCGACCGTAGCAGCAGCGCAGTTCCGGACTGAAGCGCCTACGACCGCTCGATCACTGCTACTTTTCGCACCATACAGATATCTTATTTCGTTTTCCAAATCGTTTGGATCATCTGATGACTTTACAAGACGGTAAATGACAGCATCATCTACAAACAATCTCCTGTGTCGTTAATATAGATCAGGAACAGTAGAGGGCCTGTAACACTTCCTTGGGGAACGCCGGATATTACTTCTGTTTTACTCGATGACTTTCCATCTATTACTCTTAATCGTGACCTTTCTGACAGGAAATCACGAATCCAGTCTTACAACTGAGCCGCTATTCCAAAGGCACGCAGTTTGGTTAGAAGACGCTTGTGAGGAACGGTGTCGAAAGCCTTCTGGAAATCTAAAAATATGAAATCAATTTGACATCCCCTGTCGATAGCCCTTATTACTTCATGAGTATAAAGAGCTACTTGTGTTTCACAATAACTATATTTTCCGAATCTATGCTGACTGTGTGTCTATAAATCGTTTTCTTAGAGGTTCTTCATAATGTTCGAACACAATGTATGTTCTAAAACCCTACTGCAAATGGACGTTAGTGAAATGGTCTTGTTATTCAGAGGATTACTCCTACTTCATTTTTTGGATATTGGTGTGACTTGAGCAGCTTTCCGATCTTCAGGTGCGGATCTTTCTTTGAGCGAGCGGTTGTATATAATTGCTAAATATGGAGCTATTGTATCACCATACTTTGAGAGGAACTTGACTGATATACAGTCTGGACCGGAGGCCTTGCTTTCATTAAGTCATTTAAGCTGTTTTCTATGTTTCCCATTTTGGCAGTAGTTCTTGATTGGAATCCACGAATATTTACTTCTACTTCTTTGGTGAAGGAGTTTCGGAAAACCGTTTTTAACAACTCTGCTGCAGTGGCACTATCATCTGTGACTTCACCGTTGTTATCGCTCAGTGAAGGTACTGCAACTGTATTTACTGAATCTTGACCATGTTACCGATAATCTATTTGCATTGGCACATCGGTTTTTCAGTTGTTTTATTAGGCTTCCTTTTAGTAAGAGAAACAGTACTTTTTTCCTATTCTTACACTTTTATCATCTGCGGAAGTGGAAGCTTGTGACATGCAAATAAAAGACCCAAGACAGAATTCTGTGGCAAAACCATGCACGACTGCTTCAGGGTTAGAATATCTAATGCCATACAGTGGGAATGTACTTGATATATAGTGCTTTCTGTCATAAGACGAAAGCTATGCACCTGCTGCGTCGAATGTTCGAAAGAATTTTAATTTTTTCTTTGAGAAAATCACAGGTAGCACGATCAAAGCCACTAGCTAAGTTAAAAAACATTTCTATTTTTAATAATGTTTGATGCATTCACACCAACATATTATCCATTAAAGACTACCATTTCTCATTCCTCAGATATGTTACTGATTATTTTGTGTTCAGTGCACGCCCGACTCTGGCAACGATGACAGGGAATCTGAACACGTACAGCGTGCAACTTCCGCGAAATTTGTGCTTTGACTTGTAATGCAGTTACTGCAACAAACTTATCGAGAACTTGCAACACGTGTTGGAAAGCGCCACTGTTGGTACTGAATCTCTGATGGTAGTGACTCGGTTGCACGCATCGAGACAGAAATTTGGCAACTGTGGGCATAGAGGAATCGTTTAATATCAGGTCTAGAAGGCATCTGAAATGATAATTTATCAAAAGACAATCTTTTGTTTCTGTTCTTGACAGTCCACTTCCTACAACTGATTTTGGTGTTGTCTACGATATCAAGACTCACTCACTCACCAACTCCATACACCCTCTTCCTCCTCCCCCCTTCCTCCCCCTCCTCCCCCCTCCACCACCGTGGTGTCTTGTCCAACCAAATCACGAAACTGCATTGGCGTTAATCGTCTGTCGAACGTTGTGGCTAGTGGCCACCTCGTTTTAATTAAGAGAAGTAAACTATATAGTCGGTTTTCTTCTCTCCATGATCTCCTCTCACTCGTTATCAGTCCTCGTAACGAAACAACATTATATTGCACTACAACTCAGCACACTCGACTGACAATCACACCTTAAACTTCATCCATAAGTTAGAGGGAAACGTCCATACCATCTAGGTACCTAGCAACGGTAGCAACGCATACTTCTCAAATGCGAGTTAGAAAAGGCGTATGATTTACGTCTCACACTTTGAAAAGCCCATCTAACAGGAGCTGGGAAGAGTAAACAGTCTTCTGTTCAATGTACACGACTCATAATTAGTCACTTCCAAGGACAAAATAAATTTTATAAGCCATCTCATAGCCATATATCAACACTGCAAATGGTAAACAACATTTTATAGGCATTACTAAGACCTATTCTATACATGATGTTTTTCATAACATCGGGAAAAAATCTCGGTATATTCTAGGCTGAATGTCAGATTCTCTTCGAGATCTTGAAAGACGCTCGTGTTGACTGGGAACGTAAAATAATAATATTGAATATACAGGGTGTTACAAAAAGGTACGGCCAAACTTTCAGGAAACATTCCTCACACACAAATAAAGAAAAGATGTTATGTGGACATGTGTCCGGAAACGCTTAATTTCCATGTTAGATCTCATTTTAGTTTCGTCAGTATGTACTGTACTTCCTCGATTGACCCAATTGAAGGAAGGTTATGTTGACTTCGGTGCTTGTATTGACATGTGACTCATTGCTCTAAAGTACTAACATGAAGCACATCAGTACGTAGCATCAACGGGTTAGTGTTCATCTCGAACGTGGTTTTGCAGTCAGAGCAATGTTTACAAATGTGGAGTTGGCAGATGCCCATTTGATGTATGGATTAGCACGGGGCAATAGCCGTGGCGCGCTACGTTTGTATCGAGACAGATTTCCAGAACGAAGGTGTCGCGACAGGAAGACGTTCGAAGCAATTGATCGGCGTCTTAGGGAGCATAGAACATTCCAGCCTATGACTCGCGACTGGGAAAGACCTAGAACAAGAGAACATCTGCAATGGCCGAGCAATTCTTCGTGCAGTTGACGATAACCCTAATGTCAGCGTCAGAGAAGTTGCTGCTGTACAAGGTAACGCTGACCACGTCACTGTACGGAGAGTGCTACAGGAGAACCAGTTGTTTCCGTACCATGTACATACTGTGCAGGCACTATCAGCAGCTGATTGGCCCCCACTGGTACACTTCTGCGAATGGTTCATCCAACACTGTATCAATCCTCATTTCAGTGCAAATGTTCTCTTTACGGATGAGGCTTCATTCCAACGTGATCAAATTGTAAATTTTCACAATCAACATGTGTGGGCTCGCGAGAATCCGCACGCAATTGTGCAATCACGTCATCAACACAGATTTTCTGTGAAACGTTTGAGCAGGCATTGTTGGTGATGTCTTGATTGGGCCCCATGTTCTTCCACCTACGCTCAATGGAGCACGTTATCATGATTTCATACAGGATATTCTACCTGTGCTGCTACAATGTGTGCCTTTACAAGTACGACACAACATGTGGTTCATGCACGATGAAACTCCTGCACATTTCAGTCGAAGTATTCGTACGCTTCTCAACAACAGATTCGGTGACCGATGGATTGGTAGAGGCAGACCAATTCCATGACCTCCACGCTCTCCTGACCTGAACCCTCTTGACTTTCATTTACGGGGGCATTTGAAAGCTCTTATCTACGCAACCCCGGTACCAAATGTAGAGACTCTTCGTGCTCGTATTGTGGACGGCTGTGATACAATACGCCATTCTCCAGGGCTGCATCAACGCACCAGGGATTCCATGCGACGGAGGGTGGATGCATGTATCCTCGCTAACGGAGGACATTTTGAATATTTCCTGTAACAAAGTATTTGAAGTCACGCTGGTACGTTCTGTTGCTTTGTGTTTCCATTCCATGATTAATGTGATTTGACGAGAAGTAATAAAATGAGCTCTAATATGGAAAGTAAGCGTTTCCGGACACATGTCCACATAATATATTTTCTTTCTTTGTGTGTGAGGAATGTTTCCTGAGAGTTTGGCCGTACCTTTTTGTAACATCCTGTATAAAATGCGCTTAAGTCTCAAGGTGTGAAAGTAAAAACTAATAAACGACGCAAAGACGAAATTGGAATAGATATAAGCTAAGGTAGCTCTCGTCATCATTTTTGTTTAATTTTGTCGTTAAGAAAGTAATGAAAGGCTTTAAAGCAAAACGGTACTTTGTCGAGGTAAATGATATTTCGATCCAGTTTTAAAAAGTGGGAAATCACACGGCTTCAGTGAGTGCAATTGAAAAATACATATAAGCAATATATATTAACAAAATATGTACATGTTTAAAAACCTTTTTTTACAACCAACAGTTTGCATATCAAAGAAAACGAGAGAACTTCTCTTAGTTTGAAAAGGATGGAACAAAACTGCCAAGATGGTCACCTGTAGTATACTGTTGAAAGGCATTGAAAGTGAGGTATTGATTACCTGAAAGGATGGTGACATATATGTGGAGCAAGATGAAGGAAGAGCAATAAGACATAAAAATTCAATGAAGTTTCAAAAGGAAAAAACTAACAAAGATGTCAGGAAAATAGTTTTCAGAAGCCTAAAACACAATTGCTTTGGTCATTTTATGAGATGCAGTACCGCCTCATCAAGTACTTTGGAAGGAAAAGTCAGGGGAGGACACGATACAAAATAATGAATGAGGTTTTGGGTGTAGCAGAAAGGCCAAACAACAGGAAATGAAGAGAGCAGTACAAAATGCTGAAGAAAACTTGCAACGGTTAAAAGGAGGTTATTTATTTACACACGACTGTGGGATCAAAAATTGTCATACTCATAACGTATTATGAGGAGTTCCGTCTATGGTAAAATTTTATACATTTATGGAGCACGTGTTAATCAATATGTATGTACATCAAGGCAGTTATATGGTGTGGTTGTCTTCTACCCCCATCCATGAAGAAGGTTACCGTTTTGCCTGAAGGGCGTTCTTTTGAAGATATAAGGGCTGGGAAGTTCCGTCATCTAGAAATTCGAGAGTATTCGAGATCATTCCAGAACATTCGAGAGTATTGGAGAGCATTTCAAAACACTCTAGAATACCTTTTTGATACGCTCTGGAATTCGCCACTGGCGGTTCTACCCACTGGTAGGGGTATATAAAGCAAGCCGCGTCGTGGGTTCGAACGTCTGTTTCTTATCCGTGAAGCAGGGAGGAAAAAGTAGTGTAGTGAGTGAATAAAAACAAACTGTGAAGTATGAGTAGTCAAAGTAATACAGTGACTGAATGTAAACCGAAAATAAAGTGTGAAAAGTGTGTAAAGTGAACTAGATAACAAAAAGGTCATTTCATTTATGTTTTAGACAATGCCCAAACGTGAGAGTGGAGTTGATCTTGCCAGTTCTGAAGCAAAATGGCGAAAAGAGGAAGAACAGCGAAAAAAGAAACAGACGAAGGGCTCCAAGACGTTTTAGTGCCCGACGAACGAGAATGAGACCAGAGAGAAGCAGAGAAACCGAAGAACAATCAAATGAACGGGTTGAAGAATCAAGAATTACGGCACAATCTTATGATGGAAGACTGCGGTCTCACGACAACCATGAAAATATCACCCTGCGAGAAGCGCGGACGAGGACAAGTAAACCGTACAGCCTAACAAATAAAGTACTCCACTACGACCCGACGAAAGAATATAACAATCACAGACACGTAGTAACCGGAAATATCTGCCGAAAATTTCAATAGAGAAACACCAGGATTCTATTGCATGCATGGAAAAATTGGATAACCATCACTGGAAGCACCTTCGCAAGAATTTTTACATTACATTACCAGCGAAACTCCAGAATCAAACCACTATCTTCTAAATATAAAAGCTTACAATGCCTGCTTCCAAATGACTTCTTCCGGTGTCACTTCGATCAACACTAACAGAAATGTAATCTATTATGTTTTTTCCATCCAAGGACAAGTACACTACTGGCCATTAAAATTGCTACACCACGAAGATGACGTGCTACAGACGGGAAATTTAACCGACAGGAAGAAGATGCTGTGATATGCGAATGATTAGTTTTGCAGAGCATTCATACCCGTTTATCATCTGCATTTCTTCTTGGTGTAGCAATTTTAATGGCCAGTAGTGTATATCACAAGGTGGAATCATTACTACCACTATCCATCGAAGACCATCAATTTCTGCAAGTATATTTCATCGGAAATGAAGAAACACGAATTGATCAACGACGCACAAATCTCCGTGGATTGAGACGAGAAGTAGCCCAAAATGTATAGAGGATCTTACACAAATATAATCAACTGATCCACGTATTTAATACTGCACTAGACCGAATGATTTATGATAAATATAAAGTTATAAAAGGCCACCTGGAGAACACGAACGTCAATTTAATGCACCTCAGTTAGACGAAGTCGCCATCGTAAATGTGGACGATGAAGATACAAGCCGTGATATAATTCTGCAACTAAGAAGAGAAGGACTACAACGCACTGCAGAGAAACACAGTTCATATGATGCCCACCTACGTCCATTAATATTTCTACACGGAGAGGACGGCTATTATTTTAATTTGAAACGAATGCAACGTGAAACAGCGTTAGAAACCAACAAAAAAAGTCGCTTCCAAGAAGTTCTATGTTTACAGCTTAATGCCCAGAGACAATGGAACATACAATCACATTCTTAACAGTCGCCGTTTACTCCACCAATTCCTAGTAGATATGTATGCAGAAATAGAACGGATACTTACATAAGACTAAATCAGAAGAAACTACCCACGGAAAAATATATCCACCTTCGAGACGCAATCACAAATGACGGAAGCACTGACGACGTTGGAACAATGGTAATTTTACCCTCACCACACATAAAGACTGAATCAGAAGAAACTACCCACGGAAAAATACATCCACCTTTGAGACGCAATCACAAATGACGGAAGCACTGACGACATTGGAACAATGGTAATTTTACCCTCACCACACATAAGAAGACCGAGACACATGTACCAATACATTCAAGATGCCACGACCTACATACGAAAATATGGTTGACCTGACCTCTTCATGACATTCAGATGCAACTCGTCGTGGCCAGAAATCAAAGAACAACTAAGATACGAACAAGCCCCGTACGCCAACACGACATAAAAACACGAGTTTTCCGACAAAAACAAATGAGATTTACTGAAGTCATTATAGAATACCACATGTTTGGAACCGTTAGATCCTGGATGTACACAATCTAATGGCAAAAACGAGGACTGCCTCATTCATACAATGTGTTGCGGCTATACGACAGCATTCATCCCAGGGATATCGACAAAATAATCCAAGCTGAATTTCCTGGTCAACAAGAAGATCCGAAACTGTACGACACAGTGGTGAAAAACATGATTCACGGACCCTGCTGGCCATTAAATCCCAATTCACCATGTATGAGTGATGGAAAATGTACGACAAAATACCCAAAACCATACTTGGCCTACACACAAACCAGAGTTTACGGCTATCCCAAATACATAAGAGTATCACCCGAAAACTGTGGCTTCACAGCAAAAATAAAAGTACGAGGCAGCGAGGAACGAGAAATAGATAATCAATGGGTAGCACCATATAACGCATTACTTTCTAGAATATTCAAATCGGACATAAACGCAGAATAGTGCAAGTCAGTGAAATCCATCAAACATGTCTGTAAGTATGTGAACAAAGGCAGTGACATGGTAGTATTTCAAGTAGCCAAAGACAGCGAACAACAAACCGAAAACGACGAGATCCTCATGTGCGAAATGGGAAGATACATCTGCAGTAACGAAGCAGCGTTGCGGATTTTCGATTTTCCCCATACACGAACGCGAACCAACTGTGCAAACATCTAGCAGGACGTTTGGAGAATCGACAGAGAGTTTACTTCGCAAAAGACAGAGCCAGAGAAACTGCAAGCGAACTACATCACAACACAACATTAACAGCTTTTTACCAACTGCGCCAAACAGATCCATTCCTGGAAACATTACTATACGTCGATGTCCCTGCCTATTATATGTGGAACACAACAAGAAGAATATTTCAACGACGAAAACAAGGAATTCCAATAGATCATCCACGAATGTTGAAAACTGGCACAATAGGCCGAGTGTAAACCTTACATCCAAACAACGCCAATTTTTACGGATGCTGTTACAACAAAAAGAGGAACCAACAACTTTCACAGTTCTGGAGACTCTTGACCGTTACCTGTGCCAGACAAAGAAAAGTATGCCAAAGCTTACGACTACTAGAAAACGACAACCACTTGGAATTTACACTGCTAGAAGCCTTACTCACACCCTCAGCTGAACAAATGAGACACTTACTCGCCTTAATTCTAACAACAGGTAACCCACCGAATCCAAAACAGCTATGGGACTCCTTCAAAGAGAGTATGAGTGATGGCACTTCGTACCACATCCGACAAGCTCATACTGAACCGACCATCGAATTCAACGACGACATCTACAATGAAACACTCGTTCGCCTACAAAATAATAGTTCAGTAATAAACAATAAGACGTCAGTACAAATTGGGATGTAAGCACCACGAAAAGGTGCTATCAGTGTGCAAAATTTCGAAATTACAAAGGAAAAGAAGTTGCAGCTTCAAGGAACTTCGATTCATTGCTCACAACAAACCACTCCTCAGTGACCATCAAAGGGAAATTTACGACATTACCATGGACCAGATCGACAACAACACTGACGGAATGATTTACTTAGACGCACCAGGGAGCTCCGTGAAAACGTTTCTAGTAAATCTATTGCTGGCCGAAATACGTGCTAAACAGCACATCGCACTTGAACTGATATCATCTGGCATTGCAGCCACACTTACGGAAGGAGCGCGAAGTGCCCATTACGCTACAAATACCGTTGAATATAGCCGAAGAACAGTGCCCAGCAGGTAAAATCTCAAGAGCATCTGGACAGGGTTAACTTCTAAACCAAACTAAAATTATCTTCTGGAACGAATGCACAGTCATATATTAAAAATACCCGAAGCCATGGAGAGAACATTACAAGACTTTCGAGGAAATTCAGAAGTTATGAGGGGACTCTACTCATACTCTCTGAAGATTTTCGACAAACACTTCCAGATATCCCCAAGTCAAATACCAGCAGATGAGATCAACACATACTTAAAAATTACATTGCTGGCCATGCATACAAATACTGCGACTAACATAAACTTATGAAGGGCAGGTTTTCGTAAGAGGAAACATCTTTCTCATCAGCTTTTATTGACAGGTGACGGCACATAGCCTTCTGACCAAGCGACCAGCGTCACTAAACTCAACAGTGATTTCTCCAACATAGCTATTGCTGAAACTGAAATCATTGACCAAATTTATCCAAACGCTGTTCACAACTATTCCAAGCCGGACATGTTATTTGAAACGCAATTTTGGCGACTAAACATTATATTGCCGACGACATCAACTCTAATATTCTAAAGAAAATTCCCCGTGAAGAGAGCATATATATAAATCGATAAACAAGAGGTAAACACTGAAGGAAGTGTGAACTTACCTGCAGAATTTCTAAACCCTTTACATGTACCAACAATACCACTACACTGCCTTCAACTTAAAGTTAGATCTCAGATCGTACTATTCAGAAATCTGAACTCACCAGAACTATGCGATTGAACACGGATGATCGTCAAACAGCTATGGAATAACACATCGGAGCCGAACTTACGACTGAAAAGGGCACACGCTATTTATCCACAGAATACCACTGCTCTCTACTGAATTGCCATCCCAATTTAAAAGACTGCAGTTTTCAACGAAATTAGCCAACAGTTTTACAATAAACGAACAGCGAGAGCAAACTTTAAAATATTGCGTCATCAGTCTCAAAGACTCCTGCTTCTCTCGCGGTTAACTACACGTAATCTGCTCTCGAGTAGGAAATTCAAAAAATTTATACATGCATAGCCCGGATAGCAAAAAGAAGAAAATGTTGTTTATAGACCAGCATTTTAAATAGTTGGATAGTTAAATTATTCAATAAATTTTTTTTACCTGTTATACTTTAACAAGTATTGTAAACAGAATATGTTTTCAGTATTTTTTACCTCTTATTCATTAAAGTTTATCCTTTTATTCCAACAACCACACAGTTTCATATCAATTCCCTGAGCGAAGCTGAGTACTCCAGCTAGTGAAACCTGAAAATGAAAGAAACACTTATGGATACTATGAAACAGCTAGATTCGTACCTCGCGTCGTCGGTAAGTTTTGGAGCCAATTGTTTCAATGAGTTCCCTTATTCTGCCTATTTGAATTATCTCGTCCAGAGTGCTGTTAAAACAGAACACATTCACTAATATTTCGTTGTACAAAATTAGTGCTACTATTTGTCTTTGATGCTCACTCACAAGCTTCACGTAGATACGTCTTTAAAGAGATAAGCGTCTTCACTACACGTTTTCTCTAAAGAATTTTATTGCAAATAATCCTTTATAAGTAGAGATTAGTAATAAAGTTCTCTTTAGGAGAGTAATGATAACCAAATCTACTTAATTAAATCGGAAGAAATAATCAATTGTAACAGCCTAACAGGAATTGCGTTATTCTTGCAGAGCCAGACTGTTTATTGTATTAGAGCACTGTATTTGCTTAAGGTAATTTAGTCGTAATGTTAAGACTCGTTATACATGCACTCTTTTGATGTGGTTGGTATAGATTCTGGGGGTGTGCGAACTGCGGTCACGATGTTTCATTGCTGAACGATTTGTGTAAACGCTGGGGAGCATGTGGACTCGTTAATATGTGAGATTTCATTATCTGATTTGAATTTAATATACATACGATTAAATCGTTGGAGAGACGTTTTAAATGTAAATGTGGATGGGTAATTATATCTGTTGTTGGTTACAAGAATAATAACAGATCATGTAGAAATATTGATAGTAGAATCTGGAAGTAAATGTGGATGGGTAATTATATCTGTTATTGGTTACAAGAATAATAACAGATCATGTAGAAATATTGATAGTAGAATCTGGAAGTGTATGTTATTAACTTCACATCTGGACACGTTGTTTGCTTCTTGGTTTCTTTATTGGAATTCGGTGCGTTGACCATATAACCATCTTATGAAAGCACGTTTACGTAAAGTACATCCTGAGAATAGCTAGGTTAATTAAGATGCTGAACACATTATGAAGCAGCAAAGATCATTTAAACCTAAGTTTTTCGATTTTCTAAAGTTATCTGCCACTCAAGGGTTTTGATGCTGTTGTCTGTCATTTCGTATATTGAGATAAATTATTTTCATCGTTGCATAACTACTCTGGTGTGCAATATATAAGAACGAAAGTAGCTTTCGCATGATGTGTCACTACCAAGAAAAGTAGCTCGACGAAACGTGGACCATACATAGAAATATCTTCTACAGTGCAATACAGAAGGTCATTGAAAGAAGTACATCATAGAACGAACAGAAACGACAATTTTACTCGAAGTTTCTTCTTCACATTTCCCATGGTCTACGTTTTACTTACACTTACACTGTCATTAAATGAAACAGAAGTGATGTCTGGCTTTTTCCAAGGAAGTATTAGAGGCCCTCTGGTATTCCTAATCTACATAAACGAAAAAGAAGAGAATCTGAGCAGACCTCTTGTTTGCAGATGATGCTGTCGTTTGCCATCGAGTAAAGGCATCACAAGACCAAAACTAGTTGCAACACAACTTAGACAAGATATATTATGATCCGAAAATCGGCAGGTGACTGTAAACAATAAGAAGTGTGAGGTCCTGCACATGAGCACTAAAAGGTTTCACGACAAATCAAACACATTTAAAGGTTAGTGATTCAACAAAATACCTATGCGTTACAATTGGGCTGTTCCATGGGAACGTGAACACAAACCTTAAAAATTAAAAACATTTTTAGTACGAATCTTATTATCATTTCTGTTAACTGAAACACATTTTTTTTTAATTTGAAGCTTCATTTTCATGTTAAGAAGTGCTGGAACGGAACAAGTGGGTTTATAGCTTGTCTAAAATTTCAGCTTCTAGAGCCTCTTAGTTTTCAAAAGTACTACAATGATCCACTGTAAAGTAATTTATTAATAGAATATCTCTGAAAACCTTTACAAATATCTTAGACGAGCACATTTGATAGCTTATATTGATTTTATTTAATTAGTAAAGTCCCAATGTTGACTTATTTTTTATTGTTAACTCCCGTCATTCCGTTACCGAAAAAAGCCTGAAATTTGTTTTTCAGGGTCAAAGCAATTTTGTAGAATCGAGAAAATAGGCATGCAAATATAGATTTATGAGATAGATAAAGTCTCACAGCAGAGAAAAAAATATTCATTATAAACAATATTTTGTAGTGGTAACGGAATGACACACATCGATAACGGAATGACATAAATGGAGTACCGGAATCACAATAATTTTGTAACTGAATTTGACTGACATTCCTTAAGATATTGTAGGTCAGATACATTTATATGTAGGCTATACAGCAATTCTGTACTTTGACTATACTGTCAGTAAAAATTGGAGGGAAAATGGGGTAGTCGCACAAACCAAAAATGTACTTTTCAGAGAGAAGAAACTTACATAGCTGCGCGGAGTAGCCGTGCTGTCTATGGCGCATTGTCACGGTTCGTGCGGCTACCCACGTCGAAAGTTGAGTCCTCCCTCGGGCATGCGTGTGTGTGTTGTCTTTAGCGTAAGTTAGTTTATGTTAGATTAAGTAGTGTGTAAGCCTAGGGAGTGATGACCTTAGAGGTTTGGTCGTGTAGGAACTTTCCGCAAGTTTTCAAACTTCCAAACTTAGGTTCTGAAGAGTAACTGCTGAAAAGTGAGTTAATGAGCTTCTTTAGTTAAGATTGCAATGAAATAACTAAATGGCTCCGTACTACATGAAGATAAATATTTTGATAAACCTATGCTTTCTTTCAGAAGCAATAGCAATGCTAAATTATAAGAAAACCTCAATATTGCCTATAGAAAAAGAAGTTGCTGGTTGCCTATGTACTGCAACAGAATGTTGATTATCTTTGAAGGTCACTATGTATTATGCCTAAATAATAGAGAAATTTTTATATGTTATTTTGTTAGAAGATCACTATATTCAATAAATTTTTTATTTAAAATAGATATTGGCTTATTTGTAGCAATTACACTGTTTCCACAATAATTTTCACACCAGATATTTCATTTTTAGAGTTGTTATCATGGCTCTCACATGAGCTGAGAAAATGAGAGAATAACGGAAACGACTCAAGGAGAAAGGGTTAAGTGATGAGATTAAGGGGAAGGACAGGGAAAGGGAAAGGCGGAAATGACAAAGTTTAACTGCTGCTCAACTTAAGAAGCAAAGAGAAAAAGAGAAACTTAGTCAAAGAAAATTCAGAAATAAAGTTAGAACCAGTGAAGGCAATAGTGGTGACACTTGCGTCATCTACAACAACAGTCCGTATAAAATTCCCGGTACATTAACGAAAGCAGTTAAACGTGTGGAAACTTGCTTACGTCGACGTCCAAGAAAGTGTAAGAAAGTTTGCTTGGAATTAGCTGCTGCTCATGGAGTTTTAGTAAGCGAACAACAGGTGAAAAATCAGACTCAATGTCTAAAACCAGGTACCGAAGAAGCTGTTTCTAATTTTTATTTTCGAGATGATGTTTCATGGCAAACTCCTGGAATGAAAGATTATGTTATAATTAAGGAGAAGGAAGGTGGAAACACCAAAGTCCAGAAAAGGTACATGATAATGACCTTGAAAGAAGCCCATGCTATGTATCAAGATAAATTCCCTGACATGCCAATAAAATTGTCCAAGTTCTGTGTATTGAGACCAAAGTTTGTGTCCACCTTACAGGATACACGGCAATGACGTGTGTCTCTGCCACTACCATGAGAACGTAAAGCTACTTTTGAGAGTTATAAACGAGGTTGTTCCGGAAGTGAAAACCACATTTTGTGACTCCATTAGGACAATAGTCCGCAATCAAGAGAAAAAAGTGTGAATGCCGTTAAATATGAAAAGTGTGCAAATGTATGTTTGAAAGCTAAGTAATCTTTAGATGATAACTTAAAGAAAAGGTGATCATATGGACCCAATGGCAAACAATGAACCAGCGAATCACGCGGAAAGGGATTCATGGTACTGTTGGTCAGAGTCTTGATGCTCTTTCCCCAATTCTTACAACATACAGTTATTAAAAGATAACAAACAAAATTTTCTGAAATCAAAAAGAATTCTGCAAACAAGAGGAACATTTCGGTGCAAGTAGATTTTCTAGAAAATTATACTGCTCAACTGCAGAATGAAGTCCAGAGCACTCATTGGTCAAAACCACAAATACTTTGTTCACACCATATGTGTGGGACTCACAAATTGATGTATATTCTTGTGCAGTTGTTATTGATGAACCTGATCATAATATTCAGTGCATGCTTTCCTAAGTAAGACTGTAGAGCAACCCAGAGGTTGAATCTGTCACATTCCTGAGTGATGGTTCAGTCAGTCAATTTAAGCAGCGTTTCCTGTTTGCCAAATGACATTTTTCAGACAACACCACGGAATAAATATTTCATGGGACTTCTTGGCCACATCACATGGTGAAGGTATCGTAATTGGTAGAGGTGGAACTGTAAAGCGTACAGTCTGGAATATCTGCCAAGCTGGGAAACACATTCTATCTGGTGCTCAGGATTTTACAGAAATTGCATGTGAAAGATTTCGTGGCATAAGCATTTTTTATACCTCTTCCTTGCAAATTGCAGAGAATAAAAAGGAATTAGATGAAATGTGGATGGGAATAGTTCCAATACAGCAGACAAAAACCGTCCATGCTGTTACACCTATCGCCCCACATATTATTAAGTACCAGCATTACTCGCTGTCTCCCCAGAGGTTTGTGCACAATTTCAAAAAGCGATCTTCCTCCAAAGAAAATATACACGACCTTATCAATCGTCTATTTATATCTGGATCCCGCTCCAGCTACTGCTGGGTCTGGGTGCTGACGAGTCCTCTGCATTTGGCTCAGTCCTCCCACCACTTTTCTTCCTCCACTTGCTGCCAGGTCACGCTTCTCCTTTCCACATACATTCTCACTCCCATTTTCCACCGTGTTCTTGGGCTCCCTCTAGGTCTTTTCCCATCCATCTTTAGTTCTTCCATAAATTTGGGGAGTCTCTGCCCATGCATCCTCTCTCTACATTCCTTACTCTGTCCATTCTTGTTCTTCCCTTAACTGCTCTGAGAAATTTCATTTTCTCTGCTTGCAATCTGCTCCAGTCCCTTTCTGCCATAAGGACTTTTGCTTTTTCCGAAACTTCCTTATTCCAAATCAGGTGTTTCATTTTTTGGTAGAAATTCCCTCCCCTCTGTAACCTCCTAGTAATTTTATTAGTTATTCTTCCATCCCTAGATATTTCACTCCCTAAATAAGTGAAACTTTGATATATATCTTACACTTTCAATACAGCTTTGTACATCTACATCCATACTCCGCAAGCCACCTGACGGTGTGTGGCGGAGGGTACCTTGAGTACCTCTATCGGTTATCCCTTCTATTCCAGTCTCGTATTGTTCGTGGAAAGAAGGATTGTCGGTATGCCTCTGTGTGGGCTCTAAACTCTCTGATTTTATCCTCATGGTCTCTTCGCGAGATATACGTAGGAGGGAGCAATATACTGCTTGACTCCCCGGTGAAGGTATGTTCTCGATACTTCAACAAAAGCCCGTATCGAGCTACTGAGCATCTCTCCTGCAGAGTCTTCCACTGGAGTTTATCTATCATTTCCGTAACGCTTTTGCGATTACTAAATGATCCTGTAACGAAGCGCGCGGCTCTCCGTTAGATCCTCTCTATCTCTTCTATCAACCCTATCTGGTACGGAACCCACACTGCTGAGCAGTATTGAAGCAGTGGGCGAACAAGCATACTGTTAGCTACTTCCTTTGTTTTCGGATTGCATTTCCTTAGGATTCTTCCAATGAATCTCAGTCTGGCATCTGCTTTACCGACGATCAACTTTATATCGTCATTCTATTTTGAATCACTCCTAATGGGTACTCCCAGATAAATTACGGAATTAACTGCTTCCAGTTGCTGACCTGCTATATTGTAGCTAAATGATAAGGGATCTTTCTTTCTATGTATTCATAGCACATTACACTTGTCTACATTGAGATTCAGTTGCCATTCCCTGCACCATGCGTCAATTCGCTGCAGATCCTCCTGCATTAAAGGATATTGCGGAGACATGACTTAGCCACATCCTGGGGTATGTTTCTAGAGTAAAATTTTCACTGTTCAGCGGAGTGTACGCTGATATGAAACTTCCTGGCAAATTAAAACTGTGTGCCAGACCGAGACTCGAACTCGGGACCTTTGCCTTTCGCGGGAAAGTGCTCTACCAACTTTTTTTTTTTATTTATTATATTTATTTATTTTCCACAATCACCCTGTTAAAAGGAACATGTAGATCATGTAGATCATTTCATGGTATAGTATGTGCATTACATATGGAGCGTTGAGAGAAGCTTGAGGTTCATTATCAGCTGTCAAATGTGCACACCGACTGCACCCGGCACAACCCAACTGCGTGGGGGGTCGAGGAAGACTGCCTGAAGATAGTTGGCAAAGGTTTTCCGATAGTGTAACCATCTATGAACCTCATAGTGGGCTTGCTGCAAGAAATACCAAAAGTCGAGTCGCGACTTGGCAGCATCCCCATAGAGGTACGCGATCGTCCAACCTTTGACCCAGATGATCGACTGTGATTTAGTCGCCGGAAAGTAGTCACTCTCCGGATGTAAGAAGGAAGCAGGTGTAATATGTTGCGGGGTCACACGGAGGTAGCAAGCCACCAACTGTCTTCCTAGGAGCCATACGTCCTCCACCGCGACACAAGTTAAGCGGTGATGGTCGTCATCCACTTGGCGACATTTCGGGCACAGTGGAGTGTCCACTAGTCCAATTGCATGGAGTCGTTGGTTGGTGTTGAACTTGCCACAGGTGACAGAGAACCACAGTGCCCGAACGAAGGTAGGAAAGAATTTTTGGTGCACATGTCTCCAAATCTTCGGCCAATGCAACGTGGGGTGTTTCAGTTCAATGACATTACGACTTATCCGTCGTAGCAGCCAAACATAAAAATCCTTCGCGCATGGTGGTCTCGTGCGCGGAAGCTCGTCTGTGACATAACTAATTTCCACGGTAAATGTTGATACATGCTCAAAATGTGGCGTAATGTTGCTCACCGCCACCGGAGGTGTGAGGGACGCTGGGACTAGGAGATCCAGTAGGCGGGATGTAAGGGAATCACGCCCGCTACGCCATTGCTTGTACATCGTGGCTAGAAGGAGCGCCGTCGCTCGGCAGCGAACATTCGTAAGTCCGAGTCCCCCCTTGTCCGTAGGGAGCGTGAGCGTTGCGTATCGCATCTTGAGGGGCGACCCAATCATCACAAAATAGCCTAGTGCTGATTGAAGTCGATGCCCGAGCGTGAGTGGTAGGGGCAGGATCTGCGAAATATGCACCATTCGAGAAACCACATAAGTGTTCAGATATTCGACTCGCTGCAAAGGATCAAGGCGTCGTAGGAGATGTTGGCGGACCATGGTACGTGTTGTCTGTAAAATACGTCGGTAGTTAACTGCCGCAGTATGTTTCACAGATGAGGTAAAGTCTATGCTGAGATAGCGGAATCGTTGCACATAAGGAAACGGACTGATTTCTTCCGGCGTAAGGCCCCTTCCAACCGGCATTGCTGCCGATTTGTTCACGTTCACTGCACTACCCGCCGTCACACTGTGGTCCAACAACAGTTCAAGAACCGTCTTCACCTCTTCCTCAGAACGAACGAGCAGCAGGAGGTCGTCCGCATAAGCACGACATTTGAAGGTGTAGCCCCGCAGTTCCACCCCAGAAAGAGAATTTGTTAGCCTCCCAATTAATGGTTCCAACGCTATCGCGAACAGCAGCATCGAAAGAGGGCAGCCCTGGCGAATGGAACGTCGAATTTGAATGGGCCCTGCTATACGCCCATTAACGTGTACCAAGGATTGTGCGCTCCCATAAATCCTTCTAATGAGACCGGTAAAACAGTCTGGATATCCCATTTGTTCCAGTACAGCGTACAGATAGTTGTGGCGCACCTTATCACTAGCACTGTCAAAATCAACCGCCACCATCGCCGCTTTAAGCCGGCACTCCTCCGCCAGCGCTATTACATCACGGCATTCGCCAGTAGCTGTTTGCACATTCACCGATCCACCCGGTGTCGTCTGTTCTGGGGAGAGAACGCTACGAATTAACATACGACATCGGGACGCTAGCATCCGTGCAAAGATCTTATAGTCTGCATTAAGCAGGGTGATGGGGCGATAATGTGTGACCGTAATTCCTGGCTTCGGTTTATGTACTGCCACCAAGAGGCCGTCCATAAAAGCCGGTGGAATAGGCGCATCGGAATTTAACAACTCGTTGTACATTTCCGTCCATCGCGGTGCCATTTCGTTGCGAAATTCTCGATAAAATTCAGCAGGAAGTCCATCAGTGCCTGGGGAGCGATTCAACGCACCCTTTGCGATCGCATCATGTACTTCCTCACAGCTAATAGCTTCCAGTAAGGTTCCAGCGTCTTCCACGGTTAGTGTACGGGAGACGTATGTGGCTATACGTGCGAGGTCATCAACACGGGCTGCTTCCTCCCGATAGATGTGTTGGTAATGGTCGACGAATGCAGAGACAATGTCCGCTTGACGCGTCACTCTTCGGTCTTCGCGCGTAATTAACTCCCGTACCAAAACGCGTCGTCGGTGCTTTCGTTCATTCACGACGTGGTGCATGGAAGGAATCTCGTGGCGTATCGTATCGTGACATCTGGCGCGCGCGCGCGCGCGCGCGCGCACCATGGTTCCCTGAAAATGTTTCCGAGCTAAAGCCACTAGTTTAGCTTTTATCCTTTTGCGTTCGATCCAGACGTCCGGTCCCGGCGGACCATCGTCCAGGTCGCGCAGCGCTGCAAAATAAAAGTCGGTCGTACGGCGGCGCCATTCGGCCATCTCCCTGCTATATGAGATGAACGTACGGCGAAGCGCCGGTTTAGCACAAGTCAGCCACCAATCAAGCTTCGTCGCATACCTTTCAACTTTTCGCTCGCACATCGTCCATATCTCAAGGATCCGTTGACGACATTCGGGATTATGTAGATGTTGAATGTTTAATGTCCACGGGGCCTTGCTGTTCCACACCTCTCTACGGGGAAGAAGCACCGTACAGATGTAAGCGCTGTGATCGGAAAATGCCAAGGGCCAGCATTCCGCGTCCTGGACATCATTTGCATGAGCCCGTGAGATATAAATGCGATCTAATCTGCTCGCCGAATGACTTGTCACATAGGTGTATCCCGGTGCATCTCCATGTCGTAATTCCCACGTGTCACTAAGTACAAGGTCGCTGACAACGATTCGCAACTCCTGGCTGATGTTTGCTTGCGGCCATTGGTCTTTCTGGCTGAGAACACAGTTGAAATCTCCACCAATTATTACACATTCATAACGTCCATGGAAAAGTGGTGCAATATCTTCTGCATAAAATCGCGCCCTTTCCCGCAGCCGATTGTTTCCCGACGGTGCATAAAGATTGACGATGCGTGTTCCAAACGTCGTGAATGCCATTCTCCTAGCCGACGGAAGGTAACACACGTTTTCCACGGGGAAGCCATCTCGCACGTAAACTGCCACCCCACTCCCATTGTGATCTCCATGTGACGAATAGGATTGGTAGCCTGCGATGTGTGGGAGTGCAGCTATGTGGACTTCCCGCAGCAAAGCAATATCCGCATCAGATGCCCAAATCGTTTCCTTCAGTAGGTGTATTTTGGTTGGTGAACGCACGTCATTTATATTTAATGTCGCAATACGGTTCGCATGGCGTTGAATCCCACTCTGTCGAGGCGCAACAATATCTCCCTGCATCGGCGCTGGGGGCTGAGTTAGAAGACGTTCTCTCGCCCCTCTCTCTTCACCTTCAGCAATTACTAGGCCGTCTTTGTGAGTGCCGGCTGCCTTTGTATGACGTCCGGCGCCTCCTCAATATCGTCATACCACATTTTTGCAGGCAGTGATATATTCATGTCCATAGCCACAGCATCTGCGTCTGGAGAGCCAACTGGTTGTGGTTCCTCTTCAGCATCACCACGTCCCGCTACCGTCAATGTGACAGACCGCTGCGGGTCTGATCGAACAGTTTCCATTGCCTCATCCTGCTTCGTAGAGGCTGTTGTGTCGTCTTGCTCCACAGGCGCATCGTCGTCGGGGCAAGGGGAGTCATCCCTAGGAGATGTCGTGCGACGACACCGTTTCCTCCTTTTCGGGGAACGTTGTTTGCGTGATCTTCCTTCCGTGTCCTCAGATTGTAGGGAATCACGGCTGCCCGACAGAAAAGCATCCGTAGGAACTGGAAGTGTTTCGAGTCCCATCGTTGTAGTTGGCGGGAGTTCGGTCGAAACTGATGTTGTCGTCACAGAGTGCGTTCCAGACGGAACAGCATCCGTAGTGGCTGGAACTGCTTCGTGTACTATCGGTGTGCTTGGTAGGAGTTCGGTGTCAACTGATGTTGTCGCCGTAGATTGTATGCTCGATGGAGCAGCATCCTCTGTCATCCCGACGTCTGCTACAAGGTTTCGGAGAGTGCCATCTTGATCTTCCACCGGGGCTGCGTCCTTTCGGTCACTAGCGCATGCAGTGAGGGCTTTGGCATAGGTGATCGGTAGTACTGTCATCGCCGGCGACGGCTCCCGCACATCTGAAGGCAGTTGCGTAATCCGCCGTTGCATACAGTTCGACCTGAGGTGTCCCTCCTGGCCACAGCCAGACCATGTACGTGGTTGCCCATCGTAAATCACCACCGCCCTACAACCACCAATTGTCAGGTAGGACGGTACATGCTTCTGAAGATCAATAGTGATCTGTCTCACTCCGTTAAGCACGGGGTACGTGGCGAATTGTGTCCAGCGTTCTGCTGTGTGACCATGTACCGTGCCGTATGGCTTAAAAGCCTCAATAACTTCGTCAGCCGGGAGCTCAAATGGCAGCTCAAAAACACGTATTGTCCGTACACCCAGACCAGCATGTTCTACAGTTACCGTGCCGACATTCCCGTCACTATGGCAAAATCGGAGACCTGCTTTTGTCGCCTGTAGAATTCTCTCACACGCCGAGTCATTTATCATCTTAACATACACCGTGGGACTAACGACGGACAGGTGAATTCCGACAATATCGTTTGGCGGTATCTTGACGTCCTCACGTATGAATCGTTCCACTGCTAAAGCCTTTGGTCTTTCGTAGTCTTTGCAGAAATTGAATCGTAATGTAGTTTTTCTGTACTTGTTCGCCATGATCGTTGTTATTAGCCCGCGCGCAGACGAAGTCCACAAGTAAACAAACACTCGCACCCGCCGCACAGGGGGAAGTATCGGACCTCCGCTCCGCACGGCCGCTAGCGCCGAACTACCAACTGATCTACCCAAGTACTTTCTTATTCACCATCACTACCACACTATTTCTTACAAACCTGTTATTCCCACTCCAGTACAGTTTTCGTGCTCCTCTCAAATTCTTCTCACCTTTTCCCTTCCGCTTTGTTCCGCTTAATCCCAATATATCTAACTTTCTATCTGTTAGTACATCTGTCATTTCTTCCACTTTTTCCATTGAGGGCTAATATAATACGGGTGCCAATATATAGGTTATTTTTTAATCCATTTGGTTTCATCTTCTTGTACTGATTAATATCATCAGGTCTCCTATCATTCGCCCCAGTACTTGAAGAAGCAGTAGGGTCGAATCCCGAGTGGATCGTTCCGAGGCTCGTCTGTGTTTTGAAAGCAATATATGAAGACTTTCCTACTGGACTGCTAGGCGTAAAGCAAGAAAGGATTTTCTGTTGGGATCGTCTCCCTTCGCCTTTGGAGTTTCTCCTCCACCACAAGCTAGTAGTTCCCCTCTCATTTAATCCGCAGAAAGGAGGGTTGCCTCATCTGCCAGCTACACCGTTCCGAAGTCTTCCTTCTCCGTCTTCGCTGCCATTGAGGTCTTCACCCGTAACCCTGGGCACGGGTTCCGTGATATACCTCACTGGATTGGGTCCCTGCCTGAACTAGCACTCTGGCCCATCCCCGCGACGTGGTCGCGCCAGACAGGAATTATCCCAATGGAGGAATAGGAAAGGGGGCCCTACCTCCCTAGAGCCGGGTTAATGATTGTGTATGGTGCCACAATCAACGGTACTTATCAAGAATACAGCCTTGAATCAAGGGTATTTTGCTCTGGCTTCCTATGCTAGAAGAAAAAGACCAAGATTTTTTGTGGGGCAGGTGATTTATGTTGAAGAGGGTTACGAAATTTCAATTGTTAGAAGTAATGATGCATATGGAAAGATATTTACCTTTCCCGCAAAGGAAGACAAATGCTGTGTAGAGAAATACCAAATTGTAGAGAAACTAGCTTCACCTACTATATATCAAACAAATAATTACCGTTTTCCGTTACCAGTGATTTTTTATTTTTCTAGTAAACTATTAGTTATTTGCATTTATTTCTATGCCATTTTGTTCCCCATTTATCCCTCTTCACAATATAACTTTTGTGAATTTTTATAGGCAATGGGCGAGTGAATTATTGTTGCATTATAAATGAGAACAATTTTCACGTCTGAATTACGTCATTCCGTTAGCGAAAGTTTTTTTGCGTAAGTCTAATTACATGACTGAAACTTAAACTATTAAATTAAATAAATTGTGTTCCTTTGCTTATGTAAAAAAAATCTAAATTTTCTGTCTATTATCATGATTCTCGGTCCCTTCTATGCTTAAAGTGCAAAAACAGTGACTTACGGTCGTTCCATTACTCATGGAACTATCCAATTACGAGCAAGTTAAATTGGAACCATCACAAGCAAAATGTTGCTGGTAGGGCGAATCTAAAAAAGCGTTTCATTGGTAAAGCACTTAGAAAATGCAACAAATCTACTAAAGAGACTGCCTACGCTTGCCTGTCTTCGTCTGGTGTGTTACTGCACGATATGGGTTCCTTATCAGATAGGATTGACGGAGGACAAGTTTATAGAAGGGCAGCTCATTTTGTACATCGCGAAATAGGGAAGAGTAACACGGATATGGTACGCTAGATAGGGGAGCAGTCATTAAAACAAAGGCGTTTTTCGTTACGGATATTTCAATCACCAACTGTCTCCTCCCAGTATGAAAATATTAGTTGACTCCGCACTACATAGGGAGGTGCGACCATCGTAATGAAAAAATTATAGCTCGCTCGAGAAGATTTATGTGTTCGTTTTCCCAGAATACAATTCGAGAGTGAAACAGCATTGAAATAGTCTAAAAGTTGTTCGATGCACCGTATACCAGCTACTTGCGTGTGAATTACGGGGTAATCATGTAGATGCAGCGAAATGCAGGAAGATCTGCAGCGGATAGGCACTTGGTGCAGGGAGCGGCAACTGACCCTTAACATAGACAAATGTAATGTATTGCGAATACATAGAAAGAAGGATCCTTTATTTTATGGTTATATAATAGCGGAATAAACACTGGTAGCAGTTACTTCTGTAAAAAATCTGGGAGTTTGAGTACGGAACGAAGTAGAATGATCATATAAAATTCATTGTTGGTAAGGCGGGTGCCAGGTTGATATTCTTTGGGAGAGTGCTTAGAAAATGTAGTCCATCAACAGAGGAGGTGGCTTACAAAACACTCGTTCGACCTATACTTCAGTATAGCTCATCAGTGTGGGATCCGTACCAGGTCGGGTTGACAGAGGAGATAGAGAAGATCCAAAGAAGAGCGGCGCGTTTCGTCACAGGGTTGTTTGGTAATCGTGATAGCGTTACGGAGATGTTTAGGAAACTCAAGTGGCCGACTCTGCAAGAGAGGCGCTCTGCGTCGCGGTGTAGCTTGCTGTCCAGTTTTCGAGAGGGTGCGTTTCTGGATGAGGTATCGAATATATTGCTTCCCCCTACTTATACCTCCCGAGGAGATTACGAATGTAAAATTAGAGAGATTCGAGCGCGCACGGAGGCTTTCCGGCAGTCGTTCTTCCCGCGAGCTATACGCAACTGGAACAGGAAAGGGAGGTAAGGACAGTGGCACGTAAAGTGCCCTCCGCCACACACCGTTAGGTGGCTTACGGAGAATAAATGTAGATGTAGATGTAGATGCAGGTCTCGTTGGGGGCTTGGCGGGAATCTCTAATCTTGATCACAGTACTACGTTAGCTGTAGCACTTCCTTATTCAGGACAAGAAAACTGCACGGAAACTCGCGTCAAACAGTTTCACTTCAGACACAAGGTCGAGCAGGAAGCCTGTAGCTATTGTATAAGGGACGATCAAAGAGTTTCCGCTTAAAGTCGTTGCTGCAGTGCATATTCAACGTAGTGCGACATCGATGCTGGTATACAAGCACCTATTTTAGGCAAGGAGTAAGTGTGGTATACGGCAAATGCAGATACGTGAACTATGGCACCGCTATCAAATGCGCCCAAAGAGGACCAACGAGTTGTTATTCTTTTCCTGAATGCCGAAGATCAAACACCGGTACATTTGCATAAGTGGAAGACTCTGAGCATCCGTCCTAGAGTCCTGATCTCTCCTCATGTGACTGTCTTCCTAAAACAAGGCCCTGAAGGGTCGACGATTCCTGTCAGACGAGGAAGAGCACCAGAGAGCGACAAGACACTGCGTTTTACCAAATGGCTATATCAACCTGTGTAGTAGGGGGGATGATTGCCTCATTGGTCACGGCGATTTTACGCGATTGGCATACTGATCCTGGACTGTACGGCCTTCGAACGGGAACTTTTTGGTCATCCCGTATTATATTTGCTGCACACGCATTTAACACTGTTTCCAGTTACTACATAACAGAAATCCAGTTGTCATAGAGGTTCCCGGACACTTTTCGGGGTGTGACCTATCACCAGAATCGACCTAGATACACAGTATCGCGTCAAGTTGTAAGTCCACTACGGGAGCACCGATGCTGGTACACTTACAACTTGACACGATACATTGTACCAAATCTGTTTCTAATACTGAGATGATGAACCAGGCCCGTAAAGCATCAATAAGATTTTTACAACTATTGGATTCTTATGATTTAGCAATCTGCAGGCGTGTTCAGTTAACCACGTGAAGCAGTGACATGGCGCAGGTAACCTGCATCATCCGTACAGAGTCTCAGTTCTCTCTTCCAGAAACGAAACCATCACAGATGCACACCGTCTTGTTTCTTACAGCACAGCTCTGTCATTACTATCTCCGTATTACGCAGGATTATTTACCTACTACGTTGCGTGGGAACCAATACGGAGCAGGTAGTCTCCGAACGCTGGTAACGCTCCAGTCCGTTCCTCGGACTTTGACCGAGCGAGGTGGCGCAGTGGTTAGCACACTGGACTCGCATTCGGGAGGACGACGGTTCAATCTCGTATCCGGCCATCCTGATTTAGGTTTTCCGTGATTTCGATAAATCATTTCAGGCAAATGCCGGGATGGTTCCTTTGAATGGGCACGGCCGATTTCCTTCCCAATCCTTCCCTAACCCGAGTTTGCGCTCCGTCTCTAATGACCTCGTTGTCGACGGGACGTTAAACACTAACCACCACCACCATCGGACTTTGAGAGGTGGTGTATTGGTTTTCATGGAGCGGCCTTGTAAAGCAGTCCGAGGAAATCGTTGCATTATTTAGACCTTCAAATTGATGTGTCAGCAGTAGAAACTCACAGAGCAGTGAACTAATTCAATCAAGTGACGATAGGGCATTCAGTAGTACAGATACTGTAGTTCGGCATCAACACTGTCGCAGTCAGTGCATGATGGACAAATCGCAGAATACTCATTCGCCGTTAGAGTTTTCAAAATAATAATCAGTCGCATAAAGAGCCTCTGCCTTTTGCGAAAACAGTAATTCTGTGTGCAAGTGGTGTAACACTATGTAGAACGATCATTTAAAACACACTATAACTTCTGAACAATACACTACTTGGCCAAACGCATCCAGACACCTATCAGTGGATATTAGTGTAAACGCTCTTCGCCTTTATTACGGCTTGAACCCTGATGCTTACACCTACAGTGATCTGAATGTCTGTGGAGGGGTGGTGGTAGCCTGTTCTTCTTCAAGAGCCGAAACCAGAGATGGTAGTGATGTTGCGGTCTGATGCTGCAGTCTGGAGCGGTGTTCTAACTATCTCAAAGGTGTTCATCGGTTTCAGGTCTGGACCCTGGGAAGATCGGCCCATTTCAGAAATGTTACTATTGCCTCATAGTTGTTGCTTCATGACGGGGTGCATTGTAATGCTGATAGGATTATTGTCTGCAAACTTTTCCGCTACAGTACGTAGTACACGATGCTATGAAATGTCTTCTTATGCTTCCTCATCTGACGTTATCTTGACGGAAAACTTAACCATAAAAAAACACTCATATATCGTAACACCACCTCCTGCGCAGTTCACTGTTGTTGGCAACACACATGTTGGAAGGAATCGTTCTCAAGGCATTCGCCAGACACAAACCTTTCCTTCGCAAGGCTACAGCTTACAGCGAGATTCATCACTCCAAATCAGTCGTTTACAGTCATCCACTGCCGAGTGGCGTCGCTCTGTAAGCGCTTCCTAGAACTGTCTGCAGAAACGTGTGGCTCATGAGAAGCTGCCTGACCATTTTGTACTGCATTCTTTTTAATTGCTCATGCACAGTCACTGTCCTATCTGAACTGCTGCCAGCTCTTTAGCACTCACGAACGATTCTTCCCGCTGATTTCATGCAGTTAGTTCAACCACTCTCCGAAGTCATCGACGCTTTCTCTCCATCAGTACATGAGATCTGCCGGGTTTTGGTTCAGCTGTGATTGATCCTTAGCATTTCTACTTGACAGTCACATCACCAACAGTCGACTTGGGCAGCTGTATAATGGTTGAAATGTCCCTCACTAATATGTTAATCAGGTGACATCTAGTGCCTAATACTGGTTCGGAGTCACTGAGTTCCCCTTACCAACCCATCCTGCTGTTACTGCATCTCTGTTGACAACACAATAGCCCCGCCTCCATTTACCGGGTAATCAAAAAGTCAGTACAAATTTGAAAACTGAATAAATCACGGAATAATGTAGATAGAGAAGTACAAATTGACACACATGCTTGGATGATATGGGGTTTTATTAGCATCAAAAAAATTTCAAAAAATGTCCGACAAATGGCGCTTCATCTGATCAGAATAACAATAATTAGCGTAAAAAAGTAAGACAAAGCAAAGATATGTCCACCATCATTCCTCAACAATAACTGTAGTCGAGGAATAATGTTGTGAAGAGCACTGTAAAGCATGTACGGAGTTATGGTGAGGCACTAAAGTCGGATGTTGTCTTTCAGCACCCCTAGAGATGTCGGTCGATCGCGATACACTTGCGACTTCAGGTAACCCCAAAGCCAATAATCGCACGGACTGAGGTCTGGGGACCTGGGAGGCCAAGCATGACGAAAGTGGCGGCTGAGCACACGATCATCACCAAACGACGCGCGCAAGAGGTCTTTCATGCATCTAGCAATATGAGGTGGAGCGCCATCCTGCATAAACATCGTACGTTCCAGCAGGTGTTTATTAGCCAAGCTGGGAATGATGCGATTCTGTAACATATAGGCGTACCTCTCACCCGTCACGGTATCAGTTACAAAACCAGAATCACGCATTTGCTCGAAGAAAAAGGGCCCCATAACGGTAGATGTGGTAAATCCAACCCATACCGTGACTTTCTCGTCGTGCAATGGAGTTTCCACGACAATTATAGGATTTTCGGTAGCCCAAATTCTGTACTTGTGGGGGTTTACAGACCCTCGGAGCGTGTAATGAGCTACGTCGGTCCACAACACGTTACTCAACGAATCGTCATCTTCCGCCATCTTTTGAAACGTCCACACCACAAATGCCTTCCGCTTCACTAAATCCCCAGGTAACAGTTCATGATGCCGATGCATTCTGTACGGATAGCATCGAAGGGTACGCATAAATGCCAACCAAACAGGAGTGTATGGAATGCCGGTGCGGCGTGCGACTGCACGATCGCTGACTTCCCCGTGCATAGACGAATCCGCTATAGTCTCCATTTCTTCCTGAACTGTCTCAGCAGCATTATGCCTTGTGCTCGGTCGGCCACTACGGGGTCTATCGTCTAAACAACCCGTGGCTTCGAACTTCGAAATCATTCTCGCCACAGCTGCATTTGTCAACGGACCTTTACCCGTTCGAATCCCCTTCCTATGGCGATAGGATCTGAACTAGCTTATTCGCCATAAAACAGCTTCACTAAAAGCGCCTTTTCAAGTAACGCCAACATGCTGTGACTGCTGGTGCATATGATACGCTCTCTCATTACAACTCCTCTTATACACGATTGTCATGAGCAGTCACTGACGTTTTGCTGTTCTGTGCCATCTATCCGACATTTTGTGAACTCTGTTTATTTTGTTCTAATAAAACCCCATGTCATTCCAAGCATGTGTGTCTATTTTTACCTCTCTATCTACATTATTCCGTGTTTTATTAAGTTTTCAAGTTTATACTGACTTTTTGATCACCCGGTATATCCACGGCTCCACCTCCCGTGACTTCCACTGCTAAGATACACTTTACATAGGGGGATCCGGACACTTTTGATAGAATAGTTCATATTGTATTTTTTTTATAAAGATGCACCATGTAACTAATATATCTGCTGTCATTTCATGCAGGAAAAAAACAAGAACACACATCACCAGTGCGTTTACGACGGTATTACGAGGATTGCTCCCATCGTCAGAAACATCTTTCATTACTGTCGTATGCAGCAAAAAATAGCATTTCACGATCACTGTGTTCATTATGTATAGACTGCAGAATCCAGTTGCAGTACTGACGTCGGGTAGCAGTAACTGAAATAGTCAATCGATGCACTACTATTACTTTGCAACAACAATTTTGCCCGTTAGTGAAGCACTGTTTATCTACTTCTACATCTACATGGATTCTGTGCAAATCACATTTAAGTGCCTGGCAGAGGGTTCATCGAATCAGCTTCACAATTCTCTATTATTCCAATGTCGTATAGCGCGCGGAAAGAACCAACACCTATATCTTATCGTACGAGCTCTGACATCCCTTATTTTATCATGGTGATCGTTTCTCCCTATGTAGGTGGGCGTAAACAAAATATTTTCGCCATCAGGATTAGCCGAGCGGCCTGAGGCGCTGCAGTCATGGACTGTGCGGCTCGTCCCGGCGGAGGTTCGAGTCCTCCCTCGGGCATGGGTCTGTGTGTTTGTCCTTAGGATAATTTAGGTGAAGTAGTGTGAAAGCTGAGGGACAGATGACCTTAGCAATTAAGTCCCAAAAGAGTTCACACCCATTTGAACATTTTTGCAAAATATTTTTGCATTAGTAGGAGAAGCTGGTCGTTGTGGCCGAACGGTTCTAGGCGCCCGAGTCCGGAACCGCGCTGCTGCTACGGTCGCAGGTTCGAATCCTGCCTCGGACATGGTTGTGTGTGATGTCCTTAGGTTAGTCAGGTTTAAGTAGTTCTAACTCTAGGGGATGATGTCCTCAGATCTTAAGTCCTATAGACTTAGAGCCATTTGAACCATTTTCGGAGAAGAAAATTGGTGACTGGAATTTGGCGAGAAGTTTCCTCCGCAACGAAAAACGCTTTAGTCTTAATGATGTCCATCCCAAATACTGTATCATTTTCAGTGACACTCTGTCCCCCATTTCGCGATAATACGAAACGTGCTGCCCTTCTTTGAACTTTTTCAACGTACTCCGTCAGTCATATCTGCTGAAGATTCCACACCGCCCAGAAGTATTCTAAAAGACGAAGGACAAACGTAGTGTAGTCAGTCTCTTAAGTACACCTGTTTAACATTTTCTAAGTGCCCTGGCAATAAAACTCTGTCTTTCGTTAGCCTTCCCCACAACATTTTCCGTGTGTTCCTTCCAATTTAAGTTGTTCGTAATTGTAATTCCTAGGTATTTAGGTTTAGCAGTAACACGAACTGCGCTCAACCAGCAAAACTGGAGTCGTATATCAGGAAATATTGTAGAAATAGAAAGAATCATAAAACGCACACATCTTGGAAACTATTACAGATAGAGACTCGTGATTTGCTGCAAAACATTTAGCAACTCGAAACGTTTTTCACTTTTTGTTCTTTGTGGCAGTTTTGACTCAGAGTGCATCAAAATGGCTACAGGCCAGGAGGTGTAATGCGTCATCTGATATGCAGAATACAAATCTCTGCAACAGTACTACCATACTGCCAGTATGGGAGGGCAGAGTCCACAACAAAATAGTTAAAAGGCTTTAAACGAAACAGATGATGCCAAAACCTTGCTCCTAGTGGCAGTATCCCTGTGTCTTAAACACCTTTTAACAGAGTGCTCTAGACGCTCAGTCCGGAACCGCGCGACTGCTACGGTCACAGGTTCGAATCCTGCCTTGGGCATGGATGTGTGTGATGTCTTTAGGTTAGTTAGGTTTAAGTAGTTCTAAGTGCTAGGGGACTGATGACCTCAGATGTTAAGTCCCATAGTGCTCAGAGCCATTTGAACCATTTTAACAGAGTGCAAACTGCATTTCAACGTAGTCCCAAGATCAATTGTTCATAAAGTGTTGCTTAAGCGGCTACGTCTTTTTGTGTACAGAGAGCTAACGGTCCGAGGATTGCGGCCAAATAATCATCCTCTGTGGTATGCATTCTCCTCTATCTTGCTGGTCGCCATAGATTCCGACGCTGATTGCCTGATAAAGTGCCTGTTTTCAGATGAAGCAACATTACACATTTATAGACAATTGAATCCCCACAACATTAGAGTTTGAAGCTCAGAATAGATATGTGAAAGCCCGAAGCTTAATCATTGGTGTGGTGTAATGCACGACAGGATGAGAATGCCATTTTTAGTCCATTTCTCCACTGATATTTCGACCGCGTATCGTCCGGCCATCCTCAGAGTGCGACTGACGACAAGGTGTTTTTTTCCCTTTATTGTTATTTTAATACCTATACAAACAGGTAGGCTGTCAGCGACATGCTACGCCGCTGTTGACAATGACAGAACACAGGTTGGAGAAACAGAATGAACGTAGTGACGGGCTAAAAAATAGTGGTCACAGATACACAAAAGAACACGGAGCCGTTCACACTCGACGATAACGACACTGAAAACACGTTGACACGGCACACAGAACACTGATGAATCCGACGGCACAAGTGAATGTAGAAGTGTGACGGCAGACACTAAAACCACAAAACGACGTCACACACACACGAGACACAGATGGCAATGATCTCTGGCACGCGAAAGTCCACGGAGCGTGTGTGAGTCCGGGGACCTGCCAAGAGGGGAAGAAAGGTGAGGGGGGGAGAGGGTGGGGAGGGGATAACAAAGATGCCAATGGCTGAGGAGATGGGAGGAGGGGGAGAGGGTCAGGGGAGAGGAAGCCCGGGGGAGGGGTGGGTAGAAAGGGAGGAGGGAGGGAGGGTGCCCAAAGGAACAGACAATGGAAGAGGGAGGGAGGATCAAAGTTGGTAGGAGGGGTATATGGAGGGGAGGAGAACATCATCAGGGAGGGGGAGCTGGCGGAAGCCTCCTTGGGAGAGGTTTAGGAGGGTGGAGAGATGGAGACCAGGTGGGACGTGGGAATACAGGCGCGGCAGAGGGAGGGTTTGGGAGAGGATGGGCGAGACAACCGGGTGGGGAGGGTCGAGTTTGTGGGAGTTGTACAGGATCCGTATCCTTTCAAGGAAAAGGAAGAGGTGGGGGAAAGGAATGAGATCGTACAGGATCCGCGTGAGGGAGTGGACGACAAGGCGCCAAGTGCGGCCTTATATGCTCCACCACCGGTCCTGCGCATGCGGGTCACAGATGTTGGTCGGCGGCAGAGAAACACGCTTATACATGCGCCGCCTGTGGCGAAGGTGAACAGATATTCGATTCGCTTATCGATGTATGATCGGCGGCGGTGACACCATGACAACTTCTCTGCATGTAAAGGTGATGACACATTAGGACACGCCATATATCAGAAACCAACACACACAAATCTATATCTTCATGCCAGTAGCTGCCATCACCCTTCACAGACTATTAGGGTCGTTAAGACCTTAGTGCATCGGGCGCAGTGAATATCCGATAGAGACAATTTGCAAGAAGAGCTCATATACCTCAAGAGCATTTTTAAATGGAATAGATTTTCTCCGCAAAAAACTCGTAGAGCATTCGATGCAAAACCTAAAATGCATGTATGTGATGGGTAGAAGACAGTAATTCCTTCAGATCTAGTGTGGGTTTGCCCTATGTGGGTGCTCTTTCCTCCAAGATAGGCCGTATTCTTGAGAAACACTGTGTTAAGGTGGTATTCCCCCCCCCCTCCCCCCCACGAAGATTGCAGCTTTACACTGCTCTGTGAAGGACGATTTACAGCTTCGTAAAGCGGGCGTATATCAGATTCGCTGCTGAAATTGTGAGAAGTCATACATAGGTCGAACTACACGTGTAAGTAGGCTGTTTAAGTTTTCTTATTGGTAACGCCACGTAGCGCTCCGTATGAAAATCACTGGCTGTGCTGTGTGCAGTCAGTGGCTGGTTGGCATTGTTGTAATACTCGCCATTGTAGCGTTGGGCAGTTGGAGGTGAGCCGCCAACAGTGGTGGATGTGGGGAGTTTTGAAATTTGTAAGACTGAATGTCATGAACTGCTATGTATATTGTGATTTTTCTACACTATTAAGGTAAATACGTTGTTTGTTCTCTATCAAAATCTTTCATTTGCTAACTATGCGTATCAGTAGTTAGTGCCTTCAGTAGTTTGAATTTTTTATTTAGCTGGCAGTAGTGGTGCTCGCTGTATTGCAGTAGTTCGAGTAACGAAGATTTTTGGTGAGGTGAGTGATTTATGAAAGGTATAGGTTAATGTTAGTCAGGGCCATTCTTTTTTAGGTATTTTTAAAAGTCAGATTGCGTTGCGCTAAAAATATTGTGTGTCAGTTTAAGCACAGTCTTGTACAATTTTTCTAAGGGGTGTCAGTTTAAGCTCAGTTATGTATAATTGTTCTAAGGGGACGTTTCACACGCACCGTTCATGAGATGTGTGTGGAGCATCGAAGATACACCACGCTTATTACAGCCAGACAAGTCAGCTAAGGCCGAACATTGCATTGATACAGGGGGTTCCGTGAATTACAGTGATGTGAAGATTTTAATATCCACCTCTTCTTTTTGGGCATCTGTCTTCAAGGAAGCTATATAGATTACATTAGCTAATAATTTAATAAATAGAGATAATGGTTTTAATTTGGACAAAGCATGGAATCCGGCTTTTGGGTAATTAAACTGGAGATAAGTCATCATGGTATCACCGCGCCGATCACACATCGATAAGTGAATCGAATGTCTGTACGCCTTCGCCACAGGCGGCGTATGTGTAAGCGTGTGTCTCTGCCGCCGACCAGCATCTGCGAGCCTCATGCGCAGTACCGCCTCGGTAGAACATACACTCCTGGAAATTGAAATAAGAACACCGTGAATTCATTGTCCCAGGAAGGGGAAACTTTATTGACACATTCCTGGGGTCAGATGCATCACATGATCACACTGACAGAACCACAGGCACATAGACACAGGCAACAGAGCATGCACAATGTCGGCACTAGTACAGTGTATATCCACCTTTCGCAGCAATGCAGGCTGCTATTCTCCCATGGAGACGATCGTAGAGATGCTGGATGTAGTCCTGTGGAACGGCTTGCCATGCCATTTCCACCTGGCGCCTCAGCTGGACCAGCGTTCGTGCTAGACGTGCAGACCGCGTGAGACGACGCTTCATCCAGTCAAAAAAAATGCTCAATGAGGGACAGATCCGGAGATCTTGCTGGCCAGGGTAGTTGACTTACACCTTCTAGAGCACATTGGCTGGCACTGGATAAATGCGGACGTGCATTGTCCTGTTGGAACAGCAAGTTCCCTTGCCGGTCTAGGAATGGTAGAACGATGGGTTCGATGACGGTTTGGATGTACCGTGCACTATTCAGTGTCCCCTCGACTATCACCAGAGGTGTACGGCCAGTGTAGGAGATCGCTCCCCACACCATGATGCCGGGTGTTGGCCCTGTGTACCACGGTCGTATGCAGTTCTGATTGTGGCGCTCACCTGCACGGCGCCAAACACGCATACGACCATCATTGGCACAAAGGCAGAAGCGACTCTCATCGCTGAAGACGACACGTCTCCATTCGTCCCTCCATTCACGCCTGTCGCGACACCACTGGAGGCGGGCTGCACGATGTTGGGGCGTGAGCGGAAGACGGCCTAACGGTGTGCGGGACCGTAGCCCAGCTTCATGGAGACGGTTGCGAATGGTCCTCGCCGATACCCCAGGAGCAACAGTGTCCCTAATTTGCTGGGAAGTGGCGGTGCGGTCCCCTACGGCACTGCGTAGGATCCTACGGTCTTTGCGTGCATCCGTGCGTCGCTGCGGTCCGGTCCCAGGTCGACGGGCACGTGCACCTTCCGCCGACCACTGGCGACAACATCGATGTACTGTGGAGACTTCACGCCCCACGCGTTGAGCAATTCGGCGGTACGTCCACCCAGCCTCACGCATGCCCAATATGCGCCCTCGCTCAAAGTCCGTCAACTGCACATACGGTTCACGTCCACGCTGTCGCGGCATGCTACCAGTGTTAAAGACTGCGATGGAGCTCCGTATGCCACGGCAAACTGGCTGACACTGACGGCGGCGGTGCAGAAATGCTGTGCAGCTAGCGCCATTCGACGGCCAACACCTCGGTTCCTGGTGTGTCCGCTGTGCCGTGCGTGTGATCATTACCTGTACAGCCCTCTCGCAGTGTCCGGAGCAAGTATGGTGAGCCTGACACACCGGTGTGAATGTGTTCTTTTTTCCATTTCCAGGAGTGTATAAGGCCGCGGTTGGCGTCTTGTTGTCAGTCTTGTGACTCACTCTGAGGATGGCAGGACGATACGCGGCTGAAACATCAATGGAGGAAATTTTATTTCCGCGGTTGCATGCCCGAAATTTAATGGACTATCCGTTACGCCGCGAGAAGTTTAAAATGCACAATACCATTTTTCTTCGCAGAGAAAACCGTTATGGGATTAGTTTATCTGGACATTTCAGACGCTTCCTGCAACACAGATCAAAGAGCTGCAGCAGTTCACCACTTTCCAGCAAGGTGGTGTGCCGCCACGTTGAAGTTTAACATGCGGAATGTGCTGAATGACTCATTTCCTAATAGCAGGATAGGTTGTGTTGGCTCAGTCGCATGTCCCCCGCACACTTCCGATGTCACGCCATTAGACGTCTTTTTGTGTGGCTACATCAAGGATCGCGTGTACACAACACCAGCCAGTGACACTGCTGTCTTCGTACACGTATTAATGAAGCAATGAGATCTCTTCGCGTTGCATTGCTGATCCCTACATGGACACAATTCGAATATCGCCTTGATGTTCTATGAGTGACGAGAGGGGCACACATTTATACTCTCTCCTAACGTAAAAAAACTATGAGAGCTGCTAAACGTGATACGACAAACCACGACTCTTTGTCTCCAGTAGTTTCCAAAACATCATTTTTTTAATGATAGCCTAACTTTATGGACACTCAGTAGTCTTAGGAAACTGCAAGGTTTTTTTTTCTGCAAATAGGTGGGAGGCGGAACATAAATTTTTATGTCTGTGTGTTCATTTTTGAGTCACTTTTTATATACTTTGGATATACCTGTCTCCACTGTTGTTCATATTATTTATGGATCATATGTTGAAAATAATAGACTGGCTGGGTGAGATTAAGATATGTGAACACAAAATAAGCAGTCTTGCATATGCGGATGACTTAGTTGACATGGCAGATTCGATTGAAAGTTTGCAAAGTTATATTTCATTGCTAGATCAGAAATGTAAGGACTATGGTATGAAGATTAGCATCTCCAAAACGAAAGTAATGTCAGTGGGAAAGAGATATAAACGGGTTGAGTGCCAAATAGGAGGAACAAAGTTAGAACAGGTGGACGGCTTCAAGTACTTAGGATGCATATTCTCACAGGATGGCATCATAGGGAAAGAACTGGAAGCGAGGTGTAGCAAAACTAATGCAGTGAGCGCTCAGCTACGATCTACTCTCTTCTGCAAGAGGGAAGTCAGTACCAAGACTAAGTTATTTGTGCACCGTTCAATCTTTCGACCAACTTTGTCGTATGGGAGCGAAAGCTCGTTGGGTTCAGATTACCTTATCAATAAGGTTGAGGTTACGGATATGGAAGAAGCTAGGATGACTGCAGGTACTTGTAGATGGGTACAATGGCAGGAGGGTGTCCACAATGAGGAAATCAACAAACAACTG
The DNA here is from genome assembly GCF_023897955.1 of Schistocerca gregaria. NCBI lineage: Eukaryota > Metazoa > Arthropoda > Insecta > Orthoptera > Acrididae > Schistocerca > Schistocerca gregaria. Next base: position 295,718,509 of record NC_064922.1, read on the forward strand.
GGAATGAACTCTATAGATGTAGCAGTCAGGGCGACCAGGCTTAGATGGTGGCGTCATGTTACACGCATGGGAGAAGCAAGGTTACCCAAGAGACTCATGGGTTCAGAAGTAGAGGGTAGGAGGAGTCGGGGCAGACCAAGGAGAAGGTACCTGGATTCAGGTATGAATGATTTTGAAGTAATATGCTTAACATCACAAGAGGCACCAGTGTTAGCACTGAATAGGGGATCATGGAGGAATTTTATAAGGGGGACTATGCTCCAGACTGAATGCTGAAAGCCATAATCAGTCTTAAATGATGATGATGATGCTGATGGATATACGAGGACTGTTCGGAACTTAAGTTGATGAACCTTTACACAGATTTGTCGGTCAGTGTCTCTAGTACGCCAGTCACTTCGATCTTTTCAGTTCTAACCACACAGTGAGCACGTAAATATGCCTGGAATATAGTCTCAAGTACGAGGGCCTGGTGAGAAACTTCGCCTCAAGCTATGCAGCCCACATAACATAACTGTCATGCGTCTCCATCTTCCAGACAATTCTCAGCCGCTTTTTGCAGGGGCAATGAAGATGCTCCTGCAGCGTTTTCGATGGAAATTCAGCCCATAAATGGCTCCCTCTTTCGTCGCTGGCCATGAAGACAACATTTTGGCACAGACGGCGAGCTGTAGACAAGCGTAGAGTATTGGCGGAAAGCACAGGCGGCTGCCTTCTGTGACGAGGGTATTGGAAACTTGGTACAACGTTAGGACAAATGTGTAAGTTGGGTCGGCGACTATGTAGATAAGTAGCTGGAACTTGTAGATAGCTGTTGCAAATAAAACATTTTTCAGTTTCCCAGTGATTTCCGTTGCACGGCCGATCAGGACTTACTTTCCGAATACCCCTTGCATTTTCCATATTCGACACACGGGGTGTTATCGACGATTTTGTCGTTTATATCACGAAAAACTTTGTATGTATCGTGCTAGATAAGAAACTCTGTTTTCTGTTCTGTTGCAACAGATTGTTATAACTGATCATACAGTTTACGCTCCTAATACAGTCTTATTTGGACAAGCTACAGTGGAACGCAGCAATACTGTTTGCCTCTAATTGCTTTCTACCTGGCGCAATATTCGGGAGTTTTGCGTAAAACGCAAAGGAATAAAGTTGTAAAGTATTTCCAGGATTAACATCAGCTTCTGAGAGCAGTATTTTTTACTGTTTTACAAAGTTGTTTTTGCGAAACAGGCAGCTACTTCCCACTTTCAGCCAACCTTGTTGTCCTTCTAACATCGAGACACAGTTGTAAATGGCACGGAAAGAATTTAATTACAGAAAACTAAAACTGTATTCGCCGAGCAGTAATGGCCAGTGTCGCAGCAGTGTTAAGTTTAGTTTTCGTGCTCGTAGAAAAGTATTAGAGCGACACAAACAGACTCAGAAACTCTGTACGGCGGCAATCTCCAGAGTAAACTCTTTGGCGCAGCAGCAGTCGTTCAAAGGCTAGGGGGCCCCCGCCGACGGCAAACGCTCTTCTCTATTAATGAACGTCGCTAGGGTCTCAAACAAGAGTGCCCTTTCAGTTGCTCGCAGTTAGCGTGTACCTGCGTTCCGTCCGCTATTTTCTTTTTGTTGCTTTCTACTGCCACAGTTAGTTCTAAAAGCATGCGTACAAACAGATTAAATGCACATTAGACTTACGCTACGGTGCCTGTGTTTGCTGCTATAGCTGTTGTTTCGAAAATGCACCGTTTTATGAATAAGTTATATATTTGTTGAAACCAGTTGGACTGAAGAAATTTTACTCCTTTATTAGTTTCAGTCACCTAGTGCCCTTCTTCAGGAAGCTGTACACAAAAATATACCACAAAAATAAGTACAGGTTCGACAAGAATATTAAAATTTAGGTTAAAAAACTTGAAAATAAATATACGGCACTTCCTTGTAATTATCACACTATTTGTAAGAGTCAAAAATAAGTAAATGTATACAGCATATTGCTGTAGTCTTAAGATAGACAGAAACAGTATGTAATACAATAACAAGTCCATTACTGCAAAAAGAACTAGTAAATGCTTACATAGAGATCATAGTGCCTGAATAGAAATGGCACAAGGAAAACTAAAAAACACAAGTAAAGACATCATGCCAGAAATAAAACAAGTGAGCTAATGATATACATATCTTGAGTTTGGTCTCAAGGTGGGGATGAAAGTACGATAAAATAATAAAATAACAATTTACGCATCTGTAGTTGCCGTAAGGCAAAAACGGAAATAAAAGTGAGCATAACTTGCGTAATATGTAAAAACCTAATGATAAATAAAATAATAAAATACAAGCTACATATGGCGCAGTAGACGGTATATTTAGGAACCAATCATCGCAACAGCTGCAATGAGGTTAGTTACGTGCAGGGAACCTGTCGGTGAAAACAAAATGCAAAGCGCATCATGGGTCTGGAAGCTCTAACGGAAGTAAGTGGAGATCGATTCTCAGTCGGTAGCTAATATTAAGCTTCAGAAAGTAACTGTGGAGGAAAAGAAGCTTGGGCACATTTTCAGGCTTCTATTTCAGTGAAACGAATGGTACTGGAATATATGCAGGTTTCAAGTACGATTCGTCAATGACTTGTAACTAGCGACATTCATACCAATTGTATGGTGCCGTAAGTCTTACAACACATCGCTGAACTGGTGCACAGAGGTCAGTAGCTTGCTAGTGCGAAACAGCGCGCGAGAAGTAATAACTGGAGTAAGTGGAGAAACGATTACCATTCAGTAGCCAAAACGAAGGTTGGGAAATAGTCTCGGGACAAAGTAAACGTGAGAATAGTTGTACACTTCTGTTACAGTGGAATAACTAGTTTAGAAACGTGTACATAGTTCGAAATACGCTTCAAGAAGTAAATATAACTAGCGACATTTATATAAATTGTATGAAATAATATTATATCCAACGTGTGCTAATTTGTGGTACATTTTTCTGTACAGTCTTCTGGTAAGGAGCACTAGTGGCTAAAACCTGTAAATAAATAAAATTTCTTTTATGCTAATGTTTGTGGCTACTGCAACAATCAGAAACACAGTTGCTGAAGATGCAATGAGGTTAGTTACGTGCTATAGCTGTATATATATATATATATATATATATATATATATATATATATATATACAGGGTGTTTCAAAAATGACCGGTATATTTGAAACGGCAATACAAACTAAACGAGCAGCGATAGAAATACACCGTTCGTTGCAATATGCTTGGGACAACAGTACGTTTTCAGGCAGACAAACTTTCGAAATTACAGTAGTTACAATTTTCAACAACAGATGGCGCTGCGGTCTGGGAAACTCTATAGTACGATATTTTCCACATATCCACCATGTGTAGCAATAATATGGCGTAGTCTCTGAATGAAATTACCCGAAACCTTTGACAACGTGTCTGGCGGAAGGGCTTCACATGCAGATGAGATGTACTGCTTCAGCTGTTCAATTGTTTCTGGATTCTGGCGGTACACCTGGTCTTTCAAGTGTTCCCACAGAAGAAGTCACAGGGCTTCATGTCTGGCGAATAGGGAGGCCAATCCACACCGCCTCCTGTATGTTTCGGATAGCCCAAAGCAATCACACGATCATCGAAATATTCATTCAGGAAATTAAAGACGTCGGCCGTGCGATGTAGCCGGGCACCATCTTGCATAAACCACGACGTGTTCGCAGTGTCGTCTAAGGCAGTTTGTACCGCCACAAATTCACGAAGAATGTCCAGATAGCGTGATGTAGAAATCGTTTCGGATCTGAAAAATGGGCCAATGATTCCTTTGGAAGAAATGGCGGACCAGACCAGTACTTTTTGAGGATACAGGGACGATGGGACTGCAACATGGGGCTTTTCGGTTCCCAATATGCGTCAGTTCTGTTTATTGACGAAGCCGTCCAGGTAAAAATAAGCTTCGTCAGTAAACCAAATGCTGCCCACATGCATATCGCCGTCATCAATCCTGTGCACTATATCGTTAGCGAATGTCTCTCGTGCAGCAATGGTAGCGGCGCTGAGGGGTTGCCGCGTTTGAATTTTGTATGGGTAGAAGTGTAACCTCTGGCACATGAGACGATACGTGGACGTTGGCGTCATTTGGACCGCAGCTGCAACACGGCGAACGGAAACCCGAGACCGCTGTTGGATCACCTGCTGCACTAGCTGCGCGTTGCCCTCTGTGGTTGCCGTGCGCGGTCACTCTACCTTTCCAGCAAGTTCATCCGTCATGTTCCCAGTCCATTGAAATTTTTCAAACAGATCCTTTATTGTATCGCTTTTCGGTCCTTTGGTTACATTAAACCTCCATTGAAAACTTCGTCGTTTTGCAACAACACTGTGTTCCAGGTGGTGGAATTCCAACACCAGAAAAATCCTCTGTTCTAAGGAATAAACCATGTTGTCCACAGCACACTTGCACGTTGTGAACAGCACACGCTTACAGCAGAAAGACGACGTACAGAATGGCGCACCCACAGACTGCGTTGTCTTCTATATCTTTCACATCACTTGCAGCGCCATCTGTTGTTGAAAATTGTAACTACTGTAATTTCGAAAGTTTGTCCGCCTGAAAATGTACTGTTGTCCCAAGCATATTGCAACAAACGGTGTATTTCTATCGCTGCTCGTTTAGTTTTTATTGCCGTTTCAAATATACCGGTCATTTTTTAAACACCCTGTATATATATATATATATATATATATATATATATATATATATATATATATATATATATATATATAGTATGAATAATTCGCGAAAGACAAATTTCATGGTTTTCATATTGCATGTATTCTCTCGTGTAATCCACACAGTCAGAAAAAAATCTGAAAGTAAACGTAGCAAAACTTAGGACTTTCACTCTCGTACCTGTAGGTAGTCTGTCGTAACGAAGTTGAGATGGTATCCTCGTACCCTGGTTCCTTTCTAGAATAAATAAGTTACAATGAGTTTTGCAGCAGACTTTGATCCAAGTGACTGTAAGAGGCTGTAAGTGCCAAGTTTGCGCTGTGATTCACAAAAGAAATGAGTCTGTGAGAAGCCAGTGATTAATCATTAGCTAAAAGTGGCACAATGTAAAATCGAAGATAAAACTGACTATTAACGTTTGCCATGTGCAGGAAATTTCGTATGTAATTTTTCTGCTGATCAATAGGTAATTGAATTATTTTCTTACAAACTCTTAACTAAAAAAACTTAAAATCACATTTAGTTACATCGCACTAACAGAAAACAAAATTCAAGTCATTAATAACTGTGTACGTTAGAGCACATTCACACTTTCTTCGAGGGCTTTCGTAGGAAATGTGCAAGTCCTTCAAATCTCGCAATGTTCTCCGTAAACTACTCACCTTTCCTTCTTCGAAATATGTACTTTCGCTGCAGTTGAACAGCTCGGTCGTGGCCTCGTATAAGTAGCCCTGCAGTTGTGATAATCGGAGTTCTTGACGACACATGGTAGCTTCTGCCTCAAACGTTGTTAGTCATATCAAAGAGAACATCGTGCTACTATAAATGCTGGTACCCTATGAACCTTGGACCTTGCCGTTGGTGGGGAGGCTTCGTGCCTCAGCGATACAGATAAACGCACCGTAGGTGCAACCACAAAAGAGGGGAATCAGTAGTTCCTGAAGAGGGGCGGCAGATTTTTCAGTAATTGCAGGAGCAACAGTCTGGATTATTGACTGATCTGGACTTGTAACATCAGCTAAAACAGCCTTGTTGTGCTGGTACTGCGAACGGCTAAAAGCAAATCGTAATTTTCCCAGAGGCCGGCCGTTGTGGCCGACCGGTTCTAGGCAATTCAGTCCGGAACCGCGCTCCTGCTACGGTCGCAGGTTCGAATCCTGCCTCGAGCATGGATGTGTGTGATGTCCTTAGGTTAGGTTAGGCTTAAGTAGTTCTAAGTTCTAGGGGACTGATGACCACAGCAGTTGAGTCCCATAGTGCTCAGAGCCATTTGAACCATTTTTTTTTGATCAGGTGAATATAGGGTTATAAATACAAAATCAATTAGGCATAGTGCAGGATGGAGACACCAGAAGATTTCAGATTGGTTACATAATGCTAAGACAGAGATTTAGGAACCAAGTTTTAAGTTGTAAGATATTTCCAGGAGCAGATGTGGACGCTGATCACAATTTATAGGTTGCGAACAACAGACTAAAATTGAAGGAACTGCAAAAAGGCGGGAATTTAAAGAGACGGGACCTGGATAAACTGAAAGAACCAGAGGTTGTACAGTGCTTCAGAAGGAGCATTAGGGAATAATTGACAAGAACAGGGGAAAGGAACACAACAGTAGAAGAATGAGTAACGCTGAGAGAAGAAATAGTGAAGGCAGCAGAGGATCAAGTAGGTAAAAGGATGAGGGCTAGTAGAAATCTTTGTGTAACACAAGTTAATCGAGGTGAGGAGAAAATATAAAAATGCAGTATATAAAACTAGAGAAAAGGAATAAAAACGTCTAAAAAATAAGATAGAGAGGTAGTGCAAAAGGAGAATAATGGCTAGAGGACAAATGTAAGAATGTAGAAGCATACATTACTAGGGGTAAGATAGATACTACCTACACGAAAATTAAAGAGACCTTTGGAGAAAACACAACCATCTGTATGAATATCAAGACTCCGTCCGGACAGGCTTTGGAAGGCCCAACGGTACCGACTGCCGCCGTGTCATCCTCAGCCCACATTCGTCCCTGGATGCGGATATGGAGGGTCATATGGTCACCACACAGCTCTTCCGGCGTATGTCAGTTTACGTGACCGGAGCTCCTACTTCTCAATGAAGTAGCTCCTCAAGTTGCCTCACAAGGTCTGAGTGTACTCCACTTGTCAACAGCGCTCTGCATACCGGTTGGTCACCCATCCAAGTGCTACCCCAGCCCGACAGCGCTTAACTTCGGTGATCTGTCGGAAACTGGTACTAGCACTGCAGCAAGGCCGAATACCAAGAGCTCAGATGGAAAACCAGTCCTAAGCAAAGAAAGGAAAGCAGAAAGATGGCAGGACAGGGGCTATACAAAGCAGATGCAGGCAACGTTATGGAAAGGGAATATGACGTAGAGGAAGGTGCGAATGGAGACATGGCAGCGCCCTGAAAGACATAAGTCGAAACAAGGCCCCGGGAGTAGACAACATTCCGTTAAAGATACTGATAGCCTTGGGAGAGCCAGCCGTGACAAAAGTCTTCTATCTGTTGAACAAGATGTATAAGACGGGCGAAACACCCTCAGACTTCAAGAAAATGTAATAATCCCAATTCCAAAGAAATAAGGAGCTGACAGGTGTGAAAATTACCAAACTATCAGTTTAATATGTGACGGCTGCAAAATACTAACACGAATCCTGTACAGAAGAATGGAAGAACTGGTAGAGGCCGACTTTGGGGAAGATCAGTCTGGATTCCGGAGAAATGTTGGAACACGAGAGGCAATACTGACGCTACGACTTATATTAGGTTAAGAAAGGGTAAACCTAGGTTTACAGCATTTGTAGACTTAGAGAAAACTTATTATGGATGGCTTACCGTGGCCTCTGTTCACTGTGGAAGTGTTGAGAGTACTGGTGGCCTTGAAAGTTTTAATAACAATGACGTCATTCCTTACCGTACTTTTAATGTTGGTGAAGTTTGTAATAAGGATATTGACTGGAGTACTCTCTTCGAAATTCTAAGGATAGCAGGAGTAACATATAGGGAGTGGAAGACAATTTACAGCTTACAGAGTTAACCAGACGGCAGTTATAACAGTCGACGGGCATAAAAGGAAAGCAATGGTTGAGGAAGGACTGAGACACGGGTACAGCCTATGGCCATTGTTATTCAAGCTGTACATTGATCAGCCGGCCGGGGTGGACGAGCGGTTCTAGGCGCTACAGTCTGGAACCGCGCGACCGCTCCGGTCGTAGGTTCGAATCCTGCCTCGGGCATGGATGTGTGTGATGTCCTTAGGTCAGTTAGGTTTAAGTAGTTCTGATTTCTAGGGGACTAATGACCTCAGAGTCATTTTGTACATTGATGAAACAGTAAAGGAAACGGAAGGGAAAATTGGAGTAGGATTTAAAATTCAGGGAGAATAAATAAAAACTTTGAGGTTTGCCGACGACACTGAAATTCTGTCAGAGACAGCAAAGGACTTAGAAGAACAGTTCAACGGAATGGACGGTGTCTTGAAACGAGGATATATGATGAAAATCAACAGAAGTAAAAAAACTATAACGGACTGCAATCAAACTAAATCAGCTTATGCTGATGGGATTAGATTAGGAAACGAGATACTTAAAGTGGGAGATGAGTATTGTTATTTAGGGACGATACGAAATATAGATTTCAGAAGAAATAAATTTTTTAACGTCGACTATAGATTTAAGTCTTGACAAATCTTTTCTTAAAGCATTTGTATGAAGTGTAGCCATGTATGGAATTGAAACATGGACGATGAACAGTTTAGACAAGAAGAGAATAGAAGCTTTTGAAATGTGGTGCTACAGAAGAATACTGAAGATTAGGTGGGTAATCGATGTAATTACCAAGTAGGTACTGAATAGAACTGGGGAGAAAAGAAATTGGTGGCATTGCCTGAGTAGAAGAAGGGTTCGGTTGGTAGAACATATTCTGAGAGATCTAAGGATCACCAAATAAGTATAGGGGGGAAGTTTCGGGGGTAGATACTCTAGAGGAAGATAAAGAGATGAATACAGTAAGCAGGTTCAGAAAGACGTAAGTTACAGCAGTTATTCTAAGATGAAGAGGCTTGGTCAGGATAGAGTAGCATGGAGAACTGCATAAAACCAGTCTTCGGATTGAAGACCACAACTACAACATTATAGTGCTATCTTCTTCTGTGAAATAGTTTTGAAAAAATACGTTCAGTATTTCGGCCGGTTCTGTGTCGTCCTTCGTTTCAATGCCATTATAGTCGCAAATGGCCAGGACAGATGGCTTCGATCCGTTTACTGATTTACCGCAAGACCAAAAGTTATTAGGGTTTTCTGTCTTTACTAACAGTTTGAACTTCATAGGTAAAATGGCGTTGCCGGATGGGGCATAACAAAAGGTCAAGGTTAGCTCTGAAGTTACAGCGGGCTAGCAGTCTAGCTTCCAGGTCAGTAAACACGCCGTACATCAAGCAAATCCGCGCCGGCACCACTCGTGACGCATGAGATTGAGCGCTAGCTTACCGTCCTCACGACTCGCTCGCCATGCGAGTCCGTTGGCCAGGAACTAATTGACATACAGTCGCTGTGGCCGGTGTTGATTTAGATAGCCTCGATACGCTGCTGCGAAGCTGAAGGATAAACAGACGAGGGCAGAGAGACTAGTAAACAATTGGTCTGTAAAGCAAATACTGTGCGACAGCGACGCGCTCGCTGTGTAATGGATAATGGGGACCGGGTTGCAATGCCATATGAATTACATACAGTGGTTTCCATAAATCAAGAGCGCATTACAAAAATAGCGACTCGAAATGTTATGCGTTGAGTGAGATGAAACTTAACAAATGTACAGAATGTAGGATACAGTACAGAAATAAAAATCAATGAAAACAGTTTATTTCAGAACATCGTTCGTCAGTGAAATATGTTGCATGCATCTGCTGCTGAGACAAAACAGTATGAATATTAAGCTTAATTGCGTGTTGGTCCACCGTCGAAACTCAATACAGTCGGGTGACAGTTTCTGTCCCTGAAGCAGGACCCTGGAGAAGAGCGTCTAGTCTTGAGTTGTAACGAGCTTCTAACAAGGAACAAGTTTTTTCATTTACTGTGAGAGTTTTAGACCTTTTTGAGTCATCAGCCTTGCGACTGGTTTGAGACTTCTCTAGGTCAGGAATGCCCTTCTCGCTAGTCTGCTTTTGATGCCCCCCTTGCTGCGTCCGTCAATGGTTATTCTGCTACCTACGTGGCAGAATTCCTTAACTTCATCTACTTCGTGACCATCAATCCTGATGTTAAGTTTCTCACTATTATCATATCTGCTACTTCTCATTACTTTCGTCTTTCTTCGATTTATTCTCAGTCCATATTCTGTACTCATTCTCTGTTCATTCCACTCAGCAGATCATATGATTCTTCTTCATTTTTACTCAGGATAGCAATGTCATCAGCGAATCGTATCATTAATATTCTTGCACCTTGCATTTTAATACCACTCCTGAACCTTTCTTTTATTTCCATCTTTGCATCTCACACAATTTCAATTACGAGCACTCCGTCCTTGGTCGTCGACTTTTATTATTCTCTCTTGACTCTTGTACATATTGTATATTACCCGTCTCTCTCTCTATAGCTTACGCCTATTTTTCACAGAATTTCGAACATCTTGTACCATTTTACACTGTCGAACGCTTGTTCCAGGACAACAAATCCTATGAAAGTGTCTTGATTTTTCTTTACTCTTGCTTCCATTATCAACCGCAGCGTCAGAACTTGAAACATCCCATTAGAAAAATTAATGAATTATTCTGCTGATAAACCTCTTACTTTATTTGATTTTCAAACAGCTGAGCAGAACTAAGCGTACTCAGACATTTCTCTCTTTACTTATTCTGATCAACACTAAACTGACACACAATATTTTTAGCGCAACGCAATCTGACTTTCAATAATTCCTACAAAAGAATGGCCCTGACTAACAACAACCTATACCTTTCATGAATCACTACCTCACAAAAATCTTCGTTACTCGAACTACTGCAATACAGCGAGCACCAATAGTGCCATCTAAACAAAAGATTATAACTTCTGAAGGCACTAACTACTGATAAGCATAGTTAGATAGTTAGCAAATGAAAGATTTTGATAGAGAACAAACAATGTATTTACCTTAATAATATTCAAAAATCATCTTATATATATATATATATATATATATATATATATATATATATATATATATATATATATATATATATATATAGCAGTCATGATATACAGTATTACAAATTTACTCTTTCTGATGGACACATGTCCAGATCGTCCGCTCTCAAAATTCTGCCATCTCTCTCCCCGCATCCACCACTGCGCAATGCTACTCACTGTTCACATCCAACTGCCCAACACTACAGTAACAAATATTCCAAGAATGCAAACCAGCCACAGACTGCACACAGCACAGTCAGTGATTTTCACGTGGCGTTAGCAACATAAAAACCTAAACAGCCTACTTACAAACTGCCTCTTTGATGTCTTCACCTTTCGTAAACGCAAACTGATCGTCATCATTTTACTTTAAATTCTTAAATATCTTCAGAGCACATTTTGGGGTTTGCTCATTCTTCTTATTTACACATTGCGTGCATCCCAACTTCAGGAAAGCCACAGTCGGGCAATTTTCTTTTTGCAGGAATCTGTCTGTTGTGTGTCAGTTAGTGCACACTGCTTTGTTTTTATTTTCTCAAATCTCATGCATTTTTTAGACGGTATGGTATGGATAGGGACTGTGCCTGTTGTGTGTGCAGACGCACGGGGAATTGGTCGTTTTCCGTAAACAGTTGGAAGCTACGTTGACCGCAGCCAGCAGTCTTCTGGTAGTTGCTCAAAGCTGCGGCGACATCGAGGCACCAGATGCGAGACCTGCAAAACTTTCGGTGCCATGGGAATCCTCTAGCGACCTGGTTGTCGCTGCGACTTCCGATAAACAACATCTGAATCTGTTTAAACTCGAGAGTGAGTGGCAGACAATGGTGGTTTCCCGTGTCTCTGGGCGGTGAAATTGGGAAATGGCTACACAGCTGGCTCCCTCCGGCTGAGGAACTGGTACGTAGTGCTGTCCGGTGTTGATAGCACCTCTGAGCCAGGACAGGACGTCTCTCTCGTTGCACCAGTGGTCGATTTTCCTACCCATTCCGGACAAGGGCAGACGGCGGGTATCACAGTCACTGGGAGCTCCAGTGTAAGGCGGGTAATGGAGACCCTCAGGGACGTTGCGGTGGGTCGGAAGGAATACCAGTATGCACTTGGTATGTTTGTCAGGGAGTATTGGCCAAGATGTGGAGGAGGCTCTGCCAGCTGCTATCGAGCGCGCGGGTTGCAACCGGATGCAAAGCGCCACTCGTGTCAGCACAAAAGACGACTGCCACTTATGTTCGGAGGTCATCATCCGTCCCTATAGGCTGGTGGCTGATTTGGTGAAGATCACTATTTGTAGCATTGTAACCAGGATCGATCGCAGTCCTCTGGTTTGTAGCAGAGTGGAAAGTCTAAATAAGACGCTCAGATGACTGTGTGATGATGCAAATTTCTCGACCTCCGCTATCAAGTGGAGAACTGTAGCGCTCCCCTATACAGGTCAGGCGTCCATTACACGCGGGAAGCGTCTATTAGGATAGAGGAGTATTCATGGCGTGCACATAGGTTTTTTTAAGTTAGAGGTTTCCCTTGCCTCTTAGAATCAGAGATAAATTGACTGACGAAATCGAAGATAAATGAGTCACACTATTTTCAGACAATGCTAGTTCCTACAGATGGGAAATATAAAGGTTAATCTGACAGTAAACTGCAGGAGCGTTCATGATAAGGTTCCATAATTAGTATTACTTACTGAAGGTTATAATGCCTGGATAGTATTACAAAGAGAAAGTTCGTTGAAACCGGAACTGGAATGCTGAATTCAGAAGTTCAGATTGTAATATTTATCCTAAAGATAAGTTAGTTGACAATGGCGGTGGCGTATTTCTTGCAGTAAAGAATTCGATAACACCCAGCGAGGTTAGCACGGATAGCGAAGGTGAATTAATCTGGCTGAAGTTTGGCATCAAAGGTAGGTCAAAAATGGTAACTTTTGCAGACCACTTGCGTCAGAAGCTATAGTGGCAGATCGTTTCAGAGAGAACTCGCAGAATATCATGAATAGGTTTCCTGATCATGCTGTTGTAATAACGGGTGACTTCAACGTGCCAGGAATAGACTGAGACAGTCACGCTATCAAATGCCTTTGAGACAGGAATTCATGTAACAATCTTTTCAATGTCTTGTCCGAAAATTACTTTGAGCAGATAGAGAACTAACTAGTAAAGGTAACGTCTTAAACACCCTGGCAACAAAAAGACCTGAACATCAGGAGTCAATTAATGCAGCGGATTTACCGGTGATCATAACGCGTTTTACAAGGAATGTTAAGAATGGTAGGAAAATATTTTTGCTTAGAAAGAGTGACAGGATACAGACCGCAGAGCGTATGAGTAGTCAACCAGTGGTCAAGACGTGGAGCACAAATGAAAAATTCTGAAGTATCATTCAAATGCCTAACACAAGTACATTTCGAATGAGGTCTTATAGGATGGGAAAGACCCACTGTAGTTTAATAGTCATGTTAGAAAACTGCTACGTAAAGAAAGAGAGTTTCATCGCAGAGGGGACTGAAAATATAGCTAACAATGGAGTGAATATGAGCGTAAGCAGAACAGTGAGAGAAGCATTTAATACTTTCAAAGTAAAACAAACCTAAGAGGATTTGGTCTTACATTAAGTCAGTGACCGGTTCGAAATCATTTGTTCATTCACTCGGTCACCACACTGACACCGAAACTGAAAACTACAGACTGAAGGCGGAAATACTGAGTTCAGTCGTCCGAAATTGTTTCACCACGGAAGATCGTAACACGGTCACTCGTTAAATTCATCGTACGACCTTCAGAATGGCAGATATGGAGATGCTTGATCGCGGAAGAGAAAAACTACTATAATCGCTTTGTAGTGGAAAGGCGTCAGGAACGGATGAGGAACTTCTGCGACTCTACGGAAATTACGCGAAAGAACTTGCTCCCCTTCTAGCGAAAGTTTGTCGTAGGTCGCTGAAGCACCGAATTGTACTTAGCGGTTGGAGCAAAGCACAGTCATTTCCGATTGTAAGTGGGGTCATCCGCCGGATGCACATATTTATAGGCCTACATCGTTGACGTCAATCTGCTGTAGAATTATGGAGCACGTTTTATGTTTTCATTTTTGCAGAACGAAAAGCTCCTCTTTCAAAAAATCAGCACGGATACGCACACAGAGATCTTGCGGAACTCAGCTCGCTCTGTTCCTCCATGAGGCCCACAATGATGTACACTCCTGGAAATTGAAATAAGAACACCGTGAATTCATTGTCCCAGGAAGGGGAAACTTTATTGACACATTCCTGGGGTCAGATACATCACATGATCACACTGACAGAACCACAGGCACATAGACACAGGCAATAGAGCATGCACAATGTCGGCACTAGTACAGTGTATATCCACCTTTCGCAGCAATGCAGGCTGCTATTCTCCCATGGAGACGATCGTAGAGATGCTGGATGTAGTCCTGTGGAACGGCTTGCCATGCCATTTCCACCTGGCGCCTCAGTTGGACCAGCGTTCGTGCTGGACGTGCACACCGCGTGAGACGACGCTTCATCCAGTCCCAAACATGCTCAATGGGGGACAGATACGAAGATCTTGCTGGCCAGGGTAGTTGACTTACACCTTCTAGAGCACGTTGGGTGGCACGGGATACATGCGGACGTGCATTGTCCTGTTGGAACAGCAAGTTCCCTTGCCGGTCTAGGAATGGTAGAACGATGGGTTCGATGACGGTTTGGATGTACCGTGCACCCTCGACGATCACCAGAGGTGTACGGCCAGTGTAGGAGATCGCTCCCCACACCATGATGCCGGGTATTGGCCCTGTGTGCCTGGGTCGTATGCAGTCCTGATTGTGGCGCTCACCTGCACGGCGCCAAACACGCATACGACCATCATTGGCACCAAGGCAGAAGCGACTCTCATCGCTGAAGACGACACGTCTCCATTCGTCCCTCCATTCACGCCTGTCGCGACACCACTGGAGGCGGGCTGCACGATGTTGGGGCGTGAGCGGAAGACGGCCTAACGGTGTGTGGGACCGTAGCCCAGCTTCATGGAGACGGTTGCGAATGATCCTCGCCGATACCCCAGGAGCAACAGTGTCCCTAATTTGCTGGGAAGTGGCGGTGCGGTCCTCTACGGCACTGCGTAGGATCCTACGGTCTTGGCGTGCATCCGTGCGTCGCTGCGGTCTGGTCCCAGGTCGACGGGCACGTGCACCTTCCGCCGACCACTGGCGACAACATCGATGTACTGTGGATACCTCACGCCCCACGTGTTGAGCAATTCGGCGGTACGTCCACCCGGCCTCCCGCATGCCCACTATACGCCCTCGCTCAAAGTCCGTCAACTGCACATACGGTTCACGTCCACGCTGTCGCGGCATGCTACCAGTGTTAAAGACTGCGATGGAGCTCCGTATGCCACGGCAAACTGGCTGACACTGACGGCGGCGGTGCACAAATGCTGCGGAGCTAGCGCCATCCGACGGCCAACACCGCGGTTCCTGGTATGTCTGCTGTGCCGTGCGTGTGATCATTGCTTGTACAGCCCTCTCGCAGTGTCCGGAGCAAGTATGGTGGTTCTGACACACCGGTGTCAATGTGTTCTTTTTTCCATTTCCAGGAGTGTATATATTGGTGCTCAGGTCGATGCCGTGTTCCTTGACTTCACGGGGGAGCTACCGTTTAGTGAAAAAAAAAGCAAGGGTTTGTTATTGGAACAGATCTGCGACTGGACTGAAGACCTCCTTCCATGCAAAACTTAACACGTCGCTCTCAACGGAACAAAAGCGATAGATGTAATTTTACAGTACTCGAAGAAAGTGAGATAGGACAATACTGTTTACAATGTGTATAGATGATATAGTAGAGTGCGTCGGAAACCTTTAAGGCTCTTCGCAGATGATGTGGTTGCCTGTAAGAAAGTAGCAATGTAAGAAGACAGTAGTGATCTGAGGAACGACCTACAGGAGAGTGATGAATGGTACAGCGACTCGTAGTTGACCCCGAAAGTAAATAAATGTAGCGTACTGTTCATAAATAGGAGAAGTAATCCACTTCTGTACAATCTCTGTGTTGTTGACAAACTGCTGAAGACAGCAACTATCGTAAAAAATCTAGCATGGTGACGTTACGTAGAATGACCACGTCAAACAAACAGTAGGAAAAGCAGATGGCAGGCTGAGATTAATAGAAAAAATTTCAACGAAATACAATTCATCCGCCAAGAAGTGAAGTACAGAACACTTCTTCGACCGATTCTTGAGTACTGTTCATCAGTCATGGACCCCTACAAGGATGGATTACAGGAAGAGACAGACAAAATCCAACGAAGAGCGGCGCGTTTCGTCACGGGATCTTTTAGCCGGCGTGAAAGCGTTAAAAAGGTGCTCAGCAAAACGCCAGTGCAGGCGCTACAAGAGAGACGTTGTGTATCACACACAGGTTTACTCTTGAAATGTCAGGAGAATGATTTCGGGAAAGAGTCGTAGAACATAATACTTCCTCCCACATACGCTCTGCCAAATGACCACAACGAGAAATTTCTAGAAACTAGAGATAATATAGTGGCCTACCGCCAATCATTCTTCCCCCGTATCATTCGCGAATGGGGATTAGTTCGTGGTGCCAGAAGTACCCTCTGTCACACAGTCACGTGGCTTGCGGGGTGTCGCTGCAGATGTAGATACAGCCACGATTCAGCACGGTGTGGGTTCGACACGTCGTCGGTCAAAACTGCAGATGTCTACGCACAGGTCACTCAATCGCCGTAAATTACGCGTTATTGGTTTATCGGCGCGGACCTAACACCCGACAGTGTCCCAGGTGGTGTAAGTAGGCTGTTTAGGTTCTTATATTGGTAACTCCGCCGCCACGTAGCGCTCTGTATGAAAATCACTGGCTGTGCTGTGTGCAGCCTGTGGCTGGTTTGCATTGTTGTCTACCATTGTAGCGTTGGGCAGTTGGCTGTTAGCGGCGCGTAGCGTTGCGCAGTTGGAGGTGAGCCGCCAGCAGTGGTGGACGTGGGGAGAGAGATGGCGGAGTTTTGAAATTTGTAAGAATGGATGTCATGAACTGATATATGTATTATGACTAATAAGGTAAATACATTGTTTGTTCTCTATTAAAATCTTCCATTCGCTAACTATGCCTATCAGTAGTTAGTGCCTTCCGTAGTTTGAATCTTTTACTTAGCTGGCAGTAGTGGCGCTCGCTGTATTGCAGTAGTTCGAGTAACGAAGATTTTTGGTGAGGTAAGTGATTTGTGAAAGGTATAGGTTAATGTTAGTCAGGGCCATTCTTTTGTAGGGATTATTGAAAGTCAGATTGCGTTGCGCTAAAAATATTGTGTGTCAGTTTAAGCAAAATCATGTACAATTTTTCTAAGGGGACGTTTCAGTGTGTTCCATCGTGTTCAGAACTTGCGAATAGGATGATCAAGATATCAGCTGAGTTTCCTGTCATGTTCCTCAACCCTCTGTAGCACGATTGTCACGGGCTGTTATCCTGCTGGAAATTGCTATTGCTGTCGGAGAAGATGTCATGCATGAAGGGCTGCAGGTAGCCCACAGTATTGGTGCAGGCCACAGCTGCTGTGATCGCTTTGATTACTACCAGAATTCCGATGGAAGACCATATGAATGCCCTCCGTAGCAGAACACTGCCAGACTACGTCCTTCATACGGTGCATGTTTCAAGCAACCGGTCGCCTGGATGGCGAAGTATTTTGACACGACCATCGATCTGGTGTAACAACAAATGCGATTCAGCCGAGCACACGACACTTTTATATTGATCTAGGGTCCAGACTAGATGATTACGTGCCAACTTCATTTGTTCATTGATGATTTCGTTAGGTCAACATAAGAACACGTAGGGGTAGTCCCTTGCAGAGCCCTATTTTCAGCAATGTACACTGCATGGTAGGTTCGGGAACATTTGTACCTGCACTATTGTTGTATTTTGTCGTAACATCTGCCACAGATCGCCGCCTGTCCTGTTTTACAGAGCGGGCAAGCCACCGACGTCCACGTTCTGCGATCATGTGTGGCCGTCCAACACCTTGTCGCTTGTCGCCTGCCGCCTTTTGTCAACCATTTTCCAGTAGGTTTTCACTGCAGTAACCTACGCAGAGTTTCGGATATACTCTTTCCCAGGCGCAGGACGATAACATTCAGTCCTTTGTCATTTTCGGCGTATTTATCCATTTTCAGCAAGCATAGTCGATAGAATAATTCCCATTCTTCTCTGCTCTACTTACGTATGTTCCTTACCGTGACACGCGCATACAGCGTTACGGCATTCTATCTCGCGATGAGCAGTGTTCATAATGTTTTATATATGTGCAGACTGAAGCAACGAATGAAATTTTGTACCAAGGCCACCATGTGAAGCCGGGCCTCCTGCTCGCTAGGCAGATGCGCTAACCACACTTGAGTCAGCTCATACATACGTCATAGATGTCTGAGACTAACCCCAAGTTCCTTGAACCATATAGTTTTATTGGATCATAATGCTGTGTCTTATCAGTGTATGCCGGTTTAGTGCAACACACATACGGCTCACACAGGCAAACGTCTGGGGAAGACACATGCGAACAGTAACATTTCCACTTTTGGCACATCAAAACTCTGAATATCACTGCTGTAAAAAAAAGTAGTATCACTCGGAAGCATGGAGAACATGCACCATGTCGGATTTTACACCGCTATTGCGAGACTGAGCTGGCCACTCAACACGCTGAATTGTTTGTTATTGCACCGCGTTGTGGAGGAGTGCTATCTTCTGTTCCACGCAGAGGCGTATGAAAATCACTGGCTGTGCTGTGTGCAGTCCGTGGCTGGTTGGCATTGTTCGAATATTCGCTATTGTAGTGTTGAGCAGTTGGATGTTAACAGCGCGTAGCGTTGTGCAGTTGAAGGTCAGCCGCCAGCAGTGGTGGATGTGGAGAGAGATGCCAGAGTTTTGAGCGTACTATCTGGACGTATGTCCATCAGAAAAAGGAAATTTGTTTAACTGGATGTCACAAAATTATATATAATGACTTTTGAACGCTATTAAGGTAAATACATAGTTTGTTCTCTATCAAAATCTTTCATTTGCTAACTATGCCTATCAGTTGTTAGTGCCTTCAGTAGTTAGAATCTTTTATTTAGCTGGCAGTATTGGCGCTCGCTGTATTGGAGTAGTTCGAGTAACGAAGATTTTTGTGAGGCAAGTGATTCATGAAAGGTATAGATTATTGTTAGGGTCATTCTTTTGTAGGGATTATTGAAAGTCAGACAGCGTTGCGCTAAACTATTGTGTGTCAGTTTAGTGATGATCAGAATAAGTAAAGAGAGAAATGTCTGAGTACGCTCAGTTTTGCTCAGCTGTTTCAAAATCAAACAACGTAAGAGTTTTCCAGCACAGTCATTCATAATTATTCAAAGGGCACATTACGCAGAGTACCGATTATTGCTGCTTTTGTTATTTTTATACTAGTTACTTCTAGCAGTATTTACAACTATCAGTTGTTTTTGCTACCGAATTGTCCAGTCGGGGGTACATTTCATTCTGATCAGATCCCTTAAGGTAGGCAACTGACAGTGTCGCGTTGCTCTCCATCCTAGTCGTGTGACATCGCCACCCATTTTCAAATTTTTTCTTGATTTTTTTCGGTTTCTTGTGGTTCTATAGTTAAATCTCCGAAAAATGCTTTGACGTGTTTAACTATTTTCAATTGGTTTGGCAGACTTGCAAGTACAATCTGGTGGGCAGTACCAGGCTAGCTCTTGCTGAATACTGGTTAACTGCAACAGCATGTGTGCGGCATGTGGAGCACGTTAAGGGAAATAAAAATCCATTTATTTGTGCACTCTGTAGAGCCCCCTGGCAATCGGTGGTTATTTCCGTAGGAGTACGAAAATACTTGTTTCAGCGGAGTATATATCCTGCCTGGTAATGTCATCGTCTGCTAAGACCTACTGGAGTCCGAGACAAGGTTACAAACTTACAGGTTACCTACAGCGATAGCCCGTAGCCCCAAGATAACAAGAACTGTGAGCGAATAGTATAACAGTTGCAGGTAAATACTTATACTCATCTACTGACCGTTATTTCCGTATGGTAATTCTACATAGTTACACAGCATGAAACCGAAGTACACATTTCGATAAACAGATGAAGTTCAGTCCGACAATTATTCCGTTGAACTATAGGACAGCTTGCAGATTGTCCATCCCAGTGCTTTGTTTGTTTATCCGTGGTGAGAGCTCGTATTACGCGAAAGAGTTGTACGCACATATGAAAACAGATGGCGCCAGTCGCTATTGTCGGTTACTAAAATAACTGATAGTAAGAGATGAGCGGTTATTACAATAACTGTTTCTTCTCAGTAACCGGTTATTTCTTTCAGTTAAGCTACTTTTTTTGCCACCTCTACGAGGTAATGTGTTCGCAGCCACAGATACTGGCACTTCTGCGTGCATCCATCTCAAACACATCTGGTCGATTACTAAGATCCATATCAAAAGACGTCAGCTGTCGATTCGAGAGCTAAACAGTGAATGCTCCCCTATTCTTCTGTAGCTAAGAGTAAACGTTAACGCGTCCACTTTAGATGCAACCTCTTACGCCTAACGGTGATCTTGTATTGTATTATATGGAACTGGGGACATAGAAACGACGGAGCGGCGTCGTCCCCGCAGTAGCCGTCAATGGTTCACAACCCTTCAACAGGCTGCAGCAGTCCAGTCACCCTACCACCGCCCCACACCTAACCCAGGGTTATTGTGCGGTTCAGCCCCCAGTGGACCCTCTCCACCCTCCCCCCGGGAACGTCTCACACCAGACGAGTGTAACCTCAATGTTTGCGTGGTAGAGTAATCATGGTGTACGCATACGTGGAGACAGTGTTGGCGCAGCGATCGCCGACATAGCGTCACTGAGGCGGAATAAGAGGAACCAGCCCGCATTCGCCGAGACAGATGAAAAACCGCCCTAAAACCGTCCACAGACTGTCAGGCACACCGCACCTCGAAACTAATCCGCCTGGCGGATTCGTGCCAGGGACCGGCAAGACTTGCCGCCAGAAAAGCAGTGCGTTAAATCGCGCAGCTAACCGGGCGGGCTACGGTGATCTTATACAGCAAGTTCTAGCCTTGAAATGGAGGAGGATCCTAATCTGAGTAAGTTACGATACAGAACTGAAACTTACCGGCAGATTAAAACTGTGTTCCGGACCGAGACTCGAACTCGGGACCTTTGCCTTTCGCGGGCAAGATCCCGAGTTCGAGCCTCGGACCGGCACACAGTTTTAATCTGCCAGGAAGTTCTGTATCGCACGATACAGAACTAATGGTCAGAAATGAATACTCAGTTCTGAATGGACGTACACAACCAACAACTTAACTACGATTATTGCACTTGGCATCCCGTGAAATATCTTCAATAGTGCAGCGCGGTGTTATCCGTAATCATGAATACCCAAGAGAGTGGAAAACGGAAGAAGATGTCGCGAAATTGGTCATATTCAGGTGAAAAAGATATTACATTCAAAGTTCTACAGTTTTGACAGGAATGAAGAAGGCAGAATCAGTTAATGATACATTTACAGAAACCTATCTTGCGGGTGGTAGCGAAGGCGAAAAGAACAGAATAAAATACATTTTTAAACTGTTAACGAAAGCGGGGAAACAGTTAAAATTAGTTTCTCTGAATGACTTAGATAAAGCACTTAGTCGTAAAAAAAATTTAGTGCGTTATGAGCAGAAGAAAGAACGTCCACCGCTGAGAAAGTTGCTTATATTTTCAAAAACTGAGATAAATTTCCAGGGTGAATGGAACCACCTATCGTTGGACCTTCTCTTTTAATAAACCTAGTTTATGAGGGTCCCAGACGTGCCAACAAAACTCAAGAAGCTGAAAAAAAATGTTTTGTACGCCACTTCCTTTGTGAATCAATTACATTCCCTTAAGATTCTCCCAATGAATCTCAGGCTGGCATCTGCTTTTCCTGCTATTTGCTTTATGTGCCCGTTTCACTTTATGACTGCTCCGGATGATTACTAATGGTATTTTAGGCTACTTAGTGTTTCCAGCGATTTGCTTGTTCTATGTATGCGTATGTACGGCATTAAAAGGTTTTCCCGGGTTGTGTGAGCCAAGACGACAATTATTCCAGTGGATTGTTCGAAATGGTAATTTGAATTGCTTTACTACAGCAAACATATTAGTCGCGAGAGAATCCAGCAACTATGCTTATTTATAAAGATTTATATGTTGTTTGTTTAGATTTGTAAGAACCGTATACAGGAAGCAGACAGTACATTAAATCATGTGAACGACAACAGTAACAATGCATTTTTTAAAAACTTCGAAGTCTTCTTCCAGTCATCTCCCTCGATGCAAAGCCTGTATGACTAACAATCCCACTCACTGATTAGAGACAGCGGCTGCGCAACGGCTATAGGGCTGGACAAAAATTATCGATACATCAAAATACCGGTATTTATTCATATTAATATCGGTATCTAAATTAACAACGTGTCGATTAATCGATATTTAATGCTGAATATCGAAATTATATTTTTTATTGTCTGTGTTTCCTTTACCTCATAGGTACTATAGTTCTCATTGGTAGATGTCTTGCCCATTCCAGTTATTACCAATCATTGCAGTCTAACAGTAAATGTCTCATGATGGGCTTAATTTAATTTCATATTCATTACTACAAATGAGCACCAGGTTTGAACATGAACGTATCTAGACTAGTACATTCATGAAAGTATGTTACTTCCATGTGTCATTTCTACCACTGGAAATGATAGGTAGGAGATGCAAAACGAACACGTTTGGTGACAGCACTGTATGAGAATGATGGAAATCATCACTCGCCGCTCCCAGCTATGAAGCAGAATGTGATCGCTCTTCACCCCCTGAGTGTCTCGGTTAAGAAAAGATAGACACGCTGTAAGAATAATGTAGACAAGGCACACACATTACTGTACAGCCGTTTGGTGAAAAAGGTCTCTTGTTGTCTGAAAGGTCTATAATAAGGACAGTATTTCATGCGCAGGACACGTACGAGAAGTGTTTCACTCCCGAGACTTCTCTCGCGTAAGGATGGTCTGAATATTTGACATAAAAATATCGATACTCATGTCCCGGTAACGTCTATTATAAATATCGATTCGATCTATATTGACATATTTAAAAAAATTCCCATTCGTAATCGGCTCACACACCGACGTAGCAACAAGACGCCACGCAGACTGGCTTCCGTACACAGAGTAAAACCTGCTCGTTGTACAGTAGAACGCCATCAAACAAGAACATACAGTTAACAGTAAGTATCGCATTACAGTTCCTTCATATAACTTTAATTTTATAATTTCATTGTTCTCTACCTTTCGTAGTTTTATACTTTCTGTATTTTACAACTTTAATATTTTAAGATATAAATTTAATTTTAATTAATTCACATAGGTTTCATAATTTTACTATTTCTTACACTTCTATACTCCCACCCTTCGGCATTCTTAATATTTTAACATCAACTCTGTTTTACGGAATGTTTACTTTTTATAATTTTAGCATTGCACTATATCTTCTGCACAAGTCACTATAGCGTTTCACATGGTTTTCTTGATCATTTCTTCATGTGGTTCTCTCCCATGAGGCACCGCCTTATCGTAGCACTGTTCGTTTGGGTGGGAGAGTGTGTGCTCCAAGGAAGCTGAGAGCTATATCGGCGGTAGCGTAGCTACTGGCAGGTCCAACCTAGCCGGGCAGGTCTCAGCAGAGGAGCCAGACAATGTGTGCCTCACAACGACCCGTCTTATATCCTATATCCTATATATCCTATTCCCTACCCTCTTCTCAGTTACCATTCATTTTCTTCCTCTAATTACCTTATCACACCACTGCCTTGTGGTTGGTCTCGAGAGGGATGAAGGCTAAGGGAGAAATCCCTGAAATAAAATCTGGAGTGGGGCCCCAAAGGCGGTTGGAAGGCGTACTACGTCCTCTTTCGGCAGCTCCTGCAACCGGAGTGATACCAGACGTATTGGCTTGCCTTTCCTCTGGATATTATCATTTAGGTCGAGAGGGAGCCCGTGATGATTGGGCAACTCACGAGTCTTCATATTTATCGCTCAGGCTTGTAGCATCCTGGAGAGGACACTTGAGCGACGTCCAAGGACTTCGGCACAACACGGGAAGAGGCAGTTACCGGTTATAAGCTCTGTCTGATTGGCGTAAGACTCGAGTGCCAGGGGCCACTTCCGACGATGGGAGAGATCATTGCATCTCATTGCACAGCAACCGCCCGCCTCAAGCTGGGCTGTCCCCAGCCAATAAGGTGCTGTCCCGCCACTATCCGCCTGCTTCACGGGGTGTGTGGAGCTTAGAAGTAATCTTTGACAAGCGGGTTGATATAGTACACCTACCAACAATAAAGTGAAATAATAAAGAAATCACTATTTCGTATTGCCACCTGGAATGTTAGGACCATGTGTCCAAGGTTCATTGACGATGCCCAAGAAGTTGATTTCATGCGTAAGACTGCCGTAATTGGCAGAGAGCTCCATCGTTTCAATGTTGACATCGCGGGACTGCAGGAGACGTGGCTTCCAGATGCGGGCTCTGTCAGGGAGGATAATTACACATTCTTCTGGCAGGGGAAGTCTCAAGACGATCCAAGATTTCGTGGTTTAGGATTTGCTGTTAAAAACACCCTCCTGGACTGTACTGGGCCACCATCCGGTGGAACAGAGCGAATTATTGCTTTGAAAATATGCTCCTCAAGTGGCACTACTGTCAACATCCTAAATGTGTACGCTCCCACCTTATCATCCAGCCTGTAATAGAAGGATCTGTTTTATGATTTACTCAGCGACAGAATAGCCAAGGTACCTAGCACCGAGACACTGTATATACTAGGCGACTTTAATGCCAGAGTTGGATCAGATAATGACATATGGCTCAATTGCCTGGGACATCATTGGGTGGGAAAAATGAATGAAAATGGCCAGAGACTGCTTGATGTTTGCTGCTTTTATGGACTCTGTATTAGAAACACATATTTCCAGCTTAAGGATCAGCACAAGGTGTCTTGGAGACACCCGCGCTCTCATCACTGCCATCAACTTGACTTAGTCATAGCTGGGCGTACTGGTCTCAAAAATGTGCTACTGACACGAAGTTATCGTAGTGCTGATTGCAACACTGACCACGCCCTGGTGGCGTGCACATTGAGGCTTACACCTAAGAAATGTCACCACGCTAAACCGAGAGGTCATCCCCGTATCAACACAGATCATGTCCATGACCCACAAAGAAAGCAGGATTTTGCCATTAATTTTGAAAGTGCTTTCCCAGGAAACGTGCAAGCAGAAAGGAATGTTGATAGGAAATGGGCAAAACTCTCGGGTGCAATCTACAACTCAGCAGTACTGGCCTACGGAATAAAATGAAAAAGAAATAAGGACTTGTACGAGCAAAATTTGGAAGAAATGGAACCAGTCACTGAGGCTAAACGGAAAGCCCTGCTTGCTTACAAAAGAAACCGAAATGAAAGAACTCGAGATGATCTACGAAAAGCAAAGAACAGGGCCTAATAACATCTATGAGATGCGCAAATAACTACTAGCTGAATTTATGTGCAGGTATACAGAAAGCGGCCGATTCTGGGGATGCTAAGGCAATGTACGATGGTGTTAAGAAAGCAATTGGACCAACTGTCAGAAAAACATCTCCTCTGAAGTCCAAGACGGGTGAAGTCATTACTGATGAAGGCAAACAAATGGAACGCTGGGTTGAACACTGCCTCGACTTGTATGCAGCCGAGAATGAAGTTAGCAAGGATGCATGTGACGCCATCAAACAAATGCCAGTTATCGAAGAACTAGATGCAATGCCTACTATGGAAGAACTTCGTAGAGAGATAGATTCTCTTGCTAACGGAAAGGCCCCAGCTGAAGCAGGGATCCCTGCAGAGGTTATTAAGTATAACAAGTCTGTTCTTCTCAAACATTTGTATTCACTTATCACAACCAGCTGGGTAAAGTTATGTCCCGATGAGTAAGCGGAATTCGAGGATAGTTATTCTATATAAACAGAAAAGGAACAGAAGTGACTGTAACAATCACCGAGACATTTCATTCCTAAGTGTAGCCGGGAAACCTTATGCAAGAGTCAACCTAATGCGATTACAAATATTAGCTTCCAGAATCTCAGTGTGACTTCAGGCCCGGCCGATCAACCGTAGGTATGATCTTCTACTTAAGACAGCTACAAGATGAATGTCGTGAGCAGCAGAGGCCACTTTATATTGTTTTCATTGACCTTGTTAAAGCGTTTGATTCAGTGAGCAGAAATGGGCTTTTCAAACTGTTGCAGAAGGTTGGATGTGCACCTAAACTACTACAGACAATTGTCTCTTTCCATGAGAAAACACAACCAACAATCTGCTTCAACGGTTAAACATCAGAAGCATTCCCTGTTAATAGTGGTGTGAAACGGGGGTGTGTGTTAGCTCCTAAATTATTTGGGATTTTCTTTTCCCTTCTGCTCAGATTTGCCTTTGAAGACTGTGAGGAGGGAGGGTATCTACATACGCGGTCTGATGGAAATCTTTTCAACATTGCTAGCCTCAAGGCCAAGAGCAAAGTAAATACAGTTGTTATCCGTGAGCTGTTATATGCGGACGATGCAGCTCTAGTAGCGAACACAGAAGATGAGCTGCAGTATATAATCAACAAATTATCAAATGCCTGTGAAAAATTTGGTCTACTCATCAGCCTTCAAAAGACTAAGATCATGGCGCAGAGCACTACCAACCTTCCACCCATCAGCATTGATGGCAATCCTCTCCAGGTAGTTGATGACTTTACCTACTTGGGATCCACAATATGTAGCAACTTGTCCATGGACACTGAAATTACTAACAGAATCGCAAAGGCATCATCTGTCATGGCAAGATTTAAAAACAGAGTATGGAATAACGGACTGCTTATCACAAAAAGTAAATTAAAAGTCTACAACGCTTCTGTTATAAGCACCCTTTTCTATAGCTATGAGACATGGACAACTCTTTCTAGGCATGAATCTCGACTTAACAGCTTCCATCTCCGCTGTCTCCGGAAGAACCTTCAGATCTCTTGGAGAGATAGAGTACCCAACACCGAAATCTTTCATCGTGCAAGCACAACCAGCATCTTTGCACTCCTGAGTCATCGACGTCTAAGACGGTTGGGACATGTCAGGCGCATGGATCCTGAACAGATACCGAAACAGCTGCTGTACGGCGAACTTCAGGAAGGTGTGAGGCCAATGGGACGACCGCATCTTCGTTTCAATGACGTCTGCAAGAGAGACCTGACCCAGACCAGAATCAATCCAAGTCGCTGGGAAAGCATTGCAGATGACAGTGCCAAGTGGCGAGTAACTGTGCGCAACGGCGTCAAGCTCTCAGAGGACGAACGCACACAGGAACAAATCAGGAAGAGGACAAAGCGAAGAGAGTGGCTTCTGTTCGAAGTCCCTCAAATTCCACATGTCCAAACTGCAGTAGGGACGGCCACTGTCGAGAGGGACTTTTTAGCAACAGCAGACGCTGCAGACTCTGAACCAAGCGTGCTACACCATCATCCCTCAAGGACGGACGGATGCCATTATTATTATTATTATTATTATTATTATTATTATTATTATTCATGTGGAGCAGCACCCGAATATTTGTTAACGGACGTTTTGAAGTTCTACATTTCATCTGTTTCTCAAAACCATTCAGTTTATTAAACATTGCACAGCTGGCCAATTTCCGCCTTAAAGAACATTTCCAAGTGCAGTCTACAAAGAAACAGATCAAAGATAGCACAAGCATAAGTTTGGCTTACTGACATTTTACTCTCGCGTGTTACACCCTCGCAATTAGCTTTTCTGTAGCAAACTGGCTTTGTTCATATTTTAAATGTTGACAATAATATACACACATCAAAAAAAGTTTTTCATCACCTCGGTTCCGAGAATTCCGGAACCTGTACAGAAAATTGGAATAGAGATCAACATAAACATCATTTCCTCCCATTTTATTGCTCATGAAAACCACACATTGCATGTTGAACGACCATCCAGCGACAGCTTCAGAGGTGGTGATCCAGATTGCTGTACACCGCGGAACGTCTAATACCCAGTAGCACGTCCTCTTGCATTGATGCATGCATGTATTCGTTGTGGCATACTATCCACATGCTCATGAAGACAGTGTTTGTCCAGTTTGTCCCACTCCTCGACGGCGATTCGGTGTAGATCCCTCAGTGTTGTTGATGGGTCAGCTGGCCGCGGTGGTCTCGCGGTTCTAGGCGCGCAGTCCGGAACCGTGCGACTGCTACGGTCGCAGGTTCGAATCCTGCCTCGGGCATGGATGTGTGTGATGTCCTTAGGTTAGTTAGGTTTAAGTAGTTCTAAGTTCTAGGGGACTAATGACCACAGCAGTTGAGTCCCGTGGTGCTCAGAGCCATTTGAACCATTTGTTGGTGGGTCACGTCGTCCATAAACAGCCCTTTCAAATCTATTCCAGGCATGTTCGATATGCTTCATGTCTGGAGAACATGCTGGCCACTCTAGTCGAACGATGTTGTTATCTGCCGATATGGTTGCACTATCGGTGGGAGGATGGCATTCACGTATCTTACAGCCGTTACGGCGCCTTCCATAACCACCAGCGGCGCACGTCGGCCCCACATAATGCCATCCCAAGACAGCAGGGAATCTCTACCTTGCTACACTCGCTGGACCGTGTGTCTAAGGCATTCAGCTTGACCGGGTTGCCTCCAAACACGTCTCTGACGGTTGTCTGGGTGACGGCATATGCGACAAGAGAACGTGATGCCAATACGGGGAGCGGTCCATTCGGCATGTTGTTGGGCCCCCCTGTACCGCGCTGCCTGGTGTCATGGTTGGAAAGATGGAACTCGCCGTGGACGTCGAGAGTGCAGTAGCGCATCATGCAGCCTATTGCGCACCGTTTGAGTCGTAGAACGACATCCAATGGCTGCACGATAGGCATTATTCAACATTGTGGCGTTACTGTCAGGGTTCCTCCGAGCCATAGTCCTTAGGTAGCGGACATCCAATACAGTAGTAGCTCTTGGGCGGCCTGAGAGAGGCATTTCATCGACAGTTCCTGTCTCTCTGTCTCCCTTAAGTGTACGAACAACAACGCTTTGGTTCACTCCGACACGCTTGGACTCTTCCCTTGTTGAGAGATCTTCCTGGCACAAACTAACAATGTGGACGCGATCGAACCACCGTACTCACAGTCTAGGCATGGTTGAACTACAGACAGCATGAGCTGTGTACCTCCTTCCTGGTGGAATGACTGTAACTGTCGGAAACCCTCCGTCTTATAGGCGCTGCTCTAATGCTTAGTTGTTTACATCTTTGGGCGGGTTTAGTGATTTCATTACTTGCCATCATTTGCTATATTAGCCGGTGGTATCCCCTTTTATGTAAGATGACCTTATGTCATGTTATTGTATTACAAACTGATTATTTTTTCCTTCATCTTTTCATTCTTGTACTATAGCATTTCTTGTCACTTTTTCTGAATGTGTCTATTCATTTGTGTAAACTTACGTAAAAACCAGAAAAAAACAAGAAAAAATACTCTTTTTATGTCATCAGGCGTGCCACGTTCAAAATGGTTCAAATGGCTCTGAGCACTATGGGACTTAACATCTATGGTCATCACTCCCATTTTCATTTTTTTTTCGTTAAATTTGATCGGGGCGGACGTCGTAAGACATCCTTTTGCTTTTGTTTTCGTTGTTGATCTATTAACTCAGTTTTTTTATTACAGAGGGCAGCGATCCCTCTGACCGAACACGCTGAGCTACCGTGCCGGATAGCGCCTAGAACTTCTAACTACTTAAACCTAACTAAGCTAAGGACATCACACAACACCCAGTCATCACGAGGCAGAGAAAATCCCTGACCCCGTCGGGAATCGAACCCGGGAACTCGGGCGTGGGAAGCGAGAACGCTACCGCACGACCACGAGCTGCGGATTTTCTCTGCCTCGTAATGGCTGGGTGTTGTGTGTTGTCCTTAGGTTAGTTAGGTTTAAGTAGTTGTAAGTTCTAGGGGACTGTTGACCATAGATGTTAAGTCCCATAGTGCTCAGAGCCATTTGACCCATTTTGAACGTGGCACGCCTGATGACATAAAAAGATTATTTTTTCGACATGGTGGCGTTGCTGTCAGGTTCCTCCGAGTCGTAATCCGTAGGTAGCGGTCATCCAATGCAGTAGTTGCCCGTGGGCGTCCTCAGCGAGGCATGTCATCGACAGTACCTGTCTCTCTGTAGCTTCTCCATTTCCAAAGAATATCACTTTGGTACACTCCGAGACGCCTAGACACTTCCATTTCTGAGACCCCTTCCTGGCACAAAGTAACAATGCGGACGAGATCGAACAGTGGTATCAACTGTCTAGGCATGTGTTATCTGGCACTATGATGTGGACATTACATTCGTTAGTCGTCGTAACTGTGTAAGACTTCTGAGGGACCTTTTAAGAAAATACCGTGAACATCGCACCATTTCCCATAGAGAAATTCATGCTCATGGGGTGGGGGGGGTACATCCTGTCGAACTGTGAGGGATTGTACTGAACACAACTCACTCTCCTACACACAACCCCAAGTGCTACATTTCCATGATATTCCTCTTCCTGGGAGTCTAGACCCGCTCATCATTTCACTGATCTATATATCTACTGCAGTCAGTCAACATACTGGCTTTTTACTTTTTTATCTTATGCAATTATCCCTCTGTCATTTATCTTTTATGAAACATTCGTTTGCCATTTCATCTGTTCAGTCTTTTAATTAATCAACAAATCCGCTTTTTATATTTTAAATTAGACAACTGAATTTATCTTTTTTATTATGACAAATGTTGATTTTGTCAATTGCCGTGTCCAGTATTGTGTTTGAAATTCAATGGCTGTATCCACTGACAGCCTACTCCCCCCGTCGCCCCCCTCCCCCCACCCATATGGAGCGAGGGTAATGAAATAACAAAAAAATTGCACCTGCAAGTAAAATTTTTGGCTATCCGTTGTAAAATATTATTTTTGTGTGTCAGCAAGCCAAACTTATACTTGTGTCTTTGATCTGTTTCTCTGTAGACCGCTTGAAAATGACCCATGTAACCGAAACTGGCCAAACGTGGAAGACATATTAAACTGAACACTTGTAAAAAAAAACACCAGAGGTGGAAAATTTCAAAACGTCCTTTTCTGTGTTACTTGTAATGGTATCAGCAATGCGGACGTCACTATTAGCCTTGAAGGTCACTCCTGGCTCATGATGATGTGTGCAGGAACTGTGCGTTGCCTTCTACCAGTACCCAGGCGGGAGCGGAGTCAGAAGAGGTCATTCAGCATAAACATGCCTTATTCATCAAGACTTCCGCAACAGTAAATCGATGACGGCCTCCCGACTGCGTGTGTGGTCATCCATGCAGCGGAACTCTACCTCAGCTTAACTCACGGCGGTGCGCTTGGCATCACGGCATTGAGTGTGTACTTTAAGGCGGCCACACACGTAGCTGCACGCTTGCCAAGCACGCATACGCAAGTGTGCTTTTGCAGTCATGTTGGTGTTTCGCGAAAAGAAAGAGGAAACGTGAAATGTGGAGTAAAGAATGCTTAAAGAAACGAAAATATTAGTCCTATATTAACTATTTGCAGTTCACACGCTACAGAACCTGTCTCACAATATTGCTGGTTTTTTTTTCTTCTCTATGTAGCATTGTGTTCTTCTAATTATATCACAAATAATAAATGAAAAGCACCAGTTTGCTTTTGTTCTACAATATTTTAGAACAAAAGCAAACTGGTGCTTTTCATTTATTATTATAATGTTGTTCTACCAAGAACCGACGGAAGATTCTGTTAATGTTATACCACAAACTTTGTACTGAACGTAATTTAACAGAACCAAGTAAAAAATAAGTGTAATCAGATCACTGATGAATGCTTGCGCGAGCCTCCCTACCCTTGGTACACAGCCTCAATCACGCACACGCATGAACGCTTGCACAAGCATTGTAAGAGGTCCATGACTAAGGAATTTATTGCTAGCGCACTCGAGTAGATGTAATTTCGATGGATTGCTCACGCGCTGCCTGCGATAAGTAAGCTATAAGAGAATCTCAGGCCAAAGAGCAGTGTTGGCTGCAGTACGAGCAGTGTTAATAGGAGTAAGCAGTAGCTTGCAGTCGTATGTGTGGAGTTGGCTGGGCCGGTCGTGGGGAGCGATGTAGTATAAGCATTGCACTGGGCTGTACCAGAAAAATTTCTTATAGGAGCAGACATATACGCTTTATCCGGCGACCTTATTGAGGTAATAATTTTCAATTTCTTCAGTATGATCTTTCATGGCCATGACGCAGTACTGCTGACGCCCAAATTTACCAGTTTAGATTCACAGTCAGTTAATTATTGAAAGGTTATGTATGAGTCACAGTTTTTACTGGGATGTTAGTCACGTTCTTATTGCGAGGCTACGGAATAATATTCTGTTGGGGGGTTACACTAAATGTGAATGCTATAATTATTTTTACTGCTGGGAGGTTACAGCATACTTAATCGAAATTCGATCAAGCGTCAAGCTGCTTGTACGCTCCTGACGCTTGTGCAATTTTAACCTACACACTTCCAAGCATGCTTGGGCAAGTATGCTCGTGAATGCCTGGCCGCTGTGGCCGAGCGGTTCTAGGAGCTTCAGTCCGGAACCGCGCTGCTGCTACGGTCGCAGGTTCGAATCCTGCATCGGGCATAGATGTGTGTGATGTCCTTAGGTTAGTTAGGTTTAAGTAGTTCTAAGTCTGGGGGGCTGATTACCTCAGGTGCTAAGTCCCATAGTGCTTAGAGCCATTTGAACCATTTGAGCTTGTGCATGCGTTCTCTTCAAGTACGCCTGTGTGGTCGACTTTAAGTGAGTGGCGAGGCAGCCGCACTGAAGCAATGAAGGCGTCACCCGGCGGCCGACGGGCTTGCTTTGTACAGCAGGTAAAACAGGCAGATGCCTTATACTGAACACAGAACGCTTGGAGTCGCCCGGAGTGGCGGATGATGCTGTGTACGACTTCGTACATAATGGTGAGGAGAGGTAAGCTACGGAGTGGTGCTGCAACTGTTGTCGTAGGGAAGCTGGACAGGAGCAGAAAGGATTAGTAAACAAGATAACGTAGTAAACATAAGATTTCCTTAACTTGTATTTCATCAAGCGTACGAATAATCATTACAGATAATGCAGCTAGAAATAGAAACCAGCTATCAGTGTCAAAGAGGATGAGTGTCTCTGATCTAAAGCACGAACAATTATGTCGGAGCCATGACTAGGCGACGTCTGTGTAGCATCACATAGCGACGAAGTTCCAAGTGAGAGAGGGCTGTGTCGCTGCCGTCGCCCGTCCTATATTGCGGCGGCAGAGGGCGCTTATAGTACACAGTCACTGGAGTCGTGGCATTGGGTCCGCCAGATCCCCAAGACTGCTATCGGCTTGTGTTGTAATGTTAACTTTGACCCTCGTGGGATGATACCGATACTTAATACCGCAGATCAAGGAACACTGGAGGTGTCCTTCACTCGGTGGTACCCGCTGGAGTCATACAACATTGGCTAGCTGACTAGCTGATGACGCTACTTGGCCAGACTGAAGCTCCTCGAGCCCACACTGGACTGATGGCTGGAGACTCTCATCACTTTGACTATAGTCAGATGTCAAGCAACCAGAGGAAGTGCAATTGCTGCTAACGGCTGGACGACGAGCATTTATTGTCCTCCTGTCCACCTATGTCGTAATAGGAGTCGGCCTCCTCTCACAGAGATCTCTAAGGAACTGCAACTCTGCGCCATGACATGTGGAAATCCAACCCACCGCTACATCAGACCTCCGTATTATAGACCGCTGTTCCAGAACTCTGGGGCGCAGCAACAAGATTTTGTAGCCGGCTCGTCTACAAGCCTCTCAATTCGGGTTGCTGCAACATGTCGAATCCGTTACGCTCATGTCATCCGTCCCATTCTCTCTCCCTGCCCTCTCTAGCCTACCCAAATCCCTCCACTCCACTTTTCCTCTCCTCATCTCTCCTTCCTATTTTCACATCCTTCCTCCCCCCCCCCCTCCACCTTCCTCTCCTCCCTGCACACGTTACCTATCTAAGCCAAAGACGACGATTTTATACCACAGTACTGCAATGCGTAGTTCGTGCATGACATGATGAGTCGCTTACGCAACCACATAGGTAAGTCCAACAGCTGTATATACAATAATTTTCTACTTGTTGTAAAGTAATATAAATTACATATTATCTTTTCTAGATCTTAAAGTGATCATATGTGACCATAATTAGTCATGTTGGTAAATTCAGAAATGTGCAACTGAGACTAAAACTTTACGATGTATGGATAGATTTACATTCCATGAAATACACTGCTTGACAATTGTTAAGGAACAATTGACACTTGTTCAGAAGGGACTGCCACTTGGCACGGAACAACCGACAATTGCTGCAGGACATATGACTAATGACAGTAAAAGGAAATGCAGAAGACGGGACGTAATAACTTCAGCGAAGCCTTTGCACGAACGCTCTTTACGCATTCGGCATTCGACTGTTCATGTGGTACGTAGATTGAAGAAGGTTTTTATGGAACGTAGTGGTGCGACATTCCGTTTGGTACGGCAACATTTCTGCAAGACATTATTTAAGTGGTTACGATCGTGAACGAGAAGTTGGAAGGCTCGAGGTCGGTCAAAGTGTCGCCAGTATGGACAGAGTAAAGTGTATGATCAAAAGCGCCATGTCGCAATTTCAAAAAGGCCGCTAAGTTGGAATTGCTATGCGGAATCATGCTGGTGCTCGAGAACAGGCCACCACACCGCAAGAGGATCGATAGATAGATCCAGTGGCGAAATGGGACAGAAATCTCACTCATAGGCAGATCACCGCATACGTTGCACCCGCCACCGGTACACGTGTCTCCGCAAGAACCATTTCTCGACAGGCTTGTATGCTCCGAATCCTGATAAATGCATCCCACTTAAACCATGTCCTCATGGAGGAAGAGTTCGTTGTTATAGGAAATATGTTGTTTGGGGTCAGCAGCAGTGGTCCAGAGCGATGTTCTCCGACGAATCCCGCCTCACTGTGTACGAGATTCTCGCCACCGGTTAGTGTGGAGAGAGGGGGAAACACGATTCACACCACAGAATGTTCATGGACGTCATCGGTACGGCCTAGGCGTTACGGTATGTGGGAGCCATTATGCACAATGCCAGAACTGCGCCCCGTATTTTCGTGAGAAGTACAGTTACAAACGGTTCAAATGGCTCTAAGCACTATGGGACTTAACATCTGAGGTCATCAGCCCCCTACACTTAGAACTACTTAAACCTAACTAACCTAAGGACATCACACACATCTATGCCCGAGGCAGGATTCAAAGCTGCGACAGTAGCAGCAGCGCGGTTCCGGACTGAAGTGCGTAGAACCGCTCGGTCACAGCTGCT
Source organism: Schistocerca gregaria (assembly GCF_023897955.1). Taxonomy (NCBI): domain Eukaryota; kingdom Metazoa; phylum Arthropoda; class Insecta; order Orthoptera; family Acrididae; genus Schistocerca; species Schistocerca gregaria. Next base: position 295,753,941 of record NC_064922.1, read on the forward strand.
ATCCGGTACTGTTACACACAGCGATTTTGCACAGAGATTATTCTGGATCATGTCCATCTGTTTAGGCATACAATGAAGGCTTTCACGAGCAGATGTTTCAGCTGCCGAGATTTTTTTTTCGGGCCGTATGGCCGTGGTCCATGGAAGTCTTCCACCCCTGACGTTTCTTCCAAAACTACGTTGGACACCTCCAAAGATGTCCAACGTAGCTTTGGACGAAACGTCAGGGGTAGAAGAGCTCCAAGGACCACGGCCATACAACCCGGAAGAATTCTCAGCACCTGTTTAGGGATGTGGTAGGTCCCGACTTTATGTTTATGGACAACAATGCTCGCCCACACTAGAACGCTGAGGCGTCGGACACAATGAAAACTGAAGACTGACCGTACGGAATGGCCTGCTTACTCCTCGGATCTAAACCGTACAGCTCATATCTGTGATGCTCTTGGCAGCCTTGTTTCTCAGCGAACCCCCCCTCCCCGAACCGTCACAAAAAATGGTTCAAATGGCTCTGAGCACTATGGGACTTAACTTCTGAGGTCATCAGTCCCCTATAACTTAGAACTAATTAAGCCTAACTAACCTAAGGACATCACACACATCGATGACCGAGGCAGGATTCGAACCTGCGACCGTATCAGTCGCGCGGTTTCACACTGAAGCGCCTACAACCGCTCGGCCACCCCGGCCGGCGAACCGTCACACAACTAGAAATCGCCTTGAGAGAGGAGTGGACAAATATCCCCCAAAGACTTCTCAACATTTGGTAGCCAGCATGAGTAGGAGGTGGAAATTGTACATTAGTGCCCGTGGAGGGCGTGTTCTTTATTGAGAGTCCGACACCGACCATTGTTTCGGGAGTCTGAAATGTGTCTAACATGAAAGTTATTATGTCTGTTATCTTGCTTTCTCATTTGCTGAAATCAGTGTCATTTTTTGTTATAAATATACTACTCCACTTCTGCTACGTAAGTACTGTGTTTCATGTCGTCCATTATTGCCGGTGATTATTCCTGTCCAACAATGCCTCATTTCCTTACCAGCTGTCAAGCGGTGTAGTTGCCGCACTCTGGACGTTGAATTCGAATTACTGACGCCACCCCGAGCCCAAGGGACATGCTCGACCATCTATCTTATTAAGAAAATCAGGTGATTTTAATGTATTGTAAATTCATATCGCCGGCTTTTCGAGGAAGGTAGCTGGTGAACGAAGGCGCAACAGTGTGAACGGATTTCAGGGTGAGGTACCTGGCACTTTAAACATCACCATTTCAGCAAGTTCCCCGATTCCAACGCCCCCGACCTCCTGTGTGTGAGAATCGAGTGGAAGAGGGCCATTTTACAGCAGACCGTAAAATTGGGCTGCTGCTCTGATTAGCGATCAGAACAAAGTGTCCACGCCACCGTCGTTAGTATCTCGTTTAACGAGAACTTTCCACCCAGTACGGCGACTGTTTCGTCCCCCCCCCCCCGCTCCTTTCCTTCCAGATGGCCATCTGCATATTCCATTATCCGATTGTGCAGTAAGCGGATTTAATTAGCCGGTCTGCGGCAGCTGTCCAATCCGGATTCGGGTCACGACGGTGCATTCTAATCTGCCGGCCAGCCTTGGCAGCTGCTCCGTCATGAATAACTAGAGTCAATATTGGAATGCAGCCCGTGTCCCGCCTGCTGTCGCTCGCCTGCATATTCATTGTTATCGACAGCGGCGCGGCCTACATCGCCACGCCGCGGCGCTGTGCTTAACCGAATGCACTTCACGCCCGTTCTTTTCGACGCTGTCATGTAGCCACTCCGTCCAGTAGAAAAAGTCGTTACGTTCTACGCAGTCAGTTTTAACTTTGTGTGCCGTTTTACACTCTTCGGGCTGACATCTGCTATTTTCAAGATGGTCTGCCACATTAACCCTTACGGACGATGTAGTTCCTTTTGAAACCACGTAGTACTTTGCCATTTAGTAGCACTACACGGTAGCTATATTGTAGCAGTGATTTTGTTCGCGAGGTACCCAACGTATGTTCTTTGTACCTTACTGCAAAATTTCGACCTGTTTGGCCGATATATATTTTCTCACAGTCTCTACGTTGGATCTTATATACTCCTGATCTGGTAGATTTTTCGTTATCTTTGCTTATGGTATGTCCTAATTTTTGTTGTAAAGTACTGTCAGTTGTGAATGCTGTTGTTATTCCAGAATTTTTAAATAAATTAGTAATTCTATATGATATGTCTCCCATATATGTCATCTTCATATATTTTGGATTACCTATTAGTGGAGTACTTCGAGATTGTTGCACTTTATTAAAAATGATATCCACCTGTCGTGTGTCGAAAGAGTTGGTTTTCGCAATTTATTTTAAGATGGTCATTTCCTTTTTTTATCTCATTAGCTTCCAGCGGTAATTTTAGTATTCGATGTGTCATAGACTTAAAAAAAGCTTTTTTATATTTGTCAGGATGACATGATGTGGCATTAATAATAACATCAGTGGTTGTAGGTTTTCTGTATATGGTGAAGTGGTGTTTACCGTTGTTATTACTTATAGCGAACTCTAGATAGTTAATAGGTTTTTGATTTTCATGCTCAACCGTAAATTGTAACTTCGGATGCATAAAGTTTAATTTTACAGCGAGCTTTTCAGCTTCATCTTGTGAACCATTGTAAAGCACTAATGAATCATCTACATGTCGCTTCACTGATCACTGTTCCAAAAATGTTTACCAAAATATAATGTTTTATTGTTTGTCCTCCAGTACTGACAACTCTTGGCCGTTTGCAACTCGCAGAGCTCAGTTGCTGTGGTACAAATTTTAACGAGGAAGTAACATGGATTCGTGAATATTCATTATAGAGACAGTTCTTTTCAAATGCGTTACATATTTGTAGCAAGGAAGTGAAATTAAATTAAGGCTGTGGCGGTACAACTCAATGGGTAGAAAAAACGTTTAGTAAACATTCGTGATTCTGTCTCATATTGCATAATACATTTAACAATAAGTACAGTTACAGCTATGATTGCATTTATCATCTGCTCACACAGATCACAACTCACATCGTCAGGCGAACAACAATAAACGATCGACAAGAAGTGTTCCGGATGTAGTTGACTTTTAACGACCAGTACATTGTGGCAGGCGCCCAACTAATGGCGCCATTACTGTATGACCATCACCTAAGCCAAACCAGGTGAATGGAATGTAGTAGAATTAAAACAGGCGATGCTGAGGGATTTAAACGAGGAAACGGTACGCTAAAAGTAGTAGATGAATTATCTAGGCACTAAAATAACTTATTATGTCCGAAGGAGAGAGGACATAATACATAAGTTGGCAATGGCAAGAAAAGCGTTTCTGGAGAAGAGAAACTTACGAACATAGAATATAGATTTAAGTATTAGGAAGTCTTTTTCTGAAGGTACATGTTTGGAATATTATATGGAAGTGAAACATGGATGATAAACAGTTCAGACAAGAAGAGAACAAAATGTGGTGCTACAGAAGAATGATAAGGATTAGATGGGTAGACGAGGAGATACTGAGTAGAATTGGGAAGAAAATATATTTGTGGCACAACTTGACTAAAGGAAGGGAGCACTTGATACGGTAAGTTCTTAGATACGAAGGGATAAACAATTTAATACTGGAGGGAAATGGGGAAAATTGTGGAGCGAGACCAAGAGACGGATACAGTTCATGATGACGTAGGTTTCAGTAGTTACTCAGAGATCAAGAGGCTTGCACTGTATACGACAGTGTGGACAGCTGCAACAAACCAACCCTCAGATTGATGAGCACCTTAATAACAAGACCTCTGCTTATGCGATCCGAAGTGCCGCCCCAAAATGTCGATACTGACCCTTGAGCAAAAAACTTTGACGACCACTGATATGTAACTATCCTTTACGTCCCCAGTTGGTGCTGCCCTCTAGCAGCTGCAGCTTGAACTACTTCACATGTTTCAAATCATAGCAGGTAGACGAACAAACGCAGGTGCCATTTTCGTATGCGGAGCACGATTGCCTGCGTTTTCAAATTTTGATTGAATTTCTCTCGGCAAGGCATGTTTTCCGCACGAATTATGTATAGAAAACTGTCCTGTTCAAGTTTATACTCTGCTTATGGCGATAGTAATTAAATTTATGTGTTTATTTTAGTAATTACTATCGTGGTAGCTTTCGAAACCACTGCAGCTGTAATGGCGGTAAGGCTGTATATGCGACGCCAGTACACGATTGTCGAGAGGTACATTGTATGAGACATTCACACGTGCCTGGTGCCTATTAACCCTCGGTTGTTCGCGCGACATACAAATGTGCTCCAATGTCTTTCTAAACGGTATTTTCCTATTGTTGGTAAGAGCGATGGGTTTAAAATTCTCAGAAAGTGACTTTCATGTTCAAACCTGAACCTGCAGCAAGTGAGGTGTGCAGACCTCCACGGATATTCTCGTAGAAAAGACGAAGTCTTCATAGTTGGGTTTGGCGCACACATATGCTCCGCACGAGTACCACAGTACACATTTTTATGGTAAGTATTAATTTTAATTTCCGTCATATTTGAAATATTTTTCAATTTGGTAGTTGTATTAAGTTGCCGTTGTTACTTAGGTATAATAACAGATCGCACTCCTGATGAAACCTTTGGATGCGTTGGTTACAGTAAGATCTGCAGACTTATGATCCTTCCGATTGTGACTTTGATCTAAGCGATGGATATACTATCGACGATGATGATCAAGGAGACGAGCAAGTTGTAAACAATAAATTGGAATAATCAGAAGAAGAAAATGAGCACGTGGAAGAGAACTTCAACAAGGTAAGTGAAGATTAATCTAATTACTATTTTGGCAAACATAAACTAAGTGGAATAAATTACTGGGTCAAGTAAATCTTAAAACAAAGTCCAGCAATATAGTTATTCGTCTTCCTGGCCCGAAAGAAGACGAAAAAAATGAGAAATCCGAAACATGCTAATTGATTGGTGATTTGGTCGTCAAAAGTACCAATATTTACACAGACAAAATCAGGCAAAAATTTTCTAGAGAGCGAGATTCAAAATATTTCCTAACGAATGTGAAATACTGCCCTTCTTTGTATACTTTTTTCACTGTATGCTAAAATCTTCCAGATTGAATATTTGCAAAAATTGGGCATGGCAGTGGAATTAAAGAGTCCATTTGACTATGTCAAAGAATAGATTTCATTTCTTGCTTCCGTACCTCAGATATGACGACGTAAACGCTAGAAATGAAAGAAAAAAACTGTAGAAAGTGGCACCAATAATTCAACTTGTGGATTAAGTTTTAAAAAATTTTCAAAAGTGCTATACTCCTTGAGCTTATATCACGTTGATGAGCATCTGATTGGTTTCTGTCAATTTAGACAGTTTATACCTAGTAAAGCTGATAGTTATGGCATAAAGGTTTTTGCATTAGTGGATTGTAGGATAATGTGTACAATGGATATGGAAGTTTAATGTGAAAAACAGTCAGTGTGGCCTTTTGATGTAAGCACTGCAGGAAAAGGTTTTATCATTAGAAATGCAAAACCATTTGTAGGTGGAACGTAGCACCACAGGCGATAATTGGTTTACTAGCTATCCTCTGATTCAAGAACTTCTTGAGGAAAAAACCACTTACATTGCAACAATCAGACATAGCAAAAAAGAAATACCTCATTAGTTTTTACCAAGCAAATTTCGAGAATTAAACACTTCTGTTTTCAGCTTTAGACGTGATAGAACACTTGTATCCCACTGCAAAAGGAAAAAGAAATAGTAGTTTTACTTTCAAGTCTGCAAAATGATGCAGCAATTGATGAGTCCTCCTGCTCAAAAAACAAACCAGAAATTGTTACATTCGACAATCGCACAAAAGTTAGGGTTGACGCTCTTGATCAACTTCGTTCAAATTACACAACAGCAAGAACTACCAAATTTGGGCAACAACGACTTTTTACGATATTTTCAATTTCGCTGCTACCAATACTTTATGCGTTAGTTGAGCAAACAAGAACCATGTCAATGTGAAGCGAGCTGTTTTGCTTGACGAAATTAGTTGGCAAATGGTGAAACCTTAAATTCAGGAACGGATCAAACTGACCATGGTACCCAGACAACTAAGAACTTGAGGACTGGCGTTATTAGAAGAGGACCCAGAATTAAAAACTGAAATCTTTGGACTAATGAAAGAGGGGAAGGGACGTTGCAAACTATGTGGCAGATCAAGAAATAAATCTACATAAAGAGTGTGTGCAAAATGTAATGAAAGGGGCGTGTGCAGAATACTCTTCAACTGACATTGTTTGAAAGGACTGTCCATGATTTCGTATTGCACATATTTACTGAGATTATTTTTTGTGTAATATGAGCTTCTTCAATAAAGTCATTATTTATAATTTAGTTACTTCTTGTGTGATTTTTCATGTTGTGAGTATTAAATATATGAAATGGCGAAAACTTAATTTTCATTTTAAAAACTCATATGTATAATCCATGCCCTTGTTTCAAAAGTGTGGAGAAACTAATTTACTCATTATCGGAAAGAAAGTGAAAAACAAATAAAATGTTTTGAAATCAAAACAGGTCTGAGACAAGGACACAGTCTCTCTCCCATCTTGTTCAAATGTGTCTCAGAAAGAGTTATCAGGGAATGGCGAAAAGAAATGAGTCAGTTCAACTTTCCAAATGGAATCAGGCTAGGTCGCAAACAGTCAGGGCTTACATTTGAATGCTTCTCATTTGCAGATTAGTTTTTTGCAGAGAATCTGCAAATTGCAGCTAAACAGATTGAAGTCCTCAAGGAAACAGCAGTGAAGACAGGATTGCAAATATGTTTTCAGGAGACACAATATATGAACATAAATGCCACTGAGCCAGTCTGCACAATTAGGACCAAGTATGGCGACATCCAAAGAGTTCACAGATTCAAGTACCTAGGAGAGATTTTGACTCCAAACAACAACGAAAAGACAGCAATTGAAGAACAGGCAAGAAAAAATGGAAACAGCATTCAGGTTGTGTCAGAACACATACAAATCTAAATCACTCTCATACCAGGCCAAATTCCGACACTACAGCACAGTCGTCAAACATGAATGTTTATAGGCATCTGAGACAATAGCCAGGAAGGGAATTTCATACTTGGGAAAGAAGGAAAGGAAATTCCTAACAAAGTTTCTTAGGCCCAGAAAAATATCAAATGAATTTACGTTCCGCCTAAGATCAAATCAAAAACTCTATCATCGATTTGAAAATATCACCACCACAATGAAGAAAAGAAGACTTTCTATGGACACATTAAAAGAAGGTAAACAGAGGTGCTCGACAACAAGATTCTCCTCTTCCAGGAGAACAGGGAGACACAAGTTCCATGGGCGAAAGAAGTGCACTGGGATCTAGAAAAGGTGTGGTTATACACCTAGCACATCCCGTGGATACCACTCAGCACAGAAGAGCCAGCACCATACCCTACAGTTCCGCTGTCAAGACTTCAAAGGGACGTTTTGTGCGTCTCCTATTGTTTCACACTACTTCAACCCCTCATCATTTGATTCATTCTGTTTCTGAATTAAATATTTAGTTTTTCTTAAAATTCGTTATGAATTGAAGTTTTTCTCTATTAATACATCCGTCTTTGGTTGTTAAATCTCTTTAACCTTGTGGACAGCATGGGAGCTGCTTGCAAAACATTTAATGTTGTCCTTGGTGATTACACATTACTAAAGACTTTTGAAAGAGAAACAACCTTTAGAATTAAAACGCTCCGTTCTTCTACTCTTCTCTGACTGCCCACATCTGTATACACTGGATACATTCTCTGAAGGATGCGTTTCGGTGCGTACTGAAACCTGTGTTCTTACATGTAGATCAAAAAATTTGCAAACAAATGTAGTTGAAAAATATTAATATTATTTCTCAAGTTTCATAAAAAAAACATCTTATTTCTTCTTTTATTCATCGGGCGGTGAACCTGGAACATCCAGGGCAGTAATTTGTTGCGATATCTGAATGGAGCGAAAAGTGGCAGTTGACCCTAAACAACAAAAAGTGTGAGGTCATCCACATTGTTGTTGTGGTCTTCAGTCCTGAGACTGGTTTGGTGCAGCTCTCCATGCTACTCTTTCCTGTGCAAGCTTCTTCATCTCCCAGTACTTACTGCACCCTACATCCTTCTGAATCTACGTAGTGCATTCATCTCTTGGTCTCCCTCTACAATTTTTACCCTCCACGCTGCCCTCAAATACTAAATTGGTGATCCCTTGATGCCTCGGGGAAGATCAGTTTGGATTCCGTAGAAAAATGGGAACACTTGAGGCAATACTGACCCTACGACTTATCTTAGAAGCTAGATTAAGGAAAGGCAAACCTACATTTCTAACATTTGTAGGCTTACAGAAAGCTTTTGACAATGTTGACTGGAATACTCTCTTTCAAATTCTGAAGGTCATCCACATGAGTGCTAAAAGGAACTCGTTAAACTTCTGTTATACAATAAATCAGTCTAATCTAAAAGCCGTAAATTCAACTAAATACCTAGGTATTACAATTACGAACAGCTTAAATTGGAAGGAATACTTAGAAACTGTGTAAATAGGCTGTTTAGGTTTTTTGATTGGTAACGCCAAGTACCGCTGTGTATGAAAATCATTGGCTGGTTTGCATTGTTGTTTGCTATTGTAGTGTTGGGCAGCTGGATGTTAACAGCGCGTAGCGTTGTGCAGTTGGAGGTGAGCCGCCAGCAGTGGTGGATGTGGGGAAAGAGATGGCGGAGATTTTAGAGCGGATGATCTGGACGTGTGTCCATCAGAGACAGTAAATTTGTAATACTGGATGTCATGAACTGATGACTTTTGAACACTATTGAGGTAAATACATTGTTTGTTGATGATAAATTCTTCTCGGGTTGACAGCCGAGTCGATGCGTTGTTCTCTAGCAACGTTTCAGCAAGTTTCTTACTTGCCATCTTCAGGCGAAGTGTCGGGTTCACGTCTCGTCCGGGTCTTTATAGCCGCTGGACCACGGGCATCTCTGCGTCCTTGGCGCGGGTCGGGCCAATCAGGCGCGTGAACCCGACACTTCGCCTGAAGATGGCAAGTAAGAAACTTGCTGAAACGTTGCTAGAGAACAACGCATTGACTCGGCTGTCAAACCGAGAAGAATTTATCATCAAGATTCGCCGAGAAAGCCTGCATTCTCATACATTGTTTGTTCTTTATCAAAATCTTTCATTTGCTAACTATGCCTATCAGTAGTTAGTGACTTCAGTAGTTAGAATCTTTTATTTAGCTGGCAGTAGTGGCACTCGCTGTATTGCAGTAGTTCGAGTAATGAAGATTTTTGTGAGGTAAGTGATTCATGAAAGGTATAGGTCGCGTTGCGATAAAAATATTGTGTGTCGCTTTAGTGAATGTCTGAGTACGTTCAGTTTTGCTCAGCTGTTTGAAAATCAAATAACATATGATATTTATCAGCACAGTAATTCATTAATTTTTCTAAGGTGACGTTACAAACGTTGTGGGAAAGGCTAACCAAAGGTTGCGTTTCATTGGCAGGACACTTTTAGAATATAACAGACCTACTAAGGAGACTGCCTACACTACGCTTGTCCGTCTTCTTTTAGAATACTGCTGCGCGGTGTGGGATTCTTAACAGGTAGGACTGACGGAGTACATCGAAAAAGTTCAAAGAAAGGCAACACGTTTTGTATTATCGCGAAATATGAGAGAGAGTGTCACAGAAATGATACAGGGTTTGGGATGGGCACCATTAAAAGGAAGGCGTTTTTCTTTGCGACAGAATCTTCTCACTTTCTCCTCCAAATGCGAAAATACTTTGTTGAAGCCGACCTACGTAGGGAGAAACGATCACCTTGATAAAATAAGGGAAATGACAGCTCGTACGGAAAGATATATGTGTTCATTCTTTCCGCGCTGTACTATATTGGAATAATAGAGAATTGTGAAGGTGGTTCGATGAACCCTCTGCCAGGCACTTAATGTGATTTCCAGAGTATCCATGTAGATGTACATCCATCTGCCATCATCCATCTTTGCCATTGTTTCGGAATATGCGTATAAGTGAAGTGTGAAGTCTGACGTACTGCAGTCGTTAGCGTCAGGTACGATCGGCGCAAGCAGTGGTGGAGGAATGGAACACATCAGAAGAACTCACTACCAACCTTGTGGCCTCCATGGGAGCTGGTTGCAGAACATGTAATGTTGCCCATAGTGATTAAACATCTTATTAAGAGGCATGACCCATTTTTATAATGTCCAGGGGAACATCATGAATCGCGATGAAGTCAGAGTAATCAATGTCTGTGAATAAAAGTGGAGTGTAACGTCCCGTCGACAGCACGGTGATTAAAGATAGAGAACAAGCTCGTGTTACGAAAAGATGGAGAAGGAAATCGGCTGGGATCCTTTCAGATGAACTATCCGGGCTCTTGTTATTTATGGAAATCCTGCACAACCTAAACGCAGACGGACAAACGGGTATTTGAACCGTTGCACTCCGGAATGCTCTCCAATTTGAGGAGAACTCATTTCGAATTTTTTCTCATTTTTGTTGCCATCCAACAGAATTTTCTCAATAGTTCAGAATTTTACTTTTCTTTTTGCTATTTCTGAATTTCAATTTTAAGTGTTAACATAATACTTTTTACGTATAAATAAATATTTTGCTTCAGACAAACTCGTTGAGTATCGCGCATTTAATGATAAGAAGCAGGGAGACAATTCACCACTGACTCCCGATCTGATTTCAGAATATCTGTTCTGGCCTCAGTTTTCATATAACAGTGGTCGTTGTAAATGCTTACGATAGCCTATGTGTATCTGGCAAAATGCCATTCTCTAACTACAAATCGTCCAAGCGTAAACAGCAAAAAGAGAAAAATATCGGTACTCAAATGAATTAAAGAAATGAGCAGTAAAAGAATAAAGAAGAGTCAAGAATCACGTTTAAAAATATTTCCCTCCCGCTTTCTTTTGATACTTTGCCTAATATCTTTTAATTAAGTGGCAATGCATGATTATCCGGTACGACAATCAGTATCAGTATCAGTATTTTATTTTCTTATTATTTTACACTTTATATATCAATATATGGAAAAGTTTTAACTTCCATTTTTAGATCTGTAAAGAACCCTTTGCGACAATCTAAACGAGTAATTTAAAAATATAAGTGCATTTTATCCAGAGATAATAATTTCAACCAATGAGGCTATTGTGATCATCACCGAATGATAGAAATGCCGTAGTTTATAAAATTTGCGGTTAGTTGTCACTCTGCATTTATGCTATAAGGATGACTCACCAAATGTTGTCTACATGTGAGGTTCTGGAACTGTCATGGATTACAGAGTCATCGATGGGATGATACAAGAATTTTGGCGGCCGGAGTGGCCGAGTGGTTATAGGCGCTTCAGTCGGGAACCGCGCGACCGCTACGGTCGCTGGTTCGAATCCTGCCTCGGGCATGGATGTATATGATGTCCTTAGGTTAGTTAGGTTTAAGTAGTTCTAAGTTCTAGGGGACTGATGACCTCAGAAGTTAAGTCCGATAGTGCTCAGAGCCGTTTGATTTGAAAGAGAAGTTTAGTGGTGCACTTGCAGTCAGCGCCTACTGTGGTATGCGCTTCGGGAGCAGCTCACGAAACCATTTGAATGGTATTACAGAAATGGGACATGCATCAAGACCACCCATTTCCGCACTTCTTAAGCGATTTGTGCAGTATGAATTTTACATACCAAGGTTATGGAACGATGAGGTCATTAGACAGGGAGTACTAGCTAAGACTGGAAAAGGTTTGTTGGAAATTAGCCATCCTGTTTTCAGTGGATCCATCCCAATATTTGTCTTAAGCAATTCAATAAAAGCAATGACTTTTTAATCTGAATGGACAGGGAATTGGACCCTAGCCCTCCTAAGTAAGACTGTAGTGTGCTTAGCCACTGTGCCACTTCTCTCAGTGTGAACGTTGATAATTGGTTGCTAGTACAATGAACAGGTCCCCCGTTGAATATAAACTGTGTGACTGCCCAGGGTTCGAACCTGCGCTTTGCTACCTGCAGTCAATGTACTTATTGACTGAGCTACAAAGGATCCATTCTGGACCCACCCTCTAGGCCTCTACCAACACTTCCTTGCTACATGTATAACCTGCCATTACACTGATTCTTAATTTTCGTCGTACGGAATATAGAGAGAGATTGGTCTGCTTCCTTAGCCCAGACTTCTACGTCTTCACTGTCTTTATTGTATGGTGATCCCTTCGTCCTGGCCTGAAATATTGTAAGATGCGGCACAGAAAGTAATTGCTTATATTGTTATTACTACGCTGCTTTGACAGCACGCTCGCAGATGGTGAGTTCGATAATATTATAATAGTGTCCTCTGATAGTCCTGTAGCGTAACTGAGTCCCTCTGGAGTTGCTATGAGTTCAACTGTAATCCATCAAGTTCAAATCTGGGATGCTGTCGCCTCATACTACATAAGTGTACGCTACCTATCCCGTCATGATTCTTTGAGCCATCTTCATTTTCCTCTAGAATCTTTTCACATGTTCTACTGCGTATGCGAATATTTATTTGAACAGTGGTGTTTAAATACGGATGATCGAAACCGCAAGATTCGGGCTAGCGGCATAAATTCTAAATAGCAACAGCACGGTGTGATATACGTTTCCTGAAATCAGGAATTTTTGTTCAACAAAAATCCCGTCATTAACAGTTAACCGTGAGTTCTTGATTTTTTTATATTAGTGTGTCGTGTTCATCTGTAATTTTGGCACCGGTATGTAAACAAGGATAATGGGGTGCTGTAGTAGACTCACTTGCCAGGAAGAGTTGGGTGTGACACAACAAAAGCCTCTCGTGTAAAAGGGGCTTAATACCATGAGCGGTTTAACAACGTTGTACGTGGTACTGGTGGGGAAATTTCAAGGGTCCTGCACGCATTGTCTTTAATTTCACGTTTTAAACTGGAAATAATCAGATTGATTAGGATCGTATACGCATCATTGCACAACTTTTAAAGCACTAGGAATAATAGATCACTGGCATAAAATTGTGTGCATTTGCGCTCATTTGAAGTAGGGATGGGAGAAACCGGCCAGGTAAAACCGATACCGGTATTTCACTTCTGAAAAACCTGTATTTTTCGGTACAGTTTGTTTGGTCTCGCTTATAATCACTGCGTTTTATTTTTTACTAATAACCGGATAAAAATCCGAAATATCAGCTACCCATAGCAGCATTGTTAAAATATTTGTTTTTCAAATAAACCTTTTTCTAAATGAGTAATTTTTATTTGTAAAATTGCTTTGAAACATCTCGCTATTATAGAAAATTAGAAAAACAATACGTGTTACTTTAATATAAGTAACAATGGTAACAGAAACGAACAGCAAACACCTGGCATAATAACTGGTACAGCATTGCCGAGACACTAATGTACTTTTTACGAAATGGCGTGTACATGCAATGTACAGGACTTGTTCCATCTGGTCTATAAGGTAGTTTTGTCGTCGTCGGACATCATTTGTATTACAGAGTGAGACCATCCATAGTCTGGAATTATTTTATTTAGCGTGGTACCAGAGAGGTATAACGCTCCATTTGCTTGAAAAGACTGAAAACGGGAGCAACCGCAACAAATGTGCGACGTCATATGAGGAGAAAACTTAAAACCTAAGAATTCGCAATAAAAATAGAAAGTAGCCGATCTCTTTCCTGTATGTACATAATATGCCTTCACATGCTTGTAGCCTTTGAAAACGGACAAATTAAAACGAAAAACAGAGTCCGTCAACCACAGTTTTCATCCTTTAGTACTGAATGTTTGTAATGCCCAAATAGGCTATGATACTCGATTACAACATCATTTTTAAGCAGAGTTGTAAAAAATTAGTATTAATAGGAGAATACTAATGATTTTTTGTGGTATTCAACCGCTTATCACTTTTCCACAAAAGCAGCGAACAGTGGACGGACTAAGCTTTCTTTCATTTGCCTAGTTAATTTAATACTTTGATTCTATGTATCTTGAAAATGAGGAAGTAAAAGATATTCAATGTTTGTTAGATTTCTACGTTTCTTCTTTTTCTTTGCTTTCACCGCCTCACTGGACCACTTCAGTCAAGCACTTTCTGTTCATCTTCTTCAGTGTTTTGTTTCCGAATCGTCCAGGACCTATTCATTCGTTCTGATCTATTCGTTGTTCGTCTTCTGTAAATATCCTTTCTATTGTTTGCCGTTCGTCTATTTTTTTATATCATATATTTATGTTTTTCAGTTTCTTTTTTGTTTTGTTTCGTGGATCGTCCAGGGTTAATTCTACATTCTATATTCTCTCTGATTTCCTTTATTCTACTAGTTGCTTCATGTTCTAAAATTTCTCTTTAATTTTTGTTCGTAGTATGCTTTGTGGTGTCTTCATAATGTGACAAAAGAAATAGGCCCTATTTCCCTATCGTATCTGTAATGAGCCCCTGTTTACTGTACATTTGGCACTATCCGCAATTGTCCATCTTATACGAGTATTTCTTATTTATTCATGTCGTATCTGTTCTTCTCTCTACATTTAGCATCTTCTCTATTTTTTTCTGAGTGACTCTGAAAAGAGATTCTTTTCCATATGTCATATCTGGATGAGTCAACATATTGTAATCTTTTAATTTAGTTTTGACTGATAGATATTTTCACTGTAAGTAGACCACCGTATTTTTAAGCTTTTATTATTTCATTACGTCTTTCTTGCCATGTAGGTTTCTCGTCTATGTTGTACGTTATAATTTATCCTACGTGTTTACATTGTTTCATTGCTATTACTTTCCTGCTATTTACCGTTATGTGATTGGTCTTTTCGAAAGGTATCTGGAGCCGTATTTTTTTGTGCTATATTTTGTGGACTTATTTGTTTTCTGACTTCTTGAATGTTAGTCGTTATGAACGCTAACTGTTCTGCAATATTTGATCTTTATTGGTTCCAATCCTTACGTTTTTAGGATTTTCCTTGTACCATTCCTTCCTTACATATGCAAAAGCACAACTGAAAAGTAATGGTGAAAAACCACGTCCCTACCTTAACCCTGTTTTAATGGCACAGATGCCGTATTTCTCCTCTGAACTTTTCTTTAGATTTAGTGTTTGTGAGAGTTAATTTAGGCAACAGCCTTGTCGCAGAGGATATACCGGTTCCTGTGAAATCAGCGAAGTTAAGCGCTGTCGGGCGTGGTCGGCATTTGGATGGGTGACCATCCAGGCCACCATGCGCTGTTGACATTTTTTGGGGTTCACTCAGTCTTGTGATGCCAATTGAGGAGCTATTCGACCGAATAGTAGCGGCCGGTAGGCCACTCGTGGCCAGAAGACGGAGTGCTTTTTTAGAGTTAATTTATCATATTTATTAATCGGGATGCAGTCCGGAATTCCTTAGTATCTTCGTAATTGACATGTGGGTACTGTAAGTAGGCTGTTTAGGTTTTCTTATTGGTAACACCACATAGCGCTCTGTATGAAAAATCACTGGCTGTGCTGTGGCTAGTTTGCATTGTTGTCTGCCATTGTAGTGTCGGGCAGCGGCAGCTGGATGCTAACAGCGCGTAGCGTTGCACCGTTGGAGGTGAGCCGCCAGCAGTGGTGGACGTGGGGAGAGAGATGGCGGAGTTTTGAAATTTGTAAGAATTGGTGTCACGAACTGACATATATATTATGACTATTAAGGTAAATACATTGTTTGTTCTGTATTAAAATCTTTCATTTGCTAACTATGCCTATCAGTAGTTAGTGCCTTCAGTAGTTTGAATCTTTTATTTAGCTGGCAGTAGTGGTGCTCGCTGTATTGCAGTAGCTTGAGTAACGAAGATTTTTGTGAGGTAAGTGATTTGTGAAACGTATAGGTTAATGTTAGTCAGGGCCATTCTTTCGTAGGGATTTTTGGAAGTCAGATTGCGTTGCGCTAAAAATATTGTGTGTCAGTTTAAGCACAGTCTTGTATAATTTTTCTAAGGGGACGTTTCAAAATATCCCCACAGAAAGATATCCAGCAACGTCCAATACGGTGACCAAGTGGACCAAGAAATTGTATTTTGTCTGTGCTTTGTGAACTGTTCATATTTTTTCCGAACCTTTGTGATACTATGAGAGCTTTGAATGATGTATTTGGTATGGGATCATGATTTTTAAAGTACGTTTGAGGTTGATGAAGCTTTTGACATGAGCAGAGAATTTTTTTTAGGTTTTGAAATTACTGAAGGAAGCTACGACGATTTTGAGATTTGGGTGAGGTTTTATGATGTTATGATGACGATGTGTATAACGCTGTTGTGGTATGTTTATGATCAATTAGCTGATGCTATATGAGTTATTTGGTTATGCTACGTATCTGTTATGATGAAATATTGAAGAAGTGTCGACGAATATGTATATGTGTAATAAGGTAAGGAATAATGTGTAGTGGTTAGGGACTCTGGTTTGTGAAAAAGGATGTTGGAAACCTAGAATCGTACTTTAAGAGTTATGAAATGTGTGTATATGCGTGAATGTATCAATATGCTGGCGAAAATTTTTTGGACACTATTACATTTAAAGGATTTTGTTTCTACAGATTTGTAACATAAACTCTTGACCTGTGAAATATTTTTATATGAGACTGTCACTGTTGTGCGAACTGGTGTCGTAAATATTTCGGTGAGAAAGTTAAGTGACCATCTTCACGTAATGCGTCGTGGGCACCCAGCTGCGCGACAATCGCCTCGAAAAAAGCCATTAGTGTGTGCCTGTCAGAGGCACAGGTGGAGAGAAAAATAAAGAGGCCTTTATCCTCGCTATTTACATTCCTTTGTTGAAAGCATCGTAAATACGACACCCTCAAACTTGAAAACATGGTTACATTGTAGAGTTCTCAATTTATGATATTTACTGAAATGAAATGATGAGAAACGTTTCATGTCTATTGTCTTGCTAGTTGGAAGATTGTTTACTGCATTATGAAATGTCTTATGGCTAGCGAATGACGTTTCACGCCTTGCTTTGCCTATTTTGTTTAATATCTAGTTTCTAGCTGCACTGTAGTATTGGTTAAAATAAAATTTTATAGATGTACTAACATAAATATTTTTTGTCTACAGATCCAGTAGATAATAGTAATGTGATATACTTCCAAAAAATGAGGGAGCACAAGAAGACATTTCCCTTCACAGGAACTGCATACATAATTTTCTTTTCAAGTTCTTAGTAATTTATTTCATAGAGTAAGTTTTTGTGGTGCACCACTTTAATTATATAGACATTAAGATGTGAATACACATTTCCCTTATCTGCGTTGTTGTCTTTAGTGTATTATTTTTTCTGTTTGTGGGTTTGTCATGTTTAGGTATAAGTTATTGCATTTATTGCTGCTTGCTTTGCTTACTTGCATTTCTTTGTCATTGCTGTTTGTATTAATTGTTTTTGCTGCTGCATTGCCTCATCCCTTAGTTAAGCATCTGAGCTCAGTAGATTTAAGTTAGCTCAAGAGGGTGTAGACTATATAAGAGAATGAGTTGCGATGAATTGGAAGGAATGCATTGAGAAGCTATAAGAAAATGGTTAGGCCAAAAAAGTAATTTGAAACAGGATAGGAACAGAAAAGTAGGGTTCAGGGACAACAGGTTTAGGTAGGATTTTCTTGGAAATAAATGATGAGGTAAGATAATGGAAAATAAATAATGTCGTAAGAAATATGTGAACATATAAATACAAAAAGCATTCTTGGACAGAATTGTTTTCATGGAGACAAATGTTGAAATAAGATGAAAGGTTTATGGAATGAAGTTTTGGGTTGGATTGCAGTACCAAATGTTACACTGAAAACAAACCCTGCCCTTTCCTTGTGTTATCCCACTATGTGTTTGTGTACCCTTGTGTATTTATGTTCTTCCGGTTTTTATATGTTTATCTGATAACACTTATGTTGAAGATTTTTTCTAATACTCAGCTACGTGAACTATGATGAGGAATCCACAAATATAATTTGCATTAATAATATGTTATTTACTTTGTAAAGATGTTTACACATTATTTATTCTGTTTTGATTTAATGCTCATGTGTGAAGTTTCTGTTTCAAAAGTTATTCTGATCTTTATGTATGTACTTATGTCATAATTTTTATAACACTGATGTGCATGTTTATTTCTATTCTTTTGTAAAGCCTGTTTTACTACAAAAGTTATCTGTACTATTATGTTCTTTAATGATATATTTTGTACCTTTGTTATTGTATTCTTATGTTATAAAATTGTAATTGACACCAGTTCATCAAATTAAGTAACTTGTAAGTTACATTTCACTGCACACGTTTCTGTTGGTCATAGTATATAGACAATATGTGAGAAGTAGGGACTGATAGTGTATGCATGTGTGTTAATAACTCAGCAAGGGACTGGTTAACAGCATTGCTCGTTCTAAGGACATTTCAAAAAAAAAATGTGAGTGCACAAGTGGTGGTTTATGTACTTGCTATATTGTCCACAAGACTCTTCGACAGTGATCGTGCACCTGCACAGTCGCAACAGATGGCTGCTGGCCATCTCTACAAGGACTGAAGTGGGTCTGCACCTCTGGTGGCCCACCAATACCATAATCTCTACCAGGATTATAGTGGGTCTGCTCTGTGATGACCTACCTACAAATATTCGACAAAACGTCGACTGACTCTGCTGTGGGTTTCCTCTGTTGTGGCCCATTACCTGTCTGCATGTGAAAAGTCAGCACTGTCTTTCCGTTGCAAGGACAACACTACTTCAAGACTGCATGGAAATCCACTACTTCCATGTGAATTCTCTTTTACTGCTCAGACTTTTGAGAGAAAAAAAAAAAACACTGCAATTTTACTGTGATGAATGATCAGAACTGTCTTTATGGACTGTGAGAAAATTTTAGCATTTGACCAACATTGTATCAATAAGTGTGTGTATTTGATAACTTTCTTATTGTAATTATAAAAAATAATTTTCAACTCTGTATTGGCCAGTGCTCGAAATAATTTGTAAAATTTTTTGTGGGGAGCATGGGGGCTATCTAAGTAGGCTTTTAGGTTTTCTTATTGGTAGCGCCACATAGCGCTCTATATGATAATCACTGGCTGTGCTGTGTGCAGTCAGTGGCTAGTTGGCATTGTTGTAATATTCGCCATTGTAGTGTTGGGCAGCTGGATGTTAACAGCGCATAGCGTTGCACAGTTGGAGGTGAGCCGCCAGCAGTGGTGGATGAGGGGAGAGAGATGGCGGAGTTTTGAAATTTGTAAGAATGGATGTCATGAACTATTATATATATTACGGCTATTAAGGTAAATACATTGTTTGATCTCTATTAAAATCTTTCATTCGCTAACTATGCCTATCATTAGTTAGTGCCTTCCGTAGTTTGAATCTTTTATTTAGCTGGCAGTAGTGGCGCTCGCTGTATTGAAGTAGTTCGAGTAACCAAGATTTTTGTGAGATAAGTTATTTGGGAAACGTATAGGTTAATGTTAGTTAGGGCCATTCTTTTTTAGGGATTTTTGAAAGTCAGATTGTGTTGCGCAAAAAATATTGTGTGTCAGTTTAAGCACAGTCATGTATAAATTTCTCTAAGGGGTCGTTTCAGTATCATTACACCAATGCATATGGAAAATGGGAAATAAAGAACAAATACCAGAATATTACACAGTCTGCAGCTCGTGGTTATGCGGTAGCGTTCTCGTTTCCCGCGCCCGAGTTCCCGGGCTTGATTCCCGGAAGGGTCTGGAATTTTCTCTGCTTCGTTATGACTGCGTGTTGTGTGATGTCCTTAGGTTAATTAGGTTTAAGTAGTTCTAAGTTCTGGGGGACTGATGACCATAGAT
The DNA here is from genome assembly GCF_023897955.1 of Schistocerca gregaria. Classification (NCBI taxonomy): domain Eukaryota; kingdom Metazoa; phylum Arthropoda; class Insecta; order Orthoptera; family Acrididae; genus Schistocerca; species Schistocerca gregaria. Next base: position 295,773,810 of record NC_064922.1, read on the forward strand.
GTTAAGTCCCATAGTGCACAGAGCCATTTTTGAACCAATATTACACAAAAAGCGAGACATCAAATCCAGACAACTCTTGAAGATTTTCAGTTTTGGATATCACATATCTGCACCACGTCAAGTATTCTAAACAATCATTGTACAGATAAAAGTAAACTGGAACTAGGAGGACACCTAAGAGGATTTAGACCCTGGAGAAGCTACCCACAACAGGCAATTGTTTTAAAATTGGTAATGGATTACTGCAAAATAAGAGAAAAACAATTAGTCATAACCTCTGTAGACTTCAAAAATACTTACGGTTGTACTGAAACGTCCCCTTAGAAAAATTCTACAAGACTGGTCTATGTGAAACGTCCTCTTTGAACATTTATACACGAATGTGCTTAAACTGACACACAATATTTTTAGCGCAACGCAATCTGACTTCCAAAAATCCCTACGAAAGAATGGCCCTGACTAACAGTAACCTATATGTTTCACAAATCACTTACCTCACAAAAATCTTCGTTACTCGAACTACTGCAATACAGCGATCGCCACTACCGCCAGCTAACTAAAAGATTCAAACTACGGAAGTCACTAACTACTGAGGCACAGTTAGCAAATGAAAGATTTTAATAGAGAACACACAATGTATTTACCTTAATAGTCATAATATATATAGCAATTCATGACATCCAGTCTTACAAATTTCAAAACTCCGCCATCTCTCTCCCCATAATTACGTAAACATCTGACACTGATATAGTAAAATCAGTATTTGTCTCTCTCAGTTAAATGATCAGATAGCTGTGTAATTTTGTGTTAGAGAAATATGGTACCGATGTGTAAAGTTGTATAAGCAAATACCATATTAGCTAGGGCTCCTTGTGCTTGCCACACACATGGTACACAAAGTAAGCATGTAGCTCCCTGAGGTTTAATGTAATTATACCCTCAGGTGTTACAGATTACAGCAATGGAATGAAATGTATCACGGAAAATCTTTGTGTCATTGTACTTCAAATATCTTTAAAAATAAATGTTTTAAGTACAAAATTAATCACTCAAATACGTGTACTGTAGCGCTAAACTGTGCGTGTTGTTGTAAGATAATATCTGTGGAAGTGTCGTAGTTATCGTCCTCTGAAAGCTAAGTTCTGCAGAAGTCAATGTACTTACCTCAAGATAAACAAAAGTGAAATGCTATGCGTATAAATATCGTAGTTATTACGTACCTTATCGTGATCAATAAAGTACTATAATGTAACGTATTGTTGTGCTATGGAAAAGGCTGTCTCATTGTAGCTATACCACAAAAGTTACTAGTAAAACATGCTTTACTTTCCAAAATAATTCAGAAAAACTGTGCAGTTATAAAACAGATACACCGCAAAAGCAACATTGGAAATTGTCACTCATTAGTAGCGTCGTGATATAATCGTGTAGCTGTCACATATACTAACCACTGTGTCATCTAGTACCTCACAAAAAGTACTTTAAATCCAGAATGTATTTTCTAGTAAACCAAAATGTTGTATTAAAATCTCATTAGCAGTACTGGTAAATCTTCTAAGTATGTGAGCCTTATGGTCGTTACGTAATCGTGCCACTAACAAGTAAGAATGTACACACACAATAACACTGTGTCGTCTGTTCACTGTAACAATGCATTCGTAATTTCTCTTTAAATAAGTTCTCTTGGTTCTTGATTGGATATTTAACTTCAAACATTGTTGCATGTTAACATATTATAAGTGTGACAAAGCATACTAGTAATGTAAAGTGAAAAGTTATATGGCAAATACAAAGTTAAAAAGTAGATTATCTTTTAATAAACGGTTTTACATGTGAAATGTGGTGTAAACCTTTACTCTTCCTAGTACGCAGAGTTTCAACTTCAACGCAATTATCATGTGGTATATGTCGGTAAAGAATACTGGAATTTTCTCAAGGTTAGCGTCTATGTTATTTTTCTCTGAGCCAGCCGGTGCACGCGGCTGTCTGCGGTGCGAGTCATTGTATGTCTCTTTGTTAGCGCGCGCCGTTATTGGGATTACAAGACCTAACTTCTACAAATTCACCTTGACGAGAAGGCCTTGCCCTGTTTGAAGCTCACCAGTTCTGATGGAATTCACGTCTGTCGTTTTGTCGGTAGTTTATATAGTTTCTTGTTTGTCGGTCATGTGGTGGAGAATTTCTCCCTGAATTGTAACTGCACGCTGGACCGTTGCGTCTGAAGTTATTCTGTCTCCCTTGATAATAATTTTTTTTGTTCCCACATTGTCTGTTTCTATGGTAATCTCTGTCATATTCATCACTACGGAAATGCGATCTTTCTCTGTAACTATTATTACTCCACCAGTGGTTGTCATATGGGTAGTGTCTGTTTTGGTCACGATTTGCGTTGTAAGAATAGACTTGTCGTGTCCAGTTATTGTTTCTGACGTCAGGGAATTGTGACAGGTGTGACCTATAATTGTTGTGCTCCTGTTTTCGCGTTCTGCGATTGTCAGTGTGAATTTCCAGTTCTTGCAACAGTCCCTGAAAAGCTTCAATGTCGTCTTTGCATCGTCCTGCTAAAATAATATGTCGTAAATGTACAGGCAATTTGATTAAGCAAATGCGGATGAGTTCTGAGGGGCTGTATGGGTTTGAAAAATACTGATTCTTATGTAACATGTCTTCAAAATATTTCACAAGACTGGAAAAATCTGATTGTTTGAAATGTTTCATCATAATGATGCTATGTTTTACCCGGTCTTGTGTAGCTTGAGACCAATATGCTGAGAGGAAGGCATGATAAAATTCTCCTTCACTGTGGCAATCGTGAATGACCGATCGCATTCTTACAGCTAGTTCATACTCCAAGTAGCCACACAGAAATTCTAATCTGTGTTCTAATGACCAGTTGGGAGGAAACCAATGAGAGAATTGATGAAGCCACACTTGTGGATGAATGTCGTTGACAGAATTCTTAAATGTTTTGAATTTACATGTAGTAATGAACAGCTTATAGTCAAAATCATCATGTCGGCGAGTCGCATGTCGGTCATTGTTACATCGTTTCGGCGGTTGCATCTCAAAATTCGGTGTACCTTGCCAATTTCTTTCATAATTTTCGAAGTGCCTTGTGTTATTATTTTGTGGCTGTTCGTATTTCTATGTCCCTCTTCCCGTATTGGAGCGCGAGTGTCCTCTGAAACATGTAATTCTTGTATTACCTGTGTCAGTTGATCTTGTACTTCCAGGATTTCTCTTTGGTGTTGCGTATTAATTTGATTCTGATTTTGTTTGAATTTCCTAATTTGTTCGAACTTTTCTGTGTCATTAAAGACTACCGGTTTTGTGTCATTCAGATTATCATCTACCTTCGTAGATAAATTATTTAGCTGATCCGAAAGTTCAACTACTTTCTCTGATAATGAACTGATTTCCTCCATGTGTCTTTCTGAACCAATTTTCAGAGTATCTACTGTATCCTTTAAGCTTTCCTGAGTTTTTGCAAGTTGCGTAACCGAATCGGTAGATGCAACTGAGTCAATTTTAGCTTGCAAGGACTCATGATTTTCATGAACAATAGTTTGCAGTTCTTTTATGGCTGCTTCGTGATTCTGTAATGCATTTTCAGCCGCGAAAAAATAGGTTGAAAATGCTCGCAAATTTGTGTTTTTACGTCATTACAGACTTTTTGACATTTCGATTCGATTTTATGTAACTCAGTAGTTAAATCTTCACGTGTTTGTTCAAACGTATGTTCCACTGAGTCTAACGTTTGAAGCTTTTGTTCCATTGTGTCTAACTTTTGAACATTTTGTTTCATTGTGTCTAACTGTTGCTGTGTTTGTCTCTGATTTTGTTTCATTTGTTGCATTAATTGCAATAATAATGTATTAGTGTCTGGAATCTGTTCCTCTTGGTTTTCGGCAGTGCATTTGCACCGGCAACATTCACATTTTGACAAGCAGAAAATGTGTCTTAACTTATTTGAGAAAACGGTGAGGACGCAAAACCTGAATGTACAGTATTTGCAAGATTGTGTCCTGTCATTTCGGATTTCTGACGCGAGCTGTTGCCGACGGATCGACTGATAATGCTTCCCTGTCACTAATTGTTTCACTGCCTACACCATTATTTGCAGCCCGCTCCATTTCCCTATGCACTATTACCAAATTACTACTTTGAAGATTAGTTAATTCATTACATGGTGCCGCTAACACACTGCTTTTGTCTTCACTGTCATTTCTCAGTTTACTTTGGAGCCTAGTATTACGTTTTTCACACGCTATTATTGTCACAATATTTCACACGATAACACAGAAAAGCACAATTTGAAGAGCAAAAATACTTGGTGCAAACCTACATGCATTCCACAACTGATTTACTGTACAACAATGAAAAACTACAACTACAGAGGAAATTTTCTCTACAATTACACGCTAGCAATAAACAAAGTCTACACTAACTACACAAACTACAAGAAAAAATCAGAAGATTCCAGTGAGATATCCTCGGCTAAGGGTCGACATATGAAACGTCCCCTTAGAAAAATTGTACAAGACTGTGCTTAAACTGACACACAATATTTTTAGCGCAACGCAATCTGACTTCCAAAAATCCCTAAAAAAGAATGGCCTTGACTAAATTAACCTATACGTTTCACAAATCACTTACCTCACAAAAATCTTGGTTACTCGAACTACTGCAATAGAGCGAGCGCCACTACTGCCAGCTAAATAAAAGATTCAAGCTACGGAAGGCACTAACTACTGATAGGCAAAGTTAGCGAATGAAAGATTTTAATAGAGATCAAACAATGTATTTACCTTAATAGTCATAATATATATATCAGTTCATGACATCCATTCTTACAAATTTCAAAACTCCGCCATCTCTCTCCCCACATCCACCACTGCTGGCGGCTCACCTCCAACTGCGCAACGCTACGCGCTGTTAACATCCAGCTGCCCAATACTACAATGGCGAATATTACAACAATGCCAACCAGCCACTGACTGCACACAGCACAGCCAGTGACTTTCATACAGAGCGCTATGTGGCGCTAACAATAAGAAAAGCTAAACAGCCTACTTACAATACCTTTACTGGTTCTACTGCATATTTGCAAAGTTCTGCAAATGTCTGATCTCCACTTGCTTTGCAGTGCTTAAGCTCTTTCTAAGCACTGTACACTACACAGATTGTGGATGGGTTTGTATTTTCTGCTTTTGTTTTAAAAGGGGTATTTATGTTCATTTGAAGTTTGGTTTCGCGTGATGTTCGCAAATTAGTAATCTGCTAAATGTTTCTGCTAAAATTTACGTATTTTTCTATTGCCATGGGCCATCTTATTATTTTCGTCCTTTAACATTAACTTTTTATAGTAAATCCTTGGGTTTCTTTCCCCCCTGTTTGTTTTTATCATTAGTAACATGTCTTTTTGGTATTGGCGTTCTTTAATATTTTGGGTTATCTCTCTTTGTTTTATGAGTTCCAAACGTAATTCTTCTGTTTTACGGCTCTAATACCCTAACCAAGCTTGGCGTGTATCTACCACCGTATTATCACACTCATCGTCTCGCAATTAGAGATTTATTGCTTCATTTATTGGGATTATTTTTTCAGCAGTTTGTTTTAGTTGGGGTTCTATTTCCTCTATATCATCTGTCATTCTTATGTTCCTTCTTTCTTCTTTCTATTCCTTGTTATTAATCAGTTCTTTTTGGGGTAGGATTTTTTCTTTGTCTTTTGGGTGAATTTAATTTTAATTTTTATCATTTAATGATCTGTCTCTCTCAGAATGTTCCCTGTGGTAGTTTTTATTCACACAGGCTTGATTGAATTGCGATTCTACTCTTTTCCACTCTGGATATTTCCAATTTTTGAGCTTGTTTACTCTTCTCTTGAAATATGTTGACTTCGGATCTTGTCGTAGTTTCTGCAGAATTCCACCCTCTCATGGCATTCCCATTTCTTCTTCTTTCTTCTTCTTTGTGCTATCTGTTTCCCTGTCTTGTCTCTACATCCCTTTTCCCTTCCTAAGCGGGCATTAAAAACTCCAATTAAAATTCCGGCTTTACTTTTATTTATTTTGCTTATTGTTTAATTTGTGATCTCCCAAAATCCATCCACATTTTCTCTGTGTCCTTTCTTATTTTCTCGATTAGTTGGGGTGTGGGCATTTAGTTTTGTGTATATTTCATTTGCAGCTTTTATAGTTAGTGTTAGTAGCCTGGGAGATTGTGATGTAAATTCTACTTTAGATTCAGTTATTATGAGACTGACCACAAGAACCCTTCCGAAATGTGGAAACTGCTTCATTATTTTTTTCCTGGTATCTCCTTGTAAATTCTATATCCTTGTGATTATATCAGTTTCTGATCAATGTTCCTTATTTCTTGAAGTTCATTTATTGAAACCGCTTTTCAGTCATTTTCGTCCATGAAAATTTTGAACTGGAATCCATGCTGTGTGTTGCTGTGTAGTTCCTCTGTCCTGTATTGATCTTCTGTCAGTCTTGGATATTTTCAGGTGCTCTGACTCATCATGGTTATCTTTCAAGTAACTGCTCATAGTATCTGAGTGCTGTCTTCCCTGGCAATTGCCACGCGTTGGATTTTTCCTTAAATGATCTCCTCCATGCTTTACTTCCAAAGGTAGTAATCCTTGTATGAAGCAATCTCTGCGTTACAACTACGGTTGTTAACTGTAGACCTCGTTGTTTCTACGTTTATTACAGTAATTAATAGGAATAAAATACCGAAAACTGATTATTTGAGAAATCGGTTATTTTTAGCGGTTTTAACAGTCAGGTTAGATTGGATATGAAAAAAAAACGATATAACAGAAAACCGTCTGTTTCTGCAACAACTGCCCTAATTTGGAGATTACACTCGGCGTAATTCTATTCCATTAAGTAACTTTTATACAGGGTGATCACTGAAATATTTCGAAAACTACACACCGGAAGCAAAAAAGTTACGATTCCAATTTCTGTGTCTCCGAGGGGAACAACCGACCCCCCACTCGACCTCGTGCGTTGGTGGCGGGGACCAACTTTGAAATCTTCTATGGGAACCCCATTTGTTATTACAGATTGAGATTCTACGGAAAAATCTGTATACGTTTTGTCTGAAGCACTTTTTTCGTTCCGCCACACATGGCGCTGTAATCGGAGGAATAGAAATGGGTACACAGTCGTAATTTACGAGATGCTACTCAGTGGCCCTTGAATATCTAATGGCACGCGGGACCCAAGATTTCATAACTACTAATTGAAAACTCCCATTCGCAACCTTGTATTCTTCCGAAATATCGAACAGGGGACTACTCTGTGGCCATGACTCTAGGCGAATGCTACTCTACTTTATAATTAGAGTAAGTGATCAAACGCAGTACCGTCAACTTCAACACACTTCGTGATACGCTTTTCAAATGACAGTGCACAGGACAGTAGCATATCTGCGCGAACGTAAGCACAGGAGTTTCAGATGTGGTCGACCATGTACACGCGGCCAGTTGTTACTTGCTGGTACACCTTATCTTTTAAATTGTAAGTAGGCTGTTTAGGTTTTCTTATTGCTAACGCCGCTTAGCGCTCTGTATGAAAAATCACTGGCTGTGCTGTGCGCAGTCTGTGTTTAGTTTGCATTGTTGTCTGCCATTGTAGTGTCGGGCAGCGGCAGCTGGATGCTAACAGCGCGTAGCGTTGCGCAGTTGGACGTGAGCCGCCAGCAGTGGTGGACGTGGGGAGAGAGATGGCGGAGTTTTGAAATTTGTAAGAATTGGTGTCACGAACTGACATATATATTATGACTATTAAGGTTAATACATTGTTTGTTCTGTATTAAAATCTTTCATTTGCTAACTATGCCTATCAGTAGTTAGTGCCTTCAGTAGTTTGAATCTTTTATTTAGCTGGCAGTAGTGGTGCTCGCTGTATTGCAGTAGCTTGAGTAACGAAGATTTTTGTGAGGTAAGTGATTTGTGAAACGTATAGGTTAATGTTAGTCAGGGCCATTCTTTCGTAGGGATTTTTGGAAGTCAGATTGCGTTGCGCTAAAAATATTGTGTGTCAGTTTAAGCACAGTCTTGTATAATTTTTCTAAGGGGACGTTTCAAAATATCCCCACAGAAAGATATCCAGCAACGTCCAATACGGTGACCAAGTGGACCAAGTAATGGGGCCACCTCTGCCGATCCACCGACCGGTGTAAACACGGTCTAAAATCTACCGTGCTTCAGTTGGGCAATGCGCTGGCAACCGTCACGCTGAAACCTCATACGTTGTGTAACGTTCAGTTCAACAACATGCAGTAGTACCGGAAGTTCCTGTTGCAAAAACGTTCTATACTTCCGTCCATTCAACGTGCCGTAGATAAAATACGGACCAATGAGTTTGCTACTCATGATGCCACAGCATACGTTAACCAACCAAGGAAGGTGACAGTCAATTTGGCAGGGCCAATGGGGTTTGTCCCTACTCCAGTAATGCATGTTATGCAAGTTAATGCTAACATGGTTTGTGACTGTAGAGTCATCGGAAAACAGTACTCGGCAAAGAATGTGGGGGTCTTTTGCATTTGTTCGCATGCCCATTCACGAAGCGCTACCCCGTTATGGAAAACGGCACCTTGAAGTTCTTGATACAGTGACACGTGTAATGGATGATACTTATGACGATGCTGTATTGTGGCAATATTACCTACGGACTTACCGGAATCGCGGTGTAATTACCGGGCGCTTATCTGTGGGTTGTTGTGCACTTTCGCTAGTGCAGCTATTTCATTAGCTTCTCCTGTAACACGTTTACTTCGTTTCCTTTTGCCGGTGTGTACGCTGCCATCAGACGTAAAGGCGTCCACAATTATGTAAATGAAAGAACGAGAGCCAGCTTTCTCAGGAAAACGCTCGATATACAAGGCAACAACAAACTCAACATTTCTCCTACATTCTCCATAAATCACAATCATTTCAAATTTTTCTTCTGCAGTTGCAACATTGATCATCCACTTGCACGTCTGTTATCCAAATGACAGGTAGGTGTGCAAGTACTGTAATGTTTAGAGCCGCTATCTGTTCCACATCGTCGGCCGCGGTGGCCGAGTGGTTCTGGCGCTGCAGTCCGGAACCGCGGAGCTGCTACGGTCGCAGGTTCGAATCCTGCCTCGGGCGTGGGTGTGTGTGATGTCCTTAGGTTAGTTAGGTTTAAGTAGTTCTAAGTTCTAGGGGACTTACGACCTAAGATGTTGAGTCCCATAGTGTTCAGTGCCATTTTTTTTGTTCCACATCTTCTCGATATGTGAGCTCCGGTCGCAGTGTACTGCATGTTATGATAAGTCATAGTTCGCATCACGGGTTCGCTACACTGCTACGATGGCCTGTTCGATATTTCGGAGGAATGCAACTTCGCGAATGGGGTTTCCAATGGCCTGTCCTGCCCTCGCACCGTGAAACTGCGGCCCCACGTGCCATTGGATATTCAATCAGCAGTATGTCGTAAATTACGACTACGCACCAATTTCTGTTTCTCCGATTACACCCCCACCTGTGGCGAAACAAATAAAATGCTTCAGACAAAATGTATGCAGATTTTGCCGTAGAATCGTAATCTGCTATAGAAAAAAGACGTTCCCGCTGAAGATTTCAAAGTTGCTCCCCGCCTCCCACGAACGGGATGCGGTGGTGGATCAGGTGTCATTAAGTCTCCCCCTCCGAGACAAGTAAATTGAAATTACAACTTTCTTGATACGATGTTTAATTTTAGAGATATTTCAATGCCTTCAGTGAAAATGAACACTCTATAAATTACGTATTAACCTAAGTTTTGTTTGATCTGCTGTACATCATTACGCCGCAATAAATATTAACGACAGAGATTTAGTGCCTTAGGCTATTAACAAAGCAAAACGTATTTTGTTGTACCCTTTCACCAAACGATATTAACATTAACAGATGGGCAACGAGAACACTTCCAAAGTTTAAGAGTCGTTCTTTTGAATTAAGGTTAGAGACAATCTAGCTCACCTGTTATTTTCGATTTTGTTTTACGTTCTTTTCCTAATTTTGAGTTCAAGCACAATTTTTCTTACCATCTTCTGATTGTAGTAACTATCGCAGCTAATGCTGGACTATGTAACAGTGCTTCACAATTTATAATCAAGTTCGACAATCACTGATGTTAACTAGTATACGTTCTGGTGTAACTGATTAGGACAGTCAAACTCAGTAATCTCCTGTGTCTCTAATGTACCGGTAGTAAGACATCGCTATACTCTCACCAATACTTAAGACTTTAATGCAAAACTTATTCACAACAAATCTTTTATGATCAAAATTAATGCAAAATACTACGCTCCCTTTTGACCGATTCAGCTTCACACGGGATACTTCAAACCTGGACGAACATAATCTATTACCTCGTCTGTGGCTAGCTTTGTCCTTACGACTGGGTGGAATGAGCATGGCGACAATCTCAAACGTTCACATACACTCTTAAAAATATCGAATACAAACATATATACACACATACACTTAAACACTCATAAACCAGAAGCGTTTTGTAATGATAATCGCTGAGAGGCTAACTCTTTTGCTACTGAAAGCTGCCACATGGTTAAGTATTTTAATAAATGTTTGAAGTGGAGTTGCGCGGAGAGCAATCGGATAGATGTACTCCACTATCGCGCATTAGTTTTCCGGTGTTGCGTTCGATGTTATCAAACGTAATAACAAAATATTGACCATAGCGAATGTTGGTTACGTATGAATGTGCTAACTTTAACAAGTTAGGTTTTAACAATACAGAGTGACACTTCATACAAGCAATAATGAACACCTCTGAACAAAATGTAAAATCAGAATTACTGTCAATTAGACCCCATATTTTGTCAAGTGTGTCAGGTTAATATCTATTTTGAATCCCAGGTACTAAAACAAATTATCACCACACATATTCTTTTACAATTCTCTCTGTACAATTAGTGTTTAATAGTTACCATCTCATTACACTACAAAACTTTATTATATTACCTCACACATTCTTTTACAATTCATTCTGCATGGCTAACTTTTGATAATTACCATTCCATTACACTTCAGAGCTTCATGGTCTTGTATATCCGTTTAACATGTCACGTGAGATGTTGACTTTGTTTAACTTATATTGAGTGCTGCAAAATTAATACGAGAGAGAGTTCAATGCTGCTAATGTAATGGATAGTGCAGTATATCCTTTGCCTCGAACAACGATGTTCATAAATAATTTAGTAGCAGCGAAAGACAATAATCAATATGTTGCAAGTAAAGAGATACAAATCCTGTCTTTTATTTTCGACGCTCATCTAATTTTTTCCTCTCGACAGCGTACAGCGTTTTCGTGTAATCTCTCTCGCATTTAGCCGTGATAGAATATACAGGAGACATTCCTACGTGGTGTTCCTTGATTATATGTGTTAAATAACCTCTCTATTATATTGCGCTGTAGAATCGGCCATGGTGAGCAACTCCTATATAAAAAGTGATATGTTCGTTAAAGGAGAGCAAATTTTTCAATTGAAAAATGAAAAGATGAAATTCAGCGCCTAAGTCTTTTTGTTGTCACCTTCATTGAACATCCTTTACGAAATGCTTTTCTACAATTTATATTTTATGTTCCTACAACAAGAAAATTCACGATCTGAAACTGCGTTCGTGATAGAGGATCGTATCGATTCTAGGTGCACAGTAAAGTAATTAATTACATAAAAGCATCTATAAATTCAGTAAATAATAAGATACTACAATAGGCTATTAAATACTGTTCCTTATATCTTTTAAGGAATGGCAACACTTGTGATTTTAGTCCTCACGTACTCAATAGTTAGTTAAAGATTCTAGTTTGACAGGATGTAAAGAAAAAGATGGAGGCTGGGTGATAACTCTTGATTTAGTCCACATCTACTCAATAGTTGGTTAAGTATTCTGTTTTCACACTATGTTAAACTAAGATGGAGGCTAGGTGATAAAGCGCAGATAAGGCTCATCATGTGTCGCACTGCAGTGAAGGAAACTCTTTGCAGCTGCTGGGATGCTGCTGTTCCTTGGATACTGGACAGCAGAAAAATAGCGATGGTTATCCTATCAATTAGAAAATTAATTACCATAATTCAAATAAAATGTCTGTGGCTACTCTGGCACGTAATTTTATCGAAGAAAACACATCGTAAAACTTTAAAACTATTCCTGAGGATGCGGTACTGGACTCTGTTGAGTGGATAAATACTGCGGACACAGCTTTGCATTCTCAACGATGACGTCTATGCAACTATGTGCTTATATGGTGGCAGTACCTTTTATGAATTTCAACTCAAAATGTTTCTAGCTTTGGCCCTTAACTGTAAAAACTCACTTTTGAAATAGTTTACAGTTACGAATCAGTCGCTCTCCAGAAGGTTCTACCTTCTTCTGATCTGTCCCCGTAAGTTACTGCCTTCTCAGTGTTGTTACACTGCCCCTGAGAACTTCCAAATTTTCCATCTTACACCGACACACTAACTGATATACCTTCCACAAAAATAATTAATTTTTTCACTTGTTAACTTCGTGTGCATGCTCTTCCATCGAATTACATCAGCATCCCACCATAGATTCCTACACTCATCAACTGTTAATACTTTGCTGAAGATTTTTACGGAAATTAAGTGTATCCCACCGTTACAAACGTACCACAGATGCCCGGAAGTTGCAAGCTTGCTACTCTATTTTAGAACCTGGATTTTAATAAAAATGGCAAGGTACTGTTAATCAGAAAACAGGAAGAAGTTGTGATCTAAATGACAATAGATTTATTCATCCTTCGCATCACAAGACAACAAAAATGACTAAAGAAACGTCACACAAACGTTTTTATGTGACAAACGCTTTCACTAACATGGGGTCAATAGTGGACAAAGTGATCAGTTGGGGATCAACACACGACACTAACCGGAACACTAATCGCTTTGTCTGACTTCATACACGTGAATCCGGGTTGTGGCACAAAAAGTACGCCACCGTCAAGCATCTAAACTCTACTATTCCAAAAAAAAAAAAAAAAGAAAAATATGGTTCGAAAGAAATATTGGAGCCCTACGCCGAAGCAGCGAATACTTCACTCTCCTGCCGGTCAGGGTGGCACACCACAAAGCGTTCAGCAACTGAAGTCATGGACGGCCGCAATCTGTCATTAATGGTGCGTGCCCGAAAAATGCAAGTACGCGGTCTCGCGTTCGGTTAATTCGGAACGCAGGAACCTTCCTATGAGCCTGTGAAGCCCCAGCGGAGTCCATTGAGCAAATGGATCCGTTTGCTGATCTGCCAAACCAATTTGACTCTGTGCCATGACTATGCATGATATAATATGTCAAATGTTTAGACAGCCGACTCAAGACAAATAAGTACACACACGCATCACTCATTGTGTGCATGATGCTAGAAGCAGTAATTCTGACGGTTCAGAAGGTGACTGGCACAGTTTCTAATTGGCACACTAGCAAAGGACACAAGTCTCACCGTTTAGGTAGAGACCTGCACTTCATTACTAGCGAAGCCCAAGTACAAGAGGGATCTTCTCTTTCTGTTCGCTTTCTTCCTGATCTCGGTAGCAAAAGCCCATTTACATCTTAGACTTCCCCCACTTTAGCACAAGCCAATCACGAGCTGGAGAGCGACATTCGAAGCTCGGAGAGCGCCCTTTGCTCTGCATACACCAATTTGACCAATCAGCGACTTTAAAGTTAATTGGGAGAAAAGGCCTCTTTCCCACGTATTTACGCTGTGTCTTTTGCTAACAACATGACCAGGATGGAACCACACCCCTCCATAAAAAGCTTGTTATCTCCCCTGTTGCGTTTCCAAAGAACGGCTATAAACTCGCTGAAAGCCTCGTGCTTTCACATATACGTTTTGTAACAGAGTCTGGATGTATTGGCGCCAGTGACCTATCCCATGGAAATTCGCAGAACGCTCACAGTTGTCTCATCGGCTTCCTGCCTAACAAGGGCCCATCCTGTGCTTTATTGCCGGTCTACAGTGCGCTGTCCATCGCAGCAGCACCTTCTTGGCGCTAGTAGGTCTACTTGGACACAGATGGCGACCTACTGGCGCCAACCAACGCGTCTGCACAGTGAGACCATGGTACTTGGCCGTCTGGCAATGTTTCCACCCATGTTCTGCAGAAATAATGTGCTTCCCTATGGCCCACAGTCGCCGTGCATTTTTACTGCAGTCGTTTCAATCGGCACCCTATTCCTTTGAACGCAGGTAAAGCTTACCATTATTCCTTCCTTAGAGCAAGCAAGCAAGAGCATTAACTACTGCCCACCATTTCATCACAATGCATGAAGTCATATCGTAATAAAGATCATCTTCCCTAAGAACATGAAGCGGCATAACACCGAATCAGAAATGAGAGTGCCCTGCAATCTCTCAAAGTTACAAATATTGAGTTGGTGCATAAGTTCACAGCGTTTCTCGATAAATTTAATAACCACTACAGATACGCAAAATAGGGAATTGTCAGTAATATATTCTTCTTCATTATTTACAGCTCTCTGCCAACTCTGGGCTAACTTTTCGACTCCACGACTGCAGAAATCATGAGGTTTTCAGGCGAAGAACTCGTTCAACCATGTTTGGATAGCATTTTCATCTGGAAAGGAAGTTCCTTGAAGGTTCTTCAATAGAGAGTGGAAAAGGTCAAAATGTGAGGGTGCAGATCAGGGGAATAAGGTGGATGTGGAATGACTTCCCAACCTAGCTTCCATAAAGTGATTTTTGTCAGTCTAGCAGAATGCGGATGGCGTCGTCGTAGAGTAGCATCCCTTCACGCAATCTTCCTGGTCATTGCCATTGGATTGTCTGCAAGACATCTCAGTTGTTGACAACAAATAGCAGCAGTGATGCTTACACCTTGGGGAAGCAATTTGTAGTACACCACGTCCACCGGATGCATAACATTACTTTTTGTGGATGCTCACAGGTCTTTGTACAGTACGTTGCTGCTTTGTTTGGGCTCAACCACTATTTTTTAGCATAAAGACAGCGCTTCTCGTCATCGGTAACGGTACAGGACAGGAATGATCGGTGTTGTTCGCGAGCCAGCTGATGACGAGCAAGCAGAGATGCATGTATGATTTTTGAAGTATTGGCTTAGAGAGTGTGGTACCCATACACCTGATTTTTGAACCTTCACCATTGCATCCAAATGATGCATGACATTGGAGTGATCACAGTTCATCACGTTTGCAGTTCTTACGTACCATGACGTGGATTATTTTGGATTAATGCATTTAAATCATCTTTATCAAACGCTGAAGGCGTTCCTGAACGTGGAGAACCACTAATGTCAATGCGGTTCTCCTTAAAACGAGAAAATCATCTTCTTGGCGTGCTCTGTCCAATAGCATTATCCCCATACACGGCGCAAATGTTTCTGGCTCCCTCCACTGCTGTCACCTCTCTGTTGAACTCAAACATAAGAATCTGTCAGGAATCATCCGATTTCTTCAATTGGTACACAATTTACTGACGTTCACAGCTCCACTCATTATCTCCAAATGACAGTATGTAATCCCAAATAGCACCAGAGAATACTTGCAAATAAAAATTGTAATTGGTAAATAAACCCATTGCACCCAGAATACCAAAACCCAAACAAAAGCACTACGAACTTGTGCACCACCCCGGTAGTTATAGTGAAGAGAGATGTTAGAAGTTTACACAGTACTGTTCTCTGCACATCCATTTACACAAACTATGAAACAAACAAGGGAAGTGAAGTAAAGAAAGAATATACGACCAGTGTGAGAAATGTAATGAAACTCACAACACAGTGAGCGATCTGGCAACGCTGTGTGGTTCTACTTGTGTCGACTGGTGTATTCATCCCTTCCAGATGCTCAGTCCATGTTTCCTCTCTGTACCGCCATCAAGTGGTTTTGAGAGCGCCATCAGTGAAGTTGTGTTTTTGTTGTGTGTCATGGAAATGGAACAGTGGAACTTGGAGCAACTTTAGTAATCAGGTATTGTGTAAAACTTGAGGAATCAGGGAGTGTGGCGTTTGAAAAGCTGAAACAGGTCTATGGGAAACACTCCTTATCAAGAGCACAAATTTTTCGCTGGCATAAATCATTTTGTGAAGGCAGAGAACATGTTGAAGATGTACCTCGCTCGGGGAGACCTTCAACTTCAAAAACTGACGAAAATGAGGAACACTTACGTGTTCTTATGAGTGACAGACTTGTAACAATAATGAGTACCTGTTAAGCATCTACTTTCGACCGAAATTGTCCACATGCAAAAGGTCTGTACCGAAAATCCTCACAACTGAGCGGAAGAACAATCGAAGAAATGTATGCGTTGATCTTCTTGAGAGATAGCCAATCACCACGAATGGTTCGGTCGTCTGATCACATGCGATGAATCCTGGATTTTTGAGTGCGATCCTGAGACAAACCGGCAAAGTCAGGAGTGACACAAATGAGTAATCTGCTCGATCAAAAGAAGCTGATCCAGTCATGTTGTGGCATGCACTTCTCTACAATGTATGGTCTCACTCGATTCACACTTCTAGTGAGCCTTTTAAGGACCTCTTTGTAAAACACTTGGTTACCGCTTTGTCATGGAGAAGCAAATCCTTTATGCACGAAACTCCTACAGTCAAAACAGCAAATGAGCATTTTTCGATTTTTCATTTTCTAAATGTTTCCTTCAGTTCGGAAATCGAGTTGAACGCAAGAGGGCTTCAGTCAGGGGATTGCGGTAGGTGGTATAGCACTTAGCAGCCACATCAGACAAACAAATCAGTAACAGCTTGCACAGTACGTGCTTGAGCCTTGTCCTGCAGAATGATGGTCAGGTTATGCAGA
Organism: Schistocerca gregaria; assembly: GCF_023897955.1. Taxonomy (NCBI): domain Eukaryota; kingdom Metazoa; phylum Arthropoda; class Insecta; order Orthoptera; family Acrididae; genus Schistocerca; species Schistocerca gregaria. The sequence continues at coordinate 295,790,678 of NC_064922.1, forward strand.
AAGTGTCACCACTTCTGTCTCTAAGCCGGTCGTAGGTTGTGTTCTCAGAATGAAATGCTACAAAGTCGTCGGCCGCTCGAACTGCCAACCCAACCGCCACTGCTAAGAGTATCGTACGACTTCCACATCGCTGACAATGGGCTATACTCGGGGCTGACTACTTTGAAGGTCAGTAAAACTTTGAAACGCGTATCTATTTTGTACGACCTGTAAATAAATACACTCCTGGAAATGGAAAAAAGAACACATTGACACCGGTGTGTCAGACCCATCATACTTGCTCCGGACACTGCGAGAGGGCTGTACAAGCAATGATCACACGCACGGCACAGCGGACACACCAGGAACCGCGGTGTTGGCCGTCGAATGGCGCTAGCTGCGCAGCATTTGTGCACCGCCGCCGTCAGTGTCAGCCAGTTTGCCGTGGCATACGGAGCTCCATCGCAGTCTTTAACACTGGTAGCATGCCGCGACAGCGTGGACGTGAACCGTATGTGCAGTTGACGGACTTTGAGCGAGGGCGTATAGTGGGCATGCGGGAGGCCAGGTGGACGTACCGCCGAATTGCTCAACACGTAGGGCGTGAGGTCTACACAGTACATCGATGTTGTCGCCAGTGGTCGGCGGAAGGTGCACGTGCCCGTCGACCTGGGACCGGACCGCAGCGACGCACGGATGCACGCCAAGACCGTAGGATCCTACGCAGTGCCGTAGGGGACCGCACCGCCACTTCCCAGCAAATTAGGGACACTGTTGCTCCTGGGGTATCGGCGAGGACCATTCGCAACCGTCTCCATGAAGCTGGGCTCCGGTCCCACACACCGTTAGGCCGTCTTCCGCTCACGCCCCAACATCGTGCAGCCCTCCTCCAGTGGTGTCGCGACAGGCGTGAATGGAGGGACGAATGGAGACGTGTCGTCTTCAGCGATGAGAGTCGCTTCTGCCTTGGTGCCAATGATGGTCGTATGCGTGTTTAGCGCCGTGCAGGTGAGCGCCACAATCAGGACTGCATACGACCGAGGCGCACAGGGCCAACACCCGGCATCATGGTGTGGGGAGCGATCTCCTACACTGGCCGTACACCTCTGGTGATCGTCGAGGGGACACTGAATAGTGCACGGTACATCCAAACCGTCATCGAACCCATCGTTCTACCATTCCTAGACCGGCAAGGGAACTTGCTGTTCCAATAGGACAATGCACGTCCGCATGTATCCCGTGCCACCCAACGTGCTCTAGAAGGTGTAAGTCAACTACCCTGGCCAGCAAGATCTCCGGATCTGTCCCCCATTGAGCATGTTTGGGACTGGATGAAGCGTCGTCTCACGCGGTCTGCACGTCGAGCACGAACGCTGGTCCATCTGAGGCGCCAGGTGGAAATGGCATGGCAAGCCGTTCCACAGGACTACATCCAGCATCTCTACGATCGTCTCCATGGGAGAATAGCAGCCTGCATTGCTGCGAAAGGTGGATATACACTGTACTAGTGCCGGCATTGTGCATGCTCTGTTGCCTGTGTCTATGTGCCTGTGGTTCTGTCAGTGTGATCATGTGATGTATCTGACCCCAGGAGTGTGTCAATAAAGTTTCCCCTTCCTGGGACAATGAATTCACGGTGTTCTTATTTCAATTTCCAGGAGTGTAGTTGCCACTATGAAAGTTCAAACTCTCGCATGTTGCAGGATGGGGTGATCAGGCCTTCTACTTCTCCTTATGCCTCGCCGATGTTTTTGCTGCTCAAGGCTCAGCGTCTGGTCTAATGGCAGTTTGTGGATTACAGACTGCGGAATAAAACGGTTGTTTTTGAGTCAGTCCCCTTGCCCGATCTTCGCAATTGTTTCAAGTCGTTCTCTGGGGATCAGTGGTTCACTGTGCTTGACTTGAATCAGGCCTATTATCAAATCCCTCTCATCAAAAAATCTAATCACGTCACGGCATTTTGCACCGACTCAAACCCCTATGAGCTTAATAGGGTGCCATTTGGGTTAGCCATCAGAGCTTTCGTTCTCTCTGGGTTGTTGGATCTTGAAATTCGTCTGTTTATTTAAGTACCTGGATGATGTCATCATTTGAGGAACATCTTTCCCATCGTATGCAGATGTTGTCGAAGCTATGTGATGTTGGGTTAACTGTCAAACCGTCTCAGATTACTCTCGCCAGGCGTCAGATTTCATTTTGGGGTTATCTGATTTCTGGGGATGGCATCTGTATCGGCCAAGATTGAACAATGGACTTGAAGAGGTTCCCCCAACCTAGAACTAGGAAGGAGGTAGGTAAGTTTCTTGGAATGGCCAACTATTTCCACAAGGTTCATTTCCAACTTTGCCCAGATTGCTGCCCCTCTTAATATTGTGTGCTGGAAGGAAGAAAATTTAGTATGGGGTGAAAGCCAGCAGTGTACCTTTGAAGTTATTAAGGCCACCATCACGAACCCTCTAGTGTTGGCTGTGCCCGACTTTGGCAAGAGATTTATTGTACAGATCGACGTGTCCAACGCAGGAATTTCTGTGGTTCTCCTCAAGGAGATCAAGGTCAAGGAAACCCTTTAGCTTTTGCATCAGGAGACTGTCCAGACCCAAGCTGAGTCATTCTGTTTATGAATGTGACACATTAGCAATTGAGTTTACCCTAGAACAATTGGGTTGGGTTGCTTTTGGGGGAAGGAGACCAGACAGCGAGGTCATCAGTCTCATCGGATTAGGGAAGAAAGTCTGCTGTGCCCTTTCATAGGAACCATCCCGGCATTTGCCTGGATTTAGGGAAATCACAGAAAACCTAAACCAGGATGACCGGACGCGGGATTGAACCATCGTCCTCCTGTAGAACAGTTCCAGTTTATATGGAACATAGGGAGTTCTATTTAGAGACCGGCAACGAGGCGTTAATTTGGGTCCAGGTCACACCCAGGATTCGGTAGAAGCGGTAGATGGGCGGCCTGTATTTAGGCGTTTCATTTTAACGATCAGGTAACCGATGTGCTCAGCTGCAAGAATATATCACTCAGGGAGATCGAGCCCATGACTCCGATGATCTTGCTTGTACTGTTCTGAGCGAAATGCCCCATTTTTTGCCAATCTTAAATTTAAGCAGGACCAGGATACATTGTGATGACCGATTCGGAGGCAGTTGTTGTCGAGGAATCAGGTGCCAAGGTTTCCACTGAAGAATGGTACACTGTGTAAACAAGTGAGTGAACCCACGGAATTCAGGATTTGCTTGGCTCTCGAGTGAGTCCCCTCCATCTTTCATTACTTTCACAGTTCGTTGGTGGGTGGGCATTTAGGACTGTTCAAGACCTCAGAGAAGATATGAGCTCACCTCACCTGGCCTCCATTGTACAGGGATGTCCAGCGATTGGTTAGTGAGGGCGACTCTTGTAGAATGGGGAAACCCCAATAACAACCTGCAGAAGGGGTTATTGCAATCCGAAAGCGAACAGTATCCTATGGAGAAACTCTTCATTGATTCTGTGAGACCCCTTTCTTGTGCTAATAAAGGAAACCACTATATACTTGTGGTCTTTGAGGAGTTTTCGCGATTTGTTTGGCTAGTTCCCAGCCGAGGGATTTTTACCATTGTTACTGCTGGACGCCTGACCAACATCTTCTCCTGGTTTGGCCCTCCTAAGGTTAATCCTGTAACTTGTATGTGTTGTTCCTTCTTGAACCTACAACCTAGACATTGTCATTTGTAGCCTTGTTTGGATAGATTACAGTTCCCTTCTGTTGTGGGTTGGCAGGGTAGTTCTAGCAGCAGATGACGCATTCCTGTTTCCTTAGCCCAGAACAGACACGTGTTTTCTTCCTGGTGTGGCGACAGTTCCGTCGTCGCACTAGGCCTAGGTTGGCTCTCAATCAGGCGCCTCTGCCAGCTGCCTCGTGTTGGCTCAAGTTATGCAAAACTAATCATTTTATATGTGTCCCAGTGGAGTGTCGTCAGATAATTCCGAAACTCTTGATCTATTCAATATTGTGAATTCAGCAACCACATGAGCCTTGAAGCATGTTCTGCAAGGTCGAAGTTCCTTTTCTCTGTACTTGCTCTTTAACTACTAATTTAAACCTTGCACCCTTATGGAATATGTTAAGTTTTAAATCGTTATACTTTTGAGTATGAGCTGTTGAGTTTGATTTTTTATCCACAGCCATTAACTAACTCTATTCATTGTGAAACTTACCTGTTTGTTGCCTGTTGGCTGTGATAGCCGTTTTCTGTAATTTTCCACCTTTTCTTGTATTTCGAGGGGTTCTTTATTTATTTAAAGGACATTCTCAATGTTTCTGTTGGTGAGTACCAGCTGAGGGTCACAGTTGTATTGTGAGCCTTCCCAGTTTTTCTTGTATTTCGGGGGATTGTGTGTTTTATTGCTTGGTTGGTTTGGTCATCAGTCTACTGACTGGTTTGATGGGGCCCGCTACGAATTCCTTTTCTGTGCTAACCTCTTCATCTCAGAGTAGCACTTGCAACCTACGTCCTCAATTATTTGCTTGACGTATTCCGATCTCTGTCTTCCTCTACAGTTTTTGCCCTCTACAGCTCCCTCTAGTACCATGGAAGTCATTCCCTCATGTCTTAGCAGATGTCCTATCATCCTATCATTCCTTTCCTCTCCGATTCTGCGTAGAACCTCCTCATTCCTTACCTTATCAGTCCACCTAATTTTCAACATTCGTCTATAGCACCACATCTCAAATGCTTCGATTCTCTTCTGTTCCGGTTTTCCCACAGTCCATGTTTCACTACCATACAATGCTGTACTCCAGACGTACATCCTCAGAAACTTCTTCCTCAAATTAAGGCCGGTATTTGATATTAGTAGACTTCTCTTGGCCAGAAATGCCTTTTTTGCCATAGAGAGTTTGGTTTTGATGTCCTCCTTGCTCCGTCCGTCATTAGTTATTTTACTGCCTAGGTAGCAGAATTCCTTAACTTCATTGATTTCGTGACCATCAATCCTGATGTTAAGTTTCTTGCTGTTCTCATTTCTACTACTTCTCATTACCTTCGTCTTTCTCCGATTTACTCTCAAACCATACTGTGTACTCATTAGACTGTTCATTCCGTTCAGCAGATCATTTAATTCTTCTTCACTTTCACTCAGGATAGCAATGTCATCAGCGAATCGTATCATTGATATCCTTTCACCTTGTATTTTAATTCCACTCCTGAACCTTTCTTTTATTTCCATCATTGCTTCCTCGATGTCCAGATTGAAGAGTAGGGGCGAAAGGCTACAGCCTTGTCTTACACCCTTCTTAATACGAGCACTTCGTTCTTGATCGTCCACTCTTATTATACATTGTAAATATTGTATATGACCTGTCTCTCCCTATAGCTTAAGGGATTTTATTGAGGTTATAAATTGTTGACGGCTTTCCAGCAGCCCCAAAGAGTGGGGTGACTTGTTAGGCTTATTGAATTTTTGCTGGGCGTTGTCTATCCGGGTGCAGCTCCAGTATGTCTGGCATGGATTGGTTGCAGGCCTTCGTCTAGCCGTCTTCTAACCACAGTCTGCATCGCAAAACACAACAGCCTGCTCTCCAATGACCTTTCGCTTGGCACCACTGCTGGCGCAAATGGCGGTGCTTTGGAGTTAGTGGATTGCACGCCACAGACCATCTGGCTCGGAGCTGTCTTTAAAGTAACCGAACTGTAACACTTCGTTGTGTCTGCTGCTGCAGAAGCTATGCGCAAGTGTCACACGCCGAACACGATGGTCTTCTCTCTCAGTAGCTTCTTGTGTCAACTCTGCTGCCACCAATAACGTCGAATGACTACATTTCTTTCAAAATTTTCTGCAATATCGCAGGAGGAACATCCAGTTGTTCGTAGTCATATCAGACGAACTCATTCGAACTCAGTAAGGTGTTGATATGTCATCTTCGTCGCCGTAACGATATTCATAACAGACGTGAACTCACCACGTCCAATCCCAAAGGTAACTAAGGCCCACGACCGTTACAACGTGTGTTTTAAGTAAAGCTGATTTGCATCCTTTGCAATTAGCACCAGTCTTACGCAACCAGCGCGATATCTGACCAGATGTACAGATGTACAGACACCCCTACCAATTTTCGTTTACGTTGAACAACTACACTACTGGCCATTAAAATTGCTATACCAAGAAGAAATGTAGATGATAAACGGGTATTCATTGCACAAATATACTATACTAGAGCTGACATGTGATTAGATTTTCACGCAATTTGGGTGCATAGATCCTGAGAAATCAGTACCCAGAACAACCACCTCTTGCCGTAATAACGGCCTTGATACGCCTGGGCATTGAGTCAAACAGAGGTTGGATGGCATGTGCAGTTACAGCTACCCATGTACCTTCAACACGATAGCACAATTCATCAAGAGTAGTGAATGGCGTATTGTGACGAGCCAGTGGCTCGGCCACCATTGACCAGACGTTTTCAAATGGTGAGAAATCTAGACAATGTTCTAGCCAGGGCAGCAGTCGAACATTTTCTGTGTCCAGAAAGGCCCGTACAGGACTTGCAACATGCGGTCGTGCATTATCTTGCTGAAATGTAGGATTTCGCAGGGATCGAATGAAGGGTAGACCGACGGGTCGTAACAAATCTGAAATGTAACGTCCAGTGATCAAAGTGCCGTCAGTGCGAACAAGAGGTGACCGAGACGTGTAACCATTGGCACCCCATACTATCACGCTGGGTGATACGCCAGTATGGCGATGACGAATGCACGCTTCCAATGTGCGTTCACCGCGATTTCGCCATGCACGGATGCGACCATCATGATGCTGCAAACAGAACCTGGATTCGTCCTCAAAAAATGACGTTTTGCCACTCGTGCACCTAAGTTCGTCGTTGAGTAAACCATCGCAGGCGCTCCTGTCTGTTACAGCCATGCGGATAAGATGCCCGTCCTCTCGACTGCTAGTGATACGAGGCTTTTGTGATCCAGCACGGCGTTCCGTATTACCCTCCTGAACCCACCGATTCCATATTCTGCTAACAGTCATTGGATCTCGACCAACGCGAGCAACAATGTCGCGATACAATAAACCGAAATCGCGATAGGCTACAATCCGACCTTTATCAAAGTCAGAAACGTGATGGTACGCATTTCTCCTCCTTACACGAGGCATCACAACAACGTCGTACAAGACAACCCGGTCAACTGCTGTTTGTGTATGATAAATCGGTTGGGAAGTTTCCTCATGTCAGCACGTTGTAGGTGTCGCCACCGCCGCCAACCTTGTGTGAATGCTCTAGAAAGCTAATCACTTGCATATCAGAGCATCTTCTTCCCGTCGTTTAAATTTCGCGTCTGTAGCACGTCATCTTCGTGGTGTAGCAATTTTAATGGCCACTAGTGTACTTCCTGGTGTTGCGTTTTTTTTTCCGTTAGTGTATATGCCTGCGAGACCGAGCAGTTGATTAGGGCTACGGTCCTGGCCACATGTTAAACCGGCACCCTGCTTAATACTTAACCGCAACGCAATGGAATTCTACGGTCGGAAGCAAAACCTAGGCAGCCGTCCAGGCGTCGACCCGGCCGGCAGGCACTTTCTCCGCGCGCACGTCGACGCAGCCAGCGGCATGCAGCCGCCGCCGCAGCAGCAACAGCAGCAGCAGCTGCACTCTCGATGCGTGACGTCACAGCCGGGCCGCCGGCTGGCTGATCGAAGACGCGGCGGCCGCCTCGGTGACGTCACGGCGGCGCGGCGCGGCGGCTGCCGGGGCCTTGCTCCGGGAAGTGGTGCGCGCGCGCGCGCTCTGCGCGGCCTGACCTCTGCTGCGGCCGCGGGGGGATTCCCCGATCGATGGCAGACGGCGAGAGCCCGGGCAGGGGTACCTGCCGGAAGGGGAGTGCAAAACAGCGGTGGGGAGGGTGGCGGCACTGTCTGCGCCGCGCCGCGCCGGGCAGCGCCCGCTCCCGCCTTCCATATCCGGTGCGACATCTGGGTCACCGCCTGTTTCCTCACACTGCCCCTGGAGCGCCATGTTGGTTCACGTCTGCAGATGTACAACAAAGGGCAAGATTCCGCGGCCCAGTGACTCGCCGCGCTGCTTTCACCTGTCTGCGAGTTCGTGATACGGATTCTTTTCACAGCCCGTCCGACTACTTTTAATAACAATAACCATCGGCCCTCAGGGGTCTGCAGTTACTTGAACATCATGGGAACGCAGTGAAGAACCTGTTAACACATACGTATCTCCTACTATTACGATTTCAATGCACCCAGACCAGGGAAGTGTACACCGAATGGATTCACCGAGTTTGCTCATTTTCTCTCTATTGTAGTTCATACTTAGATGTAACGAAGATTTTGCTCATTTTCTCTCGATTGCAATTCATACTTATATGTAACAAAGATTTCTCTTGCACACTGCACTTTTTAAACGTTTTGGAGAAATCGAGATCTAAATCTTCACTGCCTGGTGCCATCCATCCAGTAGGAAACAACCTCTGTTCGGTTATATCGGTCTTTTCAACGCCATTTTAACTGAGCGTTAAATTCGTTCAAAATAACCAATTTTCGCTTTTTTTCCATATTTCCTGCAGTAAACGTAGAAATCGAACAATGACTAAAAAATTTTTACTCCCTCAGATTCAGGATACATAAGATTATATAACCAAGTTAAAGCACTCCGTCCTCAGGCCACAAGTGGCCCATAGGGACCGTCCAACCGCCGTGTCATCCTCAATGAGGATATGGATAGGAGCTGCGCACACCGCTCTCCCGGTCGTTATGATGGTGTTATTTGACCGGAGCCGCCACTATTCGGTCGAGTATCTCCTCAGTTTGCTTCACGAGGCTGAGTGAACCCCAAAAAAGGCAACAGCGCATGGCGGCTGGATGGTCACCTCCCCAAGTGCTGGCAACGCCCGACAGCGCTTAACTTCGGTGATCTCACACGAATCGGTGTATCCACTGTTGCAAGGCCGTTGCCTATATTACTAACTTAAATAGCCAAATAAAATAAAACTTAGTGCGATTGATTACAACTTTTTGAAACACGGCTCAAAAATATTGTTGTAATCGAGGATCATACCATTAGGAATAGTGAGGGATACAGGGTGAAAACTGAGGTTGAAGAACTGTGTTTTTCGTGTTAATTTGTCCGTTTTCAAGTGCTAAAAGCAAGTAAAGGCATATCACATAGGTGCAGGCAGCAGATCGGCTACTTTCAGTTTTCATTGTAAACTGTGAATCAATTGGTAAATTATAACTTTTCTCCTTACTTCCTTGGTACTGCACTCCATAATATACTGCAAGACTAGGAATGGTGTTATTCTATAACACAACTGGTGTCCACGACAACAGCGAGACCAGATGTGGCAAATGTAGATCATCACTGTCTCTACAATACTGTATCATTTCTTACACCATATGTTTGTATCTCGTTTTTTTGCGTTGTTATTAAGATTGCATTTATGGCTTTCCCATTTTCTGTAATAGCGCAGTATTTCAAAACCATGGAAATCCTTAGAATAAAAAATTACTCGTTTTTTTTTAAAAAAAAGATTTATTTCAAAACTATAAATTTTATTAGTGTTGCTATGGCTAATTAATATTCCGGTTTTTGAAATACAGTTATGAGTAATAAATAAAAAACATCTGTTATGACTGAGACCAAACAAATATCGAAAACCGGGGTATTCAGAACTAAAAGTATGTTTTAGTAGACTGTTTTTCCCGTCCCTACCATCCTCTAGCGGCATTTTTGCAACCGTCTCACGCTGTAGATCAGAAGTCTGCCCACAATGCGAACGAATTACTTAAATTACTTTTTTTTTTTTAGTCTTCCGTCGAACACTTGTTCGCTGCAACTAAAAACGTTTTTCGGAAAGGAACAATAACAATAATGATAATCATTATGGTACACTTGTGGCGAGTTATAGCAATGAATCGTGGTGAAATGACCTTTTATTTACCTATCGACACATTCAAGACCGGTATGATTTCACTGTGATACTCCTCTATACAGTATAGATCATAACATAGGGGATCGTAATAAATGAACATTATTCATCGATAAATTCATGCAGGTACCGCAATTGCAGGGTGTTTTAAAAAAGAGACACGTATTTCTACAAGACATAATATTGGTCAAATATAGAAGAAAAGTTCCTATAATGTCCTGAAACCAATATTTTTGCTTTAGGAGCTGTTGGAGATTTTCATTTCGCAGCCTGGATTATTTACAGATGAGGTAACATTCACAAGAAGAGGTACAGTAAATTATCACCATACGTACTTGTGGGCGGATGCAAATCCTAGAGTAGTCGTGGAGGTGAGGTCTCAGGAACGCTTCAGCATAAATTTATGGGAAGGAATTGTCGATGACAAGTACATAAGGCCATCCACTTTAAAAAAACAGCTTAGCAGGTGCTGTGTGAAACCAATTTGTGCGTGATGAATTACCAATCATATTGAAGAATGTTACCCTTGCAGGAAGACAAAGACTGTCATTTATGCTCGACAGGGCGACAGTAGGACTGTTGATATACTGAAAAATATCGCGTATACGATATATCGATATTTTAAAAGATATCATTATCGGTTTCCGATATATTGATAAATGTATCGATATCAAAGAGATATTGACGAAAAAAGAAATATCGATGTAACTGCCTATAAGAATATCGGCTGCACATTGTTAATATATTTCTTGTTTTAGAGCTGTAAATTTTACTGATTTATTATTAGATATTCTGTATATCAAGAAGCTAGCAGCCTGCCTATTTCCCTTAGAGCAAAAATTGAAAGGAAAACAATGCACGTTCACGCTTGGCGATGACCACTTTGGTGACAATGGCAGCTGTACGTAAGTGGCACAATGAAAGATGTCCGATGGATCCACCATTAGGTTTCGTCACATACTGGATTTGTCCGAAAAACATCATGTTGCCGTCCCCGTTTTTTCATTGCTCCCAACGCCAGCGACCTAACAGTTGCAGGGTCAAAATTGCGTGCTGAAGCTAAACGTTGCAGTTTCTGTTGGTAGAGCCGACCGCCGATTATTTCACCATTTTCCTCACACGGCTCTGCCCACAGCCAAGACCAATCTTGTCATTTAGATTTTTCTACAACATCACCTGCAACTGTTTTGGAGGAATACTGATGTGAAGAAACAGCAGACTCGTTAAAATAAATTGTTTTTTCTGCACTTCGGAAATCCCGTTACTCCATTCACACGACCACCTTCCACCCCCCTCCCCAGGGCAATTGGACTTCCTCTTTTGTGTCGCATATACTCGTTTCACACAGTCAAAAGAGGAAGATTGAACGTGATGAAAGCTCAAAAAGACTCCTTCATACAGGAAGAGTAAAATTATGTTCTACTACAACTTCAAAAGAGCAACTTAAAATATTAACCCAATATCGCGAAAAAAAATACAAAGTAAAAATATAGGCTATTTTGACATACATATATCGCAGAGATATATCGATATTTTCTGGAAAAAAACATATTGGCACTTTATCAACATCCCTAGACACCACCCTACTTTCTACGGACTGCGCGCCAGTACCTCACCGCAGCGTTTCATGGGCAACTATTTGGTCGAGGAGATCCGGAACCATTCACCGGACTTACATCCGTTGGATTTTAGTCTAAGGAGACATTTAAAGGTGTTGGCATATGTCGAACACACTGACAGTGTGCAGTCCCTATACGAGCGTGTGACTAATGTGTACGACGCAGAGCGAGTGGAGCCAGGTGTCCGTTGAGATAGTGCCTGATTCACTTTGGAGAAAAGCTGAAGGTCGAGGCAGAATGCTTCGGTACCACATGCACCACTGCCTGTAGTGTCTGCTTCTACGTAACAAAAATGGTTCAAATGGCTCTAAGCACTATGGTACTTGACATCTGACGTCATCAGTCCCCTAGACTTAGAACTACTCAAACTAACCTAAGGACACCACACACTTCAATGACCGAGGCAGGATTCGAACCTGCTACCGTAGCAGCAGAGCGGTTCCGGACTGAAGCGCCTAGAACCGCTCGGCCATTGCGTCCGGCTCTACGAACACGCAGATGGGAATGACAGGAGAGGTTAGCCCATATTTCCACGTGTACTGGTTTCGTCATGTATCGTTACGGGAAATGTTCTTCTAGTTTTGATCAAAAATACGTTCTGTAGGAGTACATGCTACTTTTTTTAAATACCATGTACAGTGTACGTTCTTCAGATCAGGTATAAGGTATATACAACAGTTATGTACGTTATTATTATTGTTCCTCTCTGAAGAAATACGTTTCGTTGTATCGATACAGCTCTTTGATAGACGACATGAAAAATAAAGAAAATGACATAAGTCAAATGCAATACGGGCAGACGTGTAGTCTACCGCCTTGGCCAGCCGCTCTGCTCGACAGTGTGAGATCTCGTAAAACTTTGTGGCTCTATTTCCTGAGCAGTATTTGTCACATCTAAATATATACTAGAACCGTGTGAAAACCTGTGATCCATTGCTAGTATGCTTCCCTCAATAGTGGCCAAAGCTCATGAGAAATAGAGGTGGATCTTTCGCGCACGAAAGGGTCCAAAGGAACAAGGAACGATATCTAAAGAACATTCGTTCATCGTTCACTTCGGTCGTTCCAGGAGCGGCCGCAATTGTTGCGGCTGGCCCTCTTTCCCGGGAAGGTAGCGGCCAGTTCACATACCAGAAGCGGTCGGTCCTCGTTCCTGAAGTGTTGCGTTCGGTCCTCGTTCCCAGAACGTGCCTGTCCTCGTTCGTGAAACTGTTTTGGCCAGTCCTGGTTTCAGGAACCATCGCAGCCTGTCTCTTTCCAGTCTCCGTCTCGTTCTTTTCCGGGTAGTCACTCATCGTAGTCAATAGTTTGATGTTTCATTTCAACTTTTTCACAGTTACGTAACTTATATAAAACTTCAATTGAATGAGGTATATCCATTTTTTCACGTAGCAGACAAAGCAATCTATTTGCTTGTGGTTGTTTTGATCAACTGTAGGACACACATTTATCACAAGGCAATTTTTGTCGATTTTTTTCGGGTTTCATCTGCTTAATTTAACAACTGGTTTTCAAGATAACTTCATATCATTTTTATTGTGGTGCAAGAAAGTTTGCATGACACCTGTGATTTTCGCATATTTTCCAAAACTAAAACATGACACTCATGGAGCCTATTATTTTTGAAGTTGGGCTGTTTCCTTGTGCTGTCCCCTAGCTTGGTTTCTTCGCACAAAATGAGGGTTACGTATGATCTCACCACTATAGGAAAAGGGGAAGCGTTTCCTCTATATTGGAAAAATCGTAGAATGGCACAAAAAGATATTTACTTTTTATATCTCCAAAAATATTGTTCAGAATAAGCTTTTTAAAAAATTCAAAACACTCTGATCATTATGGAACATAACTTCTGAGGTCATCAGCCCCCTAGAACTTAGAACTACTTAAACCTAACTAACCTAAGGACATCACACACATCCATGTCGGAGGCAGGATTCGAACCTGCGACCGTAGCGGTCGCGCGGTTCCAGACTGTAAACCCTAGAACTACTCGGCCACCCAGCCGGCAAGCTTTTTAGAAGAAAGCTTTATTACTTTCAACTTAATTATTAATACTTTAATAACACAATTTACAAACCTATTACTTACTTCCCACGTGGGGGAAGTGTCAAATACGATAAGAAAATCACATTTCCTTTTCCTTCAATGAAGTGCAGTCTCAGTCACGTAGCCGGCCCTTGTGGCCGTGCGGTTCTAGGCGCTTCAGTCCGGAACCGCGCTGCTGCTACGGTCGCAGGTTCGAATCCTGCCTCGGGCGTGGATGTGTGTGATGTCCTTAGGTTAGTTAGGCTTAACTGGTTTAAAGTCTAGGGGACTGATGACCTCAGATGGTAAGTCCCATAGTGCTCAGAACCATTTTTTCAGTCACGTAATTTAAATTTACTGAATTTACAACATTCGATTCGGTAACTGGACGTAGAGCATTGACGTCTTCATTTGCATGATACTGTGAAAAACGTGAAGAATCTGTCTTAAGGAACGTGTCACGCAAAACAAATTGTTTAAATATATTCTTATTTTATTAGAAACGAGCGGTTCACTTCCATTAGTCATCATTTTTGAGATTTCAGCGATTTCTGCTTGGATCCTTATACATCTTCGTGTGTTGGTTCCGCTTCACGAGTCATTGTAGTGATTGTTTTAGTTTTTGCTTCAGATGATTAAGGTGGCAAAACAAGGAGCATGAGCAATAAATGATATTTGAAAATGGATCAAATGGCTCTGAATATGGGACTTAACATCTGAGCTCATCAGTCCCCTAGAGCTTAGAACTACTTAAACCTACCTAACCTAAGGACATACCACACATCCATGCCCGAGGCAGGATTCGAACCTGCGGCCATAGCAGCAGCTTGGTTCCGGACTGTAGCGCCTAGAACCGCACGGCCACCGCTGCCGGCAATGATATTTCAGTTTTTGTAAAGCCACACGTGGTATATCACCATCGCAAATCTGATATTTACAGGCGAAGTTTTCAAAGAAATCTGAAATCTATATATGAAGGTCTGGCTTCTGAAACGGCACAGGATAATGCTTCTCGTACAAGGCGATAAAAAAATATACCGACAGAACAGTCTGTTCTCGTAATCACAATACAGCTTCACAGAGAACATAAATTTTTCGCCGCGCGAGATAGCCGTGCAGTCTTGGGCGCCTCGACATGGTCCGCGCGGATCGCCCCTTCGGAGGTTCGAGTCCTCCCTTGGACATGGGTGTGTTTGTTGTCCTTAACGTAAATTAGTTTAAGTTAGATCATGTAGTGTGTAAGCCTAGGGACCGAAGACCTCAGCAGTTTGGTTACATAGAACTTACCACAAATTTCCAATTTCCATAAACTTTTCAATACATAAATGGTTTTCGCCATTCACCTTGCATGCTGGGTCCCTTTGGAGCAAGGAATGATACTCACGATACTTCATGAGATGGTTTTTCGAGAAGGGAATTCGCAGTTAACTCGAAAATTATCAATATAGTCGTCTCATATATCGTATGTTACAAAGATAAATACACGAGACCTTTTTTTTCAGAATGTTTTCAGTCAAAACACACATTTCTAAAAGGGGTCATATTTACTCCATTCTGACATACACTAACGATTTAACATAAAAGGAATTCAGAGTGAGGTTCGTAGACCACTTTTTCCTGCCCTTTTTTGGCAGTATGTTAAACGACCGTTATATGCGTAAAATCAAGAGCACCGAACTAACAGTGAATTTTTCTTCCTTTTATTTTCAAATAGAGATCTATGTGTAAAATTTGTCTTTTAAGTACATTATTATGTAATTCACAAATAACTGATTATTAATTCCAGGAACGCACCCTGGGACTCTTTTCAGCTCCTGACTGATGAAAAACTGATCATTTTTTTCTATTATAAGGATCTTCAAAACAATTATGAGTGCTAATTCGTCAAGGTTTTTTTTTCGACGCTCTACCAACACATTTATGTAGTTGCTGGCGTTGTTCATACAAACCTCCTAATTTCAGTATGCGGTTTCTCAGCTCCTGTGTCGGAAGGCATTAGTTTTCCAACGAAATCTTCACTTCCCACGCAGTGTGACACTTTGATGGGTAGTTAATTTACATACCCACAAACTGTAAAAAAAAATGGTTCAATTGGCTCTGAGCACTAAGGGACTTAACGTCTTAGGTCATCAGTCCCCTAGAACTTAGAACTCCTTAAACCTAACTAACCTAAGGACATCACACACATCCATGCCCGAGGCAGGATTCGAACCTGCGACCGTAGCGGTCGCGTGATTCCAGCCTGAAGCGCATAGAACGGCTCGGCCACAACGGCCGGCAAAACTGTGAAAGGAAACTAATGTTGGTCTGCAGAGGATACTTCACTTCCAGTTGTTTTATACTACACTCATGCTCATAAATTAAGGATAGTGCTGATACATGGTGAAACAATGCTCTGGTGGGCTGTTTTCGGGTTTAAATCACCTCGGGTTATGACCATGCGGTGTATTTGACCTGCGGTCGTCGCACGGTGCCACTGGCAGCAGTCCACATATGCAGAGGTGTGTTGGTGCATGTCAGAGTACGGTGTAGCGAGTAAGTGTGCAGACGTTTTCAGATGTGCTAATGGTGACTGTGTGTTGAAAATGGCTCAAAGAACACATATAGATGACGTTATAAAAAGCAGAATACTAGGGCGACTGGAGGCTGGTCAAACACAGCAGGTCGTAGCACGGGCCCTCCGTGTGCCACAAAGTATGATCTCAAGATTATGGCAACAATTCCAGCAGACAGGAAACGTGTCCAGGCACTAGAATATGGGACGTCCACAGCGTACAAGACCACAAGAAGACCGATATCTCACCATCAGTACCCGCAGGCGGCCACGGAGTACTGCAAGTAGCCTCGCTCGGGGCCTTGCCGCAGCCACTGCGACGTTGTCTCCAGACACACAGTCTACAAACGACTGAACAGACATAGTTTATTTGCCCGGAGACCTGTAAGGTGCATTCCACTGACCCCTGATCACAGGAGAGCCCGTAAAGCATGCTGTCAAGAACACAGTACATGGTCATTGGAACAATGGTCCCAGGTTATGTTCACAGACAAGTCCAGGTATAGTCTGAACAGTGCTTCTCGCTGGGTTTTCATCTGGCGTGAACCAGGAACCAGATACCAGACCCTTAATATCCTTGAAAGGAACCTGTATCAAGGTCGTGGTTTGATGGTGTGGTGTGGTATTATGATTGGTGCACGTTCACTCCTGCATGTTTCTGACAGAGGAACTGTAACTGGCGAGGTGTATCGGGACGTCATTTTGCACCAGTATGTCAGCCTTTTCAGGGGTGCAGTGCATCCCACCTTCCTCCTGACGGATGATAACGCACGGCCCCACCAAGCTGCCATCGTGGAGGAGTACCTTGAAACAGAAGATATCAGGCGAATGGAGTGGCCTGCCTGTTCTCCAGACCTAAACCCCATCGAGTACAGCTGGGATGCTCTCGGTCGACGTATCGCTGCACTTCAAACCCTTACGACACTGCAGGAACTCCGACAGGTACTGGTGCAAGCATGGGAGGATATACCCCAGCAGCTGCTCGACCACCTGATCCAGAATATGCCAAGCCGTTGTGTGGCCTGTGTACGTGTGCATGGTGATCATGTCCCATATTGAGATCGCGGTACATGCGCAAGAAACAGTGGCGTTTTTTAGCACATGTGTTTCTGGACGGTTTTCTCAACTTATCACCAATACCGTGGACTTACAGATCTGTGTTGTGTGTGTTCCCTATGTGCCTATGTTATTAGCGCGCACATTCTGCAATTATCCTTTAATTTATGAACATGAGTGTAGTAATGCCCACACGAGTATATACAGTGTTCTGTAAACGAACTGAAAACCAAGACGTTGTACTTGCTACAACTGCAAAGTCGATGATTTGTGTTGCCCGCGTTGAGTCGTAAACAGTTCCGTAATTCGTACTTCCGTCCAGCTTCCTCCGGGATCTCTCTGCCTTGCTTGAGGTCACTAGCCTGTCGCATCACGCGATTGATGTGATGAATTCTGAGGATACGTTCAGCCAAGGAAATCGAAATAAACAACCTGTCTATATTATGACTGAGGGAATTGGAATTCTCACACCAAAATACACACAAGGCGACAGAAGTCATGGAATAGCGATAAGCACGTATACAGACGGCAGTAGTATCGCATACAAGAAGGTATAAAAGGGCAGTGCACAGGCTTAGCTGTCATTTGCACTCAGGTGACTCTTGCGAAAAACGTTACCGACCTAATTATGGCAGCACGACGGGAATTAACAGAATTTGAACGTCGAATGGTAGAGGGACGTAGACGCATGGGGCATTCCATTTCAGGAATCGTTGGGGAATTCAGTATTCAGAAATCGACAGAGTCCAGAATTTCCCGAAAACATCAGATTTCAGACATTACCTCTTACCACCCACAACGCCGTGGCCGGCGGTCTTTACTTAACGACCAGGGACAGCGGCGTTTACATAGAGTTTGTTAAGTACCAACAGACAAACAACACTGCGTGAAATAACAGCAGGAATTGACGTGGGACGTACGAGAAATGTGTCCGTTAGGACAGTGCGGTGAAATTTGGCGTTAATGGGGTATGGCAGCAATTGACAGGGGCGAGTGCCTTTGCCAACAGCACGACATTGCCTGCAGCGCCTCTCCTGGGCTCGTGACGATATCGGTTGGACCCACTAGAAAGAAATGACATGGTCAGATGAATCCCGGTTTCAGTTGGTAAGAGCTAATGGTAGCGTTTGAATGCGCCGTATACCCCACGAAGCCATGGTCTTAGGTTGTCAAAAAGGCACTGTGGAAGCTGGTGGCGGCTCCATAATAGTGCGTTGGCTGTGCTTACAGGGAAAGCACTGGGTCCTCCGGTCTAACTCAACCTATCATTTACTGGAATTGGTTATGAGACCGTTTGCAGCCATTCATGGACTTCATGGTGCCTAACAACGATGGAATTTTGATGGACGATACGCCATGTCAGCGGGCCACAGTTGTTCGCGATTGGTTTGAAAAACATTCTGGACGACTCGAGCGAATGATTTGGCCACCAGATCTCCCAACATGAATCCCATCGAACATTTATGGGATCTTATTGAGAGGTCAGTTCGAGCACAAAAGCCTGCAACTGGCAACACTTTCGCAGTAATGGACGGCTATTGAAGCAACATGGATCACTGTTTTTCTAGTAGTCTTCCTGTGACTTTTGAGTCCTTGAAACGTCGAGAGTCTGCACTACTAAAAGGATGTCCGACACTATATTAGGAGGTATCTCAAGTCCTCTGTGACCCCAGTGTATTACACAAGACTTAAATAGAGTGAAAATGAATGAAAGTCCAAATGACCATACTAGCGATTTATGCTAGTTCTTTCAAAGACCTACGACCGGTTTTACAACTTAAACCACAATAAGCAGCTAATGCGGTCATATCGACTTTGATTTTAATTTGCTAACAAAACCTTGTGTAATACAATAGCATGAAAGTTCCAGTTCCATCACTCATGTATGACTTTATCTATGGTTGCCCCACCTATAGAATAGTCCATCTACCCTTGATAATCGATTAATTTATCGTGCACATTTTTCCGGGAAATTTATCTAATATCTACACACATCAAAAAACGTTTTGCATCATCCCGATTACCAGAACTCCTGAAGATAGAAGTTGACTGTAGATATTGTATCACAGGCACATCCCCTTTGACTGTTCAGAGATGTCACAGAGCCCGCCAAAAGATGTAAACAACCAAGCATGAGCAGCGCCTATCAGACGGAGGGGATCCGTCAACTGATCAGTTCTAGTCATTCCACCAGGAAGGAGGTACACGGCTTGTGTCGTCTGTAGTTCAAATGGTTGAAATGGCTCAGAGCACTATGGGACTCAACTGCTGTGGTCATCAGTCCCATAGAACTTAGAACTACTTAAACCTAACTAACCTAAGGACATCACGCACATCCATGCCCGAGGCAGGATTCGAACCTGCGACCGTAGCAGTCGCACGGTTCCGGACTGCGCGCCTAGAACCGCGAGACCACCGCGGCCGGCCGTCTGTACTTCAACGAAGCCTAGAATTATCAATACGGCGGTTCGATCGCGTCCGCGTTCTTACTTAGTGCCAGAAAGGGCTCTCAAGAAGGAAAGTCTCCTGGCGTCCCGGAGCGAACCAAAGCGATATCGTTGGGAGATACAGAGAGACAGGAATGGTCGATGACATACCTCGCTCAGGCCGCCTAAGAGCTACTACTGCAGTGGATGACCGCTATCTACGGATTATAGCTCGGAGTAACCCTGACAGTAACGTTACCATGTTGAATAATGATTTTCGTGCAGCCAAAGGACGTCGTGTTACGACTAAAACTGTGCGCAATAGGCTGCAGCATGCGCAACTTCACTCCCGACGTACATGGCGAGGTCCAACTTTGCAACCACGATACCATGTAGCGTGGTACAGATGCGCCCAACAACAAACCGATTACACCGCTCAGGATTGGCATCACGTTCTCTTCGCCGATGAGAGTCGCATATCCTTCAATCCGACAATCGTCGGAGACGTGTTTAGAGGCAACCCGGTCAGGCTAAACGCCTTAGACACACTGTCCAGCGAGTGCAGCAAGGTGGAGGTTCCCTGCTATTTCCGGGTGGCATTACGTGGGGCCGAAGTGCGGCGCTGGTGGTCATCGAAGGCGCCTTAACGACTGTACACTACGTGAAGGCCATCCTCCGACAGATAGTGCTACCATATTGGCAGCATATTGGCGAGACATTCGTCTTCATGGAAGACAAATCGCGCCCTCGTCGTGCAAATCTTGTGAATGACTTCCTTCAGGATAACGACATCGCTAGACTAGAGTGGCCAGCATGTTGTCCAGACATGAACCCTATCGAACATGCCTGGGATAGAGTGAAAAGGGCTATTTATGGACGACGTGACCCACCAACCACGCCGAATCGCCGTTGAGAAGTGGGATCATTTGGAACAACAGTGCCTTGATGAACTTGTGGATAGTATGCCACGGCGAATTCACGCATGCATCATTGGAAGAGGA
This sequence comes from Schistocerca gregaria, assembly GCF_023897955.1. Lineage (NCBI taxonomy): Eukaryota > Metazoa > Arthropoda > Insecta > Orthoptera > Acrididae > Schistocerca > Schistocerca gregaria. The sequence continues at coordinate 295,811,262 of NC_064922.1, forward strand.
CGTGCTACTGGGTGTTAGAGGTATTGGTGTGTACAGGTATCTGGCCTACCACCACTGAAGGTCTCGCTGTATGATGGCGCAACATACAATATGTGGTTTTCATGAGCAATAAAAAGGGAAAAATGATGTTTACATTAACCTCTATTGCAACTCTCTGAACCGAGGTTATGCAAAACTTTTTTTGATGTGTGTATGTATCACACATTTAAAAATAAAGGGATGGTGGACGAGTAAAAATGAACGGCACCCACACAATCTTTAATAATTCGCTGTACTTATTCCGACTTATCAGCCATTATCACGAGCCCAGAGTGTTACTTTGCCGAGTGCTGCGCCACAATATGGTAAGAGTGGACACATCCACTTGATTAGGTTCCCATACCAACGAAAAGTAATCAAGAATTGGGGAACAACAGTTTTTAAGCGACCTATTTCGTGACTTACTTTTTTATGACTTTTCCATTCCACTGTTAAATGTAAGTTGGTGTCCCGCTTAGAATCATGACAGCAGAAGCTACTACGAATTGGAATGTTGTGACTGATTACCGATAGTGTAGTCAAACGGTATTGGGTCCTCTCATCTACTTACACACTTCACATTACCTTTATTTATATTTAGTGTCTACTACCAATGGGATTCATCCCAGCACTGATCACCTGCAACTCTCCCTACATTTCGCTTCAAGTAGCTAATGAAGTCACCTTTCTGAAAACATCTCCACCGTCCGCGAGGAGTTTCAAAGCACTACAGACTGTATCCACTTGATCATTTATTGTTTGTTCATAACGTCTAGACCGAGGCTTCCCGTTTTGTAAGGTAATAAAATTTTGTATATTTAGTTTTAAGTATGCAGCAACGCAATGCGGATCTAGCTAATTTTTCAGTACTGGTTCAAATGGCTCTAAGCACTATGGGACTTAACATCTGAGGTCATCAGTCCCCTAGACTTAGAACTACTTAAACCTAACTAACCTAAGGACATAACACACATCCATGCCCTAGGCAGGATTCGAACCTGCGACCGTAGCAGCAGCGTGGTTCCGGCCTGAAGCGCCTAGAACCGCTCCGCCACAGCGGTTAGCTTTCAGTACTCACCCCTCAATGTAGGAACCAAGTATTTACCATCAGGTTGATTAGGTATACCCGTTTTGTAATATTTTTTGTGTTTTGTAGTCCTGATACAGACAAGTTAAATTTTGGAATATGTTTTGTTAAGCGTTGTTAGACTTTTGTCATGTAACAATCCAAGTGTATTTAATTACGTCAGTAAGTGAGAATTATAGAACAATTGAGAAGTTCATTTATTTTGAAGTTAATTTAAAATGTTTCATAAAACTTTATTTCGAATACAATTTTCGAGCTGAAGCATTCGGTCTTAGCATATCCCGTTATCAGTACCTCACCCTCTTCCATGTCGTGTTTGTTCAGATTCAATGAGTATTTTTTAAAAGAAATAATTTTTCAGAGTCAGAAAAATATTAATGTGCCAGAATCAGAAAAGTCTTAATGTTTGTAACAGGTTCAATGCGAACACCACTGCACAGCGCTGAGTCAGTATCCAAAATTATCGTTGAACATTTGCAAAGTTATTCATTTATCAACTAATATACTGACATTATTTGCATGAAGCTATTTTACGGCCGGCATTGCACGTCCCTGAGCCAGGATTGAACATTTAGTATGGCTACTGTGGAGAGAACAGACTAGCAAGATTGCATCCGTTGCGACTCAAGAGCTAAGGAAAACGTATTTCATTGTTTATTTGCATAGGGAATTTCATCAGTTCATAGCAGAGGGCCCTAGAACTCGGTACTCACGAAAGTGAGTAAACTTCAGAAGGATTGATTTCGTTATAGGCATTACATACTAGTTTTCCAGATTAAATGGTTTAATTTTTCTTTGTATTTCAGTAAAACTGATTAAGCACACTATTTGCTCGACAACACAACAGACAGTAAATTTGGATAACAGAAAGTTGTTTTATAGAAAACGTTACACTTAGATATTTTTTAAAGAACGTTACACGATGTATTTACTGTGTTCTTTATATATTGTTTACCCACTGAACCAAACCTGTTACTACTTGCATTATATGATCATAAGTACCCGAACACTCGTACTTCATGCGGAATAGGCCACTAGATATCACTGTAGGCAGACCTGCAGCTGTAAGAGAAGGGGGGAATACTATTAGTAGAGTAGTAGTAACAGCAGAATAGGTCTGTCAGGCGATATCATTGACTTCGACCGTGGATTAGTCATTGGATGTCACGTGACAAAATGTCAATCCTTCTGAAGCTGTTCAAGTCGACTGTTGAAGGTGTGAGTAAAAAGCGGAAAGGCGAAGGAAGAGGCACAGTAAAAACACTACCAAGCAGATCTCACGTACTGATGGAAAGGGGCCGTCGTGCCTTGAAGAGAACGGTCGTAAATAATTGCATGAAATCAGCCATATGAGTCACTCGTGAGTTCTAAAGTGCTACCAGAAGTCTAGCTAGCACGGACTGTGCATAGGGAGTTCAAAAGAATGAGGCGTAATGGTCGAGCAGCTCGTTATAAGCTGCACATTTCTGATGTCAATGCCAGTCCGACGTTTGAAGTTTTGTAAAGAGCGATGCCACTGGACAGTGAATCAATGTAAAGGAGTGATGAATCCCGATATACCATGTGGAAATCTGATGGAAGGGTTTGGGTTTGGCGAATGCCTGGATAACGTTGCCTGTCATCATGTGTGGTGTCAACACTAAAATACGGAGGAAGTAGTGTTACAGTACTGGGGTGTTTTTCGTGGTTAGGATGTGGTCCTCTGATTACGCTTAAGGAAACGCTAAATGTGGAAGGACATGAACATATTTACTAGCATTGTACACAGCGTAGATTAGAGGAACAATTTGGAGACAACTCTGTTTGTACGAACATGACAGTGCACCCTGCGATAGCGTAATCTGTGAGACAACGGTCTGTGGACAGTAATATTCCGAAATGAACTGGCCTGTCGGGTGTTCGTATCTGCATCCAAATGAAAAAGCTTTGGGAAGAGACAGAACGTCGACCGTCACGAAACCACAACACTATCTCCTCTGGACTGCCATCCTCCATAGACATTCTAGAAAGTCATTGAAAGTGTTTCGAGCAAAGCTCAAGCCACCATGAAGGCGAAAGAAGCTGACACTTCGATATTAATGTCCACTAATAGGTGTCCACACACTTCTGATCAGATAGCGTATGGTTCTGTTGTATACACTGCCTTTATTCAACAGCAACACTTAGTCAAGTCTTGATTACTACTAAACTGATACAATATTTTTGTCTAGTTCTTCTGGTTTTTACGGTTAAACGTTTGTTTGTCCAGTCAGCTGCTTACTGGCCAGGCTACGTGGTCTCTCGTCGCCACCATATCATATCCTCTATAGGTAAGGCACTCTCTGGAAATCAGAAACGTCACATTCATTTTAGTAGGCAGAGGCATTAAACATGAACTTTTATATACTTAAGATAGCTAAGCTACATACACTGAGGTGACAAAAGTCATCTCCTAATATCGTGTCGGAACCGCTTATGCCCAGCGTAGTGAAACAACTGGACATGGCGTGGACTCAATAAATCGTTGGTAGTCTCCTACAGAATTACTGAGCCATGCTGCCTCTACAGCCGCCCATAGTTTCGAAAGTGTTGCCGCTGCAGGATTTTGTCCACAAACTGACCTCTCGATTATGTGCCATTAATGTACTATGAGATTCATGTCTGGACATCTGGGTGCAAAATCATTCGCTCAAACTGTCCAAAATGTTCTTCAAACCATTCGCGAACAATTGTGGCCCGCTGACATGCCATCGTTGTTTGGGAACATGAAGTCCATCGCTGAGTGCAAATGGTCTCCAAGTAGCCAAACGGAACCATTTCCAGTGAATAATCGGTTCAGTTGGACCAGAGGGCCCAGTCCATTCCATGTGAACAGAGTCCACACCATTGTGGAGCCGTCACCAGCTTGCACAGTGCCTTGTTGGCAACTTAGGTCAATGGCTTAGTGGGGTCTGTGCGACATTCGAATCTTACAAGCAACTCTTAGGAACTGCAAGCTGGACTCATCTAACCATGATACTGTTTTCCAGTCATTTATGATCCAACGCATATGGTCGCGATCTCAGGAGTAGCACTGCACGCGATGTCGTGCTGTTAGCAAAAGCACGCGCGTCAGTCGTTTGCTCCCATAGCCCATAATTACTAATTTCGATGCACTGCCCTAATGGATACGTTTATCGTACGTTCCACACTGATCAGCACTGACAACTCTATGTAAACATCACTGGTCTCGGGCGTTAAGTTGAGGGCGTAGACTAGCGTGTTAACCCTGGTGATAGGCAAGTTGGTACTTTCGGCACACTCGTGACACTGTAGACCTCTGAATATTGAATTCCCTAACGATTTCGAAAATGAAGTGTCCCATGAATCTAGTTTGCACTAACATTCCGCTTTCAAGGTCTGTTAATTCACATCGTGCGGTTATAATCACGTAGGAAGCCTTTTCATATGAATCAGCTGAATACAAATGAAATTACAATTACCTTAACACCACTAATTGCTGACGGGCGTTGATATACATCATTGGGGACATGTTGAAAATGTGTGCCCCGACCGGAACTCGAACCCGGGATCTCCTGCTTACATGGCAGATGCTCTATCCATCTGAGCTACCGAGGACACAGAGGATAGTGCGACTGCAGGGATTTATCGCTGGCTTGCTCCCCACATTCTCAGCTTATAGTCCACATACTACATTTGTAGTTCTCCTGCCATTATAACCAAAACTCCGGCGGACAATCCACCGAGTCCCGAAACAGTTCAGGCAATTCGTGTGCATCCGCACTGAAGAAGGTCATCAGCCGGTTAGCCTTAACGATATAAAGATGGCATCTGTTGTTTCGGACATGTCTGAAAGAACAGATGGCATCTTCAAATGGCTCTGAGCACTATGGGACTCAACTTCTGAGGTCATCAGTCCCCTAGAACGTAGAACTACGTAAACTTAACTAACCTGAGGACATCCCACACACCAACGCCCGAGGCAGGATTCGAATCTGCGGCCGTAGCGGTCGCGCGGTTGCAGACTGTAACGCCTAGAACCGCTCGGCCACCAAGGGCCGGCCGATGCCATCTTCATATGAATACAAATGCTCCCTCAATGCACTGCCCTTTTACTTGTGTACGCGATACTACTGCCATCTGTGTATGTGCACACCACTATCTCACGATTTTTGTCACCTCAGGGTACTGTACATATTTCTTTCAACAGTCTCCACAGTCACTTCCAAAATAGCGACGTGGCCGTTTCGTTTGCGTACAAATAAACAAAGATTTAGTACCGTAAATTATTTATGACACACATCGATCCGTCTTCGCCAGCTTCTCTGATTTGAGAGAGTGAAAACCACGGGCAGTTGCAAACATTGTAGTTGCACTAGACAGCGGACGCACACAAGAAACTGGCTTCACCCTGTACGCAATTTTATCGAGATATTCTTCATGCACCTTCCTTTCCTAATTAAATGACAACATCAACGACCCTTGTTACTTGAAATTAACATAAAGTTAACCTGTTCGTATGGGGACGCACTTTAGGCATAGAATTTGTAGTCTGAGCTGTAACTAAGATACCATCGTGTTTCAGAACTAATTTTATATAGTACAATGCAACAATATGAGCAGAAGACTACCTTGACTTAGAAAGTTAAGTTCCCCAGTGCCACACAACGTCTGTTATTAAGAAAATTAATTTCAGTAGATTATATCCTATTCCCATTCCGAAAATGAAACTTCAATACCTGAGAGACACACCGCTTAAATACGATAAATTTATAACTCTATTTATGTAGGAAAGACTTTTGCTGTGATTTCCACCGTACACATTTTACTGAAGGAACCTGGATCTTCAATGTGTCGTCTTTTGGTATCGTCAATTTTTTTTTATCTTCGTATCAATTTTATGGAATGATTTGTGGCTGCATCGGTGTAAAAAGGCCAAGCGTCTCGTCTGTCTGTATTTTGCACAGAGTGGTTCAAATGGCTCTACGTTGTTGTTGCACATCAAACAAGCATTTTAAAAAGTTCACAGTTTTGAAGAAGAATGCGCGCAAACTATCAGACTAACGGCTTGTGACATAAGCACTATAGGACTTAACATCTGATGTCATCAATCCCCTAAACTTAGAACTACTTAAACCTAACAACATAAGGACATCTCACACATCCATGCCCGAGGCAGGATTCGAACCTGCGACCGTAGCAGAGGTGGGGTTCCGGACTGAAGCACCTAGAATCGCTGGGCCACAGCGGCATTTTGCATAGAAACGACAATAATTCACAAGAAATATCCTGAAAACACCTGAAGAAGGGTCCTTGAAAACATCAAAGCTGAGACTTATGTGCGGACATGCTAATAAATTTGATTACTTATTAGGAAGCAAATCATCATCGCACTTCCAAATGCAGAAACAATAAAGAGAGATTCCAGCGCTGATGATTTCTAGTCGTGGTAATGGGACAAAAAAATTGAATACTGATTGGAGTAGACAGAAAGGTCCTACAGCATTCATCTGGCACTCAAAAGAGAAATTTGTCTTAAGAACTGTGAGTGAGCCAACAATTATCAAATAAAATAAACGCTGCTTTTACACATCAGGAACGGTTCTTTAAGATCATAGGAAAAGTTAAATTTTATACGGCACTTCCCGCGACCACCCAGACAATATCCGCATATGAACAGGACAAGTAATATATACATTTGCTGTTTAACAAGGGAAAAAAGCAGTCTCATTTGCCCTAGGAATGTTACGCACTATGCAAGAGCTTTCACGATCGGCCCGGGACTGGTGCAAACACGTATCACCATGCCACCTAGCGGTGGCGCATTGAAGCTCTTTCGCTGAGAGCGAAACCTGCGTGCGGTAGAGATAGTCAATGAAACTGTCGACTAAAGCCATATTTTTCTGCCGAGGGATGATGACCCATCATATTTAGTCGCATCGTTGTTCTGTCGCTAGTCTGTATTCTGCAGAATTAATGAACTTTGACGAGAACGACTGGTAAATAATTAGTCAAGAATTTAAGTCCCGATATTTTCCTTCTTTCTGCTTGTCGAGTAACGCGTTAATTCTAAATTTTGTAAATCTCCTGGAAGTTACAAAGCCAGAGCCGACACACATATTCAAGAGTATTTTTTTTAATAAAGTGATCCTTACCAGAAACATGAAGTTCAGTTTCCATCACAGTACTGTGCTTTAGCGATCTGAGCTACCACGTCGACTACAACCTTTTGACAAGTTATTAGATTTTACGGCGGATGTGGCATTTGATCTCTTGGTTTCTTTCTGGCATTTGGTCTCGTTATCACGTATGAATTCTGGAAAAACGGAAAACATAGACCAAAATTGTGTTTGGAATTTTGATGAACTAGCTGTGTCTATGAACATTCTGTATGATAGTTGTGTTTTCAGCCCATATTCCAATAGAAATCAACTTTCAGTTGCCAAACATTTCAACGTTCTTTATTTTTAATTACTAATCAAAATGTACGGAATTGTTACGGTCGTATACGACAGAGAGTTCCATGTTTGCACCATCTGTGCCAAATAGAAAGTTACAGTGGGCACGAGGGAACAAACAGCGCAGAATGACAAAACAAATTATCACGGTTCAACAATTAACGATGTTAAGATCGATACATGCTCCCTGTTAAGGTTGTACTATTCAGAATTACTAGCTAAGGGCACTATATATACAGCATAAACTTAAATGTCAATGCGTAGGCTGTAGACGTTACAGGAGAACGTACTAATCAGAGACCGCTAATGCCATTACAAACTACCATAAAAACCATTTTCTATCAGTTGCCGGATAATGGCGACTATATCTGCAGTCCGCAAACCACTATGAAGTGCATGGCAGAGGGCACTTTACATTTTACCATGATTTAGGAATCTCCTTTTCATTCGGCCATGGAGCGCGGAGAGAATGTTTGCTTAAATTCCTCTGTGCACGCTGTAATTAGTATGAACTTTGCGGTTCTAAGGTAGCGATATGTGTTTTACGGTAGCAGACTGGCCGTCCGGTGTGGCCGAGCGGTTTTAGGCGCTTCAGACTGGAACCGCGTGATCGTTATGGTCGTCAGTTCGAATCCTGTCTCGGGCATGGATGTGTGTGATGTCCTTAAGTTAGTTACGTTTAAGTAGTTCTAAGTTCTGGGGGGCTGATGACCTCAGATGTTGAGTCCCATAGTGCTCAGAGCCATTTGAACCATTTTTTGTAGCAGACTGTCGGAAAAAATCTCAGTACCATGAAGGAGTTGTGCGAGAGAAACGAAAGTTGATAGACGTGTTTCTACATCTGAAAGATGGCGTCTATTCAAATTTCGTGCAGTTGCTTAAGTGTGGCGGTAGTAGCGCCACTATAGGGATGCAATTCAGGTTTGCTTTAAAGACACGCTAATAACAAATGGTTCAAATGGCTCTAAGCACTATGGGACTTAACTTCTGACGTCCTCAGTCGCCTAGACTTAGAACTACTTAAACCTAACTAATCTAAGAATATCGCACACATCCATGTCCGAGGCAGAATTCGAACCTGCGACCGTAGCAGGAGCGCGGTTCCGGAATGGAGGCTAGAACCGTTCGGCCACAGCGGCCGGCAGCTAATAACAGTCGTGGGACTTAGTTACCTTAGAAATTGGACGTAGTGCGTTGATGTTAGTTAAGAATGCCTTTAACTCGACGAAGAAGCCAGTCACTATTGCTAGCAAACTCAGATTGGACGAGAAGCTCCATGTTGCTTCCGCGAACTGCAGAAAGACTAGGCAGAATTGTAGCCACTATTCGTGAATGCTAGCAGCGGTAGTCACGAGAAAGTACGCTCTAAAAAGACTGAAAAATCTCACTACCGAGACGGAAGGCCGTCGCGTTCGGCGTATGGGTGTGGCACACCGTACTGCGTATGCAGCAGTAATTCGAGTAACAGTCGGCACCACGGTGACTCAACGAATTGCTACAAACCCTTTAGTTCAAGGGCAACTCCTAGTTCGACGCCCTGTAGCGTATATTCCACTGGCCCCAAACCACCACCACTTGCGACTTCAGTGATGTCAAGCGAGAGGTCATTGGAGATGTGTTTTCTGGTGAAAGCTGGTTCTGCCTCGGTTCCAGTAATGGCCGCGGTTAAAAGGAGGCCAGTTGGGATCCCGCAACCAACCTGTCTGCGTTCTAGACACACTGGATTTATACTGGAGTTATGATCTGGGTGCGATTTCACCTGGCAGCAGGAGCACTCTTGTGATTATCCCACGCACCCTGGCTGAAAGACTGTACGTCAGTCTGGTGATTCGACCTGTGCGTCTCTGTTCATGAACAGCATTCCAGGGGGTGTTTCCCAACAGCATATCGCTCGTTCACGTAGCGCTATTGTAACCCAGCATACAGAGTAGTCGGAAATTCCCGTTACAAACTTCTAGGACTTGCAGAGGGGAGTGAGTGTATAATATTTAGAATAGGAACACATGTCCGGAAACTTACCGTTTTCGTGTCGTGCTACAGCCGTTTGAAAACATGTTTGCTAGGTAGGTTTGCGAAGGGATAGTCAGATGAGTACTTACGTCAGATCGGCTGACGTCATTTGACATCCTATCCTACTTCACTGACCTGGTTGAGCCTCATTGACGCTTCTGTCGGTGTTGGAGCAACATGGATGAGTACAAGTTTGTAGAAAACACAGACGCGATCTTCCTGAATGGCAAAGCTCACGGCAACGGAAGTGCTGCTCGTCGCCTTTACCAAGATAGTTCTCCACAACTTCAGACTACATCGCGTACCCTTTTCGCCACAATCACGCAGCGGTTTCGAGAAAGGGTATCTTCACTTGCAGCAGGTGTGACTGTGGCGCTCCAGGAAGGCCCCACACGCCCTAAATGGAAGAGGCGTTAGTGCATCACGTTGATGAGAACCCGTCAGCAAGTAAACGAGCAGTCTCCTTGTCTATAATGAGTGGAAGTGTAAAACAAGTGGTTTATTGGATCCCGCCCAGTCAACTACTTGTAAAAATGGTTGCATTAGCAACACGTCTTCAAATGGTTGTAGCACGGAAATGGTACGTTTCTGTGTTGTAGTTGGCAGAAGAGCCAACACCGTGTGATGAATGGAGGCCGAAATGCACGCGTTTTAGCTCACGCAGGCTGGCGTGAGGAGGGAAGGACTATATTGACGTGAGGTCTCGAACATGACAAGGAATTAGAATTCAGAAACTTTAATCCGTTAATGATGAACGTCGTTCTTGACGGTATATGTTTCACAATATCATCTGTTCAGATTATAGTAACTTAATATGGCCCCTTGCTAGGCCGTAGCAAATGACGTAGCTGAAGGCTATGCTAAACTGTCGTCTCTGCACATGAGAGCGTAAGGAGTCAGTGAACCATCGCTAGCAAAGTCGGCTGTACAACTGGGGTGAGTGCTAGGGAGTCTTTCTAGACTAGACGTGTGGCGGCGCTCGGTCTGCAATCAATGATAGGTGCGACACGCGGGAGCGACTCAGGCTAACGGACCGCGCCAGATTTAAAGGCTACCACCTAACAAGTGTGGTGTCTGGCGGTGACACCACATTCTGAACATGCGTTCCTGTTCAAAATATTATGTACTCACTCCCCATTACAAGTCCTAGAAGTTTGTAACGGGAATTTCAGACCCCTCTGTATATTGCCTGCTCGATCACCAGACCTGGCTCCAACCGAGCACGTATGGGACATCACCGGAGAACAATTGCAGCGTCATCCACAAGCAGCATTAACCGCCCCTGCGCTGATCAACCAAGTGCAACAGATATGGAACTCCGTCCCATAAACTGACATCCGGCACCTGTATGACACAAGGCATCCAAGTTTGCATTCAGCATTCTGGTGATTACATCGGTTATTAATGTACCAGTATTTCACAACTGCAATAGCCTTTCTCGTGCTTACATTAATCTGTGATCTTGCAACGGTTATCACTTATATGTGTTACCTACACAAATGTATTCCCGGAATTTCATTAGTCTACATTAATTACTTCTTGCTTTTTATTTCCGATGGTGTATTTTCCTAGGTTCCTTACTTTTACTGGCTCTTGAACCTTTGTAAGTAGGCTTGATGTCTACATCGAAAGCCCACCAGTTCAGGAGTCACACCATTTCCGTGACACTTTCCTGTAAGCCAAACAAACTTGTCACAAATCGTGTCCCCTGCTGCGTATGTGTTCTGTTGTTAGTGCTGTTTAGCATGGGCTCCACACACTCTAGCAATATTGTTAGATAGGCCGTACCATAGCGTTCTCCAGGGCAGGAGATGGGGGCTGGCAAGAGGTGACACTTTACACCTTCCCCCGCCCCCTGGGAAGTGGTATACAGAATTTTTGTTCATTACATAATTCTCATACAATTCTAGAAGTGAACTGATAACCATCAGATCTCAGATATAATAAGTTTTTTGTGCCACCCATAAAATTTAGTTCTTAATGGCGTCACAAGAGTCGAAGCTGACTCACTCCTTTATATCAAAGATGGATGTTTTAGAGCCTTGCCATCCCCCTCCCCCCCCCCCCCCTCCGCCCTCTCTCTCCCTCACATTACGCCTCGATAAATTTCTGCTCACTTCTATGGGTGAGACAAGAGTTCTAAATTAAACTTATTCGCAGGCTGATTGCGTTTACCAGGTATTTTACCAATGAATCAAATCTGCTCCCTGTTTTATCTATGACAATCTGTGTGATGACTCCATCTCATATTTACATAAATTATTACACTCGGGGTGCATCGTACTACGCATAAATACGGGGAAAGTCCCTTTGTAGTTTGATTCCACTGATGCCGATGGATAACTGAAAACAAAAAACCGTAAAATTTCCGATAGTATCCGTTCGGAATGATCTAAACCTAATCTACATCAGACTAGCTGCCAGGGAAGGAGATGCCAGGCTGAGATTCGCTGTAAGAATTTAAGGAAGTGTAAGTCATCCACCAAAACAGCAGCTGACATAATTCTAATGAGAACAATTCTTGACTACTGCTTGTCAAGCTAGGGTCGTTACCAAGACGGATAACCGAGAAGATCCGACGAAGAGCGCCCGCCTTTCGCCGCCGATTAGTTTAGCAGACGAGAGAAATGCTCATCAAAGTCCAGTAGCGGAGGACAGCAGAGAGAGGTTGTGCACCACGAACACGTTTACTGTTAAGTTTGCGGTATGCCCCAAGGAGCGTCGCTTAACATTTAACGTAGTATACGTTCGTGACCACTATGACTTGAATCCTACCAGTTTAATTTTGTGTTTCCTTTGATGCAATACGTGTTCATATGTAATTGCCTTGATCCTTCCTCCGAACTCGAAAGTTTCCTTCATACGCGTATATTAGTTTCTCTGCCGGTCTCTTCGGACCACCAAATATAATTGTCACAGTTACAAGATATTCTACACGTTACAAGTATTCGCAATCATTCTTAGCTGAGTTTGAATGTCCCCGTATCTTCCTTGTGGGTTTGTAAATTACAGGGATATTCTTTTTTTTTTTACAGAAATACGACGAAGAAATAAACTGAGGTACATAAGGGCCAATTAATACTCCCGTTGCTGTGTATTTGGACTTTATACTGGACGCATACGAGGACTTACATACACTATGTGATCAAAAGTATCCGGTCACCATCAAAAACATACATTTTTCACATTAGGTGCACTGTGCTGCCACCTACTGCCAGATGCTCAATATCAGCGACCTCAGGTGTCATTAGACATCGTAAAAGATCAGAATGGGGCACTCTGCGGAACTCATGGACTTCGAACGTGGTGAGGTTATTGGGTGTCACTTGTGTCGCGAGATTTTCAAGCTCTAAACATCCCTAGGTCCACAGTTTCCAATATGATAGCGAAGTGGAAAAGTGAAGAGACACGTACTGCACAAAAGCGTACAAACCGGTTTCATCTGTTGACTGACATATTTTATGTTCACAGTAACAATACCGATTTTTGATGTGGCTTCGTTTTGCATCACTTTTTTCTTGCAGTATTTCGTCTGAGGGTCGTAAAGTGCTATAGGCAGACATCTATCCAGACCATCACAAAGGATTCCAAACTGCATCGGCATCCACTGCAGATGCTATGACAGTTAGTCGGGAGGTGAGAAAACTTGGATTTCATAGTCGAGCGGCTGCTCATAAGCGATACATCACGCCGGTAAATGCCAAACGAAGGAGCGTAAACATTGGACGACTGAACAGTGGTTAAACTTTGTGTGGAGTGACGAGTCACGGTCCACAATGTGGCGATCCGATGGTAGGGTGTGGGTATGGCGAATGCCTGGTGAACATCATCTGCCAGCGTATGTAGCGCCAACAGTAAAATTTGGAGGCAGTGGTGTTATTGTGTGGTCGTGGTTTTCACGAAGGGGCTTGCGCGCCGTGTTGTTTTGCATGGTACTATCACAGCAAAGGCCTACATTGATGTTTTAAGCCTCTTCTTGTTTCCCACTTTTGAAGAGCAATTCGGGGATGGCGATGAACCTTTCGACACGATTGAGCACCTGTTCATAATGCACGGCCTATGGTGGAGTGGTTACACGACAATAACATCCCTGTAATGGACTGGCCTGCAGAGAGTCCTGACTTGTATCCTATAAAACACCTTCGGGATATTTTGGAACGCCGACTTCGTACCAGTCCTCACCGACCGACATCGATACCTCTCGTGAGTGTAGCACTGTCCCTGTAATGGACTGGCCTGCAGAGAGTCCTGACTTGAATCCTATAAAACACCTTCGGGATATTTTGGAACGCCGACTTCGTACCAGTCCTCACCGACCGACATCGATACCTCTCCTGAGTGTAGCACTTCGTGAAGAATGGGCTGCAATTCCCGTAGAAACGGTACAGCACCTAACTGAACGTATGGCTGCGAGAGTGGAAGCTGTCATCGAGGCTAATGGTGAGCAAACGCCACCTTGAATTCCAGCATTACCGATGGAGGGAGCCACGAACTTGTAAGTCAGGTGTCCGCACACTTTTGGTCACATGTTGTATATTACGCTTACAGTAATGTGACTGATTGTCGATGTGTTTAGGTTTTGGATAGCTCTATGTACTTCGATGTTTAAATGTTTAGGTATAGCTGTACTACCACGAAAATATCTGAAGATGAAACTGTACAGGTTTGAAATGGATCGATATCTGCAACAACGGCTAAGTGCTCGGGTATTTCAAAAACGAGTGATATTACACATGAAGCGGAAGCATGCTGGAACGAAAGTTAACAGCTGCACGTAAGGAACAGCGGGATGCATCGGTCGTACATCGAAGCCACGATCTACATTTACATCTATACACTGCAAACCAGTGTGAAGTGCATAACAGAGGATACTTCCACTAACATCAGTTACTAAGGCTTCTTCCCATTTCACTCACATACGGGATGCGGAAAGAACTACTATCTAATTGCGTCTGTGGATGCTGCAATTAATCTAATCTTGTCTTCACAGTTCCTATGGAATCGATGGGTGTAGAGCTGTAGTATAGTCCTAGAGTCATCATTTGATGGTGGTTCTTGAAACTTTGTAAGCAGGCTTTCTCGAGATAGCTTACGTCTATCTTCAAGTGGCTGCCAGTGCAGTTTCTGGTGCATCTCGAAGACACCCTCCCACGGATCGAACAACATGTGTGCATTTTTATTGCCTTCTCTGTATACGTTGAATATTGCCTTTATACTTATTTGATACGGGCCCCACAAACTTCAGCAATATTCTAGGGTGGGTCACATGAGTGATTTGTAAGTTAGCTCCTTTGTGAAATGATTCCCCAGTAATCTACCAACAAACTTAAGTCTGAAACTTCCTGGCAGATTTAAACTGTATTCTGGACTGAGACTCGAACTCGGTACCTTTGCCTTTCGTTGGCAAGTGCTCAGCCCAGCAGGTAGGAGACGAGATACTGGCAGAAGTAAAGCTGTGAGGATGGGGCGTGAGTTGTGCTTGGGTAGCTCAGATGGTAGAGCACTTGCCCGCGAAAGGCAAAGATCCCGAGTTAGAGTCTCGGTCCGGCACACAGATTTAATCTGCCAGGAAACTTCATATCAGTGCACACTCCGCTGCAGAGTGAAAATCTCATTCTGGAAACCTAAGTCTAGTAAGTGGTTTATCCGCAACTGAGCTTATGAGATTGTTCCATTTCAAATCCCTGTAACGCGTTACTATCAGGCGTTTGTATGAGTTGATTCCAGTTGCGACTTACTCATTCTGTAATCATAAGCCATTAAGTATTTTCATTTTTAAAAGGCACTATTACCAAGTTGCTACTTTTTGCTGCACTTTGATATCAAGATCCAAATGAATATGTGTGGATCTCTTTCAGACAGTACTTCATTATATATAGATAATTGCATTACCTTCTAAAAGTCTGAGATTACTATTATATTGTTCCCAAAGTCATTAACATACAACATGAACTGAAAGGATACCAACATACTTCCCTGTGGTACAAGTGAAGTTACTTCTACATCTGTCGGCCGCAGGTTCGAATCCTGCCTCGGGCATGGATGCGAGTGATGTCCTTAAGTTAGTCTAGGGGAGTGATGACCTCCAATGTTAAGTTCCATAGTGCTCAGAGTCATTTGAACTATTTTTTCTACAGCGAGTTTTATTTCAAAGAGGGAAAATTCAGCCTAGAATTTGTTATAGAATCTGATAGGTTTCCCATCAGATGCTGGAGTTTTGGTCAATGTTTTCGATATCAGCTGTTTCTCAAGACCATTGACACTAATACGAGGGACTTTCAGCAAGTAATGCAACACTTTTTTATCTGAAAGCAGGTTCGTTTTATTCAGAATAGCATTATACCATTTTATTGACACTCTTTTGGATAAAAAGCCTAATTTTTCAACATCTCCGTGCAGTGCGACGGCTTAACACCACCTTACTGGGAGGTCCTTTATGCCCGCATAATACCGGAGAAGTGGTGGGCCGCCATTTATGGATTGCCGTTTTGTGTCCTCTTCGAAGTGATGATTCCATATTTCATCACGTGTGACAATGTTGTACAAAAGGTTGTCCTGATTAGCCTCGTAACGCGCAAGGAATTTTGAATCGATGGTCCTTCATTGCTCTTTATGGTGTTCTGTTAGGTGGCGAGGAACCCAACTGGCACACACCTTTGAGTACCCCAACTGGTAGACGAGTGTGCCAGCCCTACCAACGCAGACGATCCGTCGATCACCTCGAATGAGAGTTTCCGCACGGTCCAGCATTATTGGAGTCCAGATTGTGTGCGACCAGCCGTACACGGGAGATGGAGCAGATTTGTGCGATGATGAGAGACGCCTCGCCCAACGACTCGCCGTGCTTTTGTTCACTGCCAGGTCCCCGAAGACATTCTGCAAGTGGCTATGAATATCTGCGATGCTGTGGTTATCCCCCGAAAGAAATGCTATGACAGTTTTCTGCATGGAACGCACCTCCATTACAGACACCATTTTGAAGATTACTTAGAGCGCCGCCACTTATCGGAACATCCGGAAACTGTAGGGGCTGAAGCGGAAATATTCCATGATGCCCCACAAAAAATACCGAATTTTTTAACCAAAATCGGTCTAGAAAAAAATGTGTTGCATTACTTATTCAACTTCCCTCGTATTTGTACCACTCTTCATTGCAGTGGTGCTAGAAGTAAATTGGCGCAATACCCCTGGATTTTCATTTGCAAAGAGAAATGAAAGAAGAGTTGAGCGTTTAAACTGTTTCTTCGATACCCTCAATTTCAGACCCTGTCCCGTCCATGAGTATCTAGACAGTAACTTTGGTGTTGCTAACAGCATTCATAATCCTCTTCCCGATGTTCGAAGATGTTATTTGTTGGTGGGGACTATACCCTGAAATTTTCAAGAGAATTCATCGGTGAGATTGAAAACTTCAGCATGTTTACTAAGAGAAATTTTGTTGTTGGGAAAAGAACTGCCTTTTGAAAACGGAATGTTTATACTAGTGTGAACAAACTATTTTATTCAAACGTTGCATAGTGTATAGTCGCAGGGCTTTCTAGATCGATACCGTTAGTTCGTCATCCCTGCGGCGTCATTAACAGTGTAACATCCACAAGATTCAATAGCCGGTAACGAACACTTTACGGGCTACAGTGTGCCTCTGGTGATAGAGTGGAGTGGATTATCAGCTTATTCGAAACCGGAGCGCACACGGATCGACTGTTTCTTTTTAGGAGTGATTCACGCGGAGCGTCTAGGCGGCTGTCAGTTCTAGCGCTCTGACCGAGATTCCATTGTGCGCTGACAACAATTAAAGTTGATTAGTGGCGCGGCCGCTGCAGGTCGCCGTCACCGCCTCGCACAGTAGCCTGAATGGCTCGTAATGAGACGAACCGTGCTGTGCTCCGTGCGCCATGCCACTGCACGGCGCGGCACGCCGTCGGCCCGTTCGCTCCGTTATTAGATCGGCCGGCGCCGGCGCGGTGGTTCGTCAGCGCTGACAACGAGCGCTGGAATCCTCCGGCCTTAATCAACAGGTAGCCAGGTGGGCGCCTGGGCCAAACCGGGCCGCGTTAAACCGCGCCGTGTTGCGGGAAATGTCGGCGGTGATGGCGGTGGCACACGACTGTGCATTCCAACGTCGAACGTGCTGAGTTTCTGACGCCATAGCGTGGAAAAAGGAGACACGTAGAACATATCTAGCATGTAACATAATCTGAATGTGCGTTTGAAAGTAGATCATTGAGACGGAAAATGCGTCCTACGTCAGATGCACGCCATCTGACTTTAGTACAGTTGAAGCCCATATGTGTATGAATATACAGGGTGGTCCATTGATAGTGACCACGCCAAATATCTCACGAAATAAGCACCAAGGGAAAAAACTACAAAGAACGAAACTTGTCTAGCTTGAAGGGGGGAACCAGATGGCGCTATGGTTGGCCCGTTAGATGGCGCTGCCATAGGTCAAACGGATATCAACTGCGTTTTCTAAAATAGCAACCCCCATTTTTTTTACACATTCGTGCAGTACGTAAAGAAATGTGGTAGATGTCGTTGTAATAGTCACAAACTTATAAGTACGTGGTGTCTCGTAACATTTTGCCAGTGTGGACGGTATTTGCTTCGTGATACATTACCCGTGTTAAAATGAGACGTTTACCAATTGCAGAAAAGATCGATATCGTGTTGATGTATGGCTATTGTGATCAAAATGCCCAACGGGCGTGTGCTATGTATGCTGCTCGGTATTCGGGACGACATCATCCAAGTGTGCCGAGCGTTCGCCGTATAGTTAGGTTATTTAAGGAAACAGGAAGTGTTCAGCCACATGGCCGCCCACTGTGCCGAGCGGTTCTAGGCGCTACAGTCTGGAACCGCGCGACCGCTACGATCGCAGGTTCGAATCCTGCCTCGGGCATGGATGTGTGTGATGTCCGTAGGTTAGTTGGGTTTAAGTAGTTCTAAGTTCTAGGGGACTGATGACCTCAGAAGTTAAGTCCCATAGTGCTCAGAGCCATTTGGACCATTTTTCAGCCACATGTGCTATATCAACATCGATTGCACCCGTACCATATTTCTATGCACCAAGAATTGCATGGCGACGACTTTGAACGTCGTGTACAGTTCTGCCACTGGGCGCAAGAGAACTTACGGGACGATGACAGATTTTTTTCACGCATTCTACTTAGCGACGAAGCGTCATTCACCAACAGCGGTAACGTAAACCGGCATAATATGCGCTATTGGGCAACGGAAAATCCACGATATCTGCGACAAGTGGAACATCAGCGATCTTGGCGCGTTAATGTATGGTGCGGCATTATGGGAGGAAGGATAATTGGCCCCCATTTTATCGATGGAAATCTAAATGGTGTAAAATATGGTGATTTCCTACGTAATGTTCTACTGATGTTACTAGAATATGTTTCACTGCATGACAGAATGACGATGTACTTCCAACATGATGGATGTCCGGCATATAGCCTGCGTGCGGTTGAAGAGGTATTGAATAGCATATTTCATGACAGGTGGATTGGTCGCCCGCACGTTCACCGGATCTGACGTCCCCGGATTTCTTTCTGTGGAGAAATCTGAAGGATATTTGCTATCGTGATCCACCGACAACGCCTGACAACATGCGTTACCGCATTGTCAATGCATGTGTGAACATTACGGAAGGCAAACTACTCGCTGTTTAGAGGAATGTCGCTACACGTATTGCCAAATGCATTGAGGTTGACGGACATCATTTTGAGAATTAATTGTATTAATGTGGTATTTAGAGGTAACCACGCTGTAACAACATGCGTTCTCAGAACTGATAAGTTCATAAAGGTATAGGTATGACATTGGAATAACCGAAATAAAATGTCAAACCTACCTACGTTCTGTATTTTAATTTAAAAACCTACCTGTTACCAACTGTTCGTCTAACATTGTGAGCCTTATGTTTCTGACTATTACAGAGCCATCTATCATAAAGCGAAAAAAGTGGTCCAACTAAAACATTCATTTTTCCTTACGTGCTACACGAATATGTAATAAAAAATGGGGGTTCCTATTAAAAAAAAAACGCAGTTGCTATCCGTTTGACCTATGGCAGCGCCATCTAGCTTCTCCCTTCAAGCTAGACAAGTTTCGTTCTTTGTAGTTTCTTCGTTTGACGCTTATTTCGTGAGATATTTGGCCCGGTCACGATCAATGGACCACCCTGTATGCCGTTTCTAAACAGCACAAACTGAGAATTTCTCGTGAACGGGGGTTAATTTATAATTTCTTGTAAGGAAAAGACAGGAAACTTTATATTGGTGGTTAAAGAATTACTATAACTTGCATATTATGAAAGTATGCCGTTTCGAGGCAACGGTACATTGAAGATCCCTCAAAAACGCTTTTGTTATAATGAAATTGTCAGTTAACAACATACCTATGATTGAAGAGTTCAGGAGATGGTAAGAATGAAAGTATGGTGGTCAAGTGTTTATTGCCGTTGTAGCGTAATGAGTGAAGACGATGAAACAGGCGATGTGTTGCTGGTTTGCGTCTCACTGGTTCTCAGATTTCTTTTTATTAATCTTCGCGTTTTCTGATACTTTCTTATTAGTTTAATATCCGGTGTTACGTATACATAAGGGCGCTCTTTCTGACGAATGAGTTTAATTGGTTTTATCTACCACACAGCTTGTACTACTTGCAGTAATATACACTGACGCAACAAAAATCGCAACACCAGGAACGAGTTCTGCGACATAAACTAAATTATTAGACGTGTTTCTACATCTGAAAGATAACGTCTACTCAAATTTCGGGCCAGTCGCATCAGATTGGCGCTAACAACGCCACTATGAGGACGCAAACCATTTTGCTTAAAATACATGCTGCAACGGTCGTGAGCGTGAGTTACGTTTGAGATTGGACGTGGTGAGTTGAAGTTAGCCAAGAATGCCTTTAAGGCGATAAAGTCGCCATTAGCAATACCTCACTGAGTTCCAACGAGGTCGTGTAATAGGGCTACCAGAAGCTGGATGTTCCTTCCGCGATATTGTAGAAATATTTGGCAGAAATGTGCCCACTATACACGATTGCTGCCAGCGTTGATCACGAGAATGTACGGTCGCAAGAAGAGCGGGCTCTGGACGTTCACGTGGCACTACCAAGACCATCGTGTTCGGCGTATGGCTCTGGCGCATCGTACTGCATCTGCAGCAGCAATTTGAGCAGCAGTTGGCACCATAGTGACACAACAGACTGCTACAAATCGGTTATTTCAGGGACAGCACAAGGCCCGACGCCCTGCAGCGTGCATTGCACTGACCCCAAACCACAACCGTTACAGCCGTTTGCAACTTCAGTAGTGGTGAGAGTTCACTAGAGGACAGGGTGGAGTTCTGTTGCGTTTTCTGCTAGAAGCTCGCTCTGCCTCGGTGTCAGTGCTGGCCGCGTGTTGGTTAGAAAGAGACCAGTAGTGGGCTAGCAACTAAACTGTCTTCTTGCTAGACTCACTGGAGCTGCACCTGGAGTTCTGATCTGGGGTGCGATTTCGTATGACGATATGAGCACTCTCGTCGTTATCCTATGCACCCGGACTGCAAAGTTGTACGTCCATATGGTTATTCGACTGGTTGTGCTGTCGTTGGTGAACAGTATTCCAGGGAGTGTTCTCCTACAGGATAATGCTCGACAACATGTTTTGTCCGATCAAGTGCATGGAACTATATCACTCATATTAACATCCAGCACGTATGCATACTTTCATGCTTGCATTGCATATTCTGGTGGTTACTCCGGTTGTTAACGTAGAAGCATTTCATATTTGCAGGGCTTATCTCCGGCTTGCATTAACCTGTCACCATGTGATATTAATGATTTATATATATGTAAGCAAGACAAATGTATTTCCGAAATTTCATTTCTCTTCATTAATTATTTTTTGATGTTTCGATTTTTTCGTCAGTGTGTGTTGCACTTCCTTGTTTCAAGTTTTGTATTCACATGTTGTAAAGATTCTGTTACTAAAAAGGAACAATAATCAAATAAGAATGACAAAAAATGGTTCAAATGGTATATTGGAACAAATAAGCCCTCGGTCCCAAATATTAAGTCAAAATTGACCTGGTTTCGACGCTGCTATGAGCGTCGTTTTCAGAATTAGACTAAGTGTTCTAAAACATATTAGGTATATAGTACATTAATAAAATTAAAGTTTGTACTGACTGGAAAAGATGCAGTACTTACAAGTCACATATTAAAAAAGATCAAAGCCGGAAAGGCGACGTTATAAACAGTTGTGAGATGGCGAGCCGCTAAGGGCTGCTCGTACTGTGAGCAAGGATTGCAACCCTTTCCGGCTTAGATCTTTTTTAATATGTGACTTGTAAGTACTGCATCTTTTCCAGTCAGTACAAACTTTAATTTTATTAATGTACTATATACCTAATATGTTTTAGAACAGTTAGTCTAATTCTGAAGACGACGCTCATAGTAGCGTCGAAACCAGGTCAATTTTGACTTAATATTTGTGACCGAGGGCTTATTTGTTCCAATATAATTCTGACACGGTCACTGAACCTTAGCACCTATGTTCAAAGTTTTATGGTTCAAATGGCTCTGAGCACTATGGGACTTAACTTCTGAGGTCATCAGTCCCCTAGAACTTAGAACTACTTAAACCTAACTAACCTAAAGACATCACACACATCCATGCCCGAGGCAGGATTGGAACCTGCGACCAGAGCGATCGCGTAGTTCCAGACTGTAGCGCCTAGAACCGCTAGGCCATACTGGCCGGCAAATAAGAATGAGGGGGTGGCTCTGAGCACTATGGGACTTAACATCTATGGTCATCAGTCACCTAGAACTTAGAACTACATAAACCTAACTAACCTAAGGACATCACACAACACCCAGCTATCACGAGGCAGAGAAAATCCCTGACCCCGCCGAGAATCGAACCCGGGTACTCGGGCGTGGGAAGCGAGAACGCTACCGCACGACCACGACATGCGGGCAAATAAGAATGATATTACGGTTTTACTAAAATGTGAGAGTAACGAAATAAACTTTATTTTATGTGGAGAACTATTGTAAATTTATATTAACATGTTGATGGATACGTAAGTTTTTATGTATACTACAAACAGAGCCACATAACTAACTTATGAACAAGAGAGGAAATGTGCATTTTAATAGAGATAACTTAAGAATTTTACGCATGTCCACTTCGTAAACAGTGTGGTTGCGGTCCAGACACAGCCGACAACTGCCGCTGGAGCAGGGTGCGATCTCCCATACCGTGATGAGGCACACGTGACGTAAGCACAATTCGCATCGTTTCTGAGCGTTCAGCAGCACGTTGAACTCTCCACGATCGACGTTTACGTTTGGAAGCTCGGTCTGTCCGCCGACGGTTTTAGTCTCCTCAGTGGTGTCCTCCGCAACTACACGTTTTCTTCGTACTGTGGGCAGAGAGATGGCGAAACGCTGCTGCTGTGACAATTTTTCGATCAATATGAATCAGTAGTTACTACAGATAAAGTTTGTTCTCATCTGTCGCCACGCTGCTTCCGTAGAGTCTGGAGCAGCAGTAGCAAGACTCATCGCATTCTTAAGCCGTCCTCATATGGGACTTGTTCCTCATCGCAAAGAATCCTAGACGTGTATCCGTCTTGTTTGCTGTACGTTCAGAAACCCTCAGCTGCCTCTCACGAGGCGTGCCACTCATAGCGATTTGTGACCACTACGCTATCCAGCAGCATTATCGGCTGCAGCTAGAGGAAAACCTTCTCGAAAGAAAGAAGCTTAACTCCACTAAAGTGTTTCCAGAGGAGGGTAAAAGGAAAGGCTTAATTCTTGTGAATCCATTGACTCCTATATTAAGTGCTACAATTAAGATTAATAAGGAGTTGATGGCTGTAAGTCCATTTTTAACGCCAAGAATGGGCTTAGGTACCACACTGAACGATGTTTGGCTAAATATTTGAAGCAGCTTTATATTAAGCCTACACAGTTCTCTTTACATAATAGGAAACATTTAACAGTAGACACCCGTCTGGCCACGTTGGGCATTCGCATCATGTACACGAATATTCCTATTGGTTAGGCACAGGACATAATCGGTCACAACTTCAGGATGCATAGCGGTCGTCAGATGGATGAGATTAACTGTGTGCTGAATTTATTTGGGTTCGTTCTGAGGTTTAATTATTTCAAATTCGGGGTGTACACATATTTACAAAAACAAGGGTTATCTATGGTTTCTCTGCTTCCCTTGTGTCTTGAGAATATCTTCATGACCACTTTCGATCCCGCTGTCACGATCCATTTCTCCACATCTGCTTTCAAAATTTTTGCCTGGTATAGATATGTGAATCTCGCTGTATGAAGGTACACGAGATGAATGAGAGATTCCTGTCGAATTCTATCAGTTACACCAAAACATTCAATTTAATGTTCAAAACAATGAACAAGGTTCCTTCTCTTACTTAAATTTGTTTGCTAACTTGAGGGATTCTAAGATTATGACATTTATCAGAAGCCCACGATCACACATGTTGTCATCCATCTTACTTCGGACCACCCACTCTCCTACAAAAAGGAAACCTTCAGATCACTTTTGAATAGAATTCTGAACGTCCTTCTTTCCAAAATAGCTGCTGAGCGCTAACACCAAACCATCCAGTTTATTGTCTATTTGAATGGCTACCATGACGAATTGGTCAGTTCCATGTTTTTAGGACATCCTCAGAAAAAAGAAAAAAAACCCTATTTCTAATAAACCAGTGCACGGTGACGTAAAACACACCCTAACATTTATAAATGCAAATCAGGTTAGGTTTGCCGCACGCATATAACAAAGTACCTTACCTTGGCAAAATTTTCGAAGAAATTGGTAGACGATTGCGCTCAACAAGCATTCAGCCAGCTTACTTTGTTCCCAAAATTGTGGGTCGGATTTATAGCCATAAAGAGTAGAATGTTTCCGATAAATTTAAAGCTATTGTCGCATGTTGTTCTCATGCTATGACTGTCCAGTGAGATATATCGACCGGATGTGTAGCAATTTTGAGTGATATTCGAAGAGCGCCTTAGTCTGTTAGATTCTAAATTGGCCTTACCTTCGCACCTCACAGAACTCTGTGGTTCAAATGGCTGTGAGCACTATGCGACTTAACTTCTGAGGTCATCAGTCGCCTAGAACGTAGAACTAATTAAATGTAACTAACCTAAGAACATCACACACATCCATGCCCGAGGCAGGATTCGAACCTGCGACCGTAGCGGTCGCTTGGTTCCAGATTGCAGTGCCCAGAACTCTACCATGATGTCATTAGCCTTTACAGAAAACTTCAGGCTTTACTTAGAGAAAATAATAACAAAATTTCAAACATTCCCCAAAATTTTAAACATTCCCTGAAAAATTCCCTGAATGTATCCTCAATGGACTTGTGTGAACTCAGACATCGTGGTTTATTACGCAATTTCAAATACATCAGCGTTTAAGATTGCTTATGCCTATGAATAGTTGGGTCTCGCTCATTTTTGTTCGATTACGTGTTCATTGCCTTTTATCATCCTGTTTTGCCGATACTTTAACGAAAAATTTATCTAGTTTCATCCAACACCCTCTATTACCTTAATTCTGACGGCATGTGTATTGTAATCGATTGTCCCAGTTTCGATTTGGGTGTCGCATGTTGTTCTCATGCTATGACTGTCCAGTGAGATATATCGACCAGACTTGTGGAAATTTTGAACTGATATTCGAAGAGTGCCTTAGTCTGTTAGATTCTAAATCAGCCTTACCTTCGCAACTCACATAATTGTGCTAATACCCTATTATATTAATGAGTTTTTCATCTTTTTTACTGAATTTTAAATAAAGCACGATTCCTGTAAAGCGCATTAGCTAGACTAAATCATGGCTTTTTTATTTTCTTTATAAATTATCGTTATCTGTCATAGTTTAGAACTTTTAAAACATGCTGTCATGAACCGCTTTGCAACCATTACTGTACTGCTTTTTCATAGAAAACACTGAACTTATAATAGTTCCCACGAATTTTCGTTACCGAGCCATCCAATCACTTCAGCTATCATTCTGTTTGTCTAGTTATCCGCGGATGCGCCTGTGCGCTTCTCACGAGACCTCTATCCATGTTGCTATCTGGCGTTTCCGCAGTTGCGTCTTGACACGCCAGCTGTCGGTACACAGTCCAGTGCGCGCACTTTCTGTGGTTCTGACCATTGAGCTGTTTAGGTACGACACGATATGCAGTCTCGTTTCACTTCATGTCAGTTTTGTGCTAAACCTTAACATACACACATCAGAAAAAGTTTTGCATCACCCCGGTTCCCAGATCTGAAGACAGATGTTGACTGTGGATATTATATCACAGACACAATCCCTTTGACTGTTCAGAGATATCACTAAACCCGTCCAAAGATGTAAACAACCATGCATGAGCAGCGCCTATTAGATGGAGGGGGTCCGACTGCCGATCAGTTCCAGTCATTCCATCAGGAAGGAGGTACATGGCTCGCGTTGTCTGTAGTTCAACCATGCGTAGAGGGTCAATACAGCGATTCGATCGCGTCCGCATTGTACTTTGTGTCAGGAAGGGCTCTCAAAAAGGGAAGTGTCCAGGCGTCTCGGAGTGCACCAAAGCGATGTTGTGCGTACATGGAGGAGATACAGAGAGACAGGAACTGTCAATGACATGCCTCGCTCAGGCCGCCCAAGGGCTACTACTGCAGTGGATGATCGTTACCTACGGATTATGCCTCGGAGGAACCCTGACAGTAAAACCACCATGTTGAGTAACGCTTTTCGTGCAGCCACAGGACGCTGTGTTACTACGAAAACTGCGCCCAATAGGCTGCAGGACGTGCAACTTCACTGCCGACGTCCATGGCGAGGTCCATCTTTGCAACCACGGCACCATGCAGCGCGGTACAGATGGGCGCAGCAACATGCCAAATGGACTGCTCAGGATTGGCATCACGTTCTCTTCATCGATGGATGTCGCAAATGCCTTCAACCACACAGTCGTCGGAGATGTGTTTGGAGGCTACCGGGTTAGGCTGAACGCCTTAGACACACTGTCCAGCGAGGACAGCAAGATGGAGGTTCCCTGCTGTTTTTAGGTGGTATTATGTGGGGCCGACGTCTGCCGCTTGTGTTCATGGAAGGCGCCGTAACGGCTGTACGATACGTGAATGCTATCCTCTAACCAATAGTGCAACCATATCGGCAGCATATTGGTGAGGCATTCGTCATCATGGACGACAATTCACGCCCTCATCGTGCACATCTTGTGAATGATTTCCTTCAGGATAGCGACATCGCTCGACTGGAGTGAACATCATGTTCTCCAGACATGATCCCTATCGAACATGCTTGAGATAAATTGAAAAGGGCTGTTTTTGGACGACGTGACCCACCAACCAGTCTGAGCGATCTACGCCGAATCGCTGTTGAGGAGTGGGACAATCTGGACCAACAGTGCTTTGATGAACATGTGGATAGTATGCCATGACGGATACAGGTGTGCATCAATACAAGAGGACGTGCTACTGGGTATTAGAGATACCGGTGTGTACAGCAATCTGGACAACCACCTCTGATGGTCTCACTGTATGGTGGTACAACATACAATGTGTGGTTTTCATGAGCAATAAAAATGGTTGAAATGATGTTTATTTTGATCTCTATTCTATTTTTCTATGCAGGTTCCGTAACTCTCGGAACCGAGGTGGAGCAAAACTTTTTTTGATGTGTATAGTTTTATACTGGACTTTTCGGAAATGAACTACACTTTAAGATTGAATAAGTGGGTCTTTACCGGTGAGTTTTTCAGTCGGGGGACCGTAGCTGCTTAATTTTGCATAATACCATAGATAATAGTAATCGGTCTGTTTTTATCAGTATTTCGATATATGGAGACCCTGTTAACTCACGCCCTGCTGTTACTCGTGGTAAGAAATTTATTAGTATTCCCCCCCCCCCTCCCCAATAATCTTTTATAAGTAATTTCATCTTATTAGATTTCGTCATTTCTAGGTATCATGGAAGCGTATCGAGAGAGTTCTACGTCTTATGCTGTTTTATGTTTGACGCCCGCTACTTAGAGAAAAATTACTGACCATCTACGCTGGAGCATAGTATTCTCTTTTCTCGATAGTAATATCACTTGACTTTGTGAGTATACTCGTCACATATATACCCTTCATTTCAGCTACGTTTTCTTCCCTTAGACGAGTTTTTATCTGTCAACTCGTATAGATAGTACCTGATGATGTAGCTAAAATGCTGCGAAACTAGTTGTGTTCAAAATGTAAATCAAATAATATGTGTACCAAAATACATGCGCATAAAACAGCTGCATTAATGCCGTTAGCGATCGCCGAAGGAGATAATCAGCCAGTAACGCAGAGTGTGGTCTTTTAATTCATTGCTCATTGTTCCCTGGATATTCACAAAATATAAGAAACTCTCTCCTGGACGGAGAGCACTATAATTTATAATTAATAACATAGAATATTGCAGATCGTAATTCTATTAGATTAATAACGCAGCCCCAGATTCTTTTGCAAAATGCAAGATGAAAAAAAATTGTGCTGGAACCTGGACAAAAACATGGTGGCTTTTCATTGATAGTTGACGACTCTATTATCTATACTATGATACAATGTGAAATGAACATTAAGGCTACGCGTCACACAATTTATACGAATTTCTAAAGGTTATAACTATATATTTATCACTATCTGATATTTAACTATAGTAAAATGTATCAAAAATTACGCGCTTTTGTTATATCATCAATGCACCACACCACTGAAACGGCATATAATCAAAGCGTGCAGGTCATTATATGAAGAGCATCGAATATGAAGACCTTTTAACTATTAATATGCTGTTTCCTGTCATTTATTATAACAAATCGTACCAAAAAAACGCTTTTTCGAGAGATCCTCATCACGCCAGTGCTTCGAAAAAGCACATACATTGTGGTATAAAAACCACTAAACACGGGTATATATATATATATATATATATATATATATATATATATATATATATATATATATATATTCATCGTGACCGGGCCAAATATCTCACGAAATAAGCGTCAAGCGAAAAAATTGCAAAGAACAAAAGTTGTCTAGCTTGAAGGGCGAAACCAAATGGTGCTGTGGTTGGCTCGCTAGATGGCGCTGCCATAGCTCAAACGGATATCAACTGTTTTTTTTTTTTAAATAGGAACCCACATATTTTTATTACATATTCGTTTAGTACGTAAAGAAATATGAATGCTTTAGCTGGACCACTTTTTTCGCTTTGTGATAGATGGTGCTGTAACAGTCACAAACATATGGCTCACAATTTTAGATGAACAGTTGGTAACATGTATGTTTTTTAAGTTAAAATATAGAACGTAGGTAAGTTTGAACATTTTATTTCGGTCGTTCCACTGTGATACATGTACCTTTGTGAACTTATCATTTCTGAAAACGCATACAGTTACAGCGTGATTACCTGTAAATACCACATTAATGCAATAAATGCTCACAATCATGTCTGTCAACCTCAATGCATTTGGCAATACGTGTAACGACATTCCTCTCAACGGCGAGTAGTTCGCCTTCCGTAATGTTTGCACATGCATTGACAATGCGCTGGCGCATGTTGTCAGGCGTTGCAGATGGATCACGATAGCAAATATCCTTTAACTTTCCCCACAGAAATAAATCCGGGGACGTCAGATCCGGTGAACGTGCGGGCCATGGTATGGTGCTTCGACGACGAATCCACCTGTCATGAAATATGCTATTCGATACCGCTTCAACCGCACGAGAGCTATGTGCCGGACATCCATCATGTTGGAAGTACATCGCCATTCTGTCATGCAGTGAAACATCTTTGTAGTAACATGGGTAGAACTTTACGTAGGAAATCAGCATACATTGCACCATTTAGATTGCCATCGATAAAATGGGGGCCAATTATCCTCCCTCTCATAATGCCGCACCATAAATTACCCCCCCCCCCCCCCCAGTTCGCTGATGTTCCACTTGTCACAGCCATCGTGAATTTTCCGTTGCCCAATAGTGCATATTATGCTGGTTTACGTTACTGTTGTTGGTTAGAGACGCTTCGTCGCTAAATAGAACGCGTGCAAAAAATCTGTCATCGTCCCGTAACTTCTCTTGTGCCCAGTGGAACAACTGTACACGACGTTCAAAGTCGTTGCCATGCAATTCCTGGTTCATAGAAATATGGTACGGGTGCAATCGATGTTGACGTAGCATTCTCAACACGGACGTTTTCGAGATTCCCTTTTCTCGCGCAGTTTGTCTGCTACTGATATGCGGGTTAGACGCGACAGCAGCTAAGCACCTACTTGGGCATCGTCATTTTTTGCACGTCGTGGTTGACGTTTCACATGTGGCTGAACACTTCCTGTTTCCTTAAATAACATAACTATCCTAGGAACGGATGATGTCGTACCGGATACCGAGCAGCATACACAGCACACGCCCGTTCGGCAGTTCGATCACAATAGCCATACAGCAACACGATCTCGACCTTTTCCGCAATTAGTAAACGGTCCATTTTAACACGGGTAATGTATCAAGAAGCAAATACCGTCCGCACTGGGGGAATGTTACGTGATACCTTTGTGACTATTACAGCGCCATATATCACAAAGCGAAAAAAGTGCTCCAACTAAAACATTCATATTTCGTTAAGTACTACACGAATATGTAATAAAAATGGGGGTTCTTATTTTAAAAAACGCAGCTGATATCCGTTTGACCTATGGCAGCGCCATCTAGCGGGTCAACCACAGCGCCATCTAGTTTCCCCCTTCAAGCTAGACGAGTTTCGTTTTTTGTAGTTTTTTCGTTTGATGCTTATTTCGTGAGATATTTCGCCCGGTCACTACCAATGGACCACCCTGTATGCGTTAGTGCTCCACCTATCCCTATCCCACACAGAGACCTAGAATTCTCGCTACAGCTTTTCAAATTTTCTCGTGCCATGCAGTTTATCTTGTGCCACATGTCAACAGCAGCGAAGAGTAATATTTGAATTATTGCCTAGGTTAAAAGTTACGTAAAAGTTACGTTTTTTCTGTGTTTTCAGAGCAGCTAAAAGCCAACCAATTAACGTGAGTACATGTCAGATTACATTACAACCCACTGCCCACCAAAATTGCATCACAGTACAACCGCGGATACCATTTGTAATAACACTGATGTTTGAAAGTTCACGTTTTCGTATTTTTTTAATAACAGCTGCTCATACCACTGCAAATTCCAAGGTTTTCTGCTGAGAACACCGGCACCTATCATAGAAATCGTGAAATGACCCTAAGGTAAAAAGGTACTGTACAGTTATTCACACAACATATCAAACCAAACAGTACACATATAATAAAGTTTTTCATACTGTATCGTAACGATGGTAATTGTTGCATATTTCGTAACACAGAACCCATTGATGAAAGCGGTATTTCGCTGGCACTAGTTTGGAGAAGTAAATAAACAATATGTGCATGCGTCAAGGTGGCCCAACAATCCCACATGGTATTGGACAACACTGCTCGTCCTGTGGAAATGACTCGCCATTAAAAACAGCATGGAGGACTCAGATCATCACAATTTTAGCTGCTGTAAGAGAAGATCGGCTCTATTATTTCCATGTTGGAGAACAGAACGCGTCTCCTAGAAACAGGGAAACGTGCTAGCGTTCGCAATAGTGTCCAGAGCTAGCTGAAGGGAGCGGATATGGAATGATACACTACACTACAACCAATCATGTTTCACTTTCATTACACTGAAGCGCCAAAGAAACTGGTATAGGCATGCATATTCAACAAACTTCATGTCTCTGCAAAGAATAAGCCGCGAATGGCGGATGAGGGCGTGACATGAAGAAAGTCTTGTGTGTAGGAGAGGAACACTGAACATTTATAACCTGTGTCTGTAAACCTTTAAACTTTTTGTTTCCATTTGAACACCCATTTATGTAAGTTTGTTTGGGCCACCAGTGGGCCACAGTGGTTATCGTTTTGCTGTGCTGTTAACATCTGCTACTTCTGGGGCGATGTTTGGTAAGTGTTTTCTTGTTAGTACCTTGAATATACATTATTCATATCTAATTTATGTATCAATAAATAAAAATTAAGTAAACTGAGTCCATATTCCTATATAAGTCTAAATATTTTACACAGCACAAATACCTAGAGATTTCAAAATGGTGCAAAGATTGACAACTTGCCATAAATGCAGTGGGGTCCAGAAAAATGTGACTCTCTTTGGCAATCACTATTATAGGATCAAAATGACACACCGTTACCAATCTTGCAAGTGGGGAAAGTTATTTTATGTGTTCAAAGTGACCACCATTAGCAGCTGAACAACGTCGATGCCGCTGAAGCGTTGACCGAACTACAGTCAGTGCTGCCGGTGTGATAGCCGCACAGGACGCCTCGATGGTTTTTCACAGCGCTTTCAGAGAAGATGGCTTCTGTCCCCCGCAAATAGAAGTCAAGACGTGTAAGGTCTGGGTACCGTTGTGGGTACTCAACAGCTCTTTTTCGACCTATCTGTCGTCCAGGTAGATTTTCATCCAAGTAGGCTCTGGAAAATGGTTCAAATGGGACTATACTGCTGAGGTCATCAGTCCCATAGAACTTAGAACTACTTAAACCTAACTAACCTAAGGACATCACGCACATCCATGCCCGAGGCAGGATTCGAACCTGCGACC
Source organism: Schistocerca gregaria (assembly GCF_023897955.1). Taxonomy (NCBI): domain Eukaryota; kingdom Metazoa; phylum Arthropoda; class Insecta; order Orthoptera; family Acrididae; genus Schistocerca; species Schistocerca gregaria. The sequence continues at coordinate 295,843,576 of NC_064922.1, forward strand.
GTAGCGATCGCGTGGTTCCAGACTGTAGCGCCTAGAACCGCTCGGACACTCCGGCCGGCAGGCTCTGACATCTTTGTGGCAGTGAGGCGGAGTGCCACCTTGCTGCAGGTAAAGTCTTTCAGTTCCAAACACCTCTCGGATGGCATGTAAAATCGATGTTTGCATCATACGAAAATTACCTCAGCAGTACCTTCAGAGGAGAATGGGCCAATCAAACCGCGCGATGACAGACCACATCACACATTAACACCCAGTAGATTGTCATGCTTGTCCACGTGGGCGTGAGGATTTTCAGGAGCCCAGTAGACACAGTTGTGGCGGTTTACAGTACTGTTCAGTTTGGATTGCCATACCTGCAAACCATTCATCCTCGTGGAGCGTGTCTTCAAACCACTCGCAGCACTCCATCCTTCGATCCATGTCGTCCTCGTTCATAGCGTGCTGCTATGTAAGAATATACATTTTCTACTTTGTAGCCCTCAGAATTCGTCGTACGCTTGATCGGCTTATCCCGCTTTCGTGTGCACCATGTTCAGAGATTTCTGAGGTGACCTAGCAAAACGTTGCTGCACAGCAGCGTTGTAAGCTGGTCATTGATCGGCCAGACTTTTCCTTGTGCACATCCTAAACAGTATCGTCGGCTTCAACTTTATCCCGAACACGATAAATTTTTGTACTTGTTGGTCTTTGAGTTCCGTAATTGACATGTACCTCCAACATGTTTTCGTACTTCCAGTATTACTTCATTACAGCCTTGCATTGTTCAAGCTGCAATCTTACTTCATTCATTGCTGTACTATGATCTGCTGTAAAAGTGTGCCAAGTTCTGTTTAGAAAACAATGGACTACGCTACCGCGCAAGATTGCAACAATGTCGTTTTCTTTCAGAGATATTAACTATCAAAGAAAACATTTTTCTGGGCCTCTTTGTACTCAAAAGCTCAAAACTGCACAGTTCCAAAACGCAGAAAACTATACACTACCGTTTGTGGAAATTGCTACACCAAGAAGGAAACGCGTGAATTGAATTAATTTAATGACAAGTAACAAATGATTACCTTTTCAAATCTGTACATATTTGACCCGTGCTATTCAGTATGTCGTGTGGCCACCATGCGTTGCAATTAGAGCTGCTATACGCCGTTGCATTGAATCAATAAGGTTCTGAATACGTTCCTGAGGGATTTACCTCCAAGCAGTTTGTTATCGAGCCCACAAATCCGTGACACCAGTCACTGGAGGACCGTGACGAACCAGGTGCCGATCAACCATATCCCGGACATGTTCGATGAGCAACATGTCTGGCGAACGTGTGGCCAGGGAAGAAATGGTACCCGTCGCTCTTCCAAGAAGGTCTGTACATTCCTCGCAATACGTGGCCAGGCACTGTCCTGTTGAGAAGTGGCTTGTGGAGATGCCTGAAGCAGGGGGAGTACATCAGGCTCCACACCATCCGTTAGATACCGGTTGCTGATCAAAGCGCCCGCAATACGTTGGAGGCGAGATCGGTTGTTGTAACCAATGGCGCCCCAAACCATCACATCTGGTGTTTGTCCGACAAGCCGCTCCACAATGCAGCCCTCCGGGTTGTGCTCACCACAGTACACATGTGCGGCCATCACTGTAGGACACGTTGAAGTGGGACTCATCCCAAAAGATTACATGTTGCCACTCAGCACCCCAGTGGCGGTGTCCACGTGCCCATTACAGTCGGAGGAGCTTGTGGTTTCTGGACAATGGAAGCCGACGGAATGGCATGCGTGCAACCATCCCAACCTGCAGCAGACGGCGTCGAACCGTCGATGCAGACACGTTCACACCTGTTGCAGTGCTCCAGCGACGATTCAACACTGTGGATGACGCTGTACGGGGTCCGTAATGGCCAAGATGAAGTTCATCTCGTGCTGTGGTCATGTTCCGTGGTCCAGTTTCCGTTCGTCGCTGCGTACGACCTTCCTCAATCCACTGCTTCCACACACAGACATTACTGTCGTAGGAGCATGCCCTGCGCGAGCCGAAATGTCACGGTATGACAACCCCGTTTCCCGGAGGCCCATCATTCTGCACCGTTCCAACTCGCTCGCATGCCGATATGGCTCCCTTTGACGTCGACGAGACACACTGGCAGTCACTGTATTGTTTCCACGTAGGGGGGACAGCTCTGCACCGACTATACTAGGCGCAACACCGATCCTGTCTGACCGACTCGAGAGGGCTCTGCTCGCCCTACGGCCATCTCGCTGCAAGACGTATTACATATTGCTTGCACACCCGTCGCTATTTCCATGAAGTGTGGCGCTATTCGGATAATTCTTTCTCGGTGTTGCACTTTTCATGAACGGCAGTGCAGTATGTTCCAATTTTTATATCTTTGAGTCACAGATGAAACCCTTCAACTCAAAAAATTGAAATAAACATATATTACTAACCGTTTTAGCTCTGAAATAAGAAAAAGTGCGAGCGTTACCCACTCCTTACCACAATAAACAGCTTTGCGTGTTCTGTAACAGTCCATTAAGAACAGTGTCTAGAAGGTGAAGCAGTACAAAGGATTGGCCCAACAGAAAGCACTGTTGAGAAGGTTCGAAATTTCTCACGTTTTTTTGGGAACAGAAGGGCAGGATTTTTTTGACACCGCTGCTGAATATATACTTGCTACATCTCAAGTGGGTACTTGTGGGCTAAGTCACCGTTCGCGCATCAGGGATTAACTCTTGGAGACCGCAACTTCAGAATGCGCTGAGCAGGCAGTGAGAACCAGCCCAGGATACAACCCAACTGTTGCACAAAGCTTTTCCGTCGTATACGACGCAGTTAGACCAGGGATCCGTCTCCTTGCATGAGAATCTTTAAACCACCACCCAACAGCCTTCACCGAGTGCTGTAATTTAATAAGTGTAACTAACGTGATACAGGATCGAGAAGTAATGTGTATCGGTTATGTTACAAAATGCCTAGGTGTAGTAGACGGAAAGTCGTCGAGTAAAACAGAAGTAATATCCGGCGTTCCCCAAGGAAGTGTTATAGGCCCTCTATTGTCCCTGTTCTATATCAACGACATAGGAGACAATCTGAGTAGCCGTCTTAGATTGTTTTCAGACGATGCTGTCATTTACCGTCTTGTAAAGTCATCAGATGAACAAAACGACCTGCAAATGATTTAGATAAGATATCTGTATGGTGCGAAAAGTGACAATTGACCCTGAGTAAGGAAAAGTGTGAAGTTATTCACACGAGTACTAAAGGAAATCAGCTATATTTCGATTACGCAATAAGTCACACACATCTGAAGGCTGTAAATTCAACTAAACATTTAGGGATTAAAATTGCAGATAACCTAAATTGGAACGATGACATAGATAATATTGTGGGTATGGCAAACCAAAGACTGCAGAACACTTAGAAGGTACTAAAGGTCTACTACAGAGACTGCTTACACCAAGCTAGTCCGCCCTATTCTGGAGTATTGCTCTGCGGTGTGGGATCCGCATCAGGTAGGACTGACGGATGACGTCGAAAAAGTACAAAGAAGGGAGACTCGTTTTGTATTATCACGAAATAGGGGAGATAGTGTCACAGACATGATACGCGAATTGGAGTGGGAATCATTAAAACAGTTTTTCGTTGCGACGCGATCTTCTCGTGAAATTTCATTCACCAGTTTTCTCCTCCGATTGTGAAAACATTCTGTTTGCACCCACCTACATAGGGAGAAATGATCATCACAATAAAATAAGAGAAATCAGGGCTCGTTTCTCCCGCGTGCCGTTCGAGAGTGGACCGGTAGAGAGACAGCTTGAATGTGGTTCATGAAACCCTGTTCCAGGCTTTTTATTGTGAATAGCATAGTAATCACATAGATGTAGATATTGTGGTGGAATCATCATATAGGCTTAATCGCAGGTAAACTAGGTGGGCTGACTTTGGATGATTGCTCAGTCTTCAAGGCAACTATATACACTCCTGGAAATGGAAAAAAGAACACATTGACACCGGTGTGTCAGACCCACCATACTTGCTCCGGACACTGCGAGAGGGCTGTAAAAGCAATGATCACACGCACGGCACAGCGGACAAACCCGGAACCGCGGTGTTGGCCGTCGAATGGCGCTAGCTGCGCAGCATTTGTGCACCGCCGCCGTCAGTGTCAGCCAGTTTGCCGTGGCATACGGAGCTCCATCGCAGTCTTTAACACTGGTAGCCTGCCGCGACAGCGTGGACGTGAACCGTATATGCAGTTGACGGACTTTGAGCGAGGGCGTATAGTGGGCATGCGGGAGGCCGGGTGGACGTACCGCCTAATTGCTCAACATGTGGGGCGTGAGGTCTCCACAGTACATCGATGTTGTCGCCAGTGGTCGGCGGAAGGTGCACGTGCCCGTCGACCTGGGACCGGACCGCAGCGACGCACGGATGCACGCCAAGACCGTAGGATCCTACGCAGTGCCGTAGGGGACCGCACCGCCACTTCCAAGCAAATTAGGGACACTGTTGCTCCTGGGGTATCGGCGAGGACCATTCGCAACCGTCTCCATGAAGCTGGGCTACGGTCCCGCACACCGTTAGGCCGTCTTCCGCTCACGCCCCAACATCGTGCAGCCCGCCTCCAGTGGTGTCGCGACAGGCGTGAATGGAGGGACGAATGGAGACGTGTCGTCATCAGCGATGAGAGTCGCTTCTGCCTTGGTGCCAATGATGGTCGTATGCGTGTTTGGCGCCGTGCAGGTGAGCGCCACAATCAGGACTGCATACGACCGAGGCACACAGGGCCAACACCCGGCATCATAGTGTGGGGAGCGATCTCCTACCTGGCCGTACACCTCTGGTGATCGTCGAGGGGACACTGAAGAGTGCACGGTACATCCAAACCGTCATCGAACCCGTCGTTCTACCATTCCTAGACCGGCAAGGGAACTTGCTGTTCCAACAGGGCAATGCACGTCCGCATGTATCCCGTGCCACCCAACGTGCTCTAGAAGGTGTAAGTCAACTACCCTGGCCAGCAAGATCTCCGGATCTGTCCCCCATTGAGCATGTTTGGGACTGGATGAAGCGTCGTCTCACGCGGTCTGCACGTCCAGCACGAACTTTGGTCCAACTGAGACGCCAGGTGGAAATGGCATGGCAAGCCGTTCCACAGGACTACATCCAGCATCTCTACGATCGTCTCCTTGGGAGAATAGCAGCCTGCATTGCTGCGAAAGGTGGATATACACTGTACTAGTGGCGACATTGTGCATGCTCTGTTGCCTGTGTCTATGTGCCTGTGGTTCTGTCAGTGTGATCATGTGACGTATCTGACCCCAGGAATGTGTCAATAAAGTTTCTCCTTCCTGGGACAATGAATTCACGGTGTTCTTATTTCAATTTCCAGGAGTGTATATATGGCTCACCGGCAACTTGACCAGCTTGTTCTTCTGTGCGAATGCACAAACAGTGCCCGAACTCTTACGGGAATCGGCAACGCGCCGCGAGTAATGAGTATAATGGGCGGGGGCACTACGAATGTAGTGCGGGACAATGCGTTGCGAATGTGGGTTTCGCGGGAGGCGTGACACAGATAAGTCCCTGCAGTCGCGCTATCCTCTCTGTCCTCGGTGGTTCAAATGGATAGAGCGTCTGCGATGTAAGCAGGAGATTCCGGGTTCGAGTCCCGATCGGGCACACATTTTCATATATCCCCTTTGACGTATGTCAACGCCTGTAAGCAGCTAAGGGTGTTCATTTCATTGTAATTTCAAGGGAACTACTTACAAAACTCTCGTACGAACGATTCTAGAGTACTGTTGTATTGTATAGTACTCATACCAAATAGGACTACCAGGACATGTTGCATTTATACAGAAAAGGACAGTATGATCTGTCATAGGTTTGTTTGAGCCAAGATACACCGCGACGAAAATGTTGAGAAACCTGAACTGACATATGTTTGAAGGCAGATAGCAACTGTTCAAAAAAGGTTACTTGGCAATTTTTTAAAACAGTTATTTTGGGGAGGAATACAGTAATATACTACAGTAACTCCGGAGACAAGATGACACTAATTACAGCGTGCACAGAGGCACCGAAGCAATCGTTCTTCCCACGATCCATACACGGATGGAACAGAAGAGAGCTGTAATATGTGGTACAGTGAGAAGTATCCTCTGCCGTGCATTTCACATGCACATTATAGATGTAGGTGTAACTGACGATGTCGAAATGTCAAATTATAGCTCTCCACAAATATGAAAATACAGCACTGGGTAAGGCACACTGTAAATAGCAAAGCAAGTCAACAAACTTTATTAGGCGTCAGCCGGGTATAAATTGCAACCTCGTCGTGTGCAATTTGGTTTTTAGCCCTACATTGGGAGGCTATTTTATGTTGTGATGCTTTTGGTGTGAATGTGTTACCGGCACTGTGTGTACACTATAGAATGCCTAGGCAGTATACAGAACGCCTAAAATTGAACGTTGAAGTATGAAAAGACTGATGTTTTATACATTCCCTACGCATTGCATACTTTACCAGATTGTCTGCTGACAAAGTATATAATATGCTGAGTCACGCCATTTTTTTTCCGCCACCACTGGTTGCGGTGGCGTTCGGGTCTTTGTTTAATGGTAGCAAATACACTCCTGGAAATGGAAAAAAGAACACATTGACACCGGTGTGTCAGACCAACCATACTTGCTCCGGACACTGCGAGAGGGCTGTACAAGCAATGATCACACGCACGGCACAGCGGACACACCAGGAACCGCGGTGTTGGCCGTCGAATGGCGCTAGCTGCGCAGCATTTGTGCACCGCCGCCATCAGTGTCAGCCAGTTTGCCGTGGCATACGGAGCTCCATCGCAGTCTTTAACACTGGTAGCATGCCGCGACAGCGTGGACGTGAACCGTATGTGCAGTTGACGGACTTTGAGTGAGGGCGTATAGTGGGCATGCGGGAGGCCGGGTGGACGTACCGCCGTATTGCTCAACACGTGGGGCGTGAGGTCTCCACAGTACATCGATGTTGTCGCTAGTGGTCGGCGGAAGGAGCACGTGCCCGTCGACCTGGGACCGGACCGCAGCGACGCACGGATGCACGCCAAGACCGTAGGATCCTACGCAGTGCAGTAGGGGACCGCACCGCCACTTCCCAGCAAATTAGGGACACTGTTGCTCCTGGGGTATCGGCGAGGACCATTCGCAACCGTCTCCATGAAGCTGGGCTACGGTCCCGCACACCGTTAGGCCGTCTTCCGCTCACTCCCCAACATCGTGCAGCCCGCCTCCAGTGGTGTCACGCCAGGCGTGAATGGAGGGACGAATGGAGACGTGTCGTCTTCAGCGACGAGAGTCGCTTCTGCCTTGGTGCCAATGATGGTCGTATGCGTGTTTGGCGCCGTGCAGGTGAGCGCCACAATCAGAACTGCATACGACCGAGGCACACAGGGCCAACACCCGGCATCATGGTGTGGGGAGCGATCTCCTACACTGGCCGTACACCTCTGGTGATCGTCGAGGGGACACTGAATAGTGCACGGTACATCCAAACCGTCATCGAACCCATCGTTCTACCATTCCTAGACCGGCAAGGGAACTTACTGTTCCAACAGGACAATGCACGTCCGCATGTATCCCGTGCCACCCAACGTGCTCTAGAAGGTGTAAGTCAACTATCCTGGCCAGCAAGATCTCCGGATCTGTCCCCCATTGAGCATGTTTGGGACTGGATGAAGTGTCGTCTCAAGCGGTCTGCACGTCCAGCACGAACGCTGGTCCAACTGAGGCGCCAGGTGGAATTGTCATGGCAAGCCGTTCCACAGGACTACATCCAGCATCTCTACGATCGTCTCCATGGGAGAATAGCAGCCTGCATTGCTGCGAAAGGTGGATATACACTATACTAGTGGCGACATTGTGCATGCTCTGTTGCCTGTGTCTATGTGCCTGTGGTTCTGTCAGTGTGATCATGTGATGTATCTGACCCCAGGAATGTGTCAATAAAGTTTCCCCTTCCTGGGACAATGAATTCACGGTGTTCTTATTTTAATTTCCCGGAGTGTATATTGTATTGTTCCACGACATTCAACTATCACGCCGCGGATATCGCCATATAGTTCTCTAGTGTACAGCATCCGGCTCAAGTATGCTTTCCCGTCATCCCTTCCGGTTGCTCATGTAACACTCTGTCGGAAGGGAGTGTATCCCAAGATAGGAATTGCGCCATGCAGATAGGCAACGTCGGTTCTGCGATTAATTATCCCAAGTGAGACTGCTAAAAACTGTGTTTTCATAACCGAAACCTATTACCAAAAGATAGTCAACGATGTGAAAAAGTCTAAGACAACTATGAATTGGCTCGTCAAACACTATGACGTAATGATTGTCGACAATAAAACTAAGTTGATCCATGCTGTTAAAGAAGTAACCAGTGGTATTCAGTCGCGGTCTGCGAGTTATTTGACATACTCCATTAGGCCCATTTGGCTGTTGGTCATGGAGGGCTGGACAGGATGTTAAAAGAACTTTCATCCAAGGATAAGAACGTTACCCGTGATGATAATGTGCGGTACATTCATCTTTGAGACCCTTGCCAGACGATGCGGAAAGGTGTTAAAAAGGTGTTCTGGTCAAGCCAACGGTTTCTTCGGAATTCTGTTCCCGCTGTCATGTCGATCTCAGCGGTTTTCAGTCCCATCCTGCGTAGAGAGTACAAGTTTATAATGGTCTACCAACACCATCTCACTAAGTTTGCTGCTATCAGGGCTCTGAAATCAAAGAGTGCGGAAGAAGTAGCCTACAACCTTTACGTTTCTTGGTGCTCCAACGATGCCGGTACTTCTCAAAAAATGTTTTCAAATGTGAGTGAAATCTTATTAGACTTAACTGCTAAGGTCGTCAGTCCCAAAGCTTACACACTACTTAACCTAAACTGTCCTAAGGAGAAACACACACAGCCATGCTCGAGGGAGGACTCGAACCTCCGCCGGGACCAGCCGGTTCTTCTCAGTCCGCAAGAAGCGGCCAAACATTCGTTAGGTGTACTCGTATGTGCAACACGAAAGGACATAATATGACGTGCCTTCGTATCAAAAAGGAAACTATGTGCAATTCAAGATCTCACTCTAGCCTTCCCTGCTGCAAAAAGTAGATGGTGCCATTTCGGCTTTGTATTTTACCAGTAACGACATTCTGTTCACACTCTTCTTTAAGTCTTGAATTGTATGTATAAGATGAAACTATCAAAATGTAAAGTGTTTTTTGTGAAGAAGAAAACTGAGTAATTACTGTGACAAGTACTTCAGTCTCTGTTCTGCTTTCATTATTTTCCAGTAAGAATACCCTGCGCTTTATTCTGTAGTTTTTTTTTCAGTTATGCGTCTTGATTAATAAAGGCTTCTCATCTTGTTAAGTAGTGGTAATTCTGTATAATTCCTTGGAAATGTATAGAATATCTAGGGTGGAAAAGTATGTAACATTTTCACAAGAAACTTATATTTCATAATGAGATTTTCGCTCTGCAGCGGAGTCTGCGCTGATATGAAACTTCCTGGCATATTAAAACTGTGTGCCGGACCGAGACTCGAACTCGCGACCTTTGCTCTTCGCGGGCAAGTGCACTACCAACTTTTTTTTTTTTCGCTACCCCTTTTTTTTCATAGTACAAAATTTATTTTTTTAATACAAATGAGATTCAATTACAAAATAGTACACAAGAAAACAACTTATTGGGAAAAGTCTTACAAAGCTTCACCTTTGTGGTGCAGAACATAACAATTAAGCTCAAATTTTACACTTCAAATGGAAAATAAAAATATTACAAAAAAAGAAAAGAAAAAATCAGTCTGTGCATAAAATAACCTCCCATCTTTTTGGTTACTTTCATGGAAATGCGATGACAAAGCCACAAAACTGAAGTTGTACTAAGGCACTTATGCAAATAACATGTACAGAAATATGTCAATGAATACTTAAAGAAAATGGTGTTTCTATACACACTAATTATTAAGCTCAACAAAAATATAATCACAGCCTACAATGCTTATTTCACAAACTACTAACTACATTTTTTTTTGAGAATGCATAAAAAAAAAAAGAAAACAAGGCAGCCATGCGCAAAGAGTTGCCAATAAAGTGAACTAAAAAGGGCCATCTTGCTCGCCGCGGTCACATTGCTAGGCGGGCGGCCAGGAACGGGCGGTCGTCATTGCATTGGACATCACCAGCCACCGATCGTTGGAGCGCCCGGGGCCGCTGCACACAGTCAGAGACTGTTTCTGTTACCATAGGGGAATCGTGGAAAGATCACATCTACAAGTTAATGTCTTCTCACACCCGGCACACCCCAGCTGGGTGGTGGGTCCATGAATGACGAACCCAAATAGTTCGCAAAAAGGTTCCGGTAATCCTGTCTGTTCGTTAAGACCAGAAACTCGTCGATCATATAGTACCATAAATCGAGGACGTCTTTGTCTCCATCGCGGTATATGTAGTGTATCGCCATTCCTCGTACCCAATTAACCGCATTCATCCGGGTCATAGGGAAATAGACAGCGTCGGGATGAAAGAGTTCTTGGGGTAAAATCGAAACGTAGGGGCGGCGGAGCAGGAAAGCCAGGATCTGGCGGATCAGTTTCCAGCACTCACGCGCGGGGCCACAGTTCAGTCTATGTTCGTCCGTGTCTAACGTCGTGCAACGGGGGCACACAGGGTCGTCAATTAGGTGAATGGCATGCAGCCGTTGTCGGGTTGGAAGTTTCTCGTTAACGACCACATACCACGTCGACCGCACGAAAGTAGACAGGAACGGCGCGTGGATGGCTCGCCATACTCGTGGCCAGTCGACCGTAGGGTGGCGCCGTACAATGTCGTTATCCGGAGTCCAGTGCTGGAGAGCACTATAATAAGTCTTCGCTGTCGGATTCCGTGTCTCCGATATAACCCGCAACACATAGCTATGCTCTACGAAAAACGTTCTAATGTGTGACAGCGAGGGCGATAAATGTCCAACTGGTACCGGTGGGTACAGCGTACGTGGGGCCACTTCTTCAATCAGTAGGCCGGGGAGACTGGCTGTTGGTGAAAGCCAGAGTCGCCTCATGGAACGGAGATACAGTGCCAGCGCTCTGTGCTTGACGTGAGTGAGTCCAACACCGCCTTTGTCGAAGGGTAAAGTAAGCGTAACAAAACGGATCTTGAAAACAGCACCATCGTTCACCACGTGTCCAAACACTGCCTGTATCCTGGAAGCCATCGTGTCCGTTATCGGCAGCACATGGGCGTAATGGTTAAGGTGAGAAGCCATGTACACATTAACGTATTGGGCGCGTTGCAAAATGTTCAATGATCTGAATTTATTGAGACGAGCCTCTAAACGGAGTCGTCGTAAGACCATACGATACGTAAAGGCCGCCGTGCGTTGTATTTGTCGATGGAGTGATATCCCTAAACACTTGAGCATCGGGACCTTTGTCAGAGGTACGGCCAGACCTGCAGGCATTCCTCGTCCTACCTCCATGTAGCGTGATTTCCGAAGGTTGAGCACACTGCCTGCCACCGCCCCATACTGGTGGAGCCAGGAAAACGCCGTGTGTATTTCGTCACCAGACCGTGCTAAGAGCATCACATCGTCGGCGTATGCACCACATCGAAAGGTTACGGAACGGAGGGTAAGTCCTTCTAAGCGTCGCCGTAGTCCGTGAAGAGCTGGTTCGAGGGCAACGGCGAAGAGCATGGCAGAAAGAGGACAACCCTGCCGGACGGACCTGTTGACACGGACGGGGGCGGACCGGCAGCCGTTGATCATAATCCTCGTGACAGCCCCATGGATCAATCGAAGCACAACAGACGTCGTCAGACGCGGGACACCGATGTGTTCCATAACAGTACGCAGGAAACCATGGTTAACGCGGTCGAAAGCATGGTCGAAGTCCAGCGCAACAAGAGCGCCTTGGAGGCGGCAAGTTTGCATGAGCGCCACCACGTCTCTATAGGTGCTTAAAGTCGTAAACACATTAGTGTCGCCCCCGAGGCAGGTTTGATCAGTGTGAATGGCCGCCATTACCGTAGGTTTGAGCCTCTCACGGAGCATGCGTGTCAACAGCTTGTAGTCAGTGTTTAGCATTGTCAACGGGCGAAAATCAAGAGGGCGACGGCCTCCGCCGGGTTTGGGCACAGGGATCAAGAGACCCTCAGTAAAGTCAGATGGTACCTGAAAATCGGCGTCCAGGAGTTCACTGTACATCCTGACCCACATTGGGCCCATGAGATCAAAGAACCGCTTGTAAAATTCAAGAGGGAGGCCGTCAGGGCCAGGCGTTTTGTTGGGAGAGCCACGCAACAGAGCCTCTCGCAGTTCTTCCAAAGTCACCGCCGACAAGAGCGTAGCATCATCTTGTAGGTTCCGAGAGACTGGTAGGTCAGATAGGACTTCCCTGACCCCTACATTCATGTGGGACTCCCTCTCGTAAAGAAGTTTATATGACTGTGTGAACGCTCGGACGATATCCATTTGTGCGTCAACGCGTCGCCCGTCCTCCGTCTCAACCTCGGTAATGAGCTGCCTCTTGCGTCTTCGGCGTTCTTGAATGATATGGTGGAGGGAAGGTCGTTCACCACGAACATCATCAGTCGTCCTCGCTCGCACCCGCACACCCGCAAGACGTACGGCGTTGATACGAAGCAATTGTGCCTTGACGCGTTGTACTGCTGATTGTTGCTCTGGCGACGGCGGTTGTACAGCCAGTTCACGGAGCGCAGTATAGTAAAAATCAGTAGTCGCAGTATACCATCGCGCTCGGTCGCGTCCATAGCTGACTAATGTTCGGCACAGTGCGGGTTTTGCACACCGTAACCACCATTGAAGTACAGAACGGTAGGCGGGTAAACGCCGGTGGCAATTGCTCCATGTGGACTCGACTGCGCGTCTGCAATTTATCTCATCAAGAAGGGCCACATTGAGGCGCCACGGACCCCTACTTCGGCGGACGCGCTGGCGGGGAAGGGTGAGAGTACACACATATGCGAGGTGATCCGTGAACGCTGCCGGCCACATCTCAGCGTCGACAACGGCCGATCGTAGGCCGCGGGTGACGTAGACTCGATCCAAACGGCTCGCGGAGTGACTAGTAAAGTAGGTGTGTGCTCGACGGTCGCCGTGTTGGATGATCCAGGTGTCCAACAAGGCCAAGTCCTGTACAAGTGCCTGGAGTGCCGGGCAGGTGGTATAGTGTGGCTCCTGGTCGGATGGGCGGAGCACACAATTAAAATCGCCGCCTACTACCAAGTGGTCGGTATTGCCCTGGAAGAGCGGGGCTATATCTTCGGCAAAAAAGGTGCGCCGTTCTCTCCTTTTGCCGGTGCCTGAAGGAGCATATAAGTTCACCAGACGCACTGTACCAATCGTGAGTGCGACCCCCCGGGCCGACGGTAAATAGGAGACATCAGTGGCCATTATCCCTTCCCGCAGTAGAATCGCCGTACCTCCGCCGCCCACATCTGCAGGCATAGTGTAGGCGTCATATCCGTAGGCATCGAGACAGAGTCCTGATCGGACTTCTTGCAGGAAAACAACGTCCAGATCCGCAGCGCGTAACGTATCCTTCAGCATACGGGTCTTGACATCAGATGTAATGCCATTGACGTTGATCGTGGCGAGGCGGTATGCCTGGTCCATCAAGTCTCGGGAGGTGACCATGGTATGACAGGAGGGCAGTAGTCGTGACGTGGAGCGCCGTTCTTGCGAAGTGCTAGGCAGCGACGAGAGGTGCTCATGCCGTCCTAGGCGTCTGTCGCCGGCCGCGTAGACGCTGCCATCGGCATCGGTGCATCGTCTTGGTTCTGAAACGCATCCTGCAACTCCATCTCCTGCGCCCAGTCGCCCAGGGACGTTGACACCACTGGATCTCGAGAAGCAGACGGAGGCAAGGGTGCATCCCCGGTGTCGGAGCTGCGGTGATCTCCCGCATCCCCATGTGGTCCAGACCCAGCGGTAGTGGGAGAAGACGTCGAACCGTGTGAGACGGTAGGGTCGCCTGTGTCGGCGCGGTGGAGCGGTTGTGGCACCTCGTCATCCAGCGGTGTCGCCTCGGGCTGTTCTACGTCGTCGGTTGTCTTGCGCCGCTTCTTATGACGCTTGGGTGATTTCTGCTTACGCTGCCGCGCCTCTGTTTCCGACGTAGGGCAAGGGGAGGACGCTGCATCCTGTGCTTCAACTTCCATCGCACCGTCGGCGAGCCGTTGTGACGGTGCGCCGGGGTCCGACGAAAGGACATCAGTAGCATCAGCACTGAAAGACGCTTGGGGCTCCGTGGAAGCTACTGCAGGGTCCTCCAAAGCACGCACCAATACAGTGGGGTCGTCATATACAGCTGGCGTCTCCCGTCTCGCCGCCGCAACATACGTAATCGGCAGAGAGGTCGGTGTCGACGGACGAATCTGGTCGGTCGAGGGTGTCTGCGCGAGACGGCGTTGCAGGCATTCGGTACGCATGTGTCCCGTCTGGCCACAACCGGAGCAGGTTCTCGGCTGACCGTCGTAAATAATTATTGCCCTGCAACCAGCGATCGTGAGATACGAAGGAATATGGCGATGCAGGTCAATACGGACTTGTCTCACCCCGTTAAGGACAGGGTAGGTGTCGAAGGTCTTCCATTTTTCGGCCGTGTGGCCGAGAACTGTTCCATAGGGTCGAAGAGCAAGGGTGACCAAATCCGCTGGAACTTCAAAAGGGAGCTCAAACACGCGCACATTTTGGATTCCCAATCCAGCACGTTCAAGTGTCACCACACCCACGTTTCCGTCTGAGTGGCAGAACCGATAACCCGCCGTCGAGCGTCTGAGAAGTTTGTCACATGCTTCGTCGTCAGTGAACTTAAGATATACGACGCTGGAGACAATAGATAAGTGGATACCGATCAGCTCGTTAGGATCAACATGTACCACATCGCGTAAAAAACGCTCTACTTCGTGGGCCTTGGGTCTAGAGTACGTAGTGTCGAACTGCAGCTTGATCGTGGCTTTCCGATACGAAAGAGCCATCGTGTGTCAGGAACGTGACGGCAATACGTAACACTAGCGCGCCGGCGCGGTAAACAACAACACACCCGGAAACGCGACACGGAGCGGCCGGGACGTACCGCACCGCTCCACAGCCAAAGGCCGACTGTCCAACTGAGCTACCCAAGCACGACTCACGCCCCGTTCTCACAGCTTTACTTCCGACAGTACCTCGTCTCCTACCTTCCAAACTTTACAGAAGCTCTCCTGCGAACCTTGCAAGACTAGCACTCCTGAAAGAAAGGATATTGAGGTGACATGGCTTAGCCACAGTTGGCAGGAGCGCTTCTGTAAAGTTTGGAAGGTAGGAGACGAGGTACTGACGGAAGTAAAGCCGTGAGGACAGGGCATGAGTCGTGCTTGGGTAGCTCAGTTGGTAGAGCACTTGCCCGCGAAAAGCAAACGTCCCTAGTTCGTGTCACACAGTTTTAATCTGCCAGGAAGTTCTGTATTTATTAGTTTGCCTAAAACCGTCAGCCATTCTGCACTTTACTCAGGCATTCTATAGAAAACCAGTGTTCCATAGAATGCCGGTAACACATACGTTAGGAAACTAATTAACTGACGATGAATTTTTTATAGTATTCACTGTGTCAAACAGAACTGCGTTAACATAATTTATTAATTACAGAAAGTTGCACTTTGCTGTGGCATTTGTAATCAATAACAGATACAATAATTATGCACACCACCTGAGGGGACGTATTAAAAGTTTAACGTGATGGCCTTCATTTCCACAAAATACGCTACCTGATTGAAAAAGCGAAGCACCCAGAAGGGGAGGCCGAAACAAAATGAAGCTCCATAGCTTGAGAGCAATTTCAGAGATTAAAAAATCGATTCGGATTTGCAAAGAACTTGGCAGTATGGGCCCACTTACATATGTGACACTGCACATTGATACACTGGACACTGGCACTGAGACGGAAGTTACGTCGGAGCCAGTCACGCATGTTCTATCTGGGACAGATCTGTTGACCTTGCTGGCCACTAGCGTACCCCAACTACACACAGACAGTTCATACAGACAGGCGGCTTGTGTAGGAGTGTAGGAGAGCATTGCCCTGTTGACCGACACCACGATACTGTTGACAAGAGTGTTAACACATGAAGACGTAAGATGTCCGTAGCGTACCTCTTTGTCATCAGAGTTCCCTCAATTACTAGCCTGGCTGCTACTAATTCCGACCAATGGTGCCGAATGATGCAAGATGATGAAGGGATCCCATTAGTTGTTCTTGGCAGCTGCAGATGTGAAGGGACTACGATGTGCAAGGTGCACAACACGACGATCCTTCCTTATGGTGATCAGATGGGACGACTGCAACCTCCATGTTGTAACCGCGACTGGAACGGTCCCGGAGTGGCCATGAATGAAAGCGCGGCGGGACCGAACGGCAGCAGCCTGCGAACAAACAAGCTGGACGAACGCGAAGGATGGACACACACAACGACAGACGACCGAGCAAGACACCAAGAACAGCGACACGCAGTAAGCAACGGGGTCACAAGCGAAAACCTCACGAAATCAACAACTACCACCAGTACGCAGAAATAAGCAAGGTAAACGCGATGTCCGTTAAGGGAGATATGGAGGCACGCGAATATCAGACTACCTCGCTGAGTGAGAGGCAGACGCTTGAATACATGATAGGGTACGTCGCTAATGGCTGCTGAGACCATGTGCTCCACGGTGGCGCCCTCACATTAAGCGCGGGCCATGAGCACGAGCAGCCACGGCTTAACGGCGCGCCGAATGCAGAGACCTCTAGTGGTAATCGAGGTCCATGCCGTCTGGCGCGGATTCGAAACCCTCTGCGCTCGGTACCATACTTCCCGACCAATATACATGCTCACATGCTGTCCAAAATTAGGCTTCTGTTATAGCCGAATGCCCCACATATCTGGACATTGCATGATTGGTCTTGCTGTCCAAATGGAGACCCACAATGGCGTCTCTGTCAAACTCTGTAAAATGCAGACATTGTTGTCCCAAATTCAAGCTCGGTATCCTTGACAATGATCACTTAAAATCTGACAATGTTCACGCTCCTTGTATACCGCACCAGTCCTGATAAGAACACTTAACACAAGCAACACTAATGCATCCTGGTGGCCGTTTTACGAGTCACAAAGTACTGCTACTCCAGTCATTTACCTGCCCCCCACTGGTGTGTTTGTGCACGTAGTTACATTGACATCTGCCCATGACTCCTGGGTATTTCACATTTTTGGATGGCAGTGAATATCAGTTTTCGAACACAGCTACAATCATTGCAGATACTCTTTACTAAAATTAATATTGTCAACTTCTCTTCACAAATTAACATTTAAAAAAATATATACAATATACTCATTTGATAATAATTATGTTAGGGTGACCTTCGAAAGTTTTCGGTACCACTTTGAGGTAAATGAAACGTTGGGAACCACATTTTAAATTAGCTGCATTACTGAAATTCATTTCTGTTGTTGTGAAACTGTGGCACTGCACGCATGCCTGCATGCATGCATGCATGCATAGCACACATGCGTTCTCACACGGCAGGCATGAGGGCAGCTGAAAGTAACTCTGTGTCTACCAGCAATGACTTTGGCTGAAGTTTATTGCTTATTGACCGTAGTCAAACATGACGTCTGATCTTGAAGTATCTCAAATGAAGCATGGAAAAGAGTTGTCCTACACTACGAATATCTATCCTTAGCATTTTCCAAAATTTTCTCTACACGCGACCTGAACCTGACTGGTCATTTCAGATTTTTTCATCTCATTAATCGAATTGTTTGTTATTAGCTTTCTATACTGTTGTGTAACATCGTCTTTCCCCCTGTGAAGTCTGCCTGCTTAGCTGAGTGGTAACGTGTCTGTCTACTATACATCAGGCCCGGATTCGATTACCGGCAGGGTTAGATATTTACTCCATCCGTGGACTGAGTGTCGTGTTGTCCTCATCATCAATCATCATTATCGACGCGCAAGTCGCCCAATGTGTCGTCACCTGAAATAGGGCTTGCGTCCTGAGGCCGAACTTCACCGGACGGCGCCTCCCAGCCAACAATGCCACACGATCATTTTATTTCATTTCCTCATGTTAAAAGAGACACGAGGAGAAAATGATTTACAGATCTTATAATTAAATGTTTCTCTGAGACATTTAAGTCTCTCAGAAATTATTTATGCATCAAATCATTCTAGTGATGAATAATTTTAAGTTATAACTGCAGACTACTGACCCAGGGTGTGAATAGGACTCTCAGAGAAGCTACTACCACCATTGAAGATTTTCTCCGAAGTTAGGGGCGAAACTTTGGGTTTCTCCAAGAAATTCATAACGCATAATAGAAGTCTGTATAAGGAAGCACAATAAAAGTGTTTGATACAACACGTTAGCTAAATACTTGAAAATTTGAAATAACCTTATTTTAAACTCATCAGCACACAAGACGTTTATGCATTCATAACAATATCTGACAAACGTCTTCCAAAACTTTGTGGAAAGACTCATATTCTACTTACCAAATGTTTAATGGTATTTTCTCGCATTTGTAGACGGATTTAAGCACCGTCGCAATTAGTTTGTTCCTTTAACTCAGGAAATGTTCTCACTTTGTTCGCGTAAACAAGCGTAATGTTAACCCGCAGGAAACAGTGAAATGGCATCACTTCGCAAGACCTTGGTGTACCATTTTGGACACCATGGCGCTAGACGGTACGACTATTAAATTTCGCCTGCAGCAGTCTGCGTGATTCATCCGCAGCGTTACAGGTGGCGTCGCCTAGGTCTAACTACTTGTTCTCCAAGTCCATCGCCGTCCATTCTCCAAAGCATTCATTTACCTGAGATAATGTACCTCATTCTCCGTCCTTCATTACACGAGGCATTCTTGAACGCTCATACTCCCCGCGCTCCCGAACCCCGCATCAAACAGTGACTCTTCGTGTATGAGTCGGCTGTTGAAGTGTTATGAGAGGGTTCTCATCGCGCCAGATCGCCAGTTACGACTGGTCATAGCCCCGTTTCAGCTGGAAATGCGCCTCATCTCGAAAGACGACGTTGCTCGCATAATTTAGATCCACAGTTCGCTTTCCAAACGTTTCAATCGACCAATTCACACGCTTCCAGTTGGTTCATTGGCGGTAGTCGTTGCGTCCGTTGAATCCTGTAAGGCTACAGATGAAGATGCTATGCCAGAATTCGCTGCGTGGTGCTTGTCGACATGCTCAGTTTCTTGTAACAGACGACGATTCAATCTTCGGGGAAATTTGCATTACATTCTCGCTTACTAAGGTAACATTTTCAGTAGACCGGCCAGTACGAGGTCACTTTGGCGTGTTAAGGTCAGTAAGTCAACTGCTTTCCTCAAACTTTTCAGTTTTCCTCGAATAGTCGATAAATTGGGTACTTCTCACAGACAGAAAACTATATGCGATTTGCGAAGTGTCTCTAAAGAACTTCCTTCGTATTTGTAATATGTTTTGAGAACACTTAGTTCGACGGTAAAGTGATTCATTTTCATTCGCCGATCCATCACTAGAGCACAACTAAGAAATAACAAGCGTTCTCAATCACACCGAAAATAGCATGCATTTTAAATTGTGTGTGTTCATTGGGACACCCTTTACATACCTGGTGGAAATCAAGGGACAGAAACAGGCTAGTGACTCACCCTAACTGAAGGTAATCTACAAAAATCAACGTGTGCAAAGAACCACCAATATTTATCGATTCGATGAACGGTGAATATAAACTGTTGAAGAAAAATAGAACAAAAAACACTGAGTCTTTCATCAACTGTTTTGAGAAACAGTTGAAATGTATGAAAATTATGGTGATTGTTCTTATTCTTCTGCATAATATAATAACAATAATAACGTCGGACGTGGTGGTGTAAGGGATCAGTCCGCCTTTGGCAGTACTGAGGCGACGACATATTGTTCGCATTCCACCTGTTGGGAAGTGCGCAAGCGAATGTTTCCTGTTTACCTTCTGGCCACCGCAAATGTATAGCGCCTGTATTTCGAGAGCACCACGGCACACTCGTACCGCCAGGCCACAGTTTATATCTCATTTCGAGCGGACCATACAATACGTCGAGCAAATGAATCTGCATTGCACCTCAAGACATCATTGGGGCCCACTTATTAATTACTAGCAGCGTCGTTTATATCAAACTGATAAATGAGGAAATGTGCACAGATGTCATGCACCGACATGCACGTGACTTCAAATTTAGGCCCTCAGATGACTATATAGGGCCGGCCGGAGTGGCTGAGAGGTTCTAGGCGCTTCAGTCTGGAACCACGCGACCGCTACGGTCGCAGGTTCGAATCCTGCTTCGGGCATGGTTGTGTGTGATGTCCTTAGGCTAGTTAGGTTTATGAAGTTCTGAGTTCTATGGGACTGATGGCCAGCCGCGGTGGTCTCGTGGTTCTAGGCGCGCAGTCCGGAACCGTGCGACTGCTACGGTCGCTGGTTCGAATCCTGCCTCGGGCATGGATGTGTGTGATGTCATTAGGTTAGTTAGGTTTAAGTAGTTCTAAGTTCTAGGGGACTGATAACCACAGCAGTTGAGTCCCATAGTGCTCAGAGCCATTTGAACCATTTTTGGGACTGATGACCTCAGCAGTTAAGTCCCACAGCGCTCAGAGCCATTTGAACCATTCGACTATATACGAACGATCACGATGGACCATCCTGGATTTGGCCTCCACACTCTGACAGTCTTCAAGTTCCCTTTACACGTGCGGCTAGATATTGTCATGACAGCGTCCGAACAGTACGGTAATATGATAAGCCACCTGGCTGAAAACTGGTAAACATATGAGACATATCACGGCTTAAATAGTATGTGGCAAATTAAGGCTGAATTGGCGATGCATACACCGTCCTACCTGGTTATCAGAGGGCTGCAGTGCCCTTATATTGTATCATGGTCAATGGACAGCCAATTACTTGTGATGGTTGGGACTAGGGATGTCATGCCCGATCGCCACCTGACAGTGCCGTTGCTCTCCCTGCGAAGCCCATTGCACTCCCACTCACTTACGCGGTAGCTGTAAAAGCACAGATGTTAGTTCCAACACAGCACACCGCTGTCGAACGACGACGAAAACACTGTGGACCACACACCACTGCCTAAGGATGACGATCACTTGCACCCACAGGCTGACCTTCTTGAAAAGATGGAGCCGAACCAAGAGTTGTACCGATTTCTGCCTTCTTCCTGACGGGAGCAGCATCTGATTATCATTCACACTCCGAAATGGAACAAAATGTCCCCAAGAAAACGCAAGGAGCAGTACTTTACGCCATCTGACTATTGCTTTCTCCAGATGCATGAAGAGAATGAGGACCCCCCCCTCCCATCAGACGATGCAAAAGGCTCTGCCACCCAGGTATCGGGCAGATTAACACCCTTCCCTACTGCTACATCCCGTCTGTCCCGTCAGCGGCTACAGTATCTGCACCTACACTAATGGTTCACCTTCTACTGCTGAGCATGCTCGTGAGTGCTCCACTGAAAGTACCCTGTAGCGGATATTATGTTACATCTGACTCTTGGGCAATTGATATCGAGGGTGAATCAGAGAACCCTGTGGGTGCCAAGGATGACGGTGCTGTGTTCAGCACCGCCACGTCACACTGGCTGCAGCTGCATAGGTAGCTTTGTGTGCCGCCCATGGTGGCCACAAACGATATTTCAAACACCTTTCTGGAGGGGCGGCCGATCAGACTCCCTGCCTAGCAACAACAAGATCAATACCATATGTGCACGCTGTAACGTGGCCATATTCCAGGGTATCCTCAATGCACTGCCATCCTTCATAAGGTGCACGGCAAAGATTTCACATAACCATTCCGCTACACGACTTGTGTCTGACGTTCGCCTGCCACTGATAGCGGAGTGAGGGTCCTCCTCCGAGAGGAAGACGTCGAGTACCTCCCTGACCCCAGAGGTATGGCTCTTACTATCCAAGGAACCAGACTCATAAACATCGACATGCCGTCCACATTAGGTCGGCGTCGCGAACGATCTACCTTCTTCGCGGATGCAATCACGCCCCTCTTTATGGAACAGCAGGATGCCTTGATACTTGGAGGGGATTTCAACTGCACCCAAGCGTCCAGGGATCACAGTTTCCACATCACTCTCCATGCACAGAAATTTCTTAAGTTATCAATCGCGTCCAGCTCATGGACTTGTAGGAGCACATTCATGGAAATCAGTCCGGTTTTACGCGCTATAATAGCCGTTCATTTAGCCCTATCAATCAGGTTTACATCTCACACTCCATTGGCAGGAGGATGAGAGCAGCTGAACAGTGCCCCATAGCGTTTTCTGACCACACACCCTATATCTCTGCCATCACCCTCGGCCTTCAAAGGGTATGGCACAGCCGTGGTCCATTGAAGTTTAATGTGTCCCTCGTCGCTTCTCCGAAACGTAGGCGGCTCATACAGGATACGGAGGACTCCTGCACTCGCCAGAACCACGACAGCCCGTCTGCTGTTTCGTGGTCGTTACTGTGCACTAAGTCTGGTCTGCAGAAGATAGAGACGTGGCAGCATGGAGACGACATTCCACGGATCTCTGTTACAGCATTCTGTGGGTATGTTCCACACTGCTGCATCCGTCCACTAGCAGACGATGGTGATGATTAATGGTCCAGATCACGACCTTCACAAGCTGCCCCTTGAGAGGGCGATCGTCAGGCCGCGTACTCAATACAGAGTGGCTCAGAGTGGACCGTCGATGTATCGTATCATTTAAGAAAGACAGACGATGGACGACACCTAGACACTTAACACCATATAAGGAATGCCCTTTACACCAACTACACTAGGCAATACTTAGAGCATCACCATCCCCCAGAGGGGATTGTGGAAGTTTCTCAGCTCACTTTTGGCACGATATAGGCTGCGGCAATGGATTTGATTGAAGTTCTACCAGGCTCTCCAGCAACTACTGGCTCCAGCCTGGATAGACATCTGCCGCGATCTACTGCCACCCATGATGCAGCTATCTGGAGCATTCCTTGAAGGACAATAACCCCATGCATAAACCATGAGGCAGATCCAGGACCTTAGATCATCACCGCTTCACGTTACTCAAACGTGACATGAAGATTTTCACTCTACTGCTGGCGCCATGACTCAAGTGGCCGATCCATTATGTCATTTCATAGGCGCAGGCATCGTTAGGAGGCGATCATAAGATCCACACTGCATCCTGCCAGATTAAAACTGCCGGACCGAGACTCGAACTCGGGGCCTTTCTTCCAGGAGTGCTAGTATTGCAAGGTCCGCAGAGGAGCTTTTGTTAAGTTTGGAAAGTGGGAGTCGAGGTACTGGCAGAACTGAAGCTGTAAGGACGGGTCGTGAGTCGTGCTTGTGTAGCTCGGTGGTAGAGCACTTGCCCGCGGTAGGCAAAGCCCCGAGTTCGAGTCTCGGTCCGGCACACAGTTTTAATCTGCCAGGAAGTTTCATATGAGAGCACACTCTGCTGCAAAGCGCATGATTTCGCTTGCCCAGGCTCTCGAAATGCCTCCCTCGACTTCATCCAGACCTTTAATAGGGTTCACCAAGCGTTTGTGACGGCGGAATTACGATACATCGAGTACCCAGACGCCACCATAGAGGAAGTGATGCGTCTTCTTCGCGGCACGATTGTGGCAGTGGTACTACGACACATGAGGTACCCAGGCACCATCGTAGAGGCAGTGATGCATGTTTTTCGCGGCGCACGCCTGGGATGTTGTAAAACGGCCGTCTCACGCTGCCGATCCTGATCCAGTGAAAGGGCACGCCTTTCTAAGCGATATAGCACGCCTTCACTTTGGAACGGCTGCTCTGTGGCCTCCTAGAACTCTTTGTGGGGATGACAGTCGGCAGACACACTTTTTGTTGCAGTGTCTTTGCCGATGTTTGGTACGGCAATGATGTTCGCACGGCATTGGCCTGGGTGGCGGGCAACAGCGCGGCATCAGAAGGTACTCTCAAAGTCTAAAAGTCGTATGCTCTGTCTCTAGGCAAGTGGCTGCCCGAAGGGTGCGTCTCCCCCTATGAGTAAGTGACATGGTATGTTCCTTGTGCATTGATTTCACAACTGACTTGTGGCCCTCGTTAGCTCTCAGCTGGGGTATTCTATTAAACAGACCAGAGCAGGGCTAACTGATCACCGTCTTAGGACTCTAGACATCCTGAAACAGACGTGATGTGGCAACATCTGTTTGGCTTAGTGCACTCCCCACGTGGCATTGACGACCCATCGCTGGCCCCCTGCATGCTGGTAGCTTTGGGATCTTTTGTTGGTATGGGCATGCTACACTACTGGCCATTAAAATTGCTACACCACGAAGATGACATGCTACAGATACGAAATTTAACCTATAAGCAGAAGATGCTGTGATATGCAAGTAATCAGCATTTCAGAGCATTCACACAAGGCTGGCGCCGGTGGCGACACCTACAAGGTGCTGACATGAGGAAAGTCTCCAACCGATTTCTCATGCACAAACAGCAGTTGACCGGCGTTTCCTGGTGAAACGTTGTTTTGATGCCTCGTGTAAGGAGGAGAAATGCGTACCATCGCGTTTCCGACTTTAATGAAGGTCGGATTGTAGCCTATCGCGATTGCGGTTTATCGAATCGCGACATTGCTGCTCGCGTTGGTCGAGGTCCAATGACTGTTAGCAGAATATGGAATCGGTGGGTTCAGGAGAGTAATAAGGAACGCCATGCTGGATCCCAACGGCCTCGTATCACTAGCAGTCGAGATGACAGGCATCTTATCCGCGTGGCTGTAACGGATCGTGTAGCCACGTCTCGATCCCTGAGTCAACAGATGGGGTCGTTTGCAAGACAACAACCATCTGGACGAACAGTTCGACGACGTTTGCAGCAACATGGACTAGCAGCTCGGAGACCACGGCTGCGGTTACACTTGATGCTGCATCACAGACAGGAGCGCCTGTGATGGTGTACTCAAAGACGAACCTGGGTGCACGAATGGCAAAACTTCATTTTTTCGGATGAATCCAGGTACTGTTTACAGCATCATTATCGTCGCACCAGTGTTTGGCGTCATAGCGGTGAACGCACATTGGAAACGTGTATTCGTCATCGCCATACTGGCGTACCACCCGGCGTGATGGTATGGGTTGCTATTGGTTACACGTCTCGGTCACCTCTTATTCGCATTGACGTCACTTTGAACAGTGGACGTTACATTTCAGATGTCTTACGACCCGTGGGTCTACCCTTCATTCGGTCCCTGCGAAACGCTACATTTCAGCAGGATAATGCACGACCGCATGTTGCAGGTCCTGTACGGGCCTTTCTGGATACAGAAAATGTTTGACTGCTCCCTGGCCAGAACATTCTCCAGATCTCCCACCAATTGAAAGCATCTGGTCAAAAGTAGCCGAGCAACTTTCTCGTCACAATACGCCACTCACTACTCTTGATGAACTGTGGTATCGTGTTGAAGCTGCATGGGCAGCTGTACCTGTACACTCAATGCCCAGGCGTATCAAGGACGTTATTACGGCCAGAGGTGGTTGTTCTAGGTACTGATTTCTCAGGGTCTGTGCACCCAAATTGCGTGAAAATGTAATCACATGTCAGTTCTAGTATAATATATTTGTCCAATGAATACCCGTTTATCATCTGCATTTCTTCTTGGTGTAGCAATTTTAATCGCCAGTAGTGTATTTAACATCCGTTACAAGTCTCTTACCCTCCCGAGGGACAAGGGGTGCTTAGGCCTTTTTCATGTCTAGCCTCTATTTTTAAGCTCTTACACGGTGAAATGGCGACATTGTCCGACATGTCTTTCAAGCCTGCTGCTGGAGGCCTTAATGCCAACCTGTCTTCCCCATTGCTGTTATCGGACAGCCCAGGGCCTTTCTTCTACTTTGGCCAATTCTTCCTTGAACTAACTTACATCCACGCCGCCCCACGCTTGACATCGGCGAGGGCAATATACACCAACCTGCAACCGAGTAAGGTGCCGAAAGTGATTGGAAGGAAATACCCCAAATAGAGCGGCGTGTTGTGTGGCAGGTGGTGAGCGCCGCCAGTCTTGATACGCACATCCAGTCCACTTGGCACGCGACGGTTAACAGGATACAGGTGTTCCGGTCTCGCCTACAACAATTTCACCTCGCGGACTAACTACTGTGTGTCAGCAGTGGAGTGATGAATATGGATGACCATCGCCTTGTCTGCGAATGGGCAAAGAAATTTTTGCATTTTGCGCTCCAGAAGCTAGCTTTCTTCACACGAGTGACTCCCGACTGGATAACTGCAAAATTGCTCTTCTTCCTGGACGAAGCGATTTTTCCGAGAGCAAAAACGAATTCTGTGAGATGGATACGCGCCCCCGCCGTTCTCTACTTGTTCGGTGACGATGAGAAGATTCACCATTTTTGTCACTATTTAAACGAACGACACGGTACAAGCATATATACCCCAACTACCAACAATATTTCTCAAAATTTGGTGGAGCGCGTTCCGTAACCCGCATCGCAGCTGGATTTAACCATGATACAAGAAGCTGAACTGAACTGCCAAAGGCAACCACATTGCTGCGAGTAGACATGTATAGTTAATCCCGAAGCGAGTAGCATCATGGAGCGTCCTCACGTCTTAACGAGACGATCTCTTTTGCTTTTCTTCCTATTGGCAGCGGACGATGACCGGCTTTCAGTTACCCTCCTCTCGGTTCTATGAGGCATGCCATAGCACGAGCTTTTGCAACACATATGTGATGGTGCAAAAAAAAAAAAAAAAAAAAAAAAACTCTTTTCTCCGGTCATGTTCAAAATATTTTCTACTTTTCCTTGATGCCTTTTGGCTCTCTTCGATCCTATGCCCTTCACCCTTCTTAGTTCCGAGGAACAGAACGAGACATAGTGTCCAGGTCTCGGGTTGCGTCATCTGCTCACTTTTTCCCCGACTCCCCCATTTTGCGGAAAAAAATGGTAAAGAGCGAGCTCGACAAGGGTAACGTCACGTGATCGAATCCCGATCGCAGACGGGAATTTTTCAGTTTGGCATTACGTTAACCTTCACTTCTTAATGATTTGACAATACTATAGGAATTACACATTGCTCTGATTCCACCTTCGGCTGGACATTCCTATTGAGAGACATCCACACAACCATACCATGCGATTTACTTTTACATTAATAATAATAATAATAATAATAATAATAGTGATAATAATAATAACAATAATAATGGCAATATTCGTTTTAGATTTTCTCTCGTCTAAGTTTACGTAGACATACTAGAATAACATGAAAATGAAGGCACAACAGATATTAATGATGCTAACAGTTCACATACCACTGTGAGTCTTGTGATGTGTGCATATTAGTTTACGATTTAAGCAGCACCTATTCTAGCTACAAAATAAGAGTACTCTTGCAGACTAGAGCAAGTTAAAGTTATTGTAATTTACACAATGTAATATTTGAGTAACTCTGTTTCACCCCTTACCCCCTCCACACCCAAACAATTGTGCACGATAACATAATAAGTCAAATGTAAAGAAAATTTAGTTAACCGACGATGTTGTCTGGACTCTTTATGGATGAACAATGAAAGACAAAAAAAACTTGGTGAAAAATACAGTAGAAACGGACCTGACAGCAGCAAAAACACTGATGCTGATTTTTATTTGGATTGTTGTTGTAGGTGCATTAAGTGTTGTAGGTGAGACTGGCATAACAGTATTGCGTTTTTTCCTCTAGTTCAGACTGGTGGAAGATGTTCGACAGATTTTCGCTTGGGTTCAATCCATCAACATGTGGGCAGTGAAGGTCTCCTTTCGCAGAATACCCTGTGCTGATGTGAATGATCTTCCCTAACCGATTACAGTTTTCTTTCTGAAATGTACTGGATTTGTACAGCACTCAGGAGAGAGTTTCTAGGTTCAGCTAATTTTTCATAGAGTTTTCCTCAGTGCCAGAGCCAACGTTACTGTTAAACAGGGTGCAGAATAAATAGTAACAAGAGGTCCTACCGCGAGTTAGCACCTTTCAGAAGATGGGAACTTGTGGGAAATAGTATTAAAACATAGCAATATCTACGATGCAAGCAAAGCTAACCAATCTGTAACCATAGCACTGATGAGCTGAAAGGGCCCATAACCATTATTTGCTTAGATCTGCTCTGGATTCGGGAAATCTGGGGATAGTTACGAACCTAATGAAATGTGTGCTGCCGGTTGACATAGTGGTAGGCACACGGTTGAAGCAAGCACAGACCAAAGTGACAGATCAAGGTTGTTTCCCACCCAGCGTGGATTTTCAACTGACCAACAGCGCATATTGTAATATAGATATTCCCTTGATTTGTTAAAGATTATTCAGCTGTAAACCAAGTCTTGCATAGTAAAGCCGCATCACTTCTCACTTTTCGTTGACACAATTCGGAGAACTGTAACCCACTTTGAAAGTTGTTTCCGGTAAGTCGTTGGTGGAGTGATATGCTTAAAGGAAGCTTGAGATCTAGTATCAACTGCGGTTCATTATCCTTTCACTGTACTACTCTTCATCCTCCTTGTATCCTGAAATTTTATGATATTTGCAAAAATGGACCGTTGGGCTTCATGCTACCACGGTACGTTCCACCACACATCTACGCTAACATTTTGGCGACATACGCAATAAACGGAAACCATATCCACTAGTTCGACTGCGTACAGTGTTTTTAAACTCTGAATGGCTTCACGAGCAGGTCTTCTGATCGCTCCAACAGCAGAGTAGAGACTGATAGGATTCGAGCGCGTAGACACACGAACCGTATCTGACCCGTGTGTTTATTTACGTTTGGTACATTACAGGCAGACATTTATGGGACCTCTTCTCATGTGGCGATGCAGTAGTTTGCGGCGCTGTGTTGTTCTTGCTAACTGGAGACCTTCCACTCACAGGTGACGAAAGTCCTCTTTCCCCTGCCGCAAACAAAATAAAGAGGGTGGTGAGAAACAGTCTGGAAAACTTGTAAGCGTGGTACAGTGTAGGTTGTGTTGAGAAATAATTGGTAAGAAAAAATTCGATATTTTGCCCCGTTTTCGCGTTAATGAGCATTGAAGTTAGCTAAAAGGGCTGCTGTCTGCGCAAATTCAAGAGGGCCGCCGGATATAATTTGTGTCAGTTGTTCTCATAGCATAGATGATAGCACACTTGACTGCACAGCCTTTAGGCTCTCGTTCGATCCTTGCTACTGCTCGATGTTCAATTTCTGAATCGTTTTCTTGCTCAGTTTTAGGAAAACAAACGAGAAACAAGTTCGGCAACGCCCTGTGTAGCGGGCTGTTTGAATTTGCGAGTGCAACGGTCCGATTGGCTAACTTCAGTTTTAATTAACAATTATATCTCATTAAAATCTACCCTGCAGCACTCTTACAAGCTTTTCAGACTTTCTAACCACCCTCTATAGTTCCGCTAAAATTAAGTTCGGCATTTAAAACGTTAAAAATTACTTGAGTGCGTCACAGTATTCACTCACATTGCCCGCTTCAACTTACACAAAACGATACCTCGCTATGTTTACTCGTTCTGGATTTATTTTGGAAACCTGTCTTAGATGTCTTACCCTGTAGACAGACAGAAGCAATTTTGTCGAAATCTAAGTCAAATTACTAAAACTCTTCTACTGCAGCTACCTTTGTGTGGTCGCCAATTAATACGTTAGCTATTAATTAAATAAAGATGAGTTTTTAATATGCCACGTTTTTAAATCCGACTAGAAAGTATGAAATAATTTCATCTATTCATATAACTATTCCTAACGTTGTACACGTAGTCCTGAAAATTTGCGACAGCGATTTTTTAATATCTATAAAAACAGTTGTAAGATTTAAAACGGGAAACGTGCGGCACATGCAACAGATAATAATAAGTAGGTGAACTATTAATGTTTCAGTCAGTAAGTAGTGTAATAGTAAGCAAGTGAACTGTTCATGCATCAGTTGCCTTCTTGGACGCGCCCCACGCTTTTAGTTTTAAGCCTTGCAAATGTTTTCATAGATATTAAAATTTACAATCACATACGTTTAAGACTATATATTGGGTTACGAATCTGTATGGGGGGATGGAGAAATTATTTTATACCTTTTAGTATGCCTTAAAAGGTGGTATATTTAAAAAGTCATTTTTTTAAAAAAAAAATATTGTCTGCATTCTAGTCTTGTACGTACGTACGTGTGTGTGTGTGTGTGTGTGTGTGTGTGTGTGTATGATTTCAGACATTTTTATGGGATTAGAAGAGAGACGTGTGGTACATTTCAGCGTTCTTTCAGTTACGCTTCGCCTGACTGATCTAATGTATTGTTTCCTTCTACACATATCTCGCGAAAAGACAGTGAAGATAAAAATTATAGATATTCGAGCACACTCGGACATTTACAAACAACAGTCATTGTCGCGAACCATTGGCGACTGGAACAGAAAAAGCGGAAAATGGCAGTGATGCACAAAGTACCCTCCGCCACCCGACAAAAAAGCAAGTTAATACTGCATTGCCACCCACTTCGTAGCTATGTTGGAAGTTTCAAGAGTCTATCTCACTGGGCTATCAGTGATAAACGAAGTATCCTCCGACACATACCAGACAAGAAAGGGAATTAGTATTGCACTGTCGTGTTTAAAATGTCAAGTCTTCAGCTCATTGAGAAGTTAGTGTGAAGTCGATTGCAGAATGTGTACCAAACATACAGACAAGGAAGAAATGAAATAAAGCCATGTTAAAATACGAAAGTGAGTCAAATGAAAATATTAAATTTGTACTAACAAATCGAAATTTCGAGCCGTTATCCTGAAAGTTGGTAATTGTGCAACAAACAGTGTGCAGAATGGCCACGCCCGGGTTCCCGGGTTCGATTCCAGGCGGGCTCAGGGATTTTCTCTGCCTCGTGATGACTGGGTGTTGTGTGATGTCCTTAGGTTAGTTAGGTTTAAGTAGTTCTAAGTTCTAGGGGACTAATGACCATAGATGTTAAGTCCCATAGTGCTCAGAGCCATTTGAACCATTTGCAGAATGGCCTGTAGGTGGTAGCATAGTGCAGATGCACACATACCGTCGCAATATCCGCATACAGATGGCCGCCCCACTTGCGACGTGCACCAGGGAAGAACAGCCTTCTGTTATTCGGTTTTTGAATAGTGAAGATGTGAAAACTATTGAAACTCATCGACGAATGAAGGTGCAGTACAGTGATGCATGTTTGTCACAGCAGCAAGTCTACGAATGGAGTAGGAAGTTCGCAAATGGTTTGACTTCAGTGGAAGATGCTCCTCGTCCAGGTCAGGCACAATGAGTTGTGACTCCACTCCATAGTGAAGGAAAACCGCCGAGTGACACTGAATGACATTGTAGCATGCTTACAGATTAGTCATGGGTCAGCATACCACATTGCGCATGATGTGCTCCAGTTTCACAAAGTGTCTGCAAGTTGGGTGCCACGGCAGCTGACTCCTGAAATGAGAGAACGACGTGTTGATGCTTGTGAAGAACTTCTTCATCGCTTTGAAGGAGAAGCTGATGGCTTCCTTGCAAGAGTCGTTACTGGGCACGAAACATGGGTTCACTTCCACCAACCGGAAACGAAGAGAGCGAGCAAGGAATGGCGCCATTCCTCATCACCAAGCCGGACGTGGTGGACGTGCGGCTCTAGGCGCTACAGTCTGGAACCGCGTGACCGCTACGGTCACCGGTTCGAATCCTGCCTCGGGCATGGATGTGTGTGATGTCCTTAGGTTAGTTAGGTTTAAGTAGTTCTAAGTTCTAGGGGACTGATGACCTTAGAAGTTAAGTCCCATAGTGCTCAGAGCCAGTTTGAAACTCATCACCAAAACCAAAGAAGTTTCGAACAGAACCATCAGCAGAGAAGGTTATGCTGACTCTCCTTTGAGACGAAGAAGGCGTCATTTTGGAGCATTACCTGCCTATAGGGATCACTGTCGCCAGTGCATCATACACAGATCTCCTAAAAATCATCTGCGGCCTGTAGTCAAATCAAAGCGACGTGGCTTGCTGTTAGCAGGTGTCCTTTTGCAACATGACAATGCAAGGCCCAATACTGCCCGTACTACATTTGCAGCAATCACTGATCTGCATTTTGATTGTCTCCCTCATCCACCATACTCGCCAGACCTTACCCCAAGTGATTTCCATATGTTTGGACCACTCAAAGACACAATGGGAGGACAGAAGTTCAGTTCTGATGAAGAGGTACGCCACGTGGTGCATGCATGAGTGGTTGCGCGGACTATCAGAAGAATTTTTTTCTAAAGGAATTTATGCACTTTGTAAGCGCTGGAGGACTTGAATTATGTTGAAACGTGATACCGCTTTGTACCAGTTCAGCACAATAAATAATATTTAAAAAATATTTAAAGTTTACATTCGGCTCACCCTCGTACATCGAAACGCGTGAGTCGTCAAGTGGAGCCTCCCTGTGAAAAGCACTGGGCTCACAACCTGGAAAACATTCTTTTTTCAACATCGTTAGGCTGATTTAGGTTTCGAACAATTTTCTTGATTCGCTACACGTTGATTTGTATGCAGATGGCGTCTTGAACAAGTCCCGTCGGGTGGTACAACTCATCATTGTCCAATTTTTGTTGTGCTCCAATTCTATACACTAACCACCTTTTGGATAACTTAAATATAAATATAACCGCCCTCTGACGTCACTCCCGACACGTCGCGGGGTCTGGTTACGGCGGCGTCCGCCGCTGCCGCCGCCCTCGCGCTCGTGTCTATTGGGTAAATAGCGCCTTGTTAGGGGCCCCTGCCTGCAACCCGCGACGCGCTCCGCTCGCCGGCGCTTGATTAAGCTTTTCCTCATTGAGCTACACCAGAATAACTTGACTCCCCTCCCCTGTCTGCACCCAGCGCGGCAGACGGGTGCGCGGCCGTGGGTGCTGGGGCGACGGCACGGTGCCATTTTGCGAAATTCTGTCGCTGCTTAGAAGTGTGCGAAGCCCCGAAACTACACTGCACCACCACCGGCTGTGCAGTTTCCAGCACACACACACACACAGCAGTCAGAAGAGCTGGAAGTGATTCAGTCAGATGCTAGAAGGTCGTACAAATGCATCGCTATAATATTACTTACATATAGGATAAAGTGAAAATTGCGATACCTGTCGTCATCTTGGCAGTACCATTCTGAGCAAGCATCACACGGCGTAATAATATGACGACTTGTTGTTGTTGTGGTCTTCAGTCCTGAGAGTGGTTTGATGCAGCTCTCCATGCTACTCTATCCTGTGCAAGCTGCTTCGTCTCCCAGTACATCCTTCTGAATCTGCTTAGTGTATTCATGTCTTGGTCTCCCTCTACAATTTTTACCCTCCACGCTGCCCTCCAGTACTAAATTGGTGATCCCTTGATGCCTCAGAACATGTCCTACCAACCAATCCCTTCTTCTAGTCAAGTTGTGCCACATACTCGTCTGAATAATAAACTGAAAACCTCATACCTTGTGGAGCCAACACCCATACAAAATGAAAAATACAGAAGATAAACTGCATAGATAGTGATGCATCCTTATGTATCTCCGCACAGTAGTAAGACTCTTCTCAAAACACCGTTGAAATCATTAAACACGAAACAGCGGTCAACATTTCTAGTCCATGTACATAACTAGTATTTTTCCAAGGCAAATATCAGTTAAAATTTTAAATAACAGATCTAACACGTCCTGCTGTTGCACCTACACAGCACGTCAGAATTCAATGCCATAAAATAAAAAATAATAAAGAAACTTGAAAGTAGTGTACTAGCACCACATCAGAAGAATGTGCCATTGGCAGTCAAAAAGAGCATATATTGTTGCAAGTACATATAAGAAATAAAATAAAAAACATGAGAAACGGTTTGAAAACTGTTTGAAGGTAGTTCAGATACAAATGACAGTTGTTGTTGTTGTGGTCTTCAGTCCTGAGACTGGTTTGATGCAGCTCTCCATGCTACTCTATCCTGTTCAAGGTTTTTCATTTCCCAGTACCTACTGCAACCTACATCCTTCTGAGTCTGCTTCGTGTATTCATCTCTCCCCCTACGATTTTTACCCTCCACACTGCCCTCCAATACTAAATTTGTGATCCCTTGATGCCTCAGAACACGTCCTACCTACCCATCTAATCTTCAGCATTCTTCTGTAGCACCATATTTCGAAAGATTCTATTCTCTTCTTGTCCGAAATATTTATCGTCCATGTTTCATTTCCATACATGGCTACACTCCATACAAATACTCTCGGAAACGACTTCCTGACACTTCAGTCTATACTCGATGTTAACAAATTTCTCTTCTTCAGAAACGCTTTCCTTGCCATTGCCAGTCTACATTTTATATCCTCTCTACTTCGACCATCATCAGTTATTTTGCTCCCCAAATAGCAAAACTCATTTACTGCTTTAAGTGTCTCAAAAATGGTTCAAATGGCTCTGAGCACTATGGGACTTAACATCTGTGGTCATCAGTCCCCTATAACTTAGAACTACTTAAACCTAACTAACCTAAGGACATCACACACATCCATGCCCGAGGCAGGATTCGAACCTGCGGCCGTAGCAGTCGCGCGGTTCCGGACTGAGCGCCTAGAACCGCGAGACCACCGCGCCCGGCTTAAGTGTCTCATTTCCTAATCTAATTCCCTCGACTACACTCCATTATCCTTATTTTGCTTTTGTTGATGTTCATCTTATATCCTCCTTTCAAGACACTGTCCATTTCGTTCAACTGCTCTGCCAACTCCTTTGCTGTCTCTGACAGAGTTACAATATCATCGGCGAATCTTAAAGATTTTATTTCTTCTCCATGGATTTTAATACCTACTCCGAAGTTTTTCTTTTGTTTCCTTTATTGCTTGCTCACTATAACATCATATTCTCAGTCGAAGGCTATTCCACACTCGGGATCTGAAATAATAAATCCATTAAATATATTCGCAGCTGTATAATGGAATGATGACACTGGAAGTTTGTGTCGGACCGGGAGTCAAACCCGGATTTCCCGCTTATCGCGAGCGGTCGCCTTATCGTATGTAAAATACACAAGCGGCAAGACGCAGTCAATACCTTCGCTGCGCAGTGCCGATGGTACTGTTATCGACGACTGTGCCGCTAAAGCGGAGTTATTGA
This sequence comes from Schistocerca gregaria, assembly GCF_023897955.1. Taxonomy (NCBI): domain Eukaryota; kingdom Metazoa; phylum Arthropoda; class Insecta; order Orthoptera; family Acrididae; genus Schistocerca; species Schistocerca gregaria. The sequence goes on from NC_064922.1 coordinate 295,878,777, forward strand.
ACGCAGTTTTCCGAAATTCCTTCACCAGGGAAGACGAATGGAATATTCCAGAATTTGAAACACGAACATCTGCTAGCATGAGTTTCTTAGAAGTAGATACCTTAGGGGTTGCGAAGCAACTCAAATCGCTTAATACGGGCAAGTCTTCAGGTCCAGATTGTATACCGATTAGGTTCCTTTCAGATTACGCTGATACTATAGCTCCCTACTTAGCACTCATATACAACCGCTCGCTCACCGATAGATCTGTACCTACAAATTGGAAAATTGCGCAGGTCGCACCAGTGTTTAAGAAGGGTAGTAGGAGTAATCCATTTAACTACAGACCTATATCATTGACGTCGGTTTGCAGTAGGGTTTTGGAGCATATACTGTATTCAAACATTATGAACCACCTCGAAGGGAACGATCTATTGACACATAATCAGCATGGCTTCAGAAAACATCGCTCTTGTGCAACGCAGCTAGCTCTTTATTCGCACGAAGTAATGGCCGCTATCGACAGGGGATCTCAAGTTGATTCCGTATTTCTAGATTTCCGGAAAGCTTTTGACACCGTTCTTCACAAGCGACTTCTAATCAAGCTGCGGAGCTATGGGGTATCGTCTCAGTTGTGCGACTGGATTCGTGATTTCCTGTCAGGAAGGTCGCAGTTCGTAGTAATAGACGGCAAATCATCGAGTAAAACTGAAGTGATATCAGGTGTTCCCCAGGGAAGCGTCCTGGGACCTCTACTGTTCCTGATCTATATAAATGACCTGGGTGACAATCTGAGCAGTTCTCTTAGACTGTTCGCAGATGATGCTGTAATTTACCGTCTAGTAAGGTCATCCGAAGACCAGTATCAGCTGCAAAGCGATTTAGAAAAGATTGCTGTATGGTGTGTCAGGTGGCAGTTGACGCTAAATAACGAAAAGTGTGAGATGATCCACATGAGTTCCAAAAGAAATCCGTTGGAATTCGATTACTCGATAAATAGTACAATTCTCAAGGCTGTCAATTCAACTAAGTACCTGGGTGTTAAAATTACGAACAACTTCAGTTGGAAGGACCACATAGATAATATTGTCGGGAAGGCGAGCCAAAGGTTGCGTTTCATTGGCAGGACACTTAGCAGATGCAACAAGTCCACTAAAGAGACAGCTTACACTACACTCGTTCGTCCTCTGTTAGAATATTGCTGCGCGGTGTCGGATCCTTACCAGGTGGGATTGACGGAGGACATCGAAAGGGTGCAAAAAAGGGCAGCTCGTTTTGTATTATCGCGTTATAGGGGAGAGAGTGTGGCAGATATGGTAAGCGAGTTGGGATGGAAGTCATTACAGCATAGACGTTTTTCGTCGCGGCGAGACCTTCTTACGAAATTTCAGTTACCAACTTTCTCTTCCGAATGCGAAAATATTTTGTTGAGCCCAACCTACATAGGTAGGAATGATCATCAAAATAAAATAAGAGAAATCAGAGCTCGAACAGAAAGGTTTAGGTGTTCGTTTTTCCCGCTCGCTGTTCGGGAGTGGAATAGTAGAGAGATAGTATGATTATGGTTCGATGAACCCTCTGCCAAGCACTTAAATGTGAATTGCAGAGTAGTCATGTAGATGTAGATGTAGATGTATCTGTACACAACTCACCTTCAGCCCCAAACGTTCATTTGTCGTCAGCCATGTGTCTACAATCTGTACTCGTATGTATATTCATGTACAGGTGAGATCTAGGCGCTCAGTAGGGAACCGCGCGACTGCTACGGTCGCAGGTTCGAATTCTGCGTCGGGCATGGATGTGTGTGATGTCCTTAGGTTAGTTAGGCTGAAGTAGTTCTAAGTTCTTGGGGGCTGATGACCACAGACGTTAAGTCCCATAGTGCTCAGAGCCATTTTTGTACAGGTGAGACATTTTACTTGAAAATCGCTCGACCTGTGTCAGAAGATAAATGCGATATTGCGGTACCTGTGTTGTTCAGCATTACCATGCAAAGTTCCTTTGGACACACGCAAGTCGAAAGAAACAGGCACTGCGACGAGTACAGCCGTTATGAATTGTATGTCCAAAGTAACTTTGGATTGCAGTGCAGAATAACACAGTTATTGCAATGACATATTTATCCTCCGACAGAGGACAAACGAGTTTCAAGTAAAATATCTCAGCTGTACGGGTATGTACATAATGAATGTACCACTACAGGTTGTAGACGCATACGGATAGCCAAGTAGTAAGGCGCCCGCTCGGGGTGAACGGGAAATTCATTGTTGGCATTCCATTCCACAGCTAATGGTTATCCATATTCGTAATTGCGAATGCATTTAAAGTATTTAATAACGGCTGTAGTCACTGCAGTGCCTTGTTCTTTGGACATACGTGCATGTCCAGAGGAACTTTGCGTCGTAATTTAGAATAACAAAGGCATCGCATTATCGTGAAATAAGAAATGTTGCAACAGTTCACTATTTTCTCCTGAGTCAAGGTCGTTTTTCTCCTGAGTCAAGGTCGTTTTGCCTTCAGAGTATGCCAGTATCTCTGCGTCGTCGCATGTGGTTGTAGTAAGGGTGTTTTCTGTTACATTATGGATAGTACAGATGAACAAACTCTAAAGTTAGTATTGATGTTCTACTGCGAAATTCTAGAGAACACGTTTTCTAGATTTCTTTTCAGATGGTCCGTACATACAAAAGGAAAAAACCAAGTGCTTTGTGGTTCGAGGAAGTTATTGAACAAGCAGTAAGAAGCGTTACAGGCAGTTGTTCTGAATAAAGTGCCAGTAATATGCTACATGCTTTCACGAAGTGCGTGTGGGTGTAAAAGGACGAAAAATGTTTGCTTGTGGTAAATGCTTGTGATTTTGACATTGAAATGCACTAGGAGGAGTAGTCTCTTGACTGTATATACTGTAATTTCTGCCTTGTTCAGATGCTTGTTTAATACTTTGTTCATGTAAAGGAATTTCGACCCTTTATATACCGGAATATATTCACAATTGAAATACCACAATTGTATTACATTGGTGGGTTCTTTAAAAAGTTCCATGTCATATTATACACGCCTTACAGTTGAAATGAGCGGAACAGCCCCGCTGTATCCTGTTTCAAAACGGAAGTAAAACAGAGTATGAACTAAGGAAACATTGTACTGCGTGGAAATTATCTAAACCAATCTACTCTGGGAGGTTGCACCAAAACAAACATTTTTCTATAATGTCACATTTTCCTTTGTCAGGACTTTTTAAACCGCTGGAAGAAGTTTTCTCTGGATCAAAACTGATTAATCCAACAAACTCTTTGAGGCTGCGTGGGACACGGAAAACACATTTCCTAACGTGTTTTCCTATTGGGCACCGTTGTATGAGGATATCAGACCTAGCTTGCAGAAGACAAAAAGTAGCGCAAACTTTTTAATTCTTAATTACCAAAAGACAAAAATATTAACACAAAACAGTTACTTCAAAAATGCCCCCATTGACTTGTAAACAAAGATAACACTGGCAGGTCATCATCTGTATACAACAGTCCAAGACTGTACGAGTGGCTGGCCGCGGTGGTCTCGCGGTTCTAGGCGCGCAGTTCGGAACCGTGCGACTGCTACGGTCGCAGGTTCGAACCCTGCCTCGGGCATGGATGTGTGTGATGTCCTTAGGTTAGTTAGGTTTAATTAGTTCCAAGTTCTAGGCGACTGATGACCACAGATGTTAAGTCGCATAGTGCTCAGAGCCATTTGAAACATTTGACTGTACGAGTGTCCTTAATTTTCCTGCTGCTGCTACTATCGGGGCAACCAGAATGTCTCCTAATTCAACAGGGGTTTTATGAACAAGGTTGTACATCTCTCCCTACATAAAAAATCCAGGGCGATCAGATCAGGGTATCAAGTAGGCCATAGTACGGGACCACCTCTTACAATTCAATTTTTTGCAAACTGTCGGTTGAAGAATTGACGCACAGGACTACTGAAATGTCCCAGCATCCTGTCATGCTGGAAAGACATGTCTTGTGGTGGGTAGCAAGTCATCCAGCAATCCGGGCAATGAAACTGAAATAATGCCCGCTATCTAACGGCCTAGGTAGGAGATATGGCCCAATTAAACAGTGACCAACAAAACCTGCCCACAAATTCACATATACCATACTCGATGAACGGGAGTAAACGTGACAGGTGGATTAAAGTTACTACAAACATATGAATTGTGGATATTGAAGACCCATCGTTACGCAGTAAGCACCAACCATACCAGTGTACTTACTTAAGGTGTTCCATTAGTAAACATATACTGTGCTGTGTCACATGTGAATGTGAAACAGCTATTACAACTGAAGAGTGAAGTTTACCCTCTACCGGTACAATGGGAAGCGTTACAAGAATAAATCAGTCCTTAAAACTGAAGAGCGTATAGACTCTCCACCAGATTAAATAACGCTTACAGCAGATTACAACATTAGAGAAAAATGTTTATTTTGATTTTTGGTGTGACCCCACAGAGTTTTTCGGTGTAAATAATTTTGACCGTTTATTCATTGTCAAGAAATCGAAGCTACTATCTCAGAGACTGCAGTATGCAGATACTAATATATGTATGTCTCAGGAGAAAATCGAAAGGGTTAACATTAGAAGCATTTTAACTGTTTATATTTGCCTTAAAGAAAATTGTACATATAGTTATTTCCCCAAAACAGAACAAACAGTATTTATTTCTCATTCACAGCAGATATTTAAAACAATAATTACTGTAGAAACCAATGGAAATGCAGAGTATCCGAGAAGTAAAGGTCAGCATTCAGGGATATGACAGCAACTCTGATTTGAAGAAAAAACTTCCTATGGCCATGTGCCCGATTCTAAATCATTTCCAAGGTAGGAAACATTTAATGTATATTTGTTTTTGGTCTTGTGGCACGAACATACGTGTCTTACCCATCCAACCTCTTTAACATTGTATTCTATCACAATCTAACTCGTCATTTTCAGCCTCTTTTCTCGAGATGTCTCTCCGCCATTAAACTAGTCCATTGAAGACAAAGTTGTCCATGGTGTGTTGCGAGTGAAATAGTGTTAAGAGCTGAGAGTGTATCGGAGATAAGCAGTTTGTCCACTCTCTGGCTAAAATGCCGCACATCTGCTCTAGTGAAAAATATGCAGATTTCATGTATGTTTATTGCCTCGGCGATGGTAGTGAACCTGCTGCTGTCGAAGAATATCGTCAGCACCTGCGATACGTCGAATTCCTGATCGTGTATTGTTTATCAGAGTTTTCAGCACGCTGCCCGAAACAGGTATTCTTCGAAGGTCCAATTTTTCTTCTGGACGTGTAGTTCAGCAACCTGTGCAGGAACAGCAACACACTCTTAAAATGGCGCTGCGTACTCCTGTTACCAGCACATGGCGACTTTTTTCACAAATTAATGTTCCACAGGCCGGAGAATAATGAACATAACATGCGGAAAACTTGTACCATTTCACACACAGCATATCCATAATCTTCACACTGGTGACAATACCACAGACCTCGAATTTTGTCACTGGTTAAATGACGATCATCATTTGCTTTCATTAATACTATTCACCGAAGAAGTCACGTTTACACCAAATGGAATCATTGATGGTCACAGGAAAACCCACACGCTAAAATGGAAACCAATTTCAAAGCTCGTTTTTGGATTAATGTTCGGTGCGGCATGATCAGTAACATATTCGTAGACCAAGCCATTTTAGAAGAGTGAATGACATGACAGAATTATTTGCTTGTGTTGGAAAATTTGTTTATTGAACACCTTCAGGCTGTTCCTTTGGCTACACGGACTGCAATGTACTTACAGCATGACGGAGCGTCTCCACATTTTACTAGACGTGTATGGGAACGTCTCAGCCGCACTCACCCTAATCGCTGGGTAGTGCAAACAACTGGCTACCAAGATCGCCACACCTTACCTGTTCAGATGTTTGTTTATGGGGTTGGATGATATCTGAGGTATACATACAAAAGTTGAATATGCGAAGTGAACTGCTTGGTTTTGCATCATGGATGCAGCTGCCCTGATTAGGCAATACAACACGTTCTCCCAAGAGTGCAAAAATGCTCTGAAGTTGACAGTGGGGTATTCGAACATCATTGTGAACATTACAACAGCTATAATGTGAAGTGTGAGTAACTCTTAGAGGTGAATGTGTTAAAAACACGTGTTTTTGAATTAATGCTTTGTAAAATGTATGTTGTAATGTTTGATAACTGTTGCAAATGTATACATGCTTAAATCTGACAATTTATTGTATACTATATTAAATAATTAACAATGAACGTTACGTGAGTTCTATTTCGGATGTCCGTATGAAGTTTTTTACTTCAGATGTTCGTTCCTGTCATATACTTGAATATTGACCATTCCTACTGGGTCACCTTGTGTAACCGACAGCGTTATGCAAAATGACACATTATAAAAATTACGTCAAAAAATGGTTCAAATGGCTCTGAGCACTATGGGACTTAACAGCTATGGTCATCAGTCCCGTAGAACTTAGAACTACTTAAACCTAACTAACCTAAGGACATCACACACAGCCATGCCCGAGGCAGGATTCGAACTGCGACCGTAGCAGTCGCACGGTTCCGGACTGCGCTCCTAGAACCGCTAAATATTACGTCACAACAGCTATTCCCAGTAAGTCATCGGTAAAAGACTACGGTTGATAGTCAGAAATTTCTTGTCCCTAAAAATCTTCTAGAAGAAAATCGTTTTGCGATGTGGCAGTCGTGTTTCAACAACATTCATTACTAATGAGTGTGGGGTATTTGGCGGATTAATACAGATAAGTAAGATTAGCCATAGCACAACGACACTTTCTTAAGTAGAAACGCATTATCATTCATAAATATTAAAAATACATATGAAATGCAATAGTAAAACGCCGTAAATGAATGGAGTATGTACTAATTTAATATACAAAGGATTCTGAATGTTTTCATTAACGAAATAATGCTTGGGAATGAATAATTAGGTTTCTACACAGAAACTAGTCTTCACATTAATCACTTTTATTCATAGCCATCCTTCAAAGAGAGGATTATAAAAATAGGTAAAATCTTCCTGCACGTACTTCAACGTTTCAGTTGTCTGTCTCAGACTGAGACAAGTAGCTAGAACCATACCAGCCAGTTCCTCTTCTGTTGAAACTGTGGTTTCGTGCTACAACGAATTCGTCTAACACCATACGAGAACACCCGTAGGAGTCACATCCTAGGTATCCGCGCGGTCTAAGGGCGCCTTGTACCAGCCCGAGCGGCTCCCCCCGTCGGAGATTCGAGTCCTACCTCGGGCATGGGTGTGTGTGTTGTTCATAACGTAAGGTAGTTTAAGTTAGATTAAGTAGTGTGTAGTCTTAGGGACCTATGACCTCAGCAGTTTGGTCCCATAAGACCTTACCACAAATTTCCAATTTTCCAAATAACGCCAGTTGTTGGGCAGAATCCATTCTTCCACCCCAACGACGAGGATATCTGTCTTTCAGGTGGCTCCAGACATTAATGTAAAATTGGTATGATGCATCCTCTTGTGTTACATACAAATCCTCTCGCGGGGAATAAGTACATTTTCCAACTGCTGGTAACGTCCACAGTCGAAATGAGACGTCAGCAAATAAGGTGCCCTTAATTGGATTTTTACAGTTCCAGGCCACAAGTTTCTGCCAATCTCTGACGCCCGTGACGTACAAATTTTCATCGCTCCAGGCATGGGACATGCGGGTGAAAGAGTCCTCACGAAGAATACAGTTTGTAGAAAGTTGGACACAGCAATACTGTGCTGGATACTTTGTCATCGGAAATGATATTCGGTTCCAAAGTCATTTTGTGCCATTTCTTGGACGCGCTGTGGTGTAATTGCTGTTTCAGAAATACTCCCAAGGTCTTAGAAGTCTTCATTTCATGCGCATACTAATTACTGCCTGTTGAAGAAGCTTCTCCCACATGATCCAAGACAGTCTACTCAAATTTCATTGTGCATACAATTCTTTGCCGAGAACTTTGGCCAGAAATCTGTGGTTTGAAAGACCCAGTTTCTTTGAACTCCCATCAACAGCGATAAATTTCTTCCAGTTTGGGTTACACCTGCTACGAAATTTCTTCTGTATATTCACCCAGCCACTATATCTTACTGCATCCTAAGTTAAAGGAATGATTGCAAGTTCATGTAATGAGTATTACTATACCATCGATTCCAGTCATCAACTGCACTAATGTGTAAAACTTCAAAAAGACAGTAACTATCGCGTGATAAGTCGCTGGCTCGTAACATACCTCGATGAAACTTGGACCATAAATAGAAAGAACTGCTACAGTATAGTACAGGCGTTAACCGAAAGAAATTCACAGTGAGACTAACAGAAATCACACTTTTATTGAAAGACGGTATTATATCACCTCAGTTTATGATAGTCCCCTGGACATTACAAAAGACCGTACATGATTCTTAAGAGGATGTGTGGTCACCACGGATGACAATGCAAGCTCTGCAACATTCTCGTATACTAGCCACAAGGTTGATAAGGAGTTCTTGTGACAGGGTGTTCCATTTCTCTACCAGCACGGCTGACAACTTGTAAGATGCCACTGGGCTACTGCTAAATATAAACACTAAATGGAATAAAACCGTTTGTTATGCATATCACCTCCGTGTGACTCATATGTAGTCAATAAACTGCGCCCAATGGAAACAGAAAGAGAGTGGATGGCCCTGACAATTGAGTCATCGGTGACGCTCTTGTTGAACTTAATAGCGATAATAGGGATGAAATTGAATTGGAGGAGTGGTAACTTAGAGCACCCTTTATTATAAAAGATTCCAAAGGAGGAAGAGCACATGACATTCAAACACAGTTGTTAACTGTCTCATCCACTAAAGAGATAAACAGAAATCGTAACATGAAATCAATCATGAAAACAATTAAATGTTTACCAGAAACTGAACAGTGAGGAAAGGAAGCAAATAGCCTGGTAATTAACTCACGAGGTTGTTCAAGTAGGTTAAGTACACAGTTTCGCGTCGGACGTATTTGCGTCGCTCTTGTTGGTTTACGAAAACACATACAGAAAGCCAAATAACTGTGTCATAGTTAAGCCAACGACTGGAAGAGCATGATTTAAAGAGAGATCCCAGTGCTTTAAATGAGAACGCGCCTTCTCGTGTCTCATCACTAACATCTCGCCCCGCTTTGCGGCCAGGACGTAACAACTTTAAGAGCCGAAAAGACAAGTTGCAACTTAAGCAATGGCAGAAAGCATACGAATTGCAAGTGATCCCCGTGGTAGGGACGGGAAAAACCATCCGGTTTAAACCGATACCGGTGTTTTAGTTCTGAATAACCGGTATTTTTCGGTATTTCCTTGGTCCTGTTTACAACAGGTCTTTTTTTTTTTTACTATTAACTGAGTCAAAAGCCGAAATATCGCTTGCCCATAGAAGAAGGGCTAAAATTTTTCGATTTCAAATAAATCTTTTTTAAAAAAGAAAATGAGGAAAGCGATGTGTGGTATTTTAATGAGAATGCCGACAGAAACGAGCAGCAAACACGTGGCATAACAAATGGTACAGCATTGCTGGGACAATAAAGTCCCTGTTACCGTTTGTCGTGGCTTAAGTATTCGTGCATACGCAGCGCAGTGTGCAGGACAGGTCCTCGTCTAGTCTATGTGGTAGTTCCCCGCTGTCGTCTCCAGACGCCCGTTGTATTGATGACTCGTATCGAACCTGGTTTGGAAATATTGTCATGAAGTGACGTATCAGTGAAATACAATGCTTCAGTTGCTTTAAAATGTTAAAGATTTGTCTGACACTTCAGTGAAACAATAAAAGAGTAAGGAAATTTCTCTAACAGTAGTTAATTAAAAAGTTAACAATTCATTCATAGTATAGAATAAAAATAAAAAGTAGTTGATATGCTGTATGTGTGTACTTACAATGCCCTTATCTACTTGTAGGCCTTAAAATCGGACAAATTAACACGAAAAACAGAATTCTTCAACCTCAGTTTTCAGCCTTCAGCACTAAATATCCGCAATGCCCAGATAAAAGTATGAATCCCGATTACAACACGATTTTTGAGCACAGTTTTAACAATTAGGATCAGTAAAAGAATACTGGTGATTTTTTGTAGTATTTAACACTTTATCACTTTTCGAGATTAGCAGCGGGGACACACTAAGTTTTCTTTTATTTGCCGATTTAATTAAATATTTTGATTCTTTGCATCTTGAAACTGAGAGAGTCAAAATTTTTCAGCCTTTGCTTGATTTCTATTTCATTACAGAAAGTAATATGAGTAAAACCTCGAAAATCGGTTATTTCAAAAACCGGTTTGTTTAGTGCTTTTAACAGTGAGGTTAAACTTACATGAACAAAAAACGACATAACCGAAAACCTTGAAAAATGATAACACAGCGGCTGTATTTGAATTCAACGTCGTTTATTCTGTTTAAAACACGGTACCAGTTTCGACACCAAATGGCGTCATCTTCAGGCCCCACACCTAACCTGTCACCCACAACCGATTTCGTGTGCAACCAACAGAATCGTGTGCAGCGGGACAAAATTAACTGGATTCCGTACCTTCTGTGGCAATAACAAGGTCAGCATAATAAGACGACAGTTTGGAGTATGGGGACCGAGTAAATAAATCTCAAGGGCGACACACATGTATGGACGACAATGGAAAAAGCAAGTATTACCAAACGATAAGTTAACCTCATGAAACTTGCGGTGCAAGAGTCGCTTATAACTTGAAATACAAAAGAATAACACAGTAATATAACTACCACATAATGCAGTTATTATACGTATAAAAACGAACATTATTACAGGCCACTGAGGACGCTCCATAAATAAAAGAAACGAAACGCATATGTTGTTGTTGTGGTTTTCAGTCCTGAGACTGGTTTGATGCAGCTCTCCATGCTAGTCTATCCTGTGCAAGCTTCTTCATCTCCCAGTAACTCCTGCAACCTACGTCCTTCTGAATCTGCTTACTGTATTAATCTCTTGGTATCCCTCTACGATTTTTACCCTCCACGGTGCCCTCCAATACTAAATTGGTGATCCCTTGATGCCTCAGAACATGTCCTACCAACCGATCCCTTCTTCTGGTCAAGTTGTGCCACAAACTTCTCTTCTCCCCAATCCTATTCAATACTTCCTCATTAGTTATGTGATCTACCCATTTAATCTTCAGCATTCTTCTGTAGCACCACATTTCGAAAGCTTCTATTCTCTTCTTGTCCAAACTATTTATCGTCCATGTTTCACTTCCATACATGGCTACACTCCATACAAATACTTTCAGAAATGACTTCCTGACACTTAAATCTATACTCGATGTTAACAAATTTCTCTTTTTCAGAAACGCTTTCCTTGCCATTGCCAGTCTACATTTATATCCTCTCTACTTCGACCATCATCAGTTATTTTGCTCCCCAAATAGGAAAAATCCTTTACTACTTTAAGTGTCTCATTTCCTAATCTAATTCCTTCAGCATCGCCCGACTTAATTATACTACATTCCATTATCCTCGTTTTGCTTTTGTTGATGTTCATTTTATATCCTCCTTTCAAGACACTATCCAATCCGTTCAACTGCTCTTCCAAGTCCTTTGCTGTCTCTGACAGAATTACGATGTCATCGGCGAACCTCAAAGATTTTATTTCTTCTCCATGGATTTTAATACCTACTCCACATTTTTCTTTTGTTTCTTTTACTGCTTGCTCAATATGCAGATTGAATAACATCGGGGAGAGGCTACAGCCCTGTCTCACTCCCTTCCCCACCACTGCTTCCCTTTCATGTCCCTCGACTCTTATAACTGCCATCTGGTTTCTGTACAAATTGTAAATAGCCTTTCGCTCCCTGTATTTTACCCCTGCCACCTTCAGAATTTGAAGGAGAGTATTCTAGTCAACATTGTCAAAAGCTTTCTCTAAGTCTCCAAATGCTAGGAACGTAGGTTTGCCTTTCCTTAATCTTTCTTCTAAGATAAGACGTAGGGTCAGTATTGCCTCACGTGTTCCAACATTTCTACGGAAGCCAAACTGATATTCCCCGAGGTCGGCTTCTACTAGTTTTTCCATTCGTCTGTAAAGAATTCGTGTTAGTATTTTGCAGCTGTGACTTATTAAACTGATAGTTCGTTAATTTTCACATCTGTCAACACCTGTTTTCTTTGGAATTGGAATTATTATATTCTTCTTGAAGTCTGCGGGTATTTCGCCTGTTTCAAACATCTTGTTCACCAGATGGTAGAGTTTTGTCAGGACTGGCTCTCCCAATGCCGTCAGTAGTTCCAATGGAATGTTGTCTACTCCTGGGTCCTTGTTTCGACTCAGGTCTTTCAGTGCTCTGTCAAACTCTTCACGCAGTATCATATCTCCCATTTCATCTTCATCCACATCCTCTTCCATTTCCATAATATTGTCCTCAAGTACATCGCCCTTGTATAGACCCTCTATATACTCCTTCCACCTTTCTCCTTTATCTTCTTTGCTTAGAACTGGGTTTCCATCTGAGCTCTTGATGTTCATACAAGTGGTTCTCTTATCTCCAAAGGTCTCTTTAATTTTCCTATAGGCAGTATCTATCATACCCCTAGTGAGATAAGCCTCTACATCCTTACATTTGTCCTCTAGCCATCCCTGCTTAGCCATTTTGCACTTCCTGTCGATCTCATTTCTGAGACGTTTGTATTCCTTTTTGCCTGCTTCATTTACTGCATTTTTGTATTTTCTCCTTTCATCAGTTAAATTCAATATTTCTTCTGTTACCCAAGGATTTCTACTAGCCCTCGTCTTTTTACCTACTTGATCGTCTGCTGCCTTCACTACTTCATCCCTCGGAGCTACCCATTCTTCTTCTACTGTATTTCTTTCCCCTATTCCTGTCAATTGTTCCCTTATGCTCTCCCTGAAACTCAGTACAACCTCTGGTTCTTTCAGTTTATCCAGGTCCCATCTCCTTAATTTCCCACATTTTTGCAGTTTCTTCAGTTTTAACCTACAGGTCATAACCAATAGATTGTGGTCAGCGTCCACATCTGCCCCTGGAAATGTCTTACAATTTAAAACCTGGTTCCTAAATCTCTGTCTTACCATTATATAATCTATCTGATACCTTTTAGTATCTCCAGGGTTCTTCCATGTATACAGCCTTCTTTTATGATTCTTCAACCAAGTGTTACCTATGATTAAGTTGTGCTCTGTGCAAAATTCTACCAGGCGGATTCCTCTTTCATTTCTTTGCCCCTGTCCATATTCACCTACTACGTTTCCTTCTCTCCCTTTCCCCTACTACCGAATTCCAGTCACCCATGACTATTAAATTTTCATCTCCCTTCACTATCTGAAACGCATATTGTAGAAACTAACTGCCTTACTTTTAGATGCAAAGACGGAACATACTTCCATGAGTTAAAAAGAAGTACCGTCGAAAGGAGAAGGATGAAGAGGAAAAATTAAAGATACAATGCCGTTCGGGTGAACTAAAAAATTTCACTGCTTAACAGCGAAGTCCTTGCTACCTGTCATGGTTCGTGGCTTAATAAAATGAAACTTCCTGGCAGATTAAAACTGTGCACCGGACCGAGACTCGAACTGCGGATCTTTGCCTTTTGCAGGCCAGTGCTCTTCCATCTTTATTTTATTTTATTTTATTCTTAAAAAAAGGTATAGATCAGAGGCAGAGTGGGCAAGCAGTCGTTCTTGTAGGCCTGGACGCTGCGTTCTCGTCTCCTGACGGTATAAGGGAGAGGTAGCAGGATCAAATGTTCAAATGGCTCTGAGCACTATGGGACTTAACATCTGTGGTCATCAGTCCCCTAGAACGTAGAACTACTTAAACCTAACTAAACGAAGGACATCACACACATCCATGCCCGAGGCAGGATTCGAACCTGCGACCGTAGCAGTCGCACGGTTCCGGACTTAGCGCCTAGAACCGCGAGACCAAGGCAGCAGTCAGGAAACATTGTACATTTATGTAATTCTTTTTATTTTTTATTGATTTAATTTTAATATCCCAGAAAAAACCACTTATGAAGAGGAATGGATAGAAATACAGGGCTGAAGTGACATCCTCGTCACTTCTCTGGGAGTAATATCATGTCCCGCGAAACTAAGTAAACCCGGGAGTCCCCACCGCTTCGGGGAGTCATGAAACATGCTGCCTAGAGAGTTCGCAAATTGCGTTTTGTATTTAGAGTGAAGTCGGATAACTTCGCTTTGTTCTAGCAGATAATGCCAATAGTCCATGCCTGACATCAAGGTCCTCGAGAGCACGTAGTGCGATCCGTGCCCTCCAATACAGCGGATTACTGACATGATCGTGGATTCGTCGGTGGAGTGCCATGATGCGGTGTGTCAGCCGCCAAACATCCTTTGTCTCACCGCACTGCAGAGAATGTTCGTTGGTATCCTGACGGCACATATAAGGCAGAGAGGGGAATCTACCAAGTGAACGTCGTCGAGGTGACTGTCTTGCGGTTGATTAATGGATACCAATACGACCTCGCTGCCGTGCTGAGGAGAGGCGTACGGACAGCTCGCCAAAATTGTCGCCAGTCCCTCGTTGGGTATTTAAGTGATGACGCCTCAAGTATCGATATTGTTGTGGTTGGCAGGAGAGCAGGAGAGCCAACACAGGGTTACTAAAGGAAGCCGAAATGCACGCGTTTTAGTTCACGCAGGCTGGAGTGAGGTCTGGAATATGACAAGGGAATTAGAACTGAGAAAAACGGACGCAGCTGGTGGAATGCTTAACTTTAATCCATTAATGGAGAACGTCGCTCTTTATGGTACATGATTCACAATATCAATAGTATGGATACTGGCGCCTTGCTAGGTCGTAGCAAATAACGTAGCTGAAGGCTATGCTAACTATCCTCTCGGCAAATGAGAGAGAAGTCAGAGAACCATCGCTAGCAAAGTTGGCTGTACAACTGGGGCGAGTGCTAGGAAGTCTCTCTAGACCTGCCATGTGGAGGCTTTCGGTCTGCAATCACTGATAGTGGCGACACGCGGGTCCGACGTATACTAACGGACCGCGGCCGATTTAAAGCCTACCACCTAGCAAGTGTGGTGTCTGGCGGTGACACCACAGATATATCTCATGGGTAGTGGGGATCCTTGTAGAAGGTATCTGTAACTGAATATAACTAAAATCAACAAAGAATCGCGCGAGTGAGAAAATACCTTGCAGAACTAGCATTCCTAGAAGTTTCATATCAGCGCATACTCCCCTGCAAAGTGAAAATTACATTCTGAAAAGAATATTTGCTACTTGTAGTTGAGCATTTACGTCTACTTCAAGTAGAACAGTTTCGCGCGGCGTCGTTATGAAAGATGACAATCCCGTACGTTACGGCAGACGGCGTTGTTTGCAAAATCTTCGTAAAGAATTTGCTGCATATCCTTTAGCGCTCTATGCAAATGTAGATATCAAAAGCAGAAAACTGGATTTGATATTTATAGCACCGTTGAAAAGTGCAAAAAATGTAGGTATGGCATGGAATTTATTGGTTTATGGGCCTGCAGACGAAACGCCAGTCGTCTTGGGAAATAATCAAGATTCGTAGCGCAACCCTGTGGGTTAGAATTGGGGAGAAGAGGAGTTTGTGGCACAACTTGACAAAAAGAAGGGACCGGTTGGTAGGACATGTTTTGAGGCATAAAGGGATCACAAATTTAGCATTGGAAGGCAGCGTGGAGGGTAAAAATCGTAGAGGGAGACCAAGATATTAATACACTAAGCAGATTCAGAAGGATGTAGGTTGCAGTAAGTACTGGGAGATGAAGAAGCTTGCACAGGATAGAGTAGCATGGAGAGCTGCATCAAACCAGTCTCAGGACTGAAGACCACAACAACAACAACAAATTAATCAGATGATGCCGAGGGAATTAGATTAGGAAATGAGACACTTAAAGTAGTACAGGAGTTTTGCTATTTGGGGAGCAAAATAACTCATGATGGTCGAAGTAGAGAGGATATAAAATGTAGACTGGCAATGGCAAGGAAAGCGTTTCTGAAGAAGAGAAATTTGTTAACATCGAATATAGATTTAAGTGTCAGAAAGTCATTCTGAAAGTATTTGTATGGAGTGTGGGCATGTATGGAAGTGAAACTTGGACGATACATAGCTTAGACAAGAAGAGAATAAAAGCTTTCGAAATGTGGTGCTACAGAAGAATGCTGAAGTTTAGATGGGTAGATCACTTAACTAATGAGAAGGTATTGAATAGAATTGGAGAGAAGAGAAATTTGTGGCACAACTTGACTAGAAAAAGGGATCGGTTGGTAGGACATATTCTGAGGAATCATGGGATCACTAATTTAGTATTGGAGGGGAGCGTGGAGGGTAAAAATCATAGAGGGAGACCAAGAGATGAATACACTAAGCAGATTCGGAAGGATGTAGGTTGCAGTAGGTACTGGGAGATGAAGAAGCTTGCACAGGATAGAGTAGCATGGAGAGCTGCATCAAACGAGTCTCTGGACTGAAGACCATTACCACCACCCTGTGGGTAAATGAAAAAGCTAAATTGATGGTCTGCAGCTTGAAGTAACTGATCTGCAGTGCGACGTGAAACATTAAGACATTCCAGATTTTTGCAAGAACTTTTTTCAGCCTTCTTTTCCTGGTTTCCACAAATTTTCAAACAGGTCCTCCCTCCCCTCCCCTTCCCCCCTCCCCCGCCTCCATTTTCTCCCGGAGCACGTTTGCAGTGAAGCCCTGCTCTAATTGGAATGAACTGCGAACAGCACATTTCATCACAGAATAAATGTAGCACAAGGTTTATGTGTGTGAACTCAGATATAATTAGGCACACTTTCCTTTGTGCAGACATATCTTCGCTCTCCGTGAAAAAATAGAATTCTAAGCTCTAGGGTAGCTACGGCCCAGTTTTGTGTCTCTGTTAGTAGTAATATTTTCTAACCGCCCATCAGTCCCACAGCAATGGTGATTTATAGAGAAGACGAGTAATTTTAGAATTGCGCTCTACGAAAACTACGATTCAGCAGTTTTGCCACAGAGCATAAATGACGTAATCAATGATAGGATTACGTGTAGTATGATGGCATTGATAGGAAAATAAAAATGGAAATATGAGAGAAAACGGGGAGCCGACGACTTGTCTACTTTTGGTTTGTTTATTTATTTGTTTGCACATAAATGGAACCGGATATCGTTCAGCGTTAGTCCATTGTGTATTTTATATTCTTACAAAATGTAAATTACATTTTATATGTAATAAAAATTTGTAGATCTCTTTATTTTTGAGGGCTTATGTAATCAAAGCAAGTATAGTTTACATGCAGAAACATAAGAAAATCTATGCAACTATTGTTGTTATATTGTGCTCAACAGAACTTTCTACATCATCAAAGGCAAAAGTTTCTTGTTATTACTGATGAATGCGAAATTTGTTTATGAATAACAGAAACATGTTTAATATACAGTCGCCGAAGCATTGAAGCCGTATTTGATATGCATTTGTTTTGTTTTTTTCTTTAATTTTACCTTTTTTCAGGTAGCTCGTTTTCTAGCGTTATATGATGAATCTGTATTTCTTTTTTCTAAACCAGCCCTCTGCTTCCCATTACAAATCAACTGTCCAGCAATATTAAAGATTTACAGTTTTGCTATAAATACTGTGTATTTCTAAGAAACAGACTGGAGGATAACTATGTAGAAGAAAAAATGTTCCATAGGTTACATGTGATCTTTATACATCCTCACTCAATTTCTAGATGGTTCTCAGCTTTCGGTTTCTGGGCAATCTGGTCGGACACTAATAGCATTCGTAAAAAAAAAAAGGTTCAAATGTCTCTGAGCATTATGGGACTTAACATCTGAGGTCATCAGTCCCCTAGAACTTAGACCTACTTAAACCTAACCAAACTAAGAACATCACACACATTCATGCCCGAGGCAGGATTCGAACCTGCGACCGTAGCAGCATTGCTGTTCCAGACTGAAGCGCCTAGAACTGCTCGCCGGCCGGCCGGCCGCATTCGTAAACAGTGCAATAGAAATGAGGTAAGGTCCGATAGGTATGCAGCACACTTAACGTACAAACAAAGTGGTTGCGATGTTAATTGACCAAATCTACTAGGAAAACCACCGAGGTCTACCTTACTTGCTACCATGGCCTGCGGTAGTTGTGCAACTCCTCTTTACTTTATAAAATTTGTTAAGGAGAGTGACAACAACCTACCATGAAAGCTAGAACGCTCACTAGCGGGCATTACGGAGCGGGTCGATTACCGCTGCTCCATGGTATTAATGAAGGAATATATGTTAAATAACTAACTTGCTCATTTATAAGCACTCAATGTTAACAATCAATGTTATCGAAAATGATGCTGAATTATAAAGTTTAAACGGATCCATAATATTAGTTTACAGTGCAAGGAGTTGCCTCACGTGCCAGTGGACACTAGCAGTTCTACCTCGAAAGACTCTCCGGCAGTAGTGAAATCACTTACTGAGGAAAGTTGGCTGCAGGAAAGAAGTGATTTAGGTAACGCCGTCTAGTCTGCTGCTGCAAAAAAGCTAACAAACGAAAAGACCCGATACAGCGGGCGGTTCTAGTCAGGAAGAAGTTTGTCGCGCAAACTTTGTTGGCAAATAGGGACGTGTCGCCGGCACGGTTCCGGCCATCGGTTACCGGGATTAACACACAAACAACAGAAGAGAAGAAAAGAGAAGGAAAGGAAAGGGAAGGGAAGAGAGCCGGCAAAAAGCCGAAGCTGACGTTTCTGGGGCTCACATCCGGAGGAGTCCCAGGTGAGGGCAGGCAGAAAATGCCGCACAGCGGCGAAAGTAGCGGTCGTGTATCAGTCGCCGCTGCTACTAAACTGAAAGCAAGGAGCTAGGGGAATCCCCCCGCAAGACACGGTGGCGCCACTGACAAATATGTTTACTTCTCCGTGACGTATTCTAGATGACCTGCAACAATAGTACCTCTACTTGCTAAGTAAAAGTAGCAACAGTACACACGCAGTGTCGCGAAACTAGTATACAAGGTGAGTCACTTAAGGCGTAATATCCCTTTCATTTCATGAACGGTTCCAGATAGCTAAACGAGGTTTTCGCAGATGATAGTACGCTAAGGGGCATTTACTTTGGTATGTGATAAAGAGTCTGAACTCTTCCATCGATAGAGATATTGAAGCAAGTATGGTTCAAATGGCTCTGAGCACTATGGGACTTCTGAGGTCATCAGCGCCCTAGAACTTAGAACTACTTTAACCTAACTAACCTAACGACATCACACACATCCATGCCCGAGGCAGGATTTGAACCTGCGACAGTAGCGGTCACGCGGTTCCAGACTGTAGAGGCTAGAACCGAACGCCCACCCCGCCCGGCGCAGCAAGTACAGTAGAACCCCTTGGATGGTCCGTCACTCCGGTTAGCCCGACCATGCTCAGGCTTGCGAGCTTGTGCCGACTTGTCACTGACTGGACGCCTGTCGGGCCATTGTTGCGGTGTCTATCGCTGTGCATATTGTTATACTGTACGTTATTGTGCAGTTTTATCCTTTGTTGGGATTAAAAAACGTCGTTGTTTGCTTTATTCCGTGTTCTCTACAATACTTATTACTGTAGATTCATTGTGTGTGCAGTTGTCTAGTTTTCAACATGTCTGGATTCAAACGTAAACACGTAACTCTTTCACTAAATGAAAAATCAGCAGTGCTACAAAGACTGGACGAAGGAGAATCGCTCCAAAAATTGCAAAGGAACTGAATGTAGGTGTTATGACAATTAAGGATTGGAGGAAGAATCGGAAAGACATTGAATCATGTACAGTTACGATTGATGGTGAAAACACTCTGAAGAATCGCAAAACATTAAAAATGCCTAAACTTGAACTGCTTAATAACGCATTGAGGATGTGGTTTTGACAAGAAAGAAGGAAATGAACTCCAATATCTGGGCCAATTTTCAAAGAAAAAGCTATAGTTTTGCACAAAAAACTGGAAGCCGAAAGTAAATTTGCTGCCAGTGAAGGCTGGATTGATTGTTGGAAAACTCCTCATGGTGTCCGATTTGTTTCTATTTCCGATGAAAAACTTTCTGCCGATGCCGCACCTGCAAAGGAGTTTTCTGTTAAGTTTCAAGAAATTGTAGAAGAAAATGAACTGTTACCCTGCCAAGTATATAACATCGACGAGTCAGGGCTGAACTTCAAAATGTTGCCAACATAAACGCTCGCAGCTTCAAATGAATCCGTGGTAGGAACAAAACTTATTAAAGATAGAATAAGAGTCATTCCTTGTAGCAACGCAGATAGTACCCACAAGCTCCCCTTGTTCTTTATTGGCAAATCTAAGAAGCCAAGGGCATTCAAAAATACAAACTTATCTTCCTTGCCGGTTTATTACCACAATCAAAAATCTGCTTGGATGGACTGCAACCTTTTTAAATCCTGGTTTGTGCCATCGGTCGAAAAGGACTTGAAGCAAAAAAATCTGCCTGTTCGTGCTCTACTGCTGCTGGATAAGGCACCATCACACCATCTAAGGAAGATTTGGTGAAAGGGGACATAAAATCTCTCTTTCTGCCTCCTAATGTGACCTCACTCATCCAACCAATGGATCAGGGCGTTATCGAATGGTTAAAAAGACGATATCGCAGAAAGTATATCAGCTGAATCTTGGAAAAATCTGAAGGAGGTTATAACTTATTTGAGGCAATGAAATCCCTGAACATCAAAGATGCTATCTACACAATCACTGCAGCATGGGATGAACTGAAACCTGACACACTGCGGAAATCGTGGCGTATGCTTTGACCACAAATTATGACTAAAAATGAGCACACCGAAGATGAGCAAAACAACGAAACACTGGAAATCGTTGAAGATCTACAAACTCTGGAGCCGAAAGTCCCTGCCAGTGAAGTTGAAGAGTGGAGCAACGAATGTGACGAAGACTGTGACACCTTTGAAAAGCTCAATGGCGACCAGAGTGTTGCCTCTGTTAGCCAGGAAACTGTGAGTGAGGACTCGGACGGCAAAGACGAACCCCACCCCACCCGGATTTCACACAACGATGCAGAAAACGCTTTCTGACATCGCCCTTCAATACATCGAGCTGACTCCAACTTCATCTCCACCGGACGTTTTGTGGATAAAAAAATGGAGGGACACTCCAGCTAAGTCTAGAATAACATCTGCTAAACAAAAATCTATCACTGACTTCTTTTCCAAGTAATTTGTTTTCGTTTTTACTGTAAAAACAATGCATACAGTAGAATCATTTCTTAGTTTATACATACAGTAGTTTATGTCTTTGTAAAAAAAATTCTTTTTTATATACAGTACTATAAGCATTTTTTAGTTTACAGTATATATCGTTTATACGTTATTAAGTACAGTACAGTACTGTAATTTGTTTGTCGTTTTTCCTTTTAAACCCAATACATATTATAGAGTATGTAGACGATTTTTAATTAATATATTGTTTAACACTGTGTAAAAAACATCTTTTTATATTACCGTAGACGTCTTTTAGTTCTTAAATCGTTTAATATTTTTGTACTATATTTCTGTTTATATTTTTTCCAATAAATATTAGATTTTTCGGATAATCCGTTTGTTTCGTTCCGACCATGGTTCCGGTCCCCGAAGGTGACGGTTTAGAGGGGTTCTACTGTATGAATTTTTTAAATAGTATGATACTTTGTTTGCGGCATCCCAAGTTGCTTGAAAAGACGAGCACCGTGATATAATGCTTGTTGATGTTGAAGTTCAAACTGTTCGCAAAAGAATCCGATACATATTCTTAAACTGTAGGCCAAGTCGACCGGAAGCGGCTACTGCGTTGTAAACACCCTCATGCCAGGCTACGTCGTTGTGTCAAGCCTTTCCGACTGTTTGCTTGTCTGCACCACATAAGTAGTAGGAACTTGCCGACTGTCGGTTGGTCGTTACGGCTTCAACATTCCTTGCATTCTGACATGTACACCAATGACGTGCTACATTTGTATGTCGAATGGTAGCACGACACGTATTGCCAAGGAATATGGGATCAGCCACAGGAAAGTCACTGGCATCATGCATAGACATTAATTCCTCCCTTGCTCTCTGTCACTACATTAGGCTCTCGCAGGAGGTGACTTATAAGTCGCTCAGAATTTTGATGGTTTTGCTCCGCATCGCTTGGAAGACGACACGACGTTTTTCCAATGTGTGCTCTTTACGAACGAAGTAACGTTTACCAATCGCGGTATAGTAAATTTACTAGTAAATTACGTAATGTGCACTTCTGGGTACCACTGGATAAGCGACAGTGCATTTGGTTCCGACACGACGGTTTACCAGCTCACTCTTCCCATGTTCCAAGGCAAATGCTAACTGAAATATTTCCTGATCGCTGGCTTGGACAGACTGCTGTAGTACGATGGCTGGTCAGGTCCTTTTATTTGGCTCCTCTTGAATTCTTGCTATGGCTAGCATTGAAAGATGCAGCATATCATGAAGACCCAACTACGTCAGACGATGTGTGCCGTCGAATCGAAACAGCATACAATGGTATATCATCCAATATACTTTCATCTGTTTATCTATCACTTAAAAGGCGATTGCAGATGTGTCTTTCCGTCTATGGTGAACAATTTGAGAGTATAGCTAACTGGAAAGCTACATTTCGTTAAGAAAAGTATTTATGTTGTGGGTGACATGTCGTCAGTCTTTCTGAATAAACTGTTTAATTTCTTCGAAGTGTTTCCGTCTAATTACAGTTTCGAGTAGTATTTATTAACACATTTTGCCGACAACAGGTGATTTACTTTAAGGAGCATTCAGGAGTTTCCAGGCAAAGACAGACCAAGTATTTTCATTTTTTTTTCAAATCGAAGAATGTTAATATTGTACTTTTCCCTTGGCCAGAGCTGCCTGGAATGATGGACTGTTCTGGCTTTGACAAGTTAGCAGCTACGGGGACGGTTTAATTGGAAAATTGTATGCGACACTGCAGTTGTTTCCACAACAACCTGGAAACATGACATACTTGAAATAGTTTTCCTAAGCCCTATCTGATGCATTAACTTGCATGTACAGAAATCATAACTGACACTGTGTCTATATCGAATAGGAAACGAGGTTTTATCTCAGTTGCGTAGAGCATATAGAAAAGTCAAAGTAATCATTGGTTATATTAAAAGCAGGGATCGTAACGCAAAGGGAATTCCACTGTTAAAAGCAGAGAGGAGAGAGCGGATAGGTGGAAAGTGTGCACTGAAGGCCTCTGTGAGTGAGAAGACTTGTCGGATGACGTAGAGAAGAAGAAACAGGAGTCAATATAGAAGAGATAGGGGATCCAGTAATAGAATCATTTAAAAGAGCTTTGGAAGACGTAAGATCGGTTAAGACAGAGGAGATTTATAACATTCCATCGGAAATTAGAAAGTCATTGGGGGAAGTGAAAACAAAACGGTTATTCACGTTGGTATGTAGAACGTATATCTGGCGATATACCATCCGACTTTCGGAAAAACACGGTCCACACAATTCCGAAGATTGCCAGAGCCTAGAAGTGTGAGAATTACCACACAATCAGCATTATGGCTCGTGCATTCAAGTTTCTCAAAAGAATAATATACGAAAGGATGGAAAAGAAAACAGAGGAAGTTTAGTTGACGATCAGTTTGTCTTTAGAAAAGGTAAAGCCACGAGAGAGGCAATTCTCACACTGTGGGTGGTAATGACAGGAAGACTAAAGAAAAATCAAGATGTCTTCACAGCATTTGCCGACCTGGGAAAAGCGTTCGCTAATGTCAAATGGTGCAATATGTTCGAAATTCTGAGAAAAATAGGAAAAGACGAATAATAAGCAGTAAAACACGATCAAAGTGGAACGTGTATAATTCAGAAATCTGCCCAAATTGTACAAGTATTTCAGTCGGACATACGTATTCAATGTACTTTTATATGCTAATTTCTTTGTATAACGCGGAACGGAATGCAAACTTCGTTAATAATTCATTAGAAAACAGCTTATGCAGTACTATTGTATTATAGTATACATTAATTATTCACGATTCTTCAAAGATGCTACTTTTAACACAAAGACTGTACAAGCGTAACAATGTTGTTAAGCGGCGGAAAGCCAACAAAAGAATTTCGGCGCAGCGTTGCTCAGCGGCTGTGGACACCAGACCGCGCCGCTCCGTGCAACAACGAACAAGCTCGCAGTGTCGGTGTATGAAAGGAAATGGTTCGTTCGTGAGCGCTCTGGTTGCTGGCGTTTCTCGTTTTCCATTATCACTGACGCGCGCGGGCTCACAAAAGAACATTGTTGAGCTCCCACGAACACTCTGCTGCAGTCTGCTCACTGAAAGAGGTGGATGTAGTTCCGATAAACAATGGTTTTACCTGGCGAGGTCAAGCATTTTAAGGAAATGCATTGCGGGCATTATTTCCTCCGGTTTCAGCTGACTAGTAGCACTTTCAGTGATAGTGTGATGTAGAACAAGTGGCCACTGAAGCTCAACAAAATGCACCAGCAACCGCTGAATTAATCAAAATGCAAAACACTTCATGTATTGCAGATATGTACATTCGAAGTGATGGCTTTCCGTCTACTCACTATACTTCAGCAACAGATTTAATAGAAATCCACAATATAGAAGACGATCAGGAAGAAAGAAGGAGAGTAGAATGATGTCCCTAGAGAAAATAATACGGCTGAGGATGCTACTGCATGCGTAAACGATGTTACACAATTTGTAGCACACACAAATTCTTCCATGGCGTTGGAACTATCGTGTGATCCACACAGTTGTGTAGAAAAAACAGTTTTGAACAGGAAATTCAAACAAGTTTCCTTCCTTGATATGTGTGACGGAGAAAGTGAAAAGAAAAGCATATAAACACGGGAATAATATGTATGTACATACAACAATAGACGAATGTAAAGTAAGAACAAAAATGCAGAAATGCCATATTATTTATCAAATGGTGTAATATTCTATTGTTCTGTTGTACACTATACTGTAAATGGACATCTACTGTGCGAGAGGTAAGGTGCATAGTTACAAATTTATATTTTTGTGCACGATACCTGACGAATTTTATGTAACCTAGTGACTTTTGTGTAATCCGGAAACTTGTCCAATTTGAAAAATTATTTTAGTCCGACGCGATCTCGCTTTAAGCAAGTTTTGCTGTACACTATGTACTAGAGCCAAGAGTGAAACACAGGAGTGGAACACCAACAACGAAATACTCGTTTAAGAAGGGTGTAAAAGAGGTATGTAGCCTTTCGCCCTACTGTTTAATCTGTACGTCGAACAAGCAATGAAGGACAAAAAGTAACGGTTCAAGACTGGAATTAAAATTAAAGGTGAAAGGAGATCAGTGATAAGATTCACTAATGACATTGCTATTCTTAGTGAAAGTGAAGTTGAATTACAGGACTGCTGAATGGAATGAACAATCTAATGAGTACAGATCATGGACATAGAGTAAAACAAAGAAAGAATAAACAAGATGCAGGTGAAGTTAAGGAATTCTGCTATCTAGATAACATTATAACTGATGACAGACGGAGCAAGAAGGACATAAAAAGTGGACTAGCACAGGCGAAGAGAGCATTCCTCACCAGAGATGTCTGCTAGTATCAAACACACGTCTTAATTTGAGGAAGAAATTTTTAGAATGTACGCTTGGAGCACAGCATTGTATGCTAGTGAGATATGGTCTGTGGTAAAACAGGAACACAAGAGAATCGAAGCATTTGAGATATGGTGCTGCAGAAGAATGGTGAAAATTAGGTGGACTGATACAGTATGGAACGAGGAGGTTCTCAGCAGAATAGGCGAGGAAAGGAACATATGGGAAACACTGACAAGAAAAAGGGACAGGATGATAGGACATCTGTTAAAACATCAAGAAATTACTTTCGTAGTAACAGAGGGTAAAGACAGTGGGGGAAGACAGAGACTGGAATATATGCAGCAAATAGCTGAAGGCGTAGGTTGCAAGTGGTACTATGAGATGAAAAGGTTGGCACTGTGGCGCAGCAGTGGATTTCGTGTGGGGCGAACTAAATCAGACGAAGACAGATGACTAAAAAAAATTTTATTGCTGCATATAACGACGGAGCCTAGTGTGAGAGCTCTGCTTGGCAGTATTTACATCGAAATAGCTGACTTTGTCCACATTGCTTTCCAGTTTCAGTACATTTCTCGACGTTTTTGCGAAGATTTTAAACCTCAACATTAGCAAACATTATATCACAGTACTCGTCTATTCAAGCGCCGTTTAAAAAATTATATCATTCTATTTCAAAAAATCATATTTGCTTCAGTATACGGATCGACACAAGAGTTAAGACATATTATCACACACAAAAGTACATGCTCCATAACGTACCATCATTTGCCGAAAATCTCATTTCGATACCTGGAACCAGTCACGAAATAAAATTGGTGTTACGTCTTACCTGACTCCACCTGTATCTTCGGGAGGGGATCTAGAGTACTTAAAAATTGTTTTAGACAACTGAATACTCGCAGTAATAATTGTGAGTCAACCTTAGGTATCATAGTCACTTGAGAACTCCAGATTTCCTGTGTATTAATGTCTTCAGTCATTCGCAGTCAACTTTATCTTGTAACGAAACAGGATCCACTCTAATACTGCTCCTATCAAAAATTAAGATGCTGCAGTAAAATTTTAACATTAAATAAATGATTTTTCTCATTAATGCAAAATTTAGTAATAAATGTTTAAAGGGAGATGAAACCAGATGTTTTACTAATGGAATCAGCGTTATATTGCTTGTACACTATTTTGGAATAAATGGAAAACGAGGATTACAAAATAAAAAGGAACTGTTCATTAAACTCACCCTCCACTGAATATATTGCACTATTACTATACTATTGATGTTAGTATACTATTGGTGTTCACAAGAAAAGTAAGCGAGTTCCCACACTGAGTTAAGAATACCGCAATATCAAGAGTTCTCGTGCTACAAACTTACGGAACCCGTCTTAGAGGATGTAGATCACCTTGTCCAAAGTTTCGACTGGAATTCTGTTCAGATTCGCCATCACATTCCGCTGCAGCTATTAAACGCCCCGAGAAATGCTCCCTGTTGAGGGTAGAGTTCAGTACAGAGCATGAAGCCTACTGGGGCCAAAAGGACGAATACGGGGTTGCGTTCAAGAACTGTTATTCCTCCTTTTGGCCACAAACTTGCACATTAAAAAGCTACTGAGCCAGAAAACAATGGCCAAGTATAAACTCGCACCATGGAATAGACCGTGTACTCGAAAGAGAATGTCACCAATTGCTGAAAAAACTGTTAGTACATGCAACGTAACCCTCATATTTCCATATTTGTTCGAGCAATAGTGCTACGTGTTTCTAGTTCTATATTACAGTCCCTGAACGAGTGATTTTTTTGTGATTTGCCTCTTCATTTTATCGTGAAGTGTAACGGTTTTGCATTGTTCCACTTCTGGTGATCGGTGTTATTCAGCAGAAATTCTGTGAATTATTTTGTGCATTCCTTTTCTGTTATATTTTTTCCATGTTTAATAATTTCTATCGATAGTTCATCTCCAATCGGTTTTCCTCCGCGCATGTATCGAATAGTGCTATAATTGGCATTATCTCGAATTACATGGAGACGACAAAGGTCACGGGATAGTACGAGGGTCAGTCAAAAAGTAATGCCTCCTATTTTTTTTCTACGTTTAATTGTCAGGAAATTTAAATGCAATTACATAGGTTGAAAACCACAACATTGAGGATCATTTTGTCATTTTTCAATGTAATCTCCGCCCATCTCTACAGTTTTGGTCCATCTTTGAACAAGGGCATGTATCCCAGCACGGTAAAAATCACAGCTCTGCTTCCTAAGCCATTGACGCACAGATGTTTTGACGGCCTCCTCATCTTCAAAATGAATCCCACGATGAGCTTCTTTTAGTGGCCCGAACAGATGGAAGTCTGATGGTGCCAGGTCAGGGCTGTATGGGGGATGAGGCAAAACTTCCCATCCAATTTTGACAATCTCGTCAGAGGTGTGACGACTGGTGTGTGGTCTTGCATTGTCATGCAAAAGAAGAACATCTGCCATTGATTTTGTTGGGCGAACTCGCTGAAGACGTGCTTTAAGTTTTTTGAGGGTTGTGACGTATTGAACAGAATTTGTTGTGCATCCCTGCTCCAAAAAATCAGCCAGAATCACACCCTCTGTATCCCAGAAAACTGTTGCCATAACTTTCCCTGCCGATCGCACAGTTTTGAATTTTTTCTTCCTCGGCGAGCTTGTGTGACGCCACTCCATTGACTGCCTCTTTGATTCGGGTTCAAAAAAATGCACCCATGTTTCGTCCCCGGTCACAATTTTTTTCAGAAACTCATCTCCCTCCAAACGGAAGCGCTGCAAGTGTTTGGAGGCTATTGTTTTCCTTGCCTCTTTATTCTGATCGGTTAACATTCTTGGAACGCACCGTGCACAAACTTTTGAGTACCCCAATTGTTTAATAATCGTGATCACACTGCCTTTACTAAGAGAAATAATGCGACACATTTCATCTGCAGTCACCCGACGGTCACCATGAATGATGTCATCAACTTGCTGAATGTTGTGTGGAGTCACTGCACTCACCGGCCTGCCGCTCCGCTTTTCGTCAGTCAACGGTGTTTGCCCTTCAGCTTCCTTACAACGACGAACCCATCGTCTAACAGTGCTGACATCCACTGTCACAACACCATACACCTTCTTCAGTCTTTCATGAATGCGTATGGGCGTTTCACCTTCTGCATTCAAGAATTCAATCACACAACGCTGTCTCAAACGAACATCGATGTCGGCCATCTTACAAACTTCTGCTGTGCTGCCACCTGTTGACACAGAAAGTTACTTCTGCAGTGGATTGCAGAAGAAGGTTTGAGGAATGGCGCCAAATTCAAATTTTTCACTTAACTTAATTTTTTTAAGTAGAAAAAAAAATGGGAGGCATTACTTTTTGACCGACCCTCGTAATATGCATATATACAGACAGCAATAATATCAAATACACAAAGTATAAAAGGGCAGTGCATTGGCGGAGCTGTCATTGGTACTCTTGTGATTCATGTGAAACGGTTTCCGGCGTGAGTATGCCTGCAAGACAGGAATTAACAGACTTTGAATATGGATTGGTAGTAGGGGCTAAGCACATGGGACATTCCATTTCGTAAATCCTTGGAGAATTCAATATTCCGAGATCCACATGTCAAAAGAGTGCCCGGCATACCAAATCTCAGGCATTACCTCGCACTACGAACAACGCAGTGGCCGATGGCCTTCACTTAGCGACCTAGAGCAACGGCGTCTGCGTGGAGTTGTCAGTGCTAACAGACAACCAGTACTGTGCGAAATGACAGCAGAAATCAATGTGGGACATGTGACGAAGGTATCCGTTACGACAGTGCGGCAGAATTTGGCGTTAATGGACTATGGCAGCAGACGACAGAAGCGAATGTCTTTGCTAACGGCACGACGTCACCTGCAGCGCCTCACCTAGGCTCGTGACCATAACGGTTGGACTCTAGACGTCTAGAAAACTGTGGCTTGGTCAAATGACCCCCGAATTCAGAACTGATGCTGTTTCGAGTGTGGCGAGGACTGCACGAAGCCATGGGCCCATGTTGCCAACAAGACACTGTGCAAGCTGTTGATGCCTCCATAATGGTCTGGGCTTTGTTTACATGGCACGTCCTGGATCTTCTAGTCCAATTGAACCGGCCATTCACTCGAAAAGGTAAGGTCCGGTTACCTGGAGACCATTTACAGCCATTGATGGACATCACGTTCCCAAACAACTATGAAATTTTTGTGCTATGTCACTGGGCCACAGTTATCCGCAATTGGTCTGAAGAACATTCAGCACAATTCGAGCGAATGACTTGGCCATCCACATGACCCAATATGAATCCCATCGAATATTTTTGGGACATAATCGAGCGGACAGCTCGTGCATAAAACCGTGCATCTGCAACAATTTCACAGTTATCGACGGCTACGTGGCCGGTATGGCTCAGCATTTCTGCGGGTGACTTCCAACGACATGTGAAACCATATCAAGTAAAACAAATGGCGGTCCGACGCGATATTAGGAGGTATCCCATGACTTTTGCCACCTCAGTGTATTTCAGTTTTCGTATCGCGTACTTCGAAAGATCTTTCTCTTCTGTACGCGAATACGAGGACGTGCAATTCCATGAGTGTGTCAGTTATATTACTGTGTGGAAGTGCTCTGCCTTAGTTCGTACTAATATGATGCAGGTCCTCTACTACCTACCATGACTATCAAAGGTTTATCGTCTAGTAGACAACAAGGTAATTAGACATGGGAAGCAGGCTTGGAAAAGAAAAAAATCACGATGAGAATCGAGCGTGCCGTTTTCTAGGGATTAATCCTGGAGTTGTCCTCAAGTGACTCAGAGAAACCAGTCAATACCATCCGAATACCATTCCATAACATTACCACAGCGCCAACTCGTTTGGTTATTATTTGTTTGCCCGCAGTACTGGCCTTCTTTCATACTAGCAGACGGTCTCATAGTCGTAACAGAATAAAATTAATTGTACTGCATGCGGCAAGAAGCAAACAAACATTTTTCCGGTCAAAGTATATATTCGCCATGCAATGTGAGCACAATTTAAATTGCGGGATCCTTGTTTCACGGGAAAAGAAAATGTTGCTAAGACAGTAACTTTGCATTTGACTGCGTAGTCTTATCTACTTCCTACAATGGTCGTAATAATGCAAATAGTAGTACATGAAAAAAAATCCACCGTCCTGCTCAAAAAGGCAGGAAAAGGCTACATCGGATTCGGTGGGTAGTCAACTAGAAGACAGCAACGAATCGGAGCGTTTGCACCATCCAAATGCACACTAAAACACAAAAAGAAGATTAAACATGAGCAACTAAATTATATTGCAACACACAACATAAACTCACTACTTCAGACTGGAAAACTCAAGGAGCTTACAGATCAACTAAATAAACAAAAAATTTTAATAACAGGGATCCAAGAAATGAGAAACACCACAGAGGACCCATTCGAATCACAAGGATACAGAATTTATAATAGGAAACCAGGACCAAGGGCAATGGTTCAAATGGCTCTGAGCACTATGGGACTCAACTGCTGAGGTCATCAGTCCCCTAGAACTTAAAACTACTTAAACCTAACTAACCTAAGGACATCACACACATCCATGCCCGAGGCAGGATTCGAACCTGCGACCGTAGCGGTCGCGCAGTTCCGGACTGTAGCGCCTAGAACCGCACGGCCACTCCGGCCGGCCAAGGGCAATGAAACAATGTCCCCAGTTTGGAACAGGGTTTTTAGTAAACATAGGAATAATAGATTCAGTAACGGATTTTCAAGCAGTATCACCAAGAATTGCGACTCTAAGCTTTAAAACAATGAATAAAACCTATACAATAATAAATGCTCATGCCCCAAAAAATGAAAAAAAAATTGTCTAACAAAAACAAAGGAAGAGGTAGATAAATTTTGGGACCTTCTAGAACAAGCTGTGAACAGAGTAAATAAAAAGAATCTAAAAACTTTATTGGGAGATTTCAATGCTCAGTTGGAAAAAGAAAGGAAATATAAAGATATAATTGAAAAATGGAGACCACGTAAATTTACGAACAAAAACGGTCAAAGACTTGTAGAACTGTGCAGAGAACACAACCTAATATCTAAATCAGCATACTTTAAGAGGAAGCCAAGTAAACTTAAAACATGAAAACATCCAGACTGGAGGAAGAGCGAGTGGCAGCTAGACCATGTCTGTATGGACAAAAATTTTCATAAGGAGATCAACAATGTTAAAGTACTGAGAGGAGTAGACACAGGCTCAGGCCATTATATGGTTAAAATTAAAATCAAATTCACTCCATTAAAGAAGGGGACCGGAAAATCTAATAAAATGAAAAGGAGGTTCGACCCACATCAGCTAATTAAAAATAATAAGTACCAACAAATAACACAAACCATCAAATTAACAGATGATCTAGAACAACTAGTGCCTAATCTTAAAAAAGAAGCAGAGAATCTAGCTCCCTTGAACCCACGAAGGAAACATGCATGGTGGACATCAGAATGTGACAAATTCCATGAAGATAGACACCAAGGATGGTTAAAGTTTCAAACTCATAAAACTGAAGAAAATGCCATCAACCTAAAAAATGAAAGAAAAAAATTCACTGAGCTACGCAAATTACATTACCAAAACTACATACAACAAAAAAGTCTATCTATAGATGCAAAATTAAAACACTATAAAACAGTTACACAACCAAAAATAACGTATGCAGCTGAAACTATCTTCAAAACAACTAATACAGCAGAAATTGACAGAATATTAAAAGCAGAAAGAAGAATAATTAGGACAGGTATAAATAAACAGTATAAAATAAATGGACATTGAAGAATAGCATCAAATGACACAGTATATAAGAAAATAGAACCAGTCATGAGCACAGTCATGAAGAAACGCATCTCATTCTTTGGACATCTGATGAGAACTCCAGAAAACAGAATCAGTAAAAAAACTAATACAAAAATTGTGGAATAGCAAGAGCGACATTAAATGGATCACAGAAGTTAAGAAAGATATAAAAGAACTCCAAATTACAGTAGATGACCTAAAAAACAAGACAGAGAAAACAGAAATGGTTCAAATGGCTCTGAGCACTATGGGACTTAACATCTGTGGTCATCAGTCCCCTAGAACTTAGAACTACTTAAACCTAACTAACCTAAGGACATCACACACATCCATGCCCGAGGCAGGATTCGAACCTGCGACCGTAGCAGTCATGCGGTTCCGGACTGAGCGCCTAGAACCGCTAGACCAACGCGGCCGGCAGAAAACAGAATACTGCAAGATCCGCAAACCAGACTGCAAATGAAAATCGATAAAAGGAGTACAGGAAGAGTGGTCTCAGATGAAGAAAGAAAGAAAATATCTGAAAGAATGAAGAAATATTGGGCAGAAAGAAGAGCAAAACACCTTTCATATAAGAATAGACTCTAAATATCATATTAAGTTATTGTTGAACCAAATTGTATCCCTGTGTAACAACTTGTTTATAACTTTGTGTTTTTCACTAGAGTGGTCCAATGAAGGCCATAAAATAAATAATAATAAAAAAATAAAAATAGTAGCACACGACAATAAACTAATGATTACCTCTCACTTGGAAAACGACAATATTCGTTGAATGAGAAGTTGTACTACACTGTAAATCAGTAAAATAATCTTCACAGTGTCACAGATAGCTCTTCATTATACCAACAAAAAAGGTTGAATTATTTGAATAAAATAATATCAGCATACAGTACATTGTGAAGAACACATTTACATTCACTGCGTCCGTAATATCTGACTACTTCACTCAGTCTGACTTGACGTAGCAGCGAACGGATATCATTCTGGAAAAGACACAAATCAATGACTGATATTTTACAATTTGTTTCAAATATTCTTTCTGTTCAGTATCAGCATCTGCATGTTCATCGTTGTCCGGACCATTGTTACGTTGTTGTCACCGACCGCGCCTCCTCTGTCCAGGTACACTATACTCTGGCAGTGCAGCTGGGTGACGGTTCAGTAGCTCTTAATCGTCAGCAATATGTAAAAGCATGATTATCCATATTGACAGTCCTTATTTCATCACTCTGCCAACAATGTTACTACACTAATTCACCGTTATTATTTTAGAGCTGCAAATAAAAATAGTGTATTTATACCTCATATAGTTGAATCTTTATAAAATGCCACATAAAAAGTACACAGCTGTATTTAAAAGCCGGCCGCAGTGGTCGAGCAGTTCTAGGCGCTTCAGTCCAGAACCGCGCGACTGCTACGGTCGCAGGTTCGAACCCTTCCTCGGGCATGGATGTGTGTGATGTCCTCAGGTTAGTTAGGTTTAAGTAGTTTCCATAGTGCTCAGAGCCATTTGAACCATTTTGTATTTAAAAACAAAAAGAAACAAAAAAATGCTTGCGCCATGCTCCAGCTCGCGTTTGTGCCGTTGACAGGTTTGGATCGTGTAGTCGGATTGCGACTGCTACGGTCGCAGGTTCGAATCCTGCCTCGGGCATGGATGTGTGTGATGTCCTTAGGTTAGTTAGGTTTAAGTACTTCTAAGTTCTAGTGGTTAATGACCACAGCAGTTGAGTCCCATAGTGCTCAGAGCTATTTGAACCATTTTTTGTATTCGGATTGTGACCTCTCGTTTTCTTAGTGCGTTCACTGGCGCCACTACGTTTGCTCGCTTTGTGTGTCCGTGCATGGCAGCAGCGGCGTTTATCGATAGCGAGTACTGTGGTACTGAAACGTCCCCTTTGAACAATTTATACACGACTGTGCTTAAACTGACACACAATATTTTTAGCGCAACGCAATCTGACTTCCAAAACTCCCTACGAAAGAATGGCCCTGACTGACATTAACCTTTACGTTTCACAAATCACTTACCTCACCAAAAATCTTTGTTACTCGAACTACTGCAATACAGCGAGCGCCAATACTGCCAGCTAAATAAAAGATTCAAACTACGGAAGTCACTAACTACTGATAGGCATAGTTAGCGAATGAAAGATTTTAATAGAGAACAAACAATGTATTTACCTTAATAGTCATAATATATATATATCAGTTCATGACACCAATTCTTACAAATTTCAAAACTCCGCCATCTCTCTCCCCACGTCCACCACTGCTGGCGGCTCACCTCCAACTGCGCAACGTTACGTGCTGTTAGCATCCAGCTGCCGCTGCCCGACACTACAATGGCAGACAACAATGCAAACTAGCCACAGACTGCGCACAGCACAGCCAGTGATTTTTCATACAGAGCGCTATGTGGCGTTACCAATAAGAAAACCTAAACAGCCTACTTACAGTACTATCTTTGGAGCGACCTCTAGTATTTCCGGGTCGTCATGTGTCGTGGGATGGAACAGCAGTGAGGTCCGACTGCGCCAGTACTCGCCGAGGGAGCTGGCGATATATGCACTGCCCGACGGAAGAATGTGGCCGCGAGAGTCCACGACCACGTCGAGGTCCGGATTAAGCGAGTTTAAGTTGAATGGATCATTATATTCGTGTAGTGCAACTTTCACCTGTGTGTGTGTCCGTCCGTCGAAGTGACCTCATTCTATCAAGCTGTCAGTTGGCGGTTTTATACTCCGACGTTTCACTTGCCTGACTTGATTGGCAACGACCGATGGTTGGTCGTCTCAGTGGACGAGGTGAATCTGGTCTTTTCAACGCTTTCTGTGTTCTTAGCGTTCATGCCTACGTGCAATTCGTCTTGTTGTTGTATAGTGACTGTTTTAGCATTGTTTGAGTTGTTTGTGGAATTGTCTTTAGCGATTCCATGTGCTTTTAGTCAGATTTTGAATAGACAGTTTGGTCTTAACCGTGTCTGCGCACTAGGATTTGGTGGAACCAACCTGTGTTATTAAATGCTTCTCATTTGACGATGTTAACTGTTATTCTATCGTGGTACTGGTTATCGCATCTTCGATAGGTTTTGTGAGTGTGCTGGTCGGAGTTTAGGCTGTCCCTAGTATGAGTTGCCATCATGTTAAGTGAGCATAACTCTTGGCTGCATGTCTTACCGTTTACGCAGCTGTAGGGACTTTTTCTCAGGTCGATCCTTGGAGCACTGTCTGTGGATCACTCCCTTCTTTATTTGGTCTGATTTTGTCAATTGTTTAAAAATAATATATTTTTAAATCATTCCTATTGCTTGTGGCCTTCAGCCGACAAATAATTTGAATTCTTGTTGAATTAGGGCTTCAGCCGTCTATGTAGCTTGAGTTACAGTGAATTTACTTAAATGATTGATTTTTAAAAACTATTTCCTTAAATAAAATGTACGTGTGTACTGTGGAACCAACGGTAACTGATTAGACCCCGTCCACACCTTTTCCTTCTTTCCCTAATCAGTCTCAATGTTTGGTCCTTGTCAACCACGAGTGTGAAAAATCTTAAGGACGAAAGCAACTTTTGAGTGATGTGTCACAGCCAAGTAACATGGCTCGCTGAAACTTTGAACATTTATAGTAGTATTTTACAGCTAGTACCTGCGAGAAATACGCAATGAGACGAACATAAACCACATTTTTATTCGACGTCAGACATTAGACTGAAGTCACCGCGATTTATGATGGTCCTCCGGACATTGCAAAGAGTAGGGTGTGTATCACTGCAGGCGGCAGTGCATGCGCTTCAACGTGCTCCGATACTGGTCTTATCGCTGGCAAAGAGTTCATGTAGTAAGGCATTGGATTGCTCCACCAGCGTGGTTGACAAGTGCCGGATGATCATTGGTGCAAGTAAACGTACTGCGGTATGTGTCTCCCCAACGCATTCCACACATGCTCGATAGAATTTAAGTTGAGGAAAGCGAGGCCAGTCCATTCGCTAAATATACTCTCGTTCCAAGAGCTGCTCCACCTAGCAGTTCAGAGAGGTCGCACATTTTTATGCATAAAAATGAAGCCAGGACCGAGTGCATCCCTGAAAAGACGCATAGGGAGAAGGAGTAAAGTGTCAATAACATTGACCAGTGAGTGTACCGTGTTAAAGATTTGGAGGTCAGTACGAGCGCGCAACGTCATACCTCCTAGACCATATGACCTAGACTACCAAAAGAAATATTTTCGATATAGTTTCTGGGTATACGGCGTATTATCATCTCTCCCCAAGAGCGCACGTCCTCAATCACTATTCTGACTGAATTTGGTCTCGCCCGAGAACAGCACTCTACCCCACTCATCATTGGTCCACTACCTATGCTCTTGGCACCATCGCAGACGATACCGCCAGTACGCATTTGTCAATGAAACATAACGTACTGGTCGTCGTGTATGCACTCGCCGTGCCATTGTGAAGAGTGAGATTCATAACGTCGCAGTCCTGATAAATGTAACTGTATTGCATCCGCTGTTTGACGTGGGATCCTTATTACTTGTTGCACGATGTAGCGGTCATCTGCTGCTGTAGCTGACCGACACTTCCTCTCCTTCGGGCAACAATGGCTGTGGATCGGAACGCTCCTCATGCATGTAAAGCAACTCTCCGAGCAATACCAAACATCTGGGCTACACTCGTCACTCTTGCTCCCTCCTCCAGATTTCCGATCATTCTTACACGCGTCAAAGAATGCAGGTAGTGTTCAAATTACGGGCTTAGAGCTGGTCGTGGATTAATTCATTCCATGACATTTCGACTGGGCACCTGCCAGTCATCTTCAGGTGAGCCATCGGACTTGCTCCGTTCCGTGCTATATAGCGCGTTGTGAGTATTCCGTGCATACGTCAACATTGAAGTTGACAGACGGACCGCACTTCACGGTGACAGAACCCTGGCTGGTAGAACCGCGCAACTCGGCTGCCCACACCCTTACCGCTCGCCGCGGCCCTTGGCACCGTCTGCCGTCATCGATTAAAACAAATCGTGAAGATGATGGGGTTCCATGCACTGTCCAACTGGTAGCCGCTATTTACGGTTCATCAGCTTTTCCACCAGGCATATTTCCATGGATACTTTCATAATGGAGACCCAAAAAGATGTAGCGGTGGTCAGAATCAAAGTTCTATTGTACTCTATTGAATATCCAGTGGAAATATAGTGTTCGCCAATAGCGGACTTGCTTTGTTGCAAAAGGTGATTGCAGCGTTAATGTACAGTGGAGCGTTCTTTCACAGTGCTTGTGACCTGTCATATGTAATCCATACCACAATGACAAGGCAGTTTGTAAATTTCGTCATTCCGCAGCAACAAGTCGTCTTTCACCGATCCCAAAAGGTCTACAATCTTAGATTCTGGACGGAAAACCTCTTTCAGATGAAATTTACCGAGTATTCTCGTTATTTTACACGAAATGTTGCCCACTAAAGGAAAGATTTAAGGTGTGTTCTGCTCTTTATACATTTGCTGATTCTTGGTTTTAATTGCCAGTACCCTGTTAATCTGCTGGGTAGAATATGCATTCCTTCTAAACACTGTCATTGGGTGGGAGAGATCTTTAGGTAAACTGATCTGAGACAGTGCGAGCTCTATGTACGTTTTAATCAAGCTCAATTTGCAACGGTTGATGATAACTTGGTTCCAAATACGAGTCAGTATGAGAGGCCTTCCAATATACTGAATGCCTCAGAGAACCATCATTCTTTTGTCTAACCAAGACATCCAAGAAAGGTATGCCACCATCTTTCTCTGTTTCCATGGTGAATCGAATGTTCTTATGAAAGGAGTTGAGGTGGTGAAGAAACTCCGTCAATTTATCTTCTCGATAAGGTCACATCGTTCACCCACCTTCAAAATGTAGTTGGCTTACGAGCAGCTGATTAAAGCTTTCTCTCCTCGAAATCATCAGTAAAAAGGCTGGCCACCATGGGAGACCGAGGTCTGTCCATGGCGACGCCATCAGTCTGTTCAAAATATTCTTCGTTCAACATAAAATAGGTTGAGGATAGAACATGCCTAAAGAAAGCAGTGATGCCCACCTGGAAGTTTTTGCCAACTAGTGCCAAACAATCTGCGAGAGGGACCTTTGTAAAATGTGATACTACATCAAAGGTAACCAAACGGTGAGATAACGATCTCTTGAGATAAGTGGGAGGAATGTAATAGTGCAGAAGTTTTGCATTGTACACGTCCTGTAGGATGGTAATCGAGAGGTTAAGCCGACATGGTTGTGTACTGCCAACACTGTGTGGCCTTTCAGACATTATTAAGGAGACAGTCCAATAGTACGCAACAGTAGAGCACCTACTTATGATTTTACCAAATATTTTGTCTCGTTGCTGAGACCGCTGGTGGAAAAATGCGCACATCACATCCGTAACTCAGCTGACTTTACCAACAGACTGGGGCTCTTCATCCAAGCAGTTTGGTTAGCTTTGACGTAGTATCACTTTTTACAAAGGTCCCTCTCGCAGATTCTTTGGCACTAGTTGGCAAAAAGTTTCAAGCGGTCATCACTGCTTTGTTTCAGCATGCTCTATCCTCCACCTATTTTATGTTCAACCTAGAATATTTTGAACAGACCGATGGCGTCGCCATGGGCATCCATCTATCTCCCTTGAGGGCCAGTTTTTTATGGACGATTTCGAAGAGAGACCTTTAATGAGCTTCTCTTTAACCATTTTGAAGGTATACTCCCATAGTGTGGCCTCATGGACAAGGCAAATTAACAGTGTTTCTTCAACACCTCACCTCCTTTCATAAGAACATTCGATTCACCATGGAAATAGAGAAAGATGGTTGCATGCCTTTCTTGGATGTCTTGGTTAGACAAAAGAATAAGGGCCCTCTGAGGCATTCAGTTTATAGTAAGGTCGTACTAATTTGTATTTGCTAGAGTCATCTGTTGCATATTAGGAGCATGCTTAAAACACTAATACGTAGAGCTCGCACTGTCTCAGATCTAGATAGTTTACCTAAAGATCTCGCCCACCTAAAGACAGTGTTTAGAAGGAATGGATATTTCACCCAGCAGATTAACATGGCACTGGCAGTTAAAACCAAGAATCATGAAATGTATAAAGAGGAGAACACACCTGCAAATCTTTCCTTTTGTGGGCAACATTTCATTTAAAACAGCACGAATCCTCGGCAAATTTCATCTGAAAGCGATTTTCCGTCCATAGTCTAAGATAGCAGACCTTTTAGCATCGGTGAAACACGACTTTTTGCTGCGGAATGCCGAAATTTATAGACTGCCTTGTCAGTGTGGTATGGATTACATAGGACAGATCACAAGCACTGTGAAAGAACGCTGCACTATATATAAACGCTGCACTCAACTTTTGCAATCAAGCAAGTCCGCTATTGGCGAACACTGTATTTCGATTGGACATACAATGATTATTATAGAACTGTGATCTGACCACAACTACATCTTTCTGGGACTCCATTATGAAAGAATTCGTGGAAATACGCTGGTGGAAAATACACTATT
Organism: Schistocerca gregaria; assembly: GCF_023897955.1. Taxonomy (NCBI): domain Eukaryota; kingdom Metazoa; phylum Arthropoda; class Insecta; order Orthoptera; family Acrididae; genus Schistocerca; species Schistocerca gregaria. The sequence continues at coordinate 295,918,807 of NC_064922.1, forward strand.
GGCTATTAAAATTGCTACACCACGCAGATGACGTGCTACAGACGCGAAATTTAACAACAGGAAGAAGATGCTGTGATATGCAAACGATTAGCTTTTCAGAGCATTCACACAAGGTTGACGCCGGTGGCGATACCTACAACGTGCTGTCATGAGGAAAGTTTCCAACCGATTTGTCATACACAAACAGCAGTTTACCGGCGTTGCCTGGTGAAACGTTGTTGTGATGCCTCATGTAAGTAGGAGAAACGCGTACCATCACGTTTCCGACTTTGATAAAGGTCGGATTGTAGCCTATCGCGATTGCGGTTTATCGTATCGCGACATTGCTGCTAGCGTTGGTCAAGATCCAATGACTGTTAGCACAATATCGAATCGGCGGGTTCAGGAGGCTAATACGGAACGCCGTGCTGGATCCCAACGGTCTCGTATCACTAGCAGTCGAGATGACAGGCATCTTATCCGCATGGCTGGAACGGATCGTGCAGCCACGCCTCGATCCCTGAGTCAACAGATGGGGACGTTTGCAAGACAACAACCATCTGCACGGACAGTTCGAAGACGTTTGTAGCAGCATGGACTATCAGCTCGGAGACGATGGCTGCCGTTACCCTTGACACTGCATCACAGACAGGAGCGTCTGTGATGGTGTATTCAACGACGAACCTGGGTGCACGAATGGCCAACCGACATTTTTTCGGATGAATCCAGGTTCTGTTTACAGCAGCATGATGGCTGCATCCGTGTTTGGTGACATCGCAGTGAACGCGCATTAGGAGCGTGTATTCGTCATCGCCATATTGGCGTATCACCTTGCGTGATGGCATGCGGTGCCATTGGTTACACGTCTCGGTCACCTCTTGTTGCATTGACGGCACTTTGAACAGTGGACGTTACATTTCAGATGTGTTACGACCCGTGGCTCTACCCTTCATTCGGTCCCTGCGAAACGCTACATTTCAGCAGGATAATGTAGGACCGCATGTTGCAGGTCCTGTACGCACCTTTCTGGATACAGAAAATGTTCGACTGATGCCCTGGCCAGCACATTCTCCAGATCTCTCACCAATTGAAAACGTCTGGTCAATGGTGAGCGAGCAACTGGATCGTCACAATACGCTAGTCACCACTCTTGATGAAGCTGGTATCCTGTTGAAGCTGTATGGTCAGTTGTTGGTCACAACTGGCTCGTCTCAATACGCTAGTCACCACTCTTGATGAACTCTGGTATCGTGTTGAAGTTGTATGGTCAGCTGTACCCGTACACGCCATCCAAGCTCTGACTCAATGCCCAGGCGTATCAAGGCCGTTATTACGGCCAGAGGTGGTTGTTCTGGGTACTGATTTCTCACGATCTATGGACCGAAATTTCGTGAAAATGTAATCACATGCCAGTTCTAGTATAATATATTTGTCCAATGAATACGCGTTCATCATTTGCATTTCTTCTTGTTCTAGCAATTTTAATGGCCAGTAGTGTATGATGCACAGTGAGTAGAGGCTACCAGTTGGAGAAGGCGTGGAACCCCGCCATCTCCATGATTTGTTCTGATGGAAGACAACAGAGTGCGTCAAGGGCCGCGGCGAGTGTTGAGACTGTGAGCAGCTGAGTGCCGCGGTTCCACCAGCCAGAGTTCTGCCACCGTGATGTGTGTTTCGTCTGTCAACTTGATTTTTTACGCATGTGTGGAATACTCGTAGCGAAATATCGTGCGATGGGTTAATCGACGACCGCCTACAAACCCGAATTTGGTTGAACATTCAGTTCAGCAATCGCACTCGAAGATGGTCGTCAGATGGATCGCCGAAACATCTTGCAGTGGAGACGGTTATATCCGCTAGAATACACGTGAAGAGCATAAATATGTAAGGCGTCGGGAAAATCTACGGATTTACGACGCGTGGAGTAGTTGGCGGAGCTTTCCTTTATAAGGCGTTCTCCTTTTCATGTTCTAAATAAGACCACCACTACAGTGCTCAGTAGCTGCAAGCTGATTGACTCAACTGTCTTCTCCCGTTACTTCAAGTGCCTCGTGTTTCTGGCCAGCCGCGTTTGGCACTATAGCCATTTGGCGCTGTCGTCACGCTAATCTCACGTATAGGTTAATGTTAGTCAGGACCATTCTTTTGTAGGGATTTTTTAAAGTCAGATTGCGTTGCGCTAAAATTATTGTGTGTCAGTTTAAGCACAGTCATATATAATATCTCAAAGGGGACTTTCATATGTCGACCCTTAGCCGAGGATATCTCACTAGAATCTTCTGATCTAGAATCTTCTGATTTTTCCTTGTAGTTTGTCTAATTAGTGTAGCTTTTGTTTATTGCTAGCGCGCAATTATAGAGAGAATTTCCGTTGTAGTTGTAGTTTTTCATTGTTGTACAGTAAAACAGTTGTGGCGTGCATGTAGATTTGCACCAAGTATTTCGCAGCTGCGCTTGCAATTAACTAGATATTATTTTCAATTTCTATGTTAATGTGTTTTGTTATTTTGCTCTTCAAATTGTGCTTTTCTATGTTGTCGTGTGAAGTATTGTGACAATAAGGGCGTTTGAAAAACGTAATACTAGGCTTCAAAGTAAACTGAGAAATGACAGTGAAGAGGAAAGCACTGTGTTAGCGCCGCCGAGTAATGAATTAACTAATGTTCAAAGTAGTAATCTGGTAATTGTGCATAGGGAAATGGAGCGGGTTGCAAATAATGGTGAAGGCAGCGAAACAATTAGTGAACAGGGACGCATTATCGACCGATCTGTCGGCAACAGCTCGCCTCAGGAATCCGAAATGACAGAACACAATATTGCAAACACTGCAGATTCAGGTTTTCGGTCCTCACCGTTTTCTCAAATGAGTCAAGACACATTTTATGCTTGTCAAAATGTGAATGTTGCCGGTGAAAATGCACTGGCAAAAAGCATAGAGAAACAGATTCCAGACACTAATACATTATTATTGCAATTAATGCAACAAATGGAACAAAATCAGAGACAAACACAGCGAAAGCTTCAAAAGTTAGATACAACGGAACAAAATCAGAGACAAACACAGCAACAGTTACACACAGTGGAACAAAATCAGAGACAAACACAGCAAAACCTTCAAAAGTTAGACACAATGGAACAAAATCAGGGACAAACACAGCAAAAGCTTCAAAAGTTAGACATCACACTTGAACAAACACGTCAAGATTTAACTACTAAATTACATAAAATCGTATTGAAATGTCAGAAAGTCTGTAATGACGTAAAAACACAAATTTGTGAGCATATCCAACCTATTTTTTCGCGTCATGAAAATGCATTACAGAATCACGAAGCAGCCATAAAAGAACTGCAAACTATTGTTCATGAAAATCGTGAGACCTTGCAAGCTAAAATTGACTCAGTTGCATCTACCGATTCGGTTACGCAACTTGCAAAAACTCAGGAAAACTTAAAGGATACAGTAGATACTCTGAAAATTGGTTCAGAAAGACACATGGAGGAAATCAGTTTATTATCAGAGAAAGTAGTTGAACTTTCGGATCAGCTAAATAATTTATCTACGAAGGTAGATGATAATCTGAATGACACAAAACCGGTAGTCTTTAATGACACAGAAGAGTTAGAACAAATTAGGAAATTCAAACAAAATCAGAATCAAATTAATACGCAACACCAAAGAGAAATGCGGGAAGTACAAGATCAGCTGACACAGGTAATACAAGACTTACGTATTTCAGAGGACACAGAAACACGGAACAGCCACAAAATAATAACACAGGGCATTTCGGTAATTATGAAAGAAATTGGCAAGGTACACCGAATTTTGAGATGGAACCGCCGAAACGACGTAACAATGACCGACATGCGACTCGCCGACATGATGATTTTGACTATAAGCTATTCATTACTACACGTAAATTCCAAACATTTAAGAATTCTGACAACGACATTCATCCACAAGCATGGCTTCATCAATTCTCTCGTTGCTTTCCTTCCAACTGGTCATTAGAGCACAGATTAGAATTTATGTGTGGCTACTTAGAGAATGAACCAGCTGAAAGAATGCGATCGGTCATTCACGATTGTCACAGTGAAGGAGAATTTTATCATGCCTTTCTGTCAGCATATTGGTCTCAAGCTACACAAGACCGAGTAAAACATAGCATCATTATGATGAGACATTTCGAACAATCTGATTTTTCCAGTCTTGTGAAATACTTTGAAGACATGTTGCACAAGAATCAGTACCTGTCAAACCCATACAGCTCCTCAGAACTATCTGAACATTTACGACATATTATTTTATCAGGACGTTGCAAAGACGATATTGAACCTTTTCAGGGACTCTTACAAGAATTAGAAATTGACACTGACAATCGCCAAATGCGAAAACAGGAACACAACAATTACAGGTTACATCCGTCGCAATTCCGCGATGAAAGAAATAATAACTGGACACGACAAGGCTATTCTTACAACGCAAATCGTGACCAAAACAGACACCGCCCATATGACAACCACTGGCAGAGTAATAGTTACAGAAAAAGATCGCATTTCCGTAGTAATGAAAATGACAGAGATAATCATAGAAACAGACAATATGGCAACCAGAACTATTATTATCACGGGAGACAGGATAACTTCAGACGCAACGGTCCACAGCGCAGTGATAATTCAAAGAGAATTTCTCCACCACTTAATCGACAAGAAAGAAACTACAGAAACTACCAACATGACGATAGACGATATAATCATAACGACAGACCTGAATTTCATCAGAACTGGCGAGATTCACACAGAGCAGGGCACTCTCAACAAGGTGAATTTGGAGAAGCTTGGTCTCCTAATCCCAATAACGACGCGCGCCAACAAAGAGACAGACAATGACTCGCACCGCTGGCAGCCGCTTGCGCCGGCTGGCTCCGAGAAAAATAACATAAGCTAACCTTGAGCAAAATTCCAGTATTCTTTACCGACGTATACAACATGATAATTGCTTTGAAGTTTAAACTCTGTCCACTAGGAAGAGTAAAGGTTTACACCACATTTCTTATATAAAACCGTTTATTGAAAGATAATCTGCTTTTTAACTTTGTCTTTGCCATAAAACTTTTCACTTCACATTAGTAGTATGCTTTGTCAGACTTAGAATCTGTTAACATGCAACAATGTTTTGAAGTTAAATATCCAGTCTAGAACCTAGGGAATATTTTTAAACAGAAATTACGAATGCATTGTTGTAGTGAACAGACGACACAGTGTTGTATTTGTACATTCTTGCTTGTTAGTTGCACGATTACATAAAGACTATCAGGCTTACATACTTAGGACATATACTGGTACTGCTAATGAGATTTTAATGCAACATTTTGGTTTACTTGAAGATACATTCTGGATTTAAAGTACTTTCTGTGAGATACCAGATGACACAGTGGTTAGTTTATGTGACAACTACACCATTTTATCACGACGCTACTAATGTGTGGCAATTTACAATGTTGCTTTTGCGGTGTTTCTGTTTTATATTTGCACAGTTTTTCTGAATTCTTCTGGAAAGGAAAAAATGTTTTAGTAGTAACTTTTGTGGTATAGCTACAATGCGACAGCCTTTTCCGTAGCACAACAATACGTTACAGCACAGTACTTTCTTCAGCACGGCAATAAGCGTAATAACTAAGATATTTATACGCAAAGAATTTCACTTTTGTTTATCATGAGGTAAGTACATTGACTTCTGCAGAACTTAGCTTTCGGAGGACGACAACTACGACACTCCCACAGAGATTATCTTACAGCAAGACGCACATTTAGCGCTACAGGACACGAATTTGAGTGATTAATTTTGTACTTAAAACATTTATTTTGAAAGATTTTTGAATTGCAATGAAACAAAGGTTTTCCGTGATACATTTCATTCCATTGCTGTAATCTGTAACACCTGAGGGTATAATTACATTAATCCTCAGGGGGGTACACGCTTACTTTGTGTACCGTGTGTGTGGCAAGCACAAGGAGCCCTAGCTAATATGGTATTTGCTTATACAACTTTACACATCGGTACCATATTTCTCTAACACATAAATTACACAGTTATCTGATCATTTAACTGAGAGAGACAAATATTTATTTTACTACATCAGTGACAGATGTTTACGTAATTACACAGTTGGATAACTTCACACTTATGAAATTGTATTTTGTCTGTACTTTGTGAAATGTTCATATTTTTTCGGAACCATTGTGATACTATGAGAACTTTGAATGTCGTATTTGGTATGATTTCTTAAGTACGTTTGAGGTAGATAACACTATTGAAATGAGCAGAGAATTCTTTTTAGGTTTTGAAATTATTGCAGAAAGCTACGACCATTTTGAGATATGACTGAGGTGTTATGATGTTATTAATACGATGTGTATTATGCTGTTGCGGTATGTTTATGATCAATAAGATGATGCTACCGTATATGAGGAATTTGATTATGCTACTTATTTCTTATGATGAAATATTGAAGAAGTGTCGATTAATATGTACATGTATAATAAGGTAAGGAATAGTGAGTAGTGGTTAGGGACTTGTGGAAAAGGATGTTGGAAAACAAGAATCGTACTTTCAGAATTATGAAATGTATGTATATGCGTAAATGTATCACAACGCTGACGATAATTTTTTGGACGCTGTTATATTTATAGGATTTTATTGTCTACACATTTGTAACGCAAATTCTCAACCTGTGAAAATATTTTTATATGAGACTGTCACTGTAGCGGAAACTGCTGTCGTGAATATTTCGGTAAGAAAGTTAAGTGACCACCTTCACGTAATGCGTCGTGGGCACCCAGCTGCGCAACAGATGCCTGGAAAAAAGCCATTAGTGTGTGCCTTTCAGAGGCACAGGTGGAGAAGAAAAAGGGGCCCATTATCCTCGCTCTTGATATTCCTTTGTTGAAAGCATTGCAAATACGACACGCTCATACTTGAAAACATATGATTATACTGTGGAGCTCTTAATTTATAATATTTACTAAAATGCCTAGTGAAATGATGAGAAACATTTCACAGCTATTGTCTTGCTAGTTGAGAGAAATGCCATACGGCTTGCTTTATGTATTTATTTACTCATTTTTTTATATCTAGTTTATGCTGCACTGCAGCATTGGTTAAAATAAAATTTAATAAATGTACTAATATAGTTATTTTATGCCTATAGATCCAGTCAATAATAAATCTATGATCTACTTCCAAGAAAACGAGGGCACATAAATAGACATTTCCCTTCACAGGAATTGCATAAATAATTTTGTTACCATTTGGTAACTTACCTGCTCTCGTGATGCATCACTCTAGTGTTAAGATGTGACATAGGTATTAGACATGGCCATCTACAGTGTAATATTTTTTCTGCTTGAGCTTTGTCATGACTAGATATAAGTTATTGCATTTGCTGCTGCTCTTTGCCAGGCATAGTGCTACCAAATTTCACTTTGTATTACTCTGTTAAGCCAGTTTTACTCCTGATTTATTTTTCTTGTTGCTGCACATTGGCTCATATTAGTTGTAATGTTGCATTGCTTGGTAATTTAGATTTACTGTAGCTTGCTTTGCCAATTTCCATTTTTTTGTCATTGTTGTTTGTATTAATTGTTTTGTGCTGCTGCATTGCCTCGTCACTTAGTTTTTGCATCTGAGCTCAGTAGATTTAAGTTAGCTTAAGAGGGGGTAGACTAAATAAGAGAATGAGTTGCGATGAATTGGAAGAAATGCATTGACAAGTAATGCGAAAAAAGTACAGAAAGCAGGTATAGATAGGAGTTTTTGGACATAATGAAGAACAAAGGGAGTTCTCCGAGAAGTAAAGAAAGTTTTCTTTGCAAAATACTGCAGTAAAACAAACCCTGTCCTTTCCTTGTGTTATTCCACTATGTGTTTGTGTACCTTTGGGTATTTGCGTTCTTCCAGTCTTAATGTGTTTATCTGGTGAGAGTTACGTTGTAGAATTTTTCTGATAACATGTTATATACTTTGTAAAGATGTTTAGACATTATTTATTCTGTTTTGTTTTATTGCTAATGTGTGAAGTTGATGTTTCAAAAGTTATTCTGATCTTTTATGTATTTACTTATGTCATAATTCCTGTAACACTGATGTATATGTTTATTTCTATTCTTATCTAAAGCCCCTATTACTACAAATGTTATCTGTATTATTATGTTTTTAATTATGTATTTTGTACCATTATTATTGTATTCTTATGTTATAAAATTGTAATTGACACCAGTTCATCAAATTAAGTAACTTGTAAGTTACATTTCACTGCACACGTTCTGTTGGTCATAGTATATGGACAATATGTGAGAAGTAGGGACTGATAGTGTTTGCACAGGTGTTATTAATTCAGCAAGGGACCGGATAACAGCATTGCTGGTTCCAAGGACATTTCAAAAAAAATTTGTGAGTGCACAAGTGGTGGTTTATGGACTTGCTATATTGTCCGCAAGACTCTTCAATGGTGATTGTGCACCTGCACAGTTGCAACAGATGGCTGCTGGCTGTCTCTACAAGGACTGAAGTGGGTCTGCACCTTTGATGATCCACCAATACCATTATTTCTACAAGGACTGCAGTGGGTCTGCACCTCTGGTGGCCCACCAATACCGTAATCTCTACTAGAACTACAGTGGGTCTACTCTGTGATGACCTACCTACCAATATTCTTCAAAACTTCGACTGACTCTGCTCTGGGTTTGCTTTGTTGTGGCCCATTACCTGTCAGCATGTCAAGAGGCAGCACTGTCTTTCCGTTGGAAGGACAACACTACTCCTTCAAGACTGCATGGAAATCCACTACTTCTGTGTGCATTGTCTTTTACTGCTCAGAGTTTGAGAAAACAAACGGCAGTTTTACTATGATGAATGATCAGGACTGTCGTTATGGACTGTGAGAAAATTTTAGCTTTTAACCAACATAGTATTAATAAGTGTGTGCATTTGATGCATTTCTTACTGTAATTATCAATTTTTTTTTTCAAATCTGTATTGGCCAGTGCCCAAAACAATTTGTAAAATTTTTTGTTGGGAGCATGGGAGCTATGTAAGTAGGCTGTTTAGGTTTCCTTATTGGTAATGCCACGTAGCGCTCCGTATGAAAAATCACTGGCTGTGCTGTGTGCAGTCTGTGGCTAGTTTGCATTGTTGTCTGCCATTGTAGTGTTGAGCAGATGGATGTGAACAGCGTGTAGCGTTGCGCAGTTGGAGGTGAGCCGCCAGCAGTGGTGGATGTGGGGAGAGAGATGACGGAGTTTTGAAATTTGTTGGACTGGATGTCATGAATTGCTATATATATTATCGCTTTTGAACACTATTGAGGTAAATACATTGTTTGTTCTCTATCAAAATCTTTCATTTGCTGACTATGCCTATCAGTAGTTAGTACCTTCAGTAGTTTGAATCTTTTATTTAGCTGGCAGTAGTGGCGCTCGCTGTATTGCAGTAGTTCGAGTAACGAAGATTTTTGTGAGGTAAGTGATTTGTGAAACGTATAGGTTAATGTTAGTCAGGGCCATTCTTTTGTATGGATTTTTGAAAGTCAGATTGCGTTGCGCTAAAATTATTGTGTGCCAGTTTAAGCACAATCATGTATAATTGTTCAAAGGGAACGTTTCAAGCGTGACCCACCAACCACTTTGAGGGATCTGTGTCGAATCGCCAATGAGGTGTGGGACAATCTGGACCTACAGTGCCTTGATGAACTTGTGGACAGTATGGCATGACGAATACAGACATGCATCAGTACAAGAGGACATGCTACTCGGTATTAGAGGTAGCGGTGTGTACAGCAGTCTGGACCACCACTTCTGACGGTATCATTGTATGGTGGTACATCATACAATGTGTGGTTTTCATAAGCAATAAAAAGGGTGGAAATGATGTTTATGATGATCTCTATTCTAATTTTCTGTTCAGGTTCCGGAAGTCTCGGAACTAAGGTAATGCAAAAACTTTTTTTATGTGTGTATATTTATCTACATTTAGAGCTAGCTGACATTCACCACATCAACTACAAATTTGGTCTAAATCATCTTGCATCCTCCTACAGTCACTCAGCTTTGATATTTGCATTATAGCAGACAATCGTGGATTACTGCCCACCCTGTTCCCCAGATTATTTATGTATGTAGGAAGTAACAGCGGTTTTGTCATACTATATCTACATCTACATGGATACGCTGCTAATCACATTTAGGTGCCTGGAAGAAGGTTACGCGAACCACCTGAACAATTCTCTATTGTTCCAATCTCCTATAGCACGCGGAAAGAACGATCACTTATGTCTTTCCTTACGACATCAGATTTCCCTTTTTTTTTCATGGTGATCGTTTCTCCCTATGTAGGTCGGTGTCAACAAAATATTTTCGCATTCGGAAGGGAAAGCTGGTGATTGAAATTTCGTGAGAAGATTCCGTCGCAACGAAAAACGCCTTTGTTTTAATGACGTCCAGCCCAAATCCTGCATTATTTCAGTGACACTCTCTCCATGATATCACACTTCTCGTTATTTCGGGTTAACTGCCAATTTTCGCACCATTCAGATATCTTTTCCAAATCGTTTTGCAGTGTGTTTTGATCTTCTGATGACTTTATTAGTCGATAAACGACAGTTTCATCTGCAAACAACCTAAGACGGCTGCTCACATTGTCTCCCAAATCATTTATATTGATAAGGAACAGTAAAGGACCTATAACACTATCTTGGGGAACGCCAGAAGTCACTTCTTTTTTGACTCCATAACTTTCCGTCAATTACTACGAACTCTGACCTCTCTGACGGAAATCACAAATCCAGTCACATAACTGAGACCATATTCCATAAGCACGCAATTTCACTAAAAGCCGCTTGTGTGGCACAATCTCAAAAGCCTTCCAGAAATCCAGAAATACAGAAAAAATCTCAAACCCCTTGTCAATAGCACCCAACATTTCATGCAAATAAAGAGCTAGTTGTATTTCACAAGAACGATCCTTTCTAAATCAATGTTGGCTGTGTGTCAATAGACCGTTTTCTTCGAGGTAAATCCGAACACAATATATGTTCCAAAATCCTGCTGCATATCGACTTTAGTGATATGAGCCTGTAATTTAATGGTTAATCCTACTACGTTTCTTGAGTATTGGTGTGACCTGTGCAACTTTCCAGTCTTTGGGTACGGATCTTTCGTCGAGTGAACGGTTGTATATGGTTGTTAAGTATGGAGCTAATTTATCAGCATACTCTGAAAGGAACCTAATTGGTACACAGTCTGGACCAGAAGACTTGTTTTTAATAAGTGATTTAAGTTGTTTCGCTACTCCGAGGAAATTTACTTCTACGTTACTCATGTTGGCAGTTGATCTTGGTTCGAATTCAGGAATATTTACCTCGTCTTCTTTTGTGAGGCATTTCTGAAGGCTGTGTTTAGTAACTCTGCTTTGGCACCACTGTATTCGTTAGTATCACCAATGTTATCGCGCAGAGAAGGCAGTGATTGTTTCTTGCCGCTAACATACTTTACATACGAACAGAGTCTCTTTGGAATTTCTACCATGTTTCGAGACAAAGTTTCGTTGTGAAAACTATTATAAGCATCTCGCACTGAAGTCCGCGTTAAATTTCGAGCTTCGGTAAAAGACCGCCTGTCTCGGAGATTTTGCTTGTGTTTAAATTTGCCTTCTTTGATTCGTTGTTTCTGCAACAGTGTTCCGACGCTTTTTGTGTACTAAGGAGGATCAGCTCCGTCGTTTGTTAATTTATTTGGTATAAATCTCTTAATTGCTGCCGATACTATTTATTTGAATTCAAGTCACATCTGGTCTAAACTTATATTATTAATTTGGAAGGGGAGGAGGTGGTCTCTCTGGAAGGCACCAAGTGAATTTTTATCTTCTTTTTTGGATAAAAAATATTTGCATTTATCTTTGGAGGATTTGGGGGTTATAATATTCAATCTCGCTACGATAACCCTGTGTTCGCTAATTCCTGTATCCGTTTTGATGCTCGTTATTAACTCAGGATTATTTGTTGCTAAGAGTTCAAGTGTGTTTTCACAGCCGTTTACTGGGCTCCTCAACTAACTGCTTGAAATAATTTTCATAGAATGCGTTTAGCACATTTTCGGATTATGTTTTATGCGTACCTCTGGAATTAAAAACATAATTTTCGCCAAAATATCGAGGATCACCACCAACTATAATCGTATGAGTCGGGTACGTGTTTGAAATCAAACTCAAGTTTTCTTTCAACCTTCAAGCAACTGTATCATCTGAATTGGGAGGTCGGTAAAAGGATCCAATTATTATTTTATACCGGTTGTCAACAAGCAACAAACACGCCATCGCCAACCGTGTTTAGCCTATCCTTTCGTAACACCATCAGGTACTTGGCAAAATTCGACTGAGCTTTTCTCCGGTTTTAGCCAGCTTTCAGTGACTATAATGATTTGATTGGGGCTAAGAAATGAAAGAGGAACCCGCCTGGTAGAATTTTGCACAGAGCACAACTTAATCATAGCTAATACTTGGTTTAAGAATCATGAAAGAAGGTTGTATACATGGAAGAACCCTGGAGATACTAAAAGGTATCAGATAGATTATATAATGGTAGACAGAGATTTAGGAACCAGGTTTTAAATTGTAAGATATTTCCAGGGGCAGATGTTTACTCTGATCACAATCCATTGGTTATGACCTGTAGATTAAAACTGAAGAAACTGCAAAAAGGTGGGAATTTAAGGAGATGGCACCTGGATAAAGTGAAAGAACCAGAGGTTGTACAGAGTTTCAGGGAGAGCATAAGGGAAAAATTGACAGGGATGGGGGAGAGAAATACAGTAGAAGAAGAATGGATAGCTTTGAGGGATGAAGTAGTGAAGGCAGCAGAGGATCATGTAGGTAGAAAGACGAGGGCTAGTAGAAACCCTTGGGTAGCAGAAGAAATATTGAATTTAATTGATGAAAGGAGAAAATATAAAAATGCAGTAAATGAAGCAGGCAAAAAGAAGTGAGATCGACAGGAAGTGCAAAATGGCTAAGCAGGGATGGCTAGAGGACAAATCTAAGGATGTAGAGGCTTATCTCACTAGGGGTAAGATAGATACTGCCTACAGGAAAATTAAAGAGACCTTTGGAGATAAGAGAACCACTTGTATGAACATCAAGAGCTCAGATGGCAACCCAGTTCTAAGCAAAGAAGGGAAAGCAGAAAGGTGGAAGGAGTATATAGAGGGTCTATACAAGGGCGATGTACTTGAGGACAATATTATGGAAATGGAAGAGGATGTGGATGAAGATGAAATGGGAGATATGATACTGCGTGAAGAGTTTGACAGAGCACTGAAAGACCTGAGTCGAAACAAGGACTCAGGAGTAGACAACATTCCATTGGAACTACTGACGGCATTGGGAGAGCCAGTCCTGACAAAACTCTACCATCTGGTGAACAAGATGTATGAAACAGGCGAAATACCCGCAGACTTCAATAAGAATATAATAATTCCAATCCCAAAGAAAACAGGTGTTGACAGATGTGAAAATTACCGAACAATCAATTTAATAAGTCACAGCTGCAAAATACTAACACGAATTCTTTACAGACGCCTGGAAAAACTAGTAGAAGCTGACCTCGGGGAAGATCAGTTTGGCTTCCATAGAAATGTTGGAACACGTGAGGCAATACTACCCTACGACTTATATTAGAAGCTAGATTAAGGAAGGGCCAACCTACGTTTCTAGCATTTGTAGACTTAGAGAAAGCTTTTGACAATGTTGACTGGAATACTCTCTTTCAAATTCTAATGGTGGCAGGGGTAAAATACAGGGAGCGAAAGGCTATTTACAATTTGTACAGAAACCAGATGGCAGTCATAAGAGTCGAGGGACATGAAAGGGAAGCAGTTGTTGGGAAGGGAGTAAGACAGGGTTGTAGCCTCTCCCCGATGTTATTCAATCTGTATATTGAGCAAGCAGTAAAGGAAACAAAAGAAAAATTCGGGGTAGGTATTAAAATCCATGAAGATGAAATAAAAACTTTGAGGTTCGCCGATGACATCGTAATTCTGTCAGAGACGGCAAAGAAGTTGGAAGAGCAGTTGAACGGAATGGACAGTGTCTTGAAAGGAGGATGTAAGATGAACATCAACAAAAGCAAAACGAGGATAATGGAATGCAGTCAAATTAAATCGGGTGCTGCTGAGGGATTTAGAGTAGGAAATGAGACACTTAAAGTAGTAAAGGAGTTTTGCTATTTGGGGAGCAAAATAACTGATGATGGTCGAAGTAGAGAGGATATAAAATGTTGACTGGCAATGGCAAGGAAAGCGTTTCAGAAGAAGAGAAATTTGTTAACATCGAGTATAGATTTAAGTGTCAGGAAGACATTTCTGAAAGTATGTGTATGGAGAGTAGCCATGTATGGAAGTGAAACATGGACGATAAATAGTTTGGACAAGAAGAGAATAGAAGCTTTCGAAATGTGGTGCTACAGAAGAATCCTGAAGATTAAATGGGTAGATCACATAAATAATGAGGAAGTATTGAATAGGATTGGGGAGAAGAGAAGTTTGTGGCACAACTTGACCAGAAGAAGGGATCGGTTGGTAGGACATGTTCTGAGGCATCAAGTGATCACCAATTTAGTATTGGAGGGCAGTGTGGAGGGTAAAAATCGTAGAGGGAGACCAAGAGATGAATAGAGTAAGTAGATTCAGAAGGACGTAGGTTGCAGTAGGTACTGGGAGATGAAGAAGCTTGCACAGGATAGAGTAGCATGGAGAGCTGCATCAAACCAGTCTCAGGACTGAAGATCGCAACAACAACAACAATGATTTGAGCATGAGTGATTACTATTAGCGCTTGGAGCACTGGTACTTTACAATACAGCTACGACAATTTACAGCTGTTCTACCGATGTTACGTCTTGTCTTCAATGAATACTCACCGTCGAGGACAACGTACTAGATTCTATCACTTAAGAAGTTTTCGAACCTCTCACGTATCTGGGGACCTGTTCCATATACTCCTACCTTCTCTAACAGTCTGCAATGGGGCACTGCGTCAAATGCTTTCCGGAAATCTACAAATATGGAATACGCCTGTTGCCATTCATCGCCCAAGTTGAAACGCCCTTCGTATTACGTGGGTAGTGGATGCTTCAGTATATGGCTTTTATGACGGAATCCCTAGACCATTGACGTCACATTTCTGGTTATAAATTTTATTTCAAACATAGTGGAAGAGGGAAATGCTTCAAAATTTCTTCAGTGTCAGTAGTTGTAACTGTTAACAGTTACTTATCTACATCAGAACGGTCGTCTTGTTGTCCGCTTTCACTTAGAGAAAACTCCCTCTCCATAAATTTTCTCCTTCTGGACATAATTTCTATGGCTGTCTTAGCTGCCTCACGCTGAGTAGTAGTGATCGTACCAGCTTTCAGGCAGCGTGCATCGTCAGAGCAGCACGTTGTTTCCCACCAGGAAGCGTTCCGGACCTAATCTCACACATGACTGACTACAGAAACTCGGAGAGCCACTTACGCAGACAGTCAGTATTTTCGATTTAACATAGATATTCTTCCCCAGCGCATCATAGCACAACTTTCATATCTCAACAGAATCACTTACTGTGTTGTTACGACGTAGTAAATCAAAGTAACTGCGTTCCTCCGATGCCTCTAGGCGTCCAAGTTGAACTGATTGCCAAAGAGCAAATGATGCAACTCTACACCGCCTTGACCGAGGTTCGAGCACCTTTGGTCACCGTGTCATCCCGGAGAATATTCAATTATTTTATTACTAATCATTGTTAAACATTGTTAATATCGGCCTTTAAAGTTAAATGTTGATGAAGAACTTCCTTCTCTGTCTGTTGCTTGTTCATTTACGTCTACCTATACAAGGTGGAGAAAAACTGTGTCACGAAATTTTAACCCAGGAAAGCTGATGCCAGTGGGTACCAAAATCACTAATGTTGTGTACGTCAACAACGCACCATTTTTAAACTACGGAAACTTGGTGCCACGCTCTCCGATTGGCCGTGGGATTGCTCTTCTGCCGTTTGTCGGTTGACGGGTAGCGCTATGGTTATCGGTTCACACATACAAACGTTCCTCGTGCCGCCACTGCACACGTGACGAATAGGTTTTGCTGTTTGTCTCCACCTCACATTAGGTGATGGTGATGATGATGATGATGGAGAGGGTTGTATGGCCTCATGACGCCAAGGTGTTCTGCGCCCGCTCAGTAACAGATTGAGACGGGTGTCAAGAAAATACTCAGAACAGTAAGATAAAACAGAACGTAAAACACAGGTAACAAGCTTGGAAAAATATGTGCCTACACACACCGAAGCGTGGGACAAAGCATGCCGCCAGCAGAAAAACATGAACAACACAGGAAGAAAGTGGTTAAAATTGTTCAAATGGCTCTGAGGACTATGGGACGCAACTGCTGTGGTCATCAGTCCCCTAGAACTTAGAACTACTTAAACATAACTAACCTAAGGACATCACACACATGCATGCCCGAGGCAGGATTCGAACCTGCGACCGAAGCAGTCCCAAGGTTCCGGACTGCGCGCCTAGAACCGCGAGACCACCGCGGCCGGCAAGAAAGTGGTAGAGGGAGCTAAAACAATATAGTGAATGGAAGCAGCTGGCTGATCGCAAGGGGGAAAAAAGGGAGGAGCCACCCACTTTGCAATGCACTAAAACCTCCAGCCTAGAAGTTTAGGCCAGAGCCCAGACACATCACAATGCACTCACACGCAAGCTTCGCTTCGGAGCACACACACGTCACCTGCGATTTAGTCATACAGTAAGCATGGCGGCACTTGCCAGGGCAAGTTAGCTTCACTTTTTGCAAGAAACTTTACCAGCCCTCTGGAAGATGTTCCCCTGGACATAAGGATACGCATGTGGTTGCAGCATGATGCAGCGCCCGCACATAACAGTCGTGCTGTGCGCAGATATTTAAATGAACTCTTCGACAGCTGGGTGATAGGCAGAGGTACTCATAGGACATGGCCCTCGCGATCACCAAACGACACGACTTTTTCCTGTGGGGATTCACAGCTCTTATGCTGTATAGATTTATTTTGCTTTTGTTTTATTTAATGTTACATCGTTGAGCTTCTGTAAATATGTTTGATTGAATAGATGTCACAAAATTGTATACTCTTTTCTTTGTTTAATTTGATGTCATGGTTTGATTCTATGCAATGTAGTGTATCTGTCATTTAAATTCCTTGTCCCAGTTGGAGGGAACAAAACTTACTGTATCTAATTGTAATTTCTGTGTGAATAATTTTTTGTAGAAATGTCAATATGTGCAAATGTTCTGTTTTAATTAATGTATTTGGTTACTGTTATGTAAACTGCTGATCCTCAATTAGGGTTCTTAGTTATTCTGTATGTAAAAGTTGTTGTGATTCCCCTCGGGAACGGAACTGTGTAGCGCGCGCAAATTGTGGTTGGCCCATGTAGAAAAGGTGGAACAAGAGTCAGTCGTGGACGAGCTACGAGTCGGGGACGAGCTACCAAACTGTGCACTGCCATGTAAATGTTGCGTATTGTGCTGGTCCCGAGAGAGGAATTTTCTGCTCTTTTCCAATGCTTCGGATGGATGGATAAGTAGCTGGAACTATTCTGGAATTTGTATCTATCATCGCCACCAAGAAATGACAAGAGTCCAGCAATTCTACCTGCAATTCCACCTACAGACATGCAATCGCCACCACATTGCGCAATCACTGTAATGGAGTACTATAATAATGTACAGTGAAGGATCAGATAAATGGATGTGTTAGTGTGCTCAAATATAAGGTAATTTATAACTGCATTTATGTACCTACCTTGATTTTTCTCCTTATCATAACACCTCTCAGGTTCCTCTCCGTTTGAACTAAAGTGATTTCCGAGTGTCCCTACTGTAAGAACATTAACAGTGTTTTTGATAATTAATGCCTCTTGAACATAAGAAAAGAAAGTTAATGAAAGTAATTTTCCTAATAAAACTGCTTATTAATGCATTGTTGCCAACTTCAAATTAAGAGTTCGTAAGAGTGAGGCTTATAAAGTTTTGCTTCGTAAATGATCTCATTACTGCCTGTTGTAAATCACAGAAGGTGAGTCAGTATCTTACATATATGTTAATTTTTTGTCTCAATGTAGTAAAAGTGGAAACTTCAGTGTGGAACGTTATATACTCAAGTTTGCTAAGTGTTTGTCTCTCCTGTGTATTAGAAGTGCTTATTACTAATATAACAGGATCCACGGTTTGTCTATTAGGTTAATGCTTGGTAACAAGTAACAGAAGGCCACTAATTAGGAAAACCTTAATTTCTTTAATCAAATTATAGTGAGGAGCAACCTGTAAGTGGATTCAAATTAACTTTCATTTTAAATAGTAACGTACTTAACTGAGAGACTTAACCTATATCCAATTAATGATTCTGCAGTTAATAGTAATAATGTTATAAAGACCATTCAGTTTGTGTAAGCCCTGAAAGTAATAGTGTGTTTCAGTATCTGTTATAATTTTACAAATAGTTTGTGCTGCTTTAACTGTTAGTTTCAATCTTACCGTACACATATGTATATGTCAAGAGTTCACTGGACTCACGTGTGACAAAGTATAGGTTGTGTTTATCCATACAAGTTACTAATAACTATTTTCTTGAACGAGAATGTTAATCATTCTCTTGCCTAGTTAGGCTGGCGACCGTTTTCTTTACCTGTTAAACAGTGCAGATAGGCAAAATTTTGTTTGTTACTGTTCAAATATTTCCGTAATTCTGACATTCATTTCCGATAAGTCACCTCCGTTAGGTACAACACGGTCAACACAACAAAATTCCTCCCAGAGGGTAACACTGCTCTGTTGCGTTATACCATAATTGCTTTAATAATATTGCTTTATTTCACAACCTGCTTTAAGGTTATGGTTCAGCAGTAGCAGACAATAGTGTTATAAGTTCACCGACCTAGACACGAAACACGTGGAAACGAAGAGGAATTAACGGATCGCATTCAACATGCCGCCAATCACATCAGGGCAGTGCCATGAATCTTTGAAAGAGTTCGGCAGAACACCGTTCGACATTACCAAGCTCGTGTCGCGTCAGAGGGTCGCCATTTCGAGCACCTGCTTTAAGTAAACAATGTCCTATCTACAAGAAAGGCCCTTTTCAAGGCCGACACAATTTGTAAAAGACTTTCTGTACGTGAACTAACAGTTATTGACGGCTTTTTTTCCCGGTACGTCTCATCATGAAACTACAATGTATGTGTCCGGACCCCGGAGGATTCGCACTCAGAGTGGAAGGGCGGCACGCTACCGCCCAGCGCGATCTCCGGCGGGCAAAGAATTTGCTGTCAGGCGTTGTTCAGAGCATCCGGCAACAGGGCTATTCCGCGGCCAATCGGAGCTCGTGGCGCCAAGTTTCCGTGATTTAAAAATCGTACGTCGTCGATCTACGCAACATCAATGACTTTGTTTCCTACTGGCATCAGCTATCGGCGGTTAAAAATTTCGCAACACAATTTATCTCCACCCTGCATACTCCACGCGCCACCGTTCGGTTTGTAGCGGAGGCTGTTTTGTGTACCATACCCCGTCCTCCTATTCCAACAGCGTATGTTTCGCGGGAAGAACGACTGCTAATATGTGTCTGTGTCGGCTCTAATCTCCCTGTTTTTATCTTCACTGCCTGTACTCGAGGTTAACGTAGGAGGAAGCGATACGCTGCTTGAATGTTCTAGAAAGATACGCTCTCGGAACTGCCATAGCACGCGATACCGTAATGCGAAACAACTCTCTTGCAGCGTCAGCCAGTGAAGCTGGGTGAGCTTCTCCGTGACGCTTTCGCGCTTGTTTAAAGAATCTGTAACGAAACGCGCTACTCTTCTTTGAATTTTTCCTATTTTCTCTGCGAATCCTATCAGATAGCATACTATCGAGTAATACTCCAGTATTGGTCGAACGAGTGTTTTGTATGCCACTTCCTTTGTTGATAGACTACACATCATGATTATTCTTTCAATGAATCTCAGTCTAGCACCTGCCTCAGGCGTGATTAATTTTAGATTATCGTTCCACTTCAAATCGCTCCGTAGACATACAGGTAGATATTTTGTGGAAGTACCTGCTTCCAGTGATCGTTTTGCAAACGTGTAATCATTCAATAAACGGTGTTTGTGTCTATGTGTTCTGAATACGTTTTATTTATGGTGAGGGTCAATTGCCACTCCCCGTACCATGCGTCGATCCTGCACAGGCTTACCCGCATTTCGCTACAATTTCCTACCATTGTGACTTCTCTGTACACAACAGCGAGAAGCCTCATGGAACAACCGATGTTTTCTGCTAGGTCATTCATATATATTGTCAAAAGTAATTGACCTCTAATATTCCCTTTGGGTCACTTTTACTTCGAAAGATTGCACGACGTTCAGAATGACATGTTGTCTTCCGTTTGCTAGAAACTCTTGAATCCTATAACACATTTGGTTTGATATTCCGTACGCTCGTATATTGTTCAAGTGGCAGTAGAGAAGTGTATGACACGCCCTCGGGAAGTCAAGAAACGCGGCACCTACCTGGGCACCTGTACCTACTGCTTGCACGCCCGGTTGGCCGTGCGGTCTAACGCCCGGCTTTCCGGGCGGGAAGGAGCGCCTGGTCCCCGGCACGAATCCGCCCGGCGTATTTGTGTCGAGGTCCGGTGAACCGGCCAGTCTGTGGATGGTTTTTAGGTGGTTTTCCATCTGCCTCGACGAATGCGGGCTGGTTCCCCTTATTCCGTCTCAGTTACACTATGTCGGCGATTGCTGCGCAAGCAAGTTCTCCACGTACGCGTACACCACCATTACTCTACCACGCAAACATCGGGGTTACACTCGTCTGGTGTGAGGCGTTCTCTGGGGGGTCCACCGGGTGCCAAACCGCACAATAACCGAGGGTTCGGTGTGGGGCGGCGGAGGGGTGAAGTGGACTGCGGTAGTCGTCGTAGGGTTGTGGACCACCGCGGCTGTGGCGGGGACGGAGCCTGTCCGTCGTTTCTAGGGCTCCGGTTAACATATAATACAATACAATACCTACTGTTTTCTGCGTCTTGTGAACGAACAGATCGAGCTGCACAATTGTTCTTTTCGAGACCCATGTTGATTCCCACAGAGGAGATTTTCTGTCACGCGAGAGAAAAACTTGTTCCGAAATTCTACAAACAGACCGACGTCAGAGACCTGGCCCTCGTAGTGTATGTATTTCGCTAGTTAACATTGTACTTTCATCAGTTCCCGCCTTCTGGTTCTCGTGGTTAGCAACCGTGGTAGCGTGTAAGGCTTCCAATGTCGATAGAAAATACATGATACATCAGATCTTCAGTATGCGTATGAAGTATCTTCTGAGTTGTGATGGCTGAAGTTTCTAGCATTACATTTAGGTCCAGAATGGGAATAAAATAAAATGAAATGAAATAAAGAGCTATTGAAAAAGATGGCCGCGCGGGTTTAGCCGAGCGGTCTTAGGCGCTGCAGTCATGGACTGTGCGGCTGGTCCCGGCGGAGGTGCGAGTCCTCCCTCAAGCATGGGTGTTTGTGTTAGTCATTAGGATAATTTAGGTTAAGTAGTGTGTAAGCTTAGGAACTGATGACCTTAGCAGTTAAGTGCCATAAGATTTCACATACATTTGAACTTTTTTTTTTCAAAATGTCACCCGATTTCACAAGAATATGTCTTCTGCATTAAGATAAATTGTAAATTACGAGTAGGAAATAAAGGTTTACCTACATGGCAGCTGCAAGTTGCCTGTGCATGTGGTTGCCGGTAGAGGTCTCCCTGGTGGAGCGATCTCGTTTTTCGTTCATCTCCTAATGTTTTACAAATCGAGATGGCATTAACAAAGCAATAGAAGGCATTTTGTGTTCTCCGTTTCGACAAATGAAATTCAGTTGTACAGTTCAATTGTGTGTGACCTGATTTCCAACGAGAGTACGACAGTCCACTTTACACAACTCAAAGCCTCCGACGATCCCACCAGTAATTTCAAGCCACTCGTTGGTTATGTGAAACGAAATCCACAGGTCACTTCAGTGTGTTCGTTCAAGATGCAGGGGTCACTCAAAAGAGTTTTAAACATAGTCCACAGAAGTCTACATGGGGTGCCATGCGAGAGTTGGCCTGTCTGGTGAGTTCTGTGGCGATGTTTGTGTTCCAAATCGTATTGTATACAAGTATGGTTGAGGGCATATTGAATGTTTGTGAAAGGTAAATGAAATCTTTGATCCTACGCGTAAATGTAAAGAAGGATCCCAAAGTCTCTTGTACATGCATATAAAAGACATACGCTTGTAAAATCAAATGGCTCTTCTTCAAATTAAATCTTGCAGTTTTATGCATAAAGAAAAATTCGTGTCAAGTTTATATTTTCATTAATGTAGCAGTTAGTCTTGTGAAATGGGATACATTATTTTGAAACGCTCTTTATAACTCATAGGTTGACGCTATTACTTTATTATACGTGAAAAATAAATAGTTAGTGGGAATGGTATTGACAGTAGAAAATCTGACCTACCTCTAATGTTGAAGTAAACTATAGTATGCGTATATAAACCCTTCTACATATTATCTTCATGTGGCTGTATTAAAAGTAATTACGTTAAATACACTACACAATGACACTTCCACGTTCCCCTATTACACAGCACAAATGATACATTTTACATGGAACTCGGTAACTAATCTCTGGATGTGAAATTTAAAACTTTTTCTGCGTATAGTCCGTTCCATAAAATTTCTGGCCAACTGCCGAATGTCAGCAACTTACTCTCACGATATTTCGGTGCAGAGTCTTTTGGTTAATTTTAGGTATACGCTGCCGACAATGCTCCACTGACACCGAACGGAGCAATACGCAAGTTATACTGGGATAAAATTTGTAGGCAGCGATAAAATTTGTAAAGAGACAGAGATGGACATAAGGACAGACCGTCTCCGTTTCTATCTCCTTTCATCAGTTTGCAGCCCTATCATGTTGGACAACAAGGATATTAGCCACGAGAGGCTAAATTAGTGCCCATTTGATTCACAAAGAAATACGTAAATTCAGCTCTAATTGCGCACTTAATATTTGTTTTGAGTGCACGCCATCTATTTGCTGCTAGCTACCCACTTAGATCTCATTTCATCTGCTAATTACAACCGATTCTACATTGCGTAGGGCTTGATGCCATCACATTATTTATAAAGTCATCGAAAATCAGTATCGCAAATAGACTTTATTCTGTGGGATCCGTAAATGAGCAGTCAGAGCTATCCCGTTAATGCGGTATTCCGAAAACTGTATTTACCGTGCTAAATAATCTACCGGGCAGGGTTCATCGTATCATTAGCGCATACATCACAGCTTTGTCAGTCGTTTCATTTGTGCAACTTGATAACAGAAAACTGTTGGAACTTGTTTCTCGCCTAAGAACGACAGGTAAAAAAAACATCGACGCAGAAAGATTTTACAGTCTTCCAGCACTTCAGTAACTGAATTTAGTATTATATTCCTCTACTGTATTTAGTTTAAATTTCGAGGAGACTGCTTTGGAGAATACACATTTTCGTTGTAGACGATCAGTGTTCCTCCTTCAAAAAAGTCGCAACAGCAAGTACAAAGACATCCGTAGACTCGCAAATAATAAATTAATTTTGACTGTCACGTTAGTATGTGATGCCGTGAAAGCAACAGCGGTCAAATATGAAACATATCTCTACCGAATTAGATTCAATCCTTACAAATTATAAAAATGGATGCTCTTTATGTACGTATGCATGTATGTATGTGTATTCTACATTTCCTCCTAAATTACTTGATCGATTTCAACCAAACCTGGGACACAATTTATTTATTGTCGGGAAAGAATCACTGTGGGGGTAAGAACCACCCACTAAGCAAAGTGGTATGAGTGGTGGTGAAACAGCAGTTTAGCCCACAATGCGAGAACGCCCATACTCCGTTTTTCCAGTATTTGTGAATGAGAGCATTTAGAGACTTGCAGCAAACTTTACACATAATTTCAAACATTTAATAAACTTTTTTCTCACTGATGACGCCCACAATATGACGAAAGAAAGGAGTCGCTTACTACAGTTTCACTGTTCATGCATAAAAACTGTCACATGAAGCACAACGTTTTTATTTATTAGTTCTTTACTACTAAGTGTATTCGTGACACATTTTGCATAAATTACTGACATATACTACTGAATGTACCAGAAAAGTTTCATCATCGTACAACACTTAGTACAGGAGATACAATGTCATAAACACTGAACGCGTTAAAAATTACAACGTCATCCAAGACGTTTAAATTTATTACTTCGTTGCTACCACCTATAACATCCACAGTATATATATTATTTTACTTATAATGTGACGAGTGGACTATGAATGTGTGGAAAATTATGTAACTCAATAATATTCATTCAATTATGTAATTATTTCTTAAAAAATTGATAATTATGTAAAACAGAGACAATATTTGTCTCACATTCTTTGTTCATCTATGTCATTATTTTCTTTTGTTTTGTACCCTTTTGTCGTCTTCTTCTGATGTATGTCGCCGACTCAAGACGCGAATCGATTTGAGGTCTGTTGAATGTAAAACATTTAACGTAAAATTATTGTAGTTTTATGTTCATTTGCTGGTTAAAAAGCAAATAGAGCCAAATGCGTTAAAACTATTTATGATTAATTATTGAAAAATCTCTTCCTCTTTTAATTATAATTTTGTATTAATTGTTTTATCATAGCTGCAAGAAGCGCAGCCATTGTTAGTTTCGATTATATAGCAACTTCGTCTGTACTTTTGGTCGAAATAGCAAGGGTTTGTGTTAAACTAATTTGCAAAACAGTATTAATAATTTTTTTGGTGGCATCAATTTAAATGACTAATTATTTATTGAGCAAAGGAAAATCTTAATTAAAAAAGAAATCCTCTATCTTTTGTTGGCCACCATCTTAACTTTTATCTCAGCAGCAAATTTAAATTACTTGAAACTGCAAACAATATTCCGATGTGTAAAAAATAAATGTACACCGGTGGTACTGAACTCCATTTATAAAAAAAATTAATCGAATCAGACTGCATCTTCTAAGATTAGTGCTGATGGTATTTATTGTTGAACAAGATTTCATTGCTGATGTATGAGGCCAAAATTAAACTACTCACGAATCACGGAGAAAAATATTTCTGGTAGCATAGGTTAGTGTTGTGTGCGGGTGGTATTCTGTGGTTCCTTTTCATGATCAATTTGTTAAGAATAATTAAATCCATCAAAAACAGAAATTATAAAAGCTCCAATGTACGATCTGTAATTTTAGTGATATGAACACAACTTACAGTCAACATTATTGCAATTTGAACAAAATAATTATCCAGGAGAAATTGTAGTATGAATATTGCATTATACATGTGTATAATATTGTCAGTATCATTTACAAAATCAGATCAAAGCAACTGCTTAATGTCAGAGTGAACTCAAACCGCAGAATACCATAGACTATCATATCATCCATATTCATTGCGTTTGTATATGTTGTTAATACGCTAAACCGCCACACACCTCTATTCACAACACATTTGTCAGTCAGCACCCATATATACCGCTGAATGTAACTAGAAAAATATATCTTTCACAACTCATAGCTCAGGAGATATGACGTCATAAAAGGCTGCGTGAAAATAAGCTGAAGGTGAAATTCGCTTGACATACAGATTAAACATATGTACAAATACGTGTGAAATACTTTAAATATGTGTGAAACATATCTGACATGTGCGTATGCGAGCAAAACCATGGGTAAACAGCTCGTGTAAAACCCTTGGAACGATTTCAGTCAACTATGGTACATGTATTAACTACAAAAAAATACTATGGGTAAGAACCAACGGCCTCCTATTCGGGTGAGTGTGATAATGTGGAGAAAAAAGGCAGAATGAAGAGATGTACAGACAGTGGGGGGGGGGGGGGGGGGAAGGAGAAGATGGGCACAGACAGAAAGACGAGAAAGGTGAAATGACAGAGAGCAGAGAGAGGGGAAGTTAGAGATGGGCAGAGATTGGGAGCAGGAGGGAATGAACACACAGAGGGAGAGGATGAAATGGATGGAGAATAGGAAGAGGAGGAGATGAACAGAGAGGGGAGAGGAGGAGACACAAAGAGAAAGGAAAGAGAGGAGGAGATGGACAGAGAGAGGGGGTAGAGGAGACACAAAGAGAAAGAAAAGAGAGGAGGAGATAGAAAGGGGGTGGAGGAGACACAAAGAGAACGGAAAGAGAGGAGGAGATGGACAGAGATGGGGGGAACAGAAAATGTACAAAGAGAGGAGGTAGGGGGAGGAGACTGATAATATGCGGTGGAGGAGGAGTTGGAATTAGAGGGGAAGGATGAGATGGATGGATAGAGAAGAGGTTGATATGGACAGAGAGAGTGACAGAAGAAGACGGACAGAGAGTGGGGGTGTGGAGGAGGTAGATCAAGAGAGGGGGCAGTGGAAATGGACAGAGAGAGGGAGAGGTGGAGGTGATGGACAGGGGGGAGAGCATGAGCCGAGAGGGAATGGAGGAGAGATGGATAAAAATAGAGGGGACAGGTAGAGGGGGAGGAGCAAGTGGATAAAGGGGAAGAAGCAGGTGAACATAGGGAGGGAAAAGGAGGAAATGGACAGAAAGAGGTGGGAGGAGAGGAGGGACTAAATGAAGTTTGGAGTAAATAAATACCAGTGCAGCGCCTGGTGTCTCAGCTAGTATATTATAATTTACTTTTCAGAAAACTGTTTGCTACCTTACAGTGTGCGGTAAGTCTGCAGATTTTACATGTTTATAATATAAACTGAATGTCACTTCTGGGTGCTCTTCGCCTGAACTACAAAAGTAATATGCATCAACTATGTCTTAAGATGGTAGTGAAATGAGCTTTTCGTAGCTTATGAAGTAGAATATGTCATTTAATAGTTGAGACTATATGTATTAGGTATGCCTCTGGTCCTCCCAGCTCTTCCTTTGTTTATGTTTTTTACTGCAGTCCTACTTACATACAATTTATTTAAGTAAATTGCAAAGAATTACTTCTGCTAAAAAAGCGTACATGACTGTTTAGTCTTGGTACATCCTTTTACATAATGCAAACTGTATGAACCTCGGTAGGTATAATACAAATTGTACATATTGAGGAAGATGGATACGTGGGCATTTGAGACGAAATGTATTATTTCCATGAGGTACCTTTTTTCAGTAGTATTTCAGTTCCCTTATTTTTCATTATAACGAAATTAATATGTGACACTGTTTTTCTGTTTGCCTATTGCACTACGAGTAGTTAGTATTACGTTAGAATTGCTTCACGAGTGTTCTTAGCTTTTGCGAAGTTGAAATGATAACTTTCATTATTTAGCGTATTTGTACCCTGTATTATTTGGCCACCGCATATATAAATTATACCAACACTATGAACTCCGCATCCTATCCCATTTGCATACGCAGCGAGGAAAAAGTAAATATATGCTTTTGTCTGGAGCCACATCACTCGCCGCTTATCCCTACGCTTCCTAAGCGAGAAATACAGTGGAAGCAATAGAGGGCTGCTAAGTCTTATGCGAATCTCGATTCTCTAAATTCACCCAAAACAGCCTTGAGAGTGCAGTGTTGTAACTCTTCCAACAGTTCGTCACATTTAAGCATACTGAGTCTAACTGTAACACTCTTGTATGAGCGATACCGAGAAGTACCATCCTAGCAGTGTGTTGCTCAGTTACTTCACCGAAAGTATGAATACTTCTTCTAGAAAAGGTCGTCGTAGAGCGTGGTGTAGTGTTTCGTTAATGGAAACGCTGTACTTTCCGATGATCCTCATGTCTTCCATTCGCGTTTTTTCGCATTCTTCATTGCTGATTTCGCTTGATCATTCAAACTCACACTGCTCTGTAGAATTGTTCTAAGTGTTGAAATAGACATAACTGTTTTTGTTCTTTACGTGCACTACTTTTCAGTTACGCGAGGATATATACTGATCAGCCGGGACATTATGACCACCTACCTAATAGCCGGTATGTCTACCTCTGGCACGGATAACAGCGTCGGCACGTCGTCGCATGTAAACAGTGGCGCCTTGCTAGGTCTCTGGAGGGAGTTGGCATCACATCTGCACGCACAAGTTACCTAATTCCCATAAAATTCCGAGGAGGGGGGGCTATGAGCTCTGAAGCTACATTCAATCACAACCCAGATGTGTTCGATCCTGTTCAGATCTGGCGAGTTGGAGGACCAGCACATCGACTGAAACTCGCCGCTATGTTCCTCGAACCATTCCATCGCAGTACTAGCCTTGTGACATGGAGCATTATCGTGTATAAAAATGCCACTGTAGTCGGGAAACATGATCGTCATGAAGGAGTGTGTAGGTGGCCTGCAACCAGTGAACGATACGCCTTAGCCGTCATGGTACCTTGCACAACCTCGACTGGACCCATGGATGCTCACCTGGATGTTCCCCAGAGCATAATGGAGCCGCCGTCAGCTTGTCTCCATCCCGCAGTACACATGTCAAGGAACTGCTCCCCTGGAAGACGTCGGATTCGCGCCCTCCCATCGCCACGATGAAGAAGATATCGGAATTCATGCAACGCACTGCCACTGCGCCCATTTCAGTTGAATTTGCCAATGTCGTGGCGTTAACATTGGCACATACATGGTTCGTCGGCTGCGGTGGCCAATCGTTAGGAGTGTTCGGTGCACTGTGTGTTCAGACGCAGATTTTATTCCCTCCACAGTTCTCCGCCTGTTCTGTTTTACCAGTCTGTCCAGCCTCCAACGTTCGACGTGTGTAATGAGGGGTAGCGGCCCAACGTCACTACGTCTGGACGTGATTCCACATTTGTTTCGCTACGTGCTAAAGATACACACCATAGCAGCCCTCGACCACCCGACAAGTATTGCGGCCTCCGAAGTGCTCGTACCGAGCCTCCGGGCAATCACAATCTGCCCTCGGTCAATTTCAGATAGAGTGCGCCTTTCCAATACTACACGAGGACAGCACGCTCAATGATACTACACTCCTGGAAATGGAAAAAAGAACACATTGACACCGGTGTGTCAGACCCACCATACTTGCTCCGGACACTGCGAGAGGGCTGTACAAGCAATGATCACACGCACCGCACAGCGGACACACCAGGAACCGCGGTGTTGGCCGTCGAATGGCGCTACCTGCGCAGCATTTGTGCACCGCCGCCGTCAGTGTCAGCCAGTTTGCCGTGGCATACGGAGCTCCATCGCAGTCTTTAACACTGGTAGCATGCCGCGACAGCGTGGACGTGAACCGTATGTGCAGTTGACGGACTTTGAGCGAGGGCGTATAGTGGGCATGCGGGAGGCCGGGTGGACGTACCGCCGAATTGCTCAACACGTGGGGCGTGAGGTCTCCACAGTACATAGATGTTGTCGCCAGTGGTCGGCGGAAGGTGCACGTGCCCGTCGACCTGGGACCGGACCGCAGCGACGCACGGATGCACGCCAAGACCGTAGGATCCTACGCAGTGCCGTAGGGGACCGCACCGCCACTTCCCAGCAAATTAGGGACACTGTTGCTCCTGGGGTATCGGCGAGGACCATTCGCAACCGTCACCATGAAACGGCTACGATCCCGCACACCGTTAGGCCGTCTTCCGCTCACGCCCCAACATCGTGCAGCCCGCCTCCAGTGGTGTCGCGACAGGCGTGAATGGAGGGACGAATGGAGACGTGTCGTCTTCAGCGATGAGAGTCGCTTTTGCCTTGGTGCCAATGATGGTCGTATGCGTGTTTGGCGCCGTGCAGGTGAGCGCCACAATCAGGACTGCATACGACCGAGGCACGCAGGGCCAACACCCGGCATCATGGTGTGGGGAGCGATCTCCTACACTGGCCGTACACCTCTGGTGATCGTCGAGGGGACACTGAATAGTGCACGGTACATCCAAACCGTCATCGAACCCATCGTTCTACCATTCCTAGACCGGCAAGGGAACTTGCTGTTCCAACAGGACAATGCACGTCCGCATGTATCCCGTGCCACACAACGTGCTCTAGAAGGTGTAAGTCAACTACCCTGGCCAGCAAGATCTCCGGATCTGTCCCCCATTGAGCATGTTTGGGACTGGATGAAGCGTCGTCTCACGCGATCTTCACGTCCAGCACGAACGCTGGTCCAACTGAGGCGCCAGGTGGAAATGGCATGGCAAGCCGTTCCACAGGACTACATCCAGCATCTCTACGATCGCCTCCATGGGAGAATAGCAGCCTGCATTGCTGCGAAAGGGGGATATACACTTTACTAGTGCCGACATTGTGCATGCTCTGTTGCCTGTGTCTATGTACCTGTGGTTCTGTCAGTGTGATCATGTGATGTATCTGACCCCAGGAATGTGTCAATAAAGTTTCCCCTTCCTGTGACAATGAATTCACGGTGTTCTTATTTCAATTTCCAGGAGTGTAGAAGGACGGTGCATGTGTCTGACTAGCGGTCATTCCTCGCCAGGTGACGCTGCTATTGCCTGGACGGGTTTAATGTAGATAGTACGTCGGTGCTCATAATGATCTGACTGATCGGTGTAAGACTGGCAATAGGAATGAGAAAAGAGGAATGGGTTTCTGCAATAAATTTCAGCTAGTGATGGCGAATGCACTGTTCAGAAATCGCCGTAGGAGGTGGCATACTTGGAAAATCCATGAGGACCAGAAAATTCATCTGGCTTACATCATGCTCACACAAATATTCCGAAATCAGATACTGAACTATAAAGCGTACCCATGAGCAGATATAGACTGAAATTACGATTTAGTAATTATGAAGGGTAGACTGGTTTAAAAGAATCGTCCGAAAAAATCATTTTCGACAGAAGTGGGGTACTGAAGTACTGAGTAATGATGGAAGGCGATAGGAAATTCTGTAACTCTGTAGTTACAGCGATAATATATACGAGACCAGGCAGGTAAGTTCTAGATGGATGGATATCTCCAGAAAGAGCTGTCGCAGATGTTGGATAGACAGAACTAGATACGGGAAGGTGGGGTAGAGTGGCCTTGGCGGTAAACGTGACCACTGCATATTTTTTGCCCTGAACATTGCTCCTGCCTGCCTAGAAGCGCTGATATTAGTTCTAATACAATAATGACTCTGGCAATGGAAGAGTGTTTCGTTATTTCTTTGTGAAGAACTTTTCCGATTCTCAATCGTCTGATATAAGGTATTCGTTTTACGTTTAAAGTCGGCGTCAGAAATAAAACATCATCCGAAATTGTACTGAATGTTTTCTCAAAAATTATTTTGAACAATTAATTCATGAGCCCACTCCAACCGTAAATGGTTGCGAAAACATACTTGACCTCTTAGCAATAAATAATCCTGGACAAATATGAGTATCGTGACGAATCCAGGGATTAGCGACCACAAGGCAGTTGCTGCTAGGCTGAATGTCGTAACCCCTACCACCATCAAAAAGAAACGCAAAGTAGATCTATTTCAAAAAGCTGATTTAAATGCCTTTAACGCTTCTTTAAGAGACAGTCTTCATTCCTTCCGATATGACCATGTAAGTGTAGAAAAGTTGTGGAATGACTTCAAAGACATAGTATCGACAGCAATTGAGAGATACATACCACATAAATTGGTAAGTGATGGTACTGATCCCCCATGGTACACAAAACTGGTCAGATCGCTGTTGCAGAAGCACCGAAAAAGCATACCAAATTTATAACAACGCAAAACCTTCAAGACTGGCAAAGTTTTCCAGTAGTTCGAAATATAGCGCGTACTTCAATGTGAGATGCTTTTAATAATTTACGTAACGAAACACTGTCTCGAAATCTGGCAGAAAACCCAAAGAGATTATCTTCATACATAAAGCACACCAGTGGTAAGAAGCAATCAATTCCTTCACTGCGCGATAACAACGGTGAAGTCACTGATGACAGTGTCACTAAAGCAGAGTTATTAAACAATGTTTTCCGAAACTCCTTCACCAAAGAAGACGAAGTAAATATTCCTGAATCCCAATCATGAACAACTGTTACGATGAGAAACATAGAAGTAGATATCCTCGGCGTCGCAAAGCAGCTTAAATCACCTAATAAAGGCAAGGCCTTCGGTCCAGATTGTGTACCAGTCAGGTTCCTCTCGGAGTATGCTGATACAACAGTTCCATATTTAGCAATTACATATATACAACCGCTCGCTCACAGAAAGATACGTACCTAAAGACTGGAAAGTCGCTCAAGTCACACGAGTACCCAAAAAGGGAAGTAGGAGTAATCCGTTGAATCACAGGCCCATATCATTAACGTCGATTTGCAGTAGGGCTTTGGAACATATATTGTGTTGTACCTCGAAGAAAACGATTTATTGACACACAGTCTTCATGGATTCAGAAAATATCATTCTTCCGAAACACAACTATCTCTTTATACTCATGAAGTAATTAGTGCTATCGACAGCGGGTGTCAAATTGATTCCATATATTTAGATTTCCAGGAGGTTTTCGACACCATTCCTCACAAGTTTCTTATAACCAAACTGCGTGCCTGTGAATTATCGCCTCAGTTGTGCGGCTGGATTCGTGATTTTCTGTCAGAAAGGTCACAGTTCGTAGTAATAGTCGGGAAGTCGCCGAATAATACAGAAGTAATATCCGGCGTTCCCCAAGGAAGTGTTATAGCTCCTCTATTCTTCCTGATCTATACTAATGGTATAGGAGACAATTTTAGTAACCGCCTTAGATTGTCTGCAGATGATGCTGTCATTTACTGTCTTGTAAAGTCATCAGATGACCAAAACGAATTGCAAAATGATTTAGATAGGATATCTGTATGGTGTTAAAAATGGCAATTGACCCTGAATAGAGGAAAGTGTGAAGTTTTTCACATGAGTATTAAAAGAATTCCACTAAATTTCGAATAGGCGATAAGTCACACAAATCTGAAGGCTGTAAGTTCAACTAAATACATAGGGATTACAGTAACAAATAACCTAAATTGAAACGATCACATAGGTAGTGTTGTGGGTAGATCAAACAAAAGACTGCGATTCATTGGCAGAACACTTAGAAGGTGCAACAGGTCTACTAAAGAGACTGCTTACACCAAGCTTGTCCGCCCTATTCTGGAGTTTGCTGTGCGGTGTGGGATCCGCATCAGGTGGGGAGATAGTGCCACAGACATGATACGTGAATTGGAGGAGCGATCATTAAAACAAAGGCGTTTTTCATTGCGACTGGATTTTAAATGAGATTTCAATCACCAGTTTCCTCCTCCAATTGCGAAAACATTCTGTTGGCAGCCACCTACATAGGGAAAAATAATCGTTGTTGTTGTTGTCTTCAGTCCTGAGACTGGTTTGATGCAGCGCTCCATGCTACTCTATCCTGTGCAAAGCTCTTCATCTCCCAGTACTTACTGCAACCTACATCCTTCTGAATCTGCTTAGTGTATTCATCTCTTGGTCTCCCTCACGATTTTTACCATCACGATAAAATAAGAGAAATCAGGGCTCGCACAGAAAAATTTGTCCTCGTTCTTCCCTCGCGTCGTTCGAGAGTGGAACGGTAGAGAGACAGCTTCAAGGTGGTTCATTGAACCTCCCGCCAGGCAATTTATTGTGACTAGCAGAGAAATCACGTACATGTAGATGTAGAAGATAAGTCATTTACATTGCTCTTATTTCCTCAGTTCTAAGTTAAGTAAAACTTTTTTACCACATTGATTTATAAACAATTCCTTATGGCGTACAGATGAACTTCCTCGTTGTTGGCTTCGGTTCCACAGTTTCATCTGTGAACCATTAATGCCGTCATGGCGTCAGATCGGGATCCCTAGTTATGAAAACGTCGCCAGTATGTAAGCCTTAGAAAAATTCGTGTAATTCCTGCATATTATTTTCTTTTTCACTTCAAGATATTTGGTGTGTCACTTTATAATACGTAGATCCAAATTGTGTAAGCGGTAAGGTTCTATCTAATACTCTGGTTTGACGAAAATTCAGTTTCCATTAGAGTGACATTACCCCACCTTCCCCTACAAGGAACCTATCGGCGAAGAAACCTTGGATAACAGAAGACATTTCAAGGAAAGATGTGAAGAAATAGAAATAGAAAGGGGTGTCAGAAGGAATGATTCGGCATGTGGGAAAGTGGAAGCAACTTTCGGTGAAATCAAAAGCAAGGGCGGCATCATTAAGACTGGAATGAAAATTCCACCGATAAAAGCAGAGGAGAGAACGGATACTCGGAAAGAGCACATAGAAAGCCTCAGCGAGCGGGAGGTATCGTCGGATGACGTAATAGAAGAAGAAATTGGAGTCCAAAAGACAGGGGAGGCAGTATCAGTCAGAATTTAAAAGAGCTTGGGCAGGCTTGCCACGAAATAAGGAAGGAGGGATAGATAACATTCTTTTGGAATTTCTGCAATCGTTGGGAGAAGTGGCAAGCAAACGTCTATCAACTTGTGTAGAGTCTATGAGACTGGAGATATGCCATCAGATTTCGGAAAAATATCAATCTTATCTGTTTCCATGTTTAAAGACTGGTGTGATTACTGCTTTCGTCCAGTCTGATGGAACCTGTCCCGACTCCCAGGGAATTTCAATTATCCTGTGTAGCCATTTAAGACCTGACATTCCACTGTATTTGATGAGTTCCGACTTAATTTCATCCACCCCAGACGCTTTATTGCACTGCAATCTATTGACCATTTTCTCCACTTCCTCAAATGTGATCCTATTTCCATCATCATTCCTATCCCATTGTACATCGAAATCTGAAACGTTACTGATCGTATTTTCACCTATATTGAGCAACTGTTCAAAATATTCCCTCTATCTGCCGACGGCATCAACAGGATTCACCAGCAGTTTTCCTGACCTGTCCAAAATACTTGTCATTTCCTTCTTACCTCCCTTTTGAACATTGCTAATTACACTTCAGAAACGTTTTCCAGTAGCTTGACTCAAAGTCTCCAACCTGTTTCCAAAGACTTCCCAAGATTTCTTCTTGGATGCTGCAATTAAGTTCATGATATCAAAATCGGGCGTTCGGGATCTTCAGCCTACTTGCAGAAAATCTTTTAAAATTAGATTAACTCTTCTTTTTATTCATATTGAAACACATGAAATGACTATCAAATCCGTATTTAACATGGTAAAACGTTATCATTCATAGTTCACAGTCTGTATAACAAATATTCACTCGTAAAGCAGCCAGTATTAAGTCCGACCAGACTAATTTTCACGTTCTACCAGGCACAGACCCACAACTATTCGCGAGTTAAACCTTCGGTCGTTTCAGTGGCCTTCTTCGTAAGAGATGCTCGCCAAAATATTCCGTACAGACCACGAAACACGCCACGCCGAGTTGTTACTTCGATCAGAAAGTTCACACGCTCGTATCTTTCAAACTATTTAATTTACAGGCACCAAACTTTCATTAAATTGTTCGTAACTCCAGTCGCTTCAGTCACGATATGTTCGAACCGAAATTAGCTCACTATTTCCTCATCTTACAGAGTATTTTTAATGAGCGATCTAACATAGTGTTATCCGTAGACCGGCTAGCAAACGACTTTTCTCGGGGTACTCTCCTTTATGCCCACTCCTCTTTTCACATGGGAACGGCTTAATTCTGATTGGCTGTTGGTCTGAACGACCAATCAGAACGTTCTTTCCAGATAATTCTTGCGTCAAATCTTGCCTTATCCAAACACTAATTTGGTAGTAATTACTGTCAGCAAACCTCCAAATTATTGTATTTTCTTTAATCAAAATAAACGAAGTGCGAAATATTCTTCAACCTGACAGATAAACTTATTCCGCCTCTAACTTCCATTCTAGCTACTTTTCTACAAAAGCAAGCACACACCGACGTGGCTGCAACATAACTTTGCCACGGCTCGTTTTTACAAGGTTTTACGTAAAATGAAATATTAAATTTTAACGTATGTCCCACGTACACTCTCTCTCAGTCATTCTCACGCACTCACACGGAAAAATATAATCAAATAATAATTTTGACGGATTTTTGTATTACGTAGTGCACAATGACTAAAGTTTTAAAAAGAACGTTCTAATTAATTGATTTTTGTGGGCTGATAACTTTGGAATAGCTTTAAATAATAATGAAAGTCAATATGTTATTGTTCTTAACTTGGTTTACAAAAACAAGCATAGGTTCTAGGAGTTTAAGGTAATTCTCTTTATCTCCAAAACTGCAATAAATCAAAATCTGAAATTCTGACAGCATCATTTCTCTAATAATGAAGGGTTGTGTATCAAAATTGAACAAAATCGAATAATAACCAATATGGATTATTTAGATTCGTAGATGGTATGAATCTTCGTATCGACTGAATGTTACGCTATGCAGTTCTCACTGCAGGCAACGTCAGCTGTGCTGTGAGCAAAGCGAAAAAAAAAAAAAAAACCATAGCCATCCTGCAGCCACCGTCCTAGACGAGTACATGCCTTACTGCAACGAATGTCATCTCATAATAACTTGCTGCGTTACAAGCGTTATATGGTAGTGAATCGTGGTCTGTGAGAAAAGAAGCGAATAAATGTATTTGAGATGTGGTGCCATAGGAGGGTAATGAAAATTTGATAGACTGATTAAGAAATTAGGTGGTTCTTCGTAGAATTGACGATGAAAGGAACATATGGAAAACAATGTCGAGAAGAAGGGAAAGGGCAGTACGACATCCGTTAAGACATCAGGGAATAACTTAACACGGTACTGGAGGGAGCTGCAGAGAGTAAACGCTGTAAGGGAATACACAGGATGGAATAGATGCCACGAATAAACGAAGACGTAGAGTGCACGTGCTGCTCTGTGACGAGGCATAAGAGAGTAATTCGTGAAGGGCCAGACCAATACAGTCAGGATACGGATGATTAAAACAAAAATCTTCCAGACGGAACAGATATTAGATCAATTAATTTCCATTAAAGAAAGTGTCACGTTTTCTGACCTAAGCTTTAGCAGTACAATGGTGTGTATGTGCCATTCATAATTGTGCAGAATAAGCGCCGTGAGATGATCGATATAAAGGTATGACAGAATATTAGAAAATAACATGAGCACAGCATGTATGGAGTTGCCGAATTTGTTAGTGTGAGCGAAATGTCCAACATGTATACATTTGGTGGTGTACAAGGGGCGTTCAGTAAGCCAGTTTCAGCTCAAAGAATGCCGAATTTGTGGTGACACAACGTGGAACATTCTCGCTTCGACCCCTATTCTCGCTTCGACCCCTATAGTTTCATGAAGTTGTGATAGGTGACGGTGCTAAATGTAGCCTTCAAAACGGCGTCTGTAACGGAGGTGCATTCCAATCAGGAAGAAGTCACTGAGTTTCTTTTGCCGAAAAACTAGAGCATCGCAGGTATTCAGAGGTGCATGCAAAATGCTTACAGAGACCTAGTAGTGAACAAAAGCACGGTGAGTAGTTGAGCGACGTGCCTGCCATCGTCATAACAACAATGTCGTACAAACCTCTCCGATCTCCCGCATGCCGGCCGGCAACGTACAGCTGTGACTTCCGCAGTGCTGTAACGTGCGGACAGTATCATTAGAAGTGATCACCAGATCACAATCTGACACCTTGCTGCTCAACTGCAAGTGTCTATTGGTACTGCTGACTTTCTCGTGCACCAGTTGCGGTACCTGAGGGCGATAATAAGCAACGAAGGACCATCTGTGCAGAGTTGATTCTGTGTTACCGGGCTAATCGTAACAATTTTTTGGCGATCATCATCACAGGCGATAAAACATGGGCTCATCACTTCGAACCGGAAACAAAACGGCAATCCATGGAGTGGCGCAGTACTAACTCTCCTCCGAAGGAAAAGTTCAAAGCCGCACCCTGAGCTGGTAAAGTGGGGACTGTTTATTCTGCTTCTGGTCCTCCCTCATGGCCCAACGATCAACGTGCTACCCTGAGGAAATCGAAGAAACAACTTCAATGTGTTCGTCGCGACAGAGATGCAAACGAATTTCTCCTTCTCCATGACAACACAAGACCTCACAGAATGACTAGACTATTCTTCCCCATCCACCTACAGCTTGGATCTCGCAACTTCTAACGTCTGTCCCAATGAAGGATGAACTAGGCGCGAAGCAGTACGTGTGTGATGGGGAGATTATTGATGCAGCAAGATGCTGGCTGCGACATAGTCAAGTGGAGCGGTACCACGCCGGTATATAGACCTTGCCAGTAGGGTGGCGTAAGGCCGTCGCACTGAACAGAGATTTGTGTTGCAAAATAGGTTTTTATAGCC
Organism: Schistocerca gregaria; assembly: GCF_023897955.1. Taxonomy (NCBI): domain Eukaryota; kingdom Metazoa; phylum Arthropoda; class Insecta; order Orthoptera; family Acrididae; genus Schistocerca; species Schistocerca gregaria. The sequence goes on from NC_064922.1 coordinate 295,957,153, forward strand.
AAAAGAGTGGGAAACAATAATATGTTTCGGAATCCTGAAAAAAAAACAACCTGCTTTCAGATAAAAATATGTTACATTACTTATTGAACTCCTCTCTTAATACTGTCAGCTATAATAACAGTGATCGAAAAAGATCCTAAGCGACAGAGAGCAGAGGCGAGTGTCCCACCTTGTAAACGACCAGCGGTTTGAAACATACTGCGAGGGGAAGTGCAGGCAGTGAAGGTTTTGAGACGACAACTGGCAAAAGGCTATTTCTCAAAGCAGCACATAAAGCTGCATGTCTTCAGGGAGACAAACAATACAGACACTAGGCAGTAGCTGACTGGAAATATGCTGTGCGGTCCGATAAGTAGCGGATTTGAGTTTCTTTAAACGTTGCAAGACGTCGAGTGCACCGGCGTTGCATTAAGGCGTCTTACCTGGAGTGTGTGGGAGATGTATTTTATTCCGGAGGTGTTTCTGTGATGTTTTGCAGATGTTCGTAGCATGGCTTGAGCCCACGCATTCAGGTTACGGTGAGTATGAACAACTGGAGTAATTTCACTGTTTTCGATGGTAAAATATTCATAATGAATATGCTGCGGAGACAACTATTTTGCAGTTTGTAACTTTTCTAAATAAAAATATTTATTTGTTGTCAACCACACCGGGACTGGCGCCCTATCTTTAACTTCTTGTATCTATGTTGTAATCCTGAACAATACAAGGTGTAACTACGGAAAAACTATCTAATAAATGAGTCTCCAAATCTGAAATTGTATAACTGTATTTGTGTTTTAATTAACTTTTCCGAGGTAATTAGACAACCGAAACCGTAAATTAACTAAGCTATCGTGTGAAACTACCTATTCTGCAGCAGTGAGTAGTGCTAAAATGCGTGACGTTGCAATACCTGACCAGCAATTCCAGCACATAATGCTAACAGAATAAAAATGCTGTACAAAATTGCTAACCAAATTTTGAAAGAAAAAATCAGCAAAACGTTTTTACAGAATTGCCCTGTGACGTTACGTACGCAGTCCGACAAAACAAAATTTCCAACACAGAATAATGCGCACGCAAATGTAACACTCCACTGTGAAAACAAAACTGCCTGCATAAGACATTACATCTGAACTGAACTATGTTTAAACTGTCCTGATAATGAACTGTGGAAAGCAGCACCTAACTATGAATGATCATACTATGTTCTGATAGTACTGCAGCTGGTCCAAACAAATTTTTGTGGCTTACTTGTGGCAAGGGAAATTCGGTATTGCTCGAAGTGATCAATATAAAATATGCAGCGCGGTAGCAAGAATGATAAAAGGAAAGAGAATTGCAGTGCAGTGGAACAACGTGCAACTGTTTTAATCAACTCATGCTTCAGTTACTGTGTTCCTCAAAGTGCCATGCGGCGACACACATAGGCCTAATCAGAAAATATATTCTCTCATGGGGAGACGGTAACGGAAATTGAAGTTGCTAAATAATTAAAGAAAAACTGACCTTCAAAAAACTGCAATGCAAAAACTGAAACTCATTGTCTAACTATTACAATCATGTACTCACAAAAAGTTTTTTTGTAAGAAATATTACTCTGTCATGTGATTAATTCCTGAAAATAGTAAAGAAGTGGTAAAAACCTATAATTTCTGAATGAAAGTCATGTGAATAGAAAACTTCACTTATCACGATCGAAAAATGAATCTAACTAAATCAAACCAATACACAAAGATTCCATTAAAACTTTCCGTTATCCGAACACATCATAATTACTCGCCAGCAAACAATGCAGCAACAATAGTACCTGATAATCTTCTGAAATTAATCTTTATAAAATCATATTTCATTATTCATGATCCTCTGTAATTGTCTGCGAGTTATCAGGCATGTTTTCGCATCCCGCACGCCTAGTGAATCACTCGTTCTTGATTCTGGGACTTTTAGAACACCAGGTGAAACGTACCATTTAGCAGTCCTCCAATCTAGTGACTCTACGGGACGACCCATGAGTGATTTCAGCTGGATATGGCATACTGAAGAAATTGTGGACTGTAGTTATTATCAAGGTTAGAAATGGTGAGCACGATTTTAGTGTGATGCCTCCTGGAGATTGCTAATTTTTCCCGAACTGAATTCCATCAAATATTCATGGAAAATAATCGAGAGGTCAGTTCGTTTACAAAGTCCTGCACCGGCAACCTTTCGCAATTATGATTTATAAAGGCAGCATGTATCAGTATTCCCGCAGGTAACTTACAGCGACTTGTTGAGTGCTTGCCGCGTCATGTTGCTGGACTACGCCGAGCGAAATGAGGTCGGACACGATATTAGTAAGTCCCAGTACCAATAAATAATTTATGAGAGTAATAAATTCTGGAATACATTTGTCCAGGAAACATGTGTAAGTGATTAATGTTGCAAGGCCACAGGTTAATCTATGAGCGAATAACGCTTTGCAAATGTGAAATGCTGGGACAATAATGACAGCCAGAATGTTGAATGCAAGTATATAAAGGTGCTGCCGGAAGTCTGTCAGTGGGATGGAGTTCCATGCCTGTTGCAATTGGTCGTTCAGTGCAGGGATGGTTAATGCTACACTACTGGCATGTAAATTGCTACACCACGAAGATGTCGGGCTAAAGACGCGAAATTTAACCGACAGAAAGAAGATGCTGTGATATGCAAACGATTAGCTTTTCAGAGCAGTCACACAATGTTGGCGCCGGTGGCGACACCTACAACGCGCTGAAATGAGGAAAGTTTCCAACCGATTTCTCATGGACAAACAGCAGTTGACCGGCGTTGCCTGGTGAACCGTTGTTGTGATGCCCCGTGTAAGGAGCAGAAATACGTACCATCACGTTTCCGACTTCGATAAACATCGGATTGTAGCCTATCGCGACTGCGGTTTATCGTATCGCGACAATGCAGCTCGCGTTGGTCGAGATCCAATGACTGTTAGCAGAATATGGAATCGGCGGGTTCAGGAGGGTAATAAGGAACGCCGTGCTGGATCCCAACGGTCTCGTATCACTAGCAGTCGAGAAGACAGGCATCTTATCCGCATGGCTGTAACGGATCGTGCAGCCACGTCTCAATCCCTGAGTCACCAGATGGGTACGTTTGCAAGACAACAACCATCTGCACGAACAGTTCGACTACGTTTGCAGCAGCATGGACTATCAGCTCGGAGACCATGGCTGCCGTTACCCTTGACGCTGCATCACAGACAGGAGCCCCTGCGATGGTGTACTCAACGACGAACCTGCGTGCACGAATGCCAAAACGACATTTTTTCGGGTGAATTCTGGTTCTGGTTATAGCATCATGATGGTAGCATCTGTGTTTGGCGACATCGCGGTGAATGCACATTGGAAGCATGTATTCGTCGTCGACATACTGGCGTATCACCCGGCGTGATGGTATGGGGTGCCATTGGTTACACGTCTCAGTCACCTCTTGTCCGCATTGACGGCACTTTGAACAGTGGACGTTACATTTCAGATGTGTTACGACCCGTGGCTTTACCCTTCATTCGATCCCTGCGAAACCCTACATTTCAGCAGGACAATGCACGACTGTATGTTGCAGGACCTGTACGGGCCTTTCTGGATACAGAAAATGTTCGACTGTTGCCCTGGCCAGCACATTCTCCAGATCTCGCACCATTTTAAAACGTCTGGTGAATGCTGGCCGAGCACATGGATCGTCACAATACGCCAGTCACTACTCTTGAACTGTGGCATCGTGTTGAAGCTGAATGGGCAGCTGTACCTGTACATGCCATCCAAGCTTTGTTTGACGCAATTCCCAGGCGTATCAAGGCCGTTATTACGGCCAGAGATGGTGGTTCTGGGTACTGATTTCTCAGGATCTATGCACCCAAATTGCGTGAAAACGTAATCACATGTCAGTTCTAGTATAATATATTTGTCCAATGAAGGCCCTTTTATCTTCTGCATTTCTTCTTGGTGTAGCAATTTTAATGGCCAGTAGTGTACTTGCAGATAACGCTGGAGTTGTTGTCCGATAATGTCCCATACGTGCTCGACTGGAGACAGTTCTGGTAATCGAGCAGAGTTGGATTACAACATCGATTTGTAAGGAAGTGTAATCCTGGTTGAAAACACTCCCTGGAATGCAGTTCATGAATGGCAGTATAACAGGTCGAATCATCAGACTAACGTATAAATTTGATGTCAGAGTGTGTGGGATAACCAGCTGAGTGCTCCTGCTACCATACGAAATCGCACTCCACACCATAATCGCAGGCGTAAGTGCAGTGTGTCTAGCCTACAGACAGGTTGGCCTTCATGTAACCAACACACGGTCATCACTGGCACCGCTGCAGAACAAGCTTACACCAGGAAACACAACAGACCTCCACTCCGCTCTTTAATGAGCTCTCGCTTGAAACAACTGAATTCGCTTACGGTAGTGGTTTAAGATCAGTGGAATGCCCGCTACAGGGCGTCTGGCTTGGCGCTGTACTTAAAGTAACCGATTTCCAACAGTTCGTTGTGTCACTGTGATGCCAGACAGCTACTGCTCGAATTGCAGCTGCAGACGCAGTCCGATGCGTCACAGCCAGATGCCGAACAAGACGGTCCTCTGCCTGGGTAGTGCCACGTTGCCGTCCGGGGCCGGGACTGCTTGCTACCGAACCTTACCATGACTACCGAAGCCAGTATAAGGCGGAAAGAACGTCCAGATTCTCTTAGCCTTGTTGCGTGACCTCGTTCTATGTGAGTGAGCTGCTAATGGCGTGCTCGTCGTCTTAAAGACATTCTTGACCAACATCAAGTCGCTTGGTCCGATATGAAAGCTCTGTTACAGCGCCTATTTAAAGCTAAGCTGACTTGCGTCTTCATAGGAGAGCTACTAGCTCCACTCTCATGCGACTGGCGAAAACTTTGAACAGATGTCTTTCTTCATATGTAGGAACCCGTCTACCAACATTCGATAACCTTGCACAATTCCATCTGGGTGTTAGGATTTTTGTTCCGCCGGTGTATATTAAAACTAACCATTTATGGGACACACGAGCAGCAGTAGAATTTCGAAAGTTCAGGATGTATACTGCCTGACAAAAATGAGAAGCACCCAGAACACATGGACAGATGTCAATGTCACTCAGTATGTGTACACATTATCGACATTTGTGTAAAGGATTAGATTGCACTCATTTGTGGCAGGTAGAACAGCCACCAGAATGGATCAATGTTTTTTAATGTTTGGTGTTCTTTCCGGGACTACTGGTGTATCTAATGACTTGAAGAGCGTCAAATGTTGAATTATCACTGTGAAGGACGTAGAGATGGCCCGAACTCACATGACAAAACGTTATCAGTACCTGAGAGCGTTTGAAAGGGGCGCTGCTGTTCGTCTCCATTTGGCCGGATGGTAAAATCGTACATACAAATAAAACATCTTATGCGTCAGTCACTTGTCTGTTTTGCTGCTACGCGTGCAATTGTTCACACCATCATCTTCATGTGGAGAATTGCTTATTTATATAGCTAGTGTTGGTGAAGAGTGCAGACTTCTTTTCATAATAGCAGACTAAGTGCAGCGTAGATTATGTTGCGTCTTTTGTTAATGATGAAAATTGTTTGTTTAGAAAAGGCAGTTTTGACGTTAAAAACATAGATTTATGACAGTCAATTGCGCTTACAGGGATGGCAGAGTAGTAAAAAGTCTTCATACTGTTACTTGATGTATATCCTCTCTAGCGCACGTTACGTTTACCTTGTCACTTCAAAGATGTTGTACATGTTACCCATATATTTATTTACATTTGCTACAGACAAAAAAAAATTAAATGCTTCCTACATATATAACTTCTCTTTTTTTTTAAAATGTAGAAGGCCTCTGCAAGAATATAGACATGTGTACAATGCATTCATTATATTTAATAGTTACGTATACGTATTTTTACTTCATTATTTAAAAATATGAATGAGCTGCACCATTTGATGAAAAAATAATAGACCTAATGGTTATGTACATAAATAAGTTCTCCTTTTGTTTAAAAAAAATATAGATGGGTAGCACCTGAATATACACAGGTATACAATTGAATCATTACATTAATTTCTTATATATTAAAAGATTACAACAGATCGTACAAATGTATTCTAGGCTGAACTCATTGAGAGATGAATGCGTGTGGTTACATTAATTACAGTGCACTGAAACTGTAAAGTAATGTTATGCTTTAAGTACTTTGTCAAAGATTTTGAAAAAGTTGGTTGAGCTCATTTCACTATTGTCGTTGAGTAAATGTTCCCCAAGTTACTGCCTATGGATGAACATTTCCAGTTCTTCGTACAGAGATATTCTTTGGCCTTTTTCAGTGCATGTAGTTATTCAAGGTTGCTTTCCACATTGTCAGATGGATATCCTGTATGTTTTATATGGGACGCTAGTGCAGATTTGTATGGTGTGCTGCATCGGAAGGCATTGACGTGTTATACGAATCTGGTGTGGAAGCTGCGGCCTATGTGACTTACGTAATGAACTGGAATTTACTACCATGGTTTTTATATCCCAGAGGATGAAAAATTTATCTTCACTACTTTTTCGGTTATGAGGAAGTCTTTGGCAAATTTTATTGTTTGCTTGGAATGCAATCCCTATTTTGTGTCGCTTGAAGATATTGCCAGTATCTGGCAGATGTTACTGAAGAAGGACATGCCTATTGCTGGTGTATTTTCCAGGTTGTTGGCAGTTATTTTGTTCATTTTATCTTTTTTGAATAAATTGTTTATTAATGTGGGTTTATACACATTTGCTGCAGCTATTTGTTTCGAGGTCTTTGTTTGAGTCTGGAAGTCTTCATCACTCAGTGGGATTTTTAGAGCTCTACGAATCATTAAGCGGTATGATGCTAACTTGTGCACGTTTTTTCGAAAGCTTTTTCAAAAACTTTTATAAAAGCTTTTGCAAAGTACTTGAAGTATTCACATAATTTACACTTTCACTGCACAGCAATTAATGTAATCACTCCTATTCATCCCTCAATACGTTCAACCTACTATACATTGGACTGATCTTTTGTAACCTTTCAATATGTAGTAAATTAATATAATACTTCAGTTGTGCACCTGTCGGTATTCAGGTGCGGCTCATTCACACTTTTTTAAAGCAAAAGGAAACCGTATTATGCACTTAACAATTTAATCTATTATTTTTGTATCGAGCACAGCAGCTCATTCATATTTTTAAAGAAATTAAATAAAGAATAAAAAGATATTTATGTATATGTGAGTACCTACTATAATAACTGAATTGTACACATGTCTATACTCTTGTGTATCCCTTCTATATTTTGTAAAAAAGATAATATATTTATGTGGGAATCATTTAATCTTTTATCTCTGTACCCAATGTAAATAAACGTATGGGTAACATGTACAACATCTTTGAAATGTCAGTGTAAACGTAACGTCGCTCCAGAGGACACACATCAGGCAGCGATACACAGACTATTTACGGCTCTACCGTCCCTGAAAATACAAGCCGCTGTCAGAAAAAACGTTTTTAGCCCCAAGCGCCCTTCTAAATAAACAGTTTTTATCATTAGCAATAGACGCAACATAATCTACGGTGCCTTAGTCTGCTACTGTGAAAAGACTATGTACGATTCACCAACATGGGCTACTTAAAGAAGCAATTCTTCACGTGAAGATGATGATATGAAGCATCGAAACGCGTAGTGGCAAAATAAAGAAGTGTCTGATGCAGAAACTGTTTTATTTGTATTTGTCAACAGCTGCAGTCCTCGTAATGCCATCTGTTACAGACAAAATATTCATGGCAAAACAGGCGATTACCAAGATCTATTTGAGCATTCGGATTTCACAGTAGCCCGATGTCGCACTGCATGGGAACGTTAGGGTAGGCTTACTCGATGTGAAAAACCCAGTCGACAACGTCTGACCGCTACGAGGATCGTCGTCTTGTGCGCCAAGCAGATCGTCACTTCTTCACATGAGCGCCAAGTACAACATTCAGTATCATTCCGCACCATTGGTCAGATACTTGCCGCAGCTGAACTACGGAATTACCGTTGCAGGTGTTGGCTGGCGTTAACATCACAACACAACCGGCTGCATTTGGAGTGGTGCTGTGACTGGAAAGCATGGACTGCCGATGAACGGTGTCGCATTGTGTTCAGCAATGAACTACGGCTCTGTACCACCCCGGAGGTCCACAGTCAGCGGGTATAGTGGTGACCTGAATAGTTGTCCTATTCTTCTGATGTTTTGATGACGATGATGATTATGATGATATTTGGTTTCTGGGGCGCTCATCTGCTTGGTTACAAGCGCCCTTACAAATACCCAGTCTTTCTCTGTACAGTCTCGCCACTTTCCCAAATGATAGTGAAATGATGAGGACGACACAAACCCCTAGTGCCCGGGCGGAGAAAGCCTCCGACCCAGCCCGGATCGAAACCGGGACCTCATGATCCAGAGGCAGAAAATCTAATCACTAGACCACGAGCTGCAGACTCCAGTGTTTTGGACAGGCGCCATAGTGCTACACTTGGCGTCATGGTGTAGGGAGGAGTTATCTAGTATCCGGTCACAGCTGGTAGTGATGGAAGGTACTCTGGCGCCTCAATCGTACGCGTCACAGACGTCCTGCGTCCTCTTGCGGTAATACGGTGGTGCCGTTTTTGAACAGGACAAAGCTCGCACACGCATGCCACCTGTCTCTGTGAACTGTCTGCGTCATGTCAGACACATCAGTGGCCAGCCATACCTGCCCCGACAGAACATGCGTGGGACAATTTCGACGTCACCTCTGTCTCAGTGGGACGACATCAGGGACTAGTTACAGCAGTTTGAGCCGTGGTAAAAATTGCTGTTTAGAAGATCGGGCCGCAACGCGTTGTGTGAAGCAGTCGCCCTCCGTTTCTGGCGGTGGCGCCGCTGTGGCAATCGCAGCTTTGGTGTCTCCCTATGCTAGGAAAGGGGGAAAGGTTACCTGTTCACGTGCATTTAAGGGGCGCTATGAGCTCGCCAGTCGGGCAGTCTGGGTCAGCTCTCGTCCCCAGCTTGCTAGTCTGTCTCTCGTCCGCATTTGTTAGGCAGTTAGCGTCGGTCTGTCGTTCGGTGTACTACTATGTCTGTCGTTCGGATCAACCTTTAAAGCCGGCAAAATGAGAGTCTTTCCACTCAGCGAGTGCTCTACGTGTTAGGCCGCCGGTCTGCTCGAGTTTGCTCAGGCAATGGTCATTGGGGGTTGGATCGATCGGTTGGTCGGTTGCGCACTGAGACACAAGACGACTTCTCCGTCTGGAGCATCGGCGCAAGTGAGGTCGCCACGTGAGTCCAGTGGGCCACGGCGTATAGCGAGGGGTAGTGACGTCACGGTCGACGCGAGAGCAACAGGAGTCAACCCACGACATCGGTCTGGCCGGTGCGAGCTGCGACGCCGTGAGACGGGAGATCGCGCGCCTTCCTGCGTCCGCTGAAGCGGCTGGCAGCGGACGGTTCGGGTGAGCGATTTGGGGCTGCTGCTCCAGGTCTTCTCGAGAAATCGCAGTTTATTAGAAGTTAAGTGATTGGTGGTATCTTGTTTAATTTACTCTTGTTAAATTCTACTTGTTTTCTTGGTGAGGTCACCAGCCGTTTTTCTTTGAGGTCGTCCCACCATTCTTCTCCGTTTGCCCACCCGCGAGAAGGTGGTTGTTTATAAATTGTATGTTCCGTTTTTTCCTTGTGGAGTAGGAGCGGGTTAGAGCAACCTGCGGCTCGGGTTGTTCGGGAATCTCCCTCTCAATGTACCGTACGTTAGTAGTTGCCTCTGTCATGTTTGTCGGATTTGGTGTGTTAACGGATTTATTGCTTGGAGTGCAACGGCCTAATACCTGAAATATGTTTTGATCTTTGATATTATTGCCTATGATGTTGAGAGGCGGTATCTGTGTACTGTAGAGCATCTTAACTACTGTTTGGCCAACCTTGTAGAATTTTATATAATGATTGCATTTCACGCGCTTTTATATAAATGATCGTTTTAGTATATAAAGTTGCACCCTTTCTTAGAAGTTAAAATCAAGTTGCACCTTCGGTGGCAAGCTTAATATTTTAATTGTTAGTGTTTTGTACGATTTTCATCCCACGGCGGGTGCATAGTTTGTGTGCTTGTGTAAATTGTTATAACTCTTAGTTTAAAGTTATCTGGTGTGTTACAGATTTGCACCAGTGTAGTCTTTCAGAGCCTGTTGTGAGCGATTGTAACTACGGCGGCAAGGTTCCCTGCCCGAAACCTCATACAATCAAAACTTATTTCTTTCTGCCTCTAAATAAATTGCAACTTTGATATTTAGAGGGTGCTTTCTGATTATAATCTTAAATCTGTTTCTTTTAAAAAATGCTTTTGGCCACTGTTAAAGTAAATATAATTTCCATTTGTTAAAAGGAATTTGGTTATGATTTCATCAGTTACTCCCTGGCAACTACTTCCATGCTTACTTAGTGTGAATAAATGTGTTAATGTTCTTGTTGAATCGCTAGTAAATAAAATAAATTCTTAAGAATATTCTTTGAAAATAAATCACGGTTCACAGTTGTGGGCCTGCTTGCCTCAGGAGGGATCACAACATTTTTATTAACGACTGAGAAAACATTCCACACTGTCACAACGTGGCGAAGCTTCATTTCATTTCCTCATTCTCTTATAGACGTGTCATTTCTTTAGTCAGGCAGTGTAAGTGTTGCTGAAAATGTGAACTGGAAGAAACACTATTGCGGTAAAAAAAACTGAGCTGAGGGGCTTCCTTCTTCGTACGATTGCTAGTTCGAAAACAAACATATCGACACTTTAATATTGATCATTTCTGGGTATACTGATTGCACAAAAGTTAGCAGTGAGAAAATTATGTGACGGAACCTACAGTGGTCTTCTAACGACCACATACATTCGGTACTCAAATTCGTCATAAATAATCCATCACAATTTGAAGACAACAGAACGTCAGTACCTATATAATTAGAAGAAAAAGAATTCAATTTGTCACTCACTAGTGAAGTTGTCAATGGCATAATGACATTAGGAGGCTGACAGCTTTTAAAATAAATCAAAAATTTAATATAGGTTTCTCTTATGGACAATTACTTATATTCTGCAGATTAAAACGCTCATTTTTATTAAATTCAACCCCAGTATTGTTTGTCAATTTGTATGTATCGAAAATTTCAATCAAATCGTGTTCATGTAGCCTGTACATTGACACACGCATATAATTTCCATAGCAGCTGTGGAAATTATGGAAATACCTCTCTACTGCGCAGTTACGTTAGTATGAGATACATACAACAGTATTACAGCTTCATTTTTAATTATAAAAACTTATTGCTGGTACCACAATATGCACTAGAAACTCCTTGGATTCGCCATTAATTGCGAAACTCCACGCCGTTGCACAGTTAAGATAACGAGCTCATTATGATAGACATCAACAATGTTTCGGCAACAGTGGATCCAGTTTATGAAGAAGCTTGTAACGTAAGCATCCTAGTTGCCACAGTGTCTAATAGAATGTAATAGAATATCCAAGATTAATTGCAGTATTCGAGCAATATTAGCTTGCCTCCCGTTGCTAATGATTTCGTTCTAATTAGCTATTTTATTTCATTTTGTTTGCTAACTGATAGCGCAACATAATGAATACAATTTCGCCTGCTGGGAGTCATCGGATTTGTCATATTTCAACCTAATGGATGTTAACTTTCGATGGTGGAGTCAGTACTGGCTTTTCTTTCAGTAATCAAATTATCTCGAAGATATATGAACACGCTCCTGTTGTTGATACTGGACGAAATTGCGAAGAATATGCTGTGTAAATAAAAATAAAAACTGATTGTTTGCTGTATTTTTGTAACTGTGTGAGATGCAGTAAACTATGTGTAAGAACTATAAATTTTCTTCTGTCCCATAAAAGACATGCGATAAACGATCATTTGAATTTTTCGAATATCATCCATTGTTGAACTGATTAAACCAGTTTTGTTGGTTAACCATTTTTAAAAACAGATACAATCCTTCGTTTTAGCATCCCTCAGTTCCCACTAGTATTCAATATTTGTATTATTAGTCGATACCATATCTCGTGGGATGTAGATTCTTCTTATTACAGATGTATTCAGAGTACGATACTTAAACAAAAACAACCACTGCCACACCATGTAATTTCAGGGAATCTGCCCCTCCTTCTTTCCTTGCTTGATCGCATCCATTTTTAAATTAAACAAAGCTGGAGATTCATTGAAATGGACTCTTCAACTTAAGCCTGTTCCGTCACCTTTGTGAACTACACAAAAGGTGGAATTCAGCAGTCGTTCAACCGATTAATTGAAGTATCTAATAAGAGTTTTGCGCTTCCAAACGTAAACATTTTACATGCTTAACCTCAAATACTGAAGATATTAACTTATCTGTAAAAAATCAGGTGTTTGAATCTGATTTACTCGTGGGAATTCGATCATTTAAAGAACAGGGATGGGTTTACAGACTGGACTATAACCCGGAAACGATGGGAAAGAAATCCTGTCCATTATTCCTGATGCAGTTTCCTGCGGGTTCCTTCAGGATTCTGGGATGGATTTTGAGCAGTATGGCAGCCGATATCCAACCTCATTCAGGATGAAATTGTAGTCAGTGTGTGATGACTTCGATGCTACTGTAATTCCGAATATTCCTTGCACCCCCGACGAAGATAGTAGCTAAAATTTGCAGATATCCTTTCTTATATAATGAACAAGCTCAACACAGCACTTGCATGACCGCAGAAATTTATCCAGAAGGGGTCAAGATTCTCAAATTTGCTTATTTGATAACAGCTGGAAAACGTATCGTTCGCCAAGAACTAAAATTGGCAAGAAGTATAAAAACCTCATTGAATCTCAGACGTTGATAGTTATCCACTTAGTACTTGTGATGTAAGTTATACTGATACCTGCTACTGTCGCAGTTTCGAATCCTGCCTCGGGCATGGATGTGTGAGATGTCCTTAGATTAGTTAGGTTTAAGTAGTTCTAAGTTCCAGGGGACTAATGACCTTAGATGCTAAGTCCCAAAGTGCTCAGAGCCATTTGTATCATTTTATACTAATACCTAAATGGAAGCATATTTCAATAGTATATGCAAAGTACATCTGTTATTAACATGAATATTTACCCCACCTTTTCGATTCAACGATGTAAATCGTCAGTATCAAACTAGTAATGAAATATGAATAAAAAAATTGACAAAAATTATTCGTATTTTATTGTGTTAGGTGAACAATGAGAATTAAAAACGTCAAATACAAAAAAGTCAGAAAGACTGAAAAAACACGTAGAATATTAACGAAGATAACCAACAAAAAAGCTGTATTAAAGCTCCTCAAAACTGAGAAAAGAGGATAAAATTAAAAGACGCTTTCACAACTTTTATGGTTCCTACAATGCTTTGTTTACTTGTAAAACTTCATGTCTTATCAGTTTTACTTTCATGAGTTCTATTTTTTGACGTTGAGTAGCCTAACTAAAGTTGAGCAAATTTGCAGTATATAACTACAGTATACCATAGCTATGTACTTCAGGGTCCACTACAGTAGCTCTGCCTTGTCAAATTGCATGTATATTCTGTAGGCCATCACATATCTTCTTGGTTCACAGACAAATGATAAACTACTGCTAGAATTCTGATGTGAAGCAAAGGGAGCGATCATCCTTGTGGAAACTGAGGGCGGATGTGCAGCTCATATACCGATGGCACGCTTTATGTCGTGTTCAGATTTAGCTCAGCGTCAGCGTGTCGATCTGGTTAGTTTCTGCAGCTCGATAAGGGTTGTACGTGCAACATGCGGGGGGAACATTGAGAACAACATTTCGGCATAATTTCGTAAACATTCGCATCCGTACTGAATGCAGAACAACGCCGAGCACAGCTGCATGAAGTAAATGGGACGATTTACCGAGGACAGCGTTACGACTAAGAAAGCCCAAGACACACAGCTGAAAAAAAATTAATGGAGGGAGGGGAGCTATAGCTGGAAAGACGACATCCTTTTGGCATGTGCCACCTGGGGGACAGTAGACGTACTGATAATGGTTTCAGCCTCGTGCTCTAGGAGAGAGCATAGTGGTATATCAACTAGAGCGCCATCAGTATCTACCATTTATTGGTGAAGGCACACAGCCTGAAGGCTCAACGTGGTGTAAACGTGTGAAGCAAGCAGGCAACCACGCTATGGAGATACGCTCTTGCTTCCTGCAGCCAACAGAGCGAATCTGAAGGGGGTGAAACTGTGGCCCTCCGAGTGTCTGGATGGTCCTTTCGGAGAATTGCCACACAAGCTGGACGTGCTGTATCAGTAGAACAACGATGTTGGTCACGTGAACATCTCATGCCTGTGCACGAGGCTCTGGACGTCCATACAGCAAACACGCCCGTTAGGTTCGTCGTGTTGTAAGGGCAGTAATGGCAGATCGTACACCTAGCTACCATCACACAGATAAGAGTGCCTGTGAGCACAGACGTGTCAGCACAAACGGTTGCGACCCAGTTATTAGCACTGGGTCTAGGGCCACGCGCACCTTTAGTCCGTCTTCCACCAACGCCACAGCATCGACGTACACGGCTCGGCTGGTGCCGTTACTGGATCACGTGGAGCGGCGCGCCGTGGTCTTCAGCGACGAAAGCAGATTCTGCCTGCACGCAAGTGATGGTCGGTTTCACATACGACGTAGACGTTATGAGTGCGGTCTCGTAGAGTGCATTCGTCCAAGAAACTCTGGCCCCACCCCGTGCCCTATGGTCTGGGGTGCAACAAGCCACAACTCTCGTTCACTTTTGAAGTTTCTGTGAGGGGGACGGGGTCGCTAATCAGCGCTCGGTATGTACAGAATGTTGAATGAGATTTTCACTCTGCAGCGGAGTGTGCGCTGTTATGAAACTTCCTGGCAGATTAAAACAGTGTGCCGGGCCGAGATTCGAACTCGGGACCTTTGCCTATCGCGGGCAAGTTCTCTACCGACTGAGTTACCCAAGCACAACTCACGCCCCGTCCTCACAGCTTTACTTCTGCCAGTACCTCGTCTCCTACCTCCCGAACTTTACAGAAGCTCTCCTGCGAACCTAGCAGAACTAATACTCCTGAAAGAAGAGGTTCGCAGGAGAGCTTCCGTAAAGTTCGGAAGGTAGGAGACGAGGTACTGGCAGAAGTAAAGCTGTGAGGACGGGGCGTGAGTTGTGCTTGGGTAACTCAGTCGGTAGAGAACTTGCCCGCGAAAGGCAAAGGTCCCGAGTTCGAATCTCGACCCGGCACACGGTTATAATCTTCCAGGAAGTTTCGTATAGAACGTTGTTAGACACATTCTTTTACAGTTCTTCCAACAGGAAGGTGACTGTGTTGTTCGAACAGGATAATACTCGCCCACGCACTCCCTGTGAAGCTCAACCTGCTCTACAAGACGCGCAGCAACTTCCCTCACAGCACTATCTCCAGACTTACCTTCAATCGAACATGTGCGGGATACGGTGGGACGAGAAGTGACTTGTGCGACTCGTCAACCAACAACCTTTAACGCAACTAATTAAGTAAAGTGACAGACATTCACTGGCAGATGTTCTTGAGAATTCTGTAATAAATTCAAAGCCTGTATCCATATTCTAGGAGGAGGAAAATGCCCCTCCTGCGTTCCCTTGCTTACGCCTGCGGTTTTAACTTATACATCCATTGCCTCGGGAAACCAGTATTTGTGTTGTAATCTGAGATTTACTAATCTACTGCAACTCATCAATGAAATCCCCAGTGTCAAATTAATATAGGAGTAGATGACACTCACTTCTAGTGAAGTATACCACAAACAGCAATATTTGTTTTGTTCTTGTCTACATCTACATCTACATCTACATCCATACTCCGCAAGCCATCTGGCGGTGTGTGGCGGAGGGTACCCTGAGTACCTCTATCGGTTCTCCCTTCTATTCCAGTCTCGTATTGTACGTGGAAAGAAGGATTGTCGGTATGCTTCTGTGTGGGCTCTAATCTCTCTGATTTTATCCTCATGGTCTCTTCGCGAGATATACGTAGGAGGGAGCAATATACTGCTTGACTCTTCCGTGAAGGTATGTTCTCGAAACTTTAACAAAAGCCCGTACCGAGCTACTGAGCGTCTCTCCTGCAGAGTCTTCCACTGGAGTTTATCTATCATCTCCGTAACGCTTTTGCGATTATTAAATGATCCTGTAACGAAGCGCGCTGCTCTCCGTTGGATCTTCTCCATCTCTTCTATCAACCCTATCTGGTACGGATCCCACACTGCTGAGCAGTATTCAAGCACTGGGTGAACAAGCGTACTGTAACCTACTTTCTTTGTTTTCGGATTGCATTTCCTTAGGATTCTTCCAATGAATCTCAGTCTGGCATCTGCCTTACCGACGATCAACTTTATATGATCATTCCATTTTAAATAACCCCTAATGCCTACTCCCAGATAATTTATGGAATTAACTGCTTCCAGTTGCTGACCTGCTATTTTGTAGCTAAATGATAAGGGATATATCTTTCTATGTATTCGCAGCACATTATACTTGTCTACATTGAGATTCAATTGTCATTCCGTGCACCATGCGTCAATTCGCTGCAGATCCTCCTGCATTTCAGTACATTTTTCCATTGTTGCAATCTCTCGATACACCACAGCATCATCTGCAAAAAGCCTCAGTGAACTTCCGATGTCATCCACCAGGTCATTTATGTATATTGTGAATAGCAACGGTACTATGACACTCCCCTGCGGCACACCTGAAATCACTCTTACTTCGGAAGACTTCTCTCCATTGAGAATGACATGCTGCGTTCTGTTATCTAGGAGCTCCTCAATCCAATCACACAATTGGTCTGATAGTCCGTATGCTCTTACTTTGTTCATTAAACGACTGTGGGGAACTGTGTCAAACGTCTTATATGTTTATGTTTCTTTCTATTACATAAATTAATCATTCAAGAATGAGATTTTCACTCTGCAGCGGAGTGTGCGCTGATATGAAACTTCGTGACAGGTTAAAACTGTGTGCTGGACCGAGACTCGAACTAGGGACCGTTGCCTTTTGTGGGCAAGTCCTCTACCAACTAAGCTACTCAAGCACGTGCTGGGGTAGCTCAGTTGGCGCCGGCACGGTAGCTCAGCGTGTTCGGTCAGAGAGCTGCTTGGCCTCTGTAATAATAAAAGAGTGGAAGCATCAACAAACGAACTTTAACGGATGTCACGTGACGTCCGCAACGACCAAACACAACGATCAACAACGAACAAAATGGAAAGAAAAAGTTGGTAGACCACTTCCCCGCGAAGGGCAAAGGTCCCGAGTTCGAGTCTCGGTCCAGCACACAGTTTTAATCTGTCATGAAATTTCAAATTAATCGTTATTTAACACCACTAGAAGTTAAGACCCGCAGAAGACGATGTTCATTTCGTAATTTCTTACGTAAAGTTACAATTTTACACAAACTGAAATTTCGTGTATAGAGTCAATTAAATAGTTTCAAATACAAGAAGACAGAATTCATTCATGTAAAGAAATTTTTGGAAAAAATACATACACTCTTCAAATAGAAGTTTCCAGAAATCATAGTCAAACATTCAAACTGTGAACAATAGATCATTAACAACCCTTAAAATTATTTTAAGGACATTTATATTTAAAGATTAAAACAATTTTGGCACTGAAACATTTGAAAACATGGTGAACTAAAATAGTTACAAAACTTTGCACATTACTAAAACAATTGTAAAAACCGAAACTTTTACAAAATGTTATGCAGAGAAATTTTTTATTTAAAAAATCATTATTTCAGGTGTGTTACTTGTTAATGGAAAATATGTTGTCATACTTAAAATATCATTAATTGTTAATCTGCCACGCGGGGTAGCCTCGCGGTCAGGGGCGTTTTGTCACGGTTCGTGCGGCTTCCCCCCTTGGAGGTTCGAGTCCTCCCTCCGGCATGGGTACGTGTGTTGTCCTTAGCGTAAGTTAGTTTGAGTTAGATTGAGTTAGCTTCAGTAGTGCGTAAGCCTAGGTACCGATGACCTCAGCAGTTTGGTCCCATACGAACTTACCACAAATTTCCAATATTTTTTTCTTAATCTTTCATTGTCGTCATTCATTTTCATTGTCGTCTTTCCCTTATACAGCTGACGGTCGGTCGTATTGGCAACTGCGAATAAATTTCATGTATTTCTCCAACAAAGGAGGAGGAGATAGAGAAGATCAGAAGAAGAGCGGCGCGTTTCGTCACAGGGTTGTTTGGTAGCCGTGATAGCGTTACGGAGATGTTTAGCAAACTCAAAGGGCAGATTCTTCAAGAGAGGCGCTCTGCATTGCGGTGTAGCTTGCTCGCCAGGTTTCGAGAGGGTGCGTTCCTGGATGAGGTATCGCATATATTGCTTCCCCCTACTTATTCCTCCCGAGGAGATCACGAATGTAAAATTAGAGAGATTCGAGCGCGCACGGAGGCTTTCAGACAGTCGTTCTTCCCGCGAACCATACGCGACTGGAACAGAAAAAGGAGTTAATGACAGTGGCACGTAAAGTGCCCTCCGCCACACACCTTTGGGTGGCTTGCGGAGTATAAATGTAGATGTAGAATTTATGTGAAATTTTGAGGCAGTATGTAATCAGCAACATGAAAACTGTGTTTCACTCCGCAGTTTCAATTACAACCTGGAACTGTCGTTAACCTTAGAGAACTAACCAACTTTACCAGAGAAGTATTTATTAAGATTTTATATAGTCCTCCTCTGGAAAAATTATGCGTGAACATGAGTATTTTAAAATTGTTACACTGTTGCAGTTAAGTACTTACCTGTAGATACTAAGGTATAGTAGAACTTCTAGCATTCACGTTTTCTTAAAATACGTTTTAATTCAAAAAATAATGTTAGAAGTGATGACCCTAAACCATGTTACATTCATTGTTGTTTCTTGTAATTGTTTCCAACAATGCGATAACACTCTTCTATATAGAAATGTTATGAAAATATAATGAACTGAGATTTGTTAATTTTTTTCCAGTTACAGGGTGTTTCAAAAATGACCGGTATTTGAAACGGCAATACAAACTAAACGAGCAGCGATAGAAATACACCGTTTGTTGCAATATGCTTGGGACAACAGTACATTTTCAGGCAGATAAACTTTCGAAATTACAGTAGTTACAATTGTCAACAACAGATGGCGCTGCGGTCTGGGAAACTCTATAGTACGATATTTTCCACATATCCACCGTGCGTAGCAATAATATGGCGTAGTCTCTGAATGAAATTACCCGAAACCTTTGACAACGTGTCTGGCGGAATGGTTCCACATGCAGATGAGATGTACTGCTTCAGCTGTTCAATTGTTTCTGGATTCTGGCGGTACACCTGGTCTTTCAAGTGTCCCCACAGAAAGAAGTCACAGGGGTTCATGTCTGGCGAATAGGGAAGCCAATCCACGCCGCCTCCTGTATGTTTCGGATAGCCCAAAGCAATCACACGATCATCGAAATATTCATTCAGGAAATTAAAGACGTCGGCCGTGCGATGTGGCCGGGCACCATCTTGCATAAACCACGAGGTGTTCGCAGTGTCGTCTAAGGCAGTTTGTACCGCCACAAATTCACGAAGAATGTCCAGATAGCGTGATGCAGTGATCGTTTCGGATCTGAAAAATGGGCCAATGATTCCTTTGGAAGAAATGGCGGCCCAGACCAGTGCTTTTTGAGGATGCAGAGACGATGGGACTGTAACATGGGGCTTTTCGGTTCCCCATATGCGCCAGTTCTGTTTATTGACGAAGCCGTCCAGGTAAAAATAAGCTTCGTCAGCAAACCAAATGCTGCCCACATGCACATCGCCGTCATCAATCCTGTGCACTATATCGTTAGCGAATGTCTCTCGTGCAGCAATGGTAGCGGCGCTGAGGAGTTGCCGTGTTTGAATTTTCTATGGATAGAGGTGTAAACTCTGGCGCATGAGACGATCCGTGGACGTTGGCGTCATTTGGACCGCAGCTGCAACACGGCGAACGGAAACCCGAGGCCGCTGTTGGATCACCTGCTGCACTAGCTGCGCATTGCCCTCTGTGGTTGCCGTACGCGGTCGCCCTACCTTTCCAGCACGTTCATCCGTCACGTTCCCAGTCCGTTGAAATTTTTCAAACAAATCCTTTATTGTATCGCTTTTCGGTCCTTTGGTTACATTAAATCTCCGTTGAAAACTTCGTCTTGTTGCAACAACACTGTGTTCTAGGCGGTGGAATTCCAACACCAGAAAAATCCTCTGTTCTAAGGAATAAACCATGTTGTCCACAGCACACTTGCACGTTGTGAACAGCACACGCTTACAGCTGAAAGACGACGTACAGAATGGCGCACCCACAGACTGCGTTGTCTTCTATATCTTTCACTTCACTTGCAGCGCCATCTGTTGTTGAAAATTGTAACTACTGTAATTTCGAAAGTTTGTCCGCCTGAAAATGTAGTGTTGTCCCAAGCATATTGCAACAAACGGTGTATTTCTATCGCTGCTCGTTTAGTTTTTATTGCCGTTTCAAATATACCGGTCATTTTTGAAACAGCCTGTATGTAAATATAACGAGGTAAGATCTGTTAATTTGTTGCCACTGAATTCGAAACTGGCGTTAAAGTATGCATGTTAACTCAAGTTTTCGAACTGTAGCCATTACCTGTCGTTACGCATTATTTCACCAAACATCAACGGATGTAGATAACCAGTTAGCAGCACTGCCTGGCCACGCAGTTCTCATAGTATGATAACATCAAGTTACTGGGTACTTGTCCAGATAAGGGCCTCCAGCAGTAGAATTTTGACACTTTCTTGATACGTTTTTCTGAGAATTTAGTTGTGATATACTTGCAGCTGGCAATCTACTACTGAGTGGCATACACAACAATGTCTCGTTGATATTTTGATAGTGCGGATTTGTTTTGCAGTATTTGAAATTTAGCGATATCTCCTTCTATGAAGTGTTTAATTGCGTCTTCGAGGAAAACAAGTGTATTTCTATTGTTTTAGCTGTAACACAAGTGACGTGAACGAAAATTAGATGCCACACATACATTGTACTACGTTTTTGGCTACTCCAGTTTGTGACTGAATGAAAAAGGGAGTACACAGACTTGCAAACCTTTAGGAATGGTTTTATGGAAAACTTGAAAGCAGAAAATTTCAAAGAATGCGTGTAAGGTCTGATGCTGTAAATTTACATTTAACTAAAAACACACTTTTTGGCAATCACATCTGGGTATTTTCTTACGAAATTCCTATATTATGAGGGATGAATATGGTGTGCACTTTCACTAGGATTTTTAGTTGTTGGACCAAAGGGACAAAAGGAAGTGGGACGCTACCATGTTGATTATTGGTGAGTGGTGAGAACGCACGCTCCTGCAACACCGTGCTAGAGGCAGATAAAAAATAAAAGTTTATGAGATATTTGGTATTTTTTTATCTTTTGTTGTATGATTCATACAGCGAGTATCATTATCTCTCAAAAGAGAGCCAACAAAAATTGAGAGTTACTTTTTCGGGTTGTGTGAGCCAGAAACCAAAATGAAATTATAATCTATTCAGCATAACATTCAAGTCTTAAGAATTGGTAGAGCGATTTAATATTTTCTCGTCGACGTTATACAAAATATACTTTGTCATTTCTTAGCGCACTTCTCTCTTAACAAACTGTAGAGAAAGAAATCTGTAAATGTTAGATCTGGTGATTTAGCAGGCCAATTTTATGTACCAGCTTTTCCAATTTAACTTCTGTTGTAATAGCCATCTAATACCCACCGTGCAGTTGTGATTAAGGTACTCGGTAACAAAACATTGAAAAAAAAAGGCACTATGTGCATTTTAGAACTGGTAAGAGATTTCGCGCCAGTATATGCCAAAATAATGTCAACAAGTGGATAAATAAGCTGACAGCTTCTTGGAACTACAGCTTGATAATAAATTCAAATAGGGGGCGGGAAGGGGGGGAGCATACCACAGAACTCTTGGAGCGCCTAAAAATATCTCTGTCTCCAGTGTTGACGTTGTCAGACATAGTTGATATAAAAGTTAAAAGTTAAAAGTCTAGCACATTTTCCTTACTTTTATTTCATAATATAATACGGCATCATTTTCTGGGAACCTCGTCCAGCCAAGCTAAAGTATTCCTAGTGCAAAAACATTAAATACGAATTA
Source organism: Schistocerca gregaria (assembly GCF_023897955.1). Taxonomy (NCBI): domain Eukaryota; kingdom Metazoa; phylum Arthropoda; class Insecta; order Orthoptera; family Acrididae; genus Schistocerca; species Schistocerca gregaria. Next base: position 295,979,385 of record NC_064922.1, read on the forward strand.
TTTGTGATATAAACTCAACAACTTCTTGCAGCGGCGTGTTTAAGGGACCCGATATCCTAACTACTCCTTCCCAATATACGCTCCTGGAAATGGAAAAAAGAACACATTGACACCGGTGTGTCAGACCCACCATACTTGCTCCGGACACTGCGAGAGGGCTGCACAAGCAATGATCACACGCACGGCACAGCGGACACATCAGGAACCGCGGTGTTGGCCGTCGAATGGCGCTAGCTGCGCAGCATTTGTGCACCGCCGCCGTCAGTGTCAGCCAGTTTGCCGTGGCATACGGAGCTCCATCGCAGTCTTTAACACTGGTAGCATGCCGCGACAGCGTGGACGTGAACCGTATGTGCAGTTGACGGACTTTGAGCGAGGGCGTATAGTGGGCATACGGGTGGCCGGGTGGACGTACCACCGACTTGCTCATCACGTGGGGCGTGAGGTCCTCACAGTACATCGATGTTGTCGCCAGTGGTCGGTGGAAGGTGCACGTGCCCGTCGACCTGGGACCGCACCGCAGCGACGCACGGATGCACGCCAAGACCGTAGGATCCTACGCAGTGCTGTAGGGGACCGCACCGCCACTTCCCAGCAAATTAGGGACACTGTTGCTCCTGGGGTATCGGCGAGGACCATTCGCAACCGTCTCCATGAAGCTGGACTACGGTCCCGCACACCGTTAGGCCGTCTTCCGCTCACGCCCCGACATCGTGCAGCCCGCCTCCAGTGGTGTCGCGACAGGCGTGAATGGAGGGACGAATGGAGACGTGTCGTCTTCAGCGATGAGAGTCGCTTCTGCCTAGTTGCCAATGATGGTCGTATGCGTGTTTGGCGCCGTGCAGGTGAGCGCCACAATCAGGACTGCATACGACCGAGGCACGCAGGGCCAACACCCGGCATCATGGAGTGGGGAGCGATCTCCTACACTGGCCGTACACCTCTGGTGATCGTCTAGGGTACACTGAATAGTGCACGGTACATCCAAACCGTCATCGGACCCATCGTTCTACCATTCCTAGACCGGCAAGGGAACTTGCTGTTCCAACAGGACAATGCACGTCCGCATTTATCCCGTGCCACCCAACGTGCTCTAGAAGGTGTAAGTCAACTACCCTGGCCAGCAAGATCTCCGGATGTGTCCCCCATTGAGCATGTTTGGGACTGGATGAAGCGTCGTCTCATGCGGTCTGCACGTTCAGCCCGAACGCTGGTCCAACTGAGGCGCCAGGTGGAAATGGCATGTCAGCCGTTCCACAGTACTACATCCAGCATCTCTACGATCGTCTCCATGGGAGAATAGCAGCCTGCATTGCTGCGAAAGGTGGATATACACTGTACTAGTGCCGACATTGTGCATGCTCTGTTGCCAGCGTCTATGTGCCTGTGGTTCTGTCAGTGTGATCATGTGATGTATCTGACCCCAGGAATGTGTCAATAAAGTTTCCCCTTCCTGGGACAATGAATTCACGGTGTTCTTATTTCAATTTCCAGGAGTGTAGTTGGTTAGTGAAAATAGTTCACAGGGTTTAAAAGCACTGCTTATTGACACGTATACGATGTACAAAGATGGCTGATACACAAAGAGGTAGACACACTCACGAAGCTTTAAATGCCCACCTCATGGCTCGTGTGCTCGCTAGATGCAGACATGTGACGGCACTCAACAAGATGTCGGCTATGCAGGAGCACAGTTTTTGTGTGTTAGAATACGTGGCGCGTTCTTCGCATACTACCTTTCAGCTGCTTCTGGTCACCAGAGCATTTTGTGTTTATTTCGTGATACTGGCCGTATGTGGGAGGGAGAAGCACAGGCCGACCGCGGGTCTCAGAGGAAATCGTGGAGCACCTAAAATGGAGCTTTGTGTGCAGCCCACAAAAATCAACCGTTCGTGCAAGCTGTGAACTTGACATTCCGCAGAAAACAGTGTGGAATCTTCTCTGCCGGCGTTTGCATTTCAGATCGTACCGTTTCGACCTGTTACAACTGATCCCAGATGATTCTGCCCGCCGACTGAAGTTTTGTACACTAACGCAGCAAGCTACGGAAGAATATGGAGATGAGTCTGCGGAAACATTAGTTTCTACATCTACATAGATACTCAGCAACCCAGCGTACGGTGCGTGGCGGAGGGTACCCGGTATCACTGCTTGTCATTTCTTTTCTTGTTCCACTCGCAAATAGAGCGAACTGTCTATATGCCTCCGTATGGCCCCTAACTTTTCGTATCTTATCTTCGTGGTCCCTACGGGCAATGTACGTTGGGGCAGTAAAATCGTTCCGCAGTGAGCTTCAGATGCCAGTTCTCGAAATGTTCTCAATAGTGTTTCTCGCAAAGAACGTCGCCTGTCCTCCAAGGATTCCCACTTCAGTTTCCGAAGCATCTCCGTAACACTTACTTGTTGTTCGAGCCTACCGGTAACAAATCTAGCAGCCCGCCTCTGGATTGCTTCGATGTCTTCCTTCAATCCGACCTGGTACGGATCCTAAACACTCAAGAAGTACTCAAGAATAGGACACACCAGCGTCCTACATGCGCTGTCCTTTAAAGATGAACCACTCCTTCTTAAAATTCACCTAATAAACCGACCATTCGCCTTCCCTACCAAAGTTCTCACATGCTCATTCCACTTCACATCGCTTTGCAACATTACGCCACGATACTTAAACTTCTTGAATGAGTCAAGCAGGACGCTAGTAATAGTTTAACCGAATACTTCAGGTTTGCGCTTCCTACTCATCCGCGTTAACAAACATTTTTCCACATTTAGAGCTAGCTACCATTCATCGCAAGAAATTTCATCTAAATCGTCTTGTATCGTCCTATGGTCACTCGACTTCGACACGTTACCGTACACCGCGGCATCATCAGCAAACAACCGTAGATTTCTGTCCACTCTGCCCATTAAATCATTTATTCATATAGAGAACAACAGCGGTCCTATCACACTTCCCTGGGGCACTCCTGACGATAGCCTTGTCTCTGATGAACATTCGCCGTCGAGAACAACGTACTGGGTTCTATTACTTCTTCGAGCTACTCACATATCTGTGAACTTATTCCACGTGCCTTCTCCTTCGTGGACAGTCTGCAATGGGTCACCGTGGCAAATGCTTTCCGGAAATCTAGAAATATGGAATCTGCCTGTTGCCCTTCATACATACACTGAAGAGCCAAAGAAACTGGTACACCTGCCTAATATCGCGTAGGGCACCCGCGAGCACGCAGAAGTTCCGCAACACGATCTGGCATGGACTCCACGAATGTCTGAAGTAGTTCTGAAGGGAAATGACACAGTGAATCCTGCAGAGCTGTCCATAAATCTGGAAAAGTACGAGAGGGTGGAGATCTCTTCTGAACGGCATGGGCCGAGCGGTTCTAGGCGCTACAGTCTGGAACGGCGCGACCGCTACGGTCTCAGGTTCGAATCCTGCCTCGGGCATGGATGTGTGTGCTGTCCTTAGGTTAGTTAGGTTTAAATAGTTCTATGTTCTAGGAGACTGATGACCTCAGACGTTAAGTCCCATAGTGCTCAGAGCCATTTGAACCATTTGCTCAGTACTAAGGCGGTTCCGACGTCTCCTTACAGCCAAATAACGGTCATCTCTTTCTGACGTCACACCTAGTCGGCCCTGTCCTGTTCTTCGGGATACGGTATCGCTCTCCGTAAACTGGCGCCACATCCGAGAAACAGCACAACGATTCACGTTAAGCCATCGAACATACCGCTTCCATTCTTCCTATGGCCCTCCAGCACAGTGACGCTGGTAGACAGCTTTTCTTTGTCATACTGCACGTCTGTGATTGGGTACACACCGATTGTGGATGTGGACGAGATACCAGTTTATTGATACCACTAACTGTAGAATGTCTGGCTTTATTGACGGAGCCGCAATTTCACCTCTGATTGTAAAGCTTCATCGCTACCAAACTGACATCCTCGAAGTTACTGTTTAAGGTTTGGAAATAGAAGAAAATCGGATGGCTCCAAGAAGGGACTTTATGGAGGATGATCGATGACAGGGAACCCAAGACGTCCGATTCTTGCAAATGTCGCAGCGCTCGTGTGTGGTCTGGCATTGTCATGCTATAGGACAGGGTTCTCAATATGTGGACGAAGACTTAAAATCCAAAACACGATTATAGTACGCTGTTTCTCACGCACCGACATTAACGTTACACATCCCCATGTTATATTCCACAATTTGGAGCCCTCTAGCGGCAGATGGCTGCAAATATGTAAACGTGAAGAATAAAGGTGTAGAGTGTTGATTAAGTTTGTTTTATTTGAAAATATTTCACTTAAAAAATTCAGAGCGTATACTTTTCAGCTTGCCCTCGTAGAACGTGTCAGAAACTTATTATCTGTCTTTTCATGTATCACGCGTCTTTGAGCGTCGTATATTTGATTCTAAACAGTGTTTTGAAACACACTGAATCATTTAGTCTAATCCTGTATTTAGCCGTTAATGAAATTACCCATTAAAATATTTCTTTTTCATACCAACAGCTCAGTTTATGGATTCAGTACTATAAATAAGAAACAATCTTCATAAAGAGTTGAACGCTCTTACTTTGGTCCAGAATGGTGTCCGTTATTCATGAACACACATTTTAAATAACATGGCAGTAGCCATAAAAAGTTAAACCAATTATGAAGTTCAGTTTAAGTAGGGCCTTAATTATACAGTGGTGGCCAACGTTTCTACTCCACTGACGAATTTCTTAACGAAACCGACTAATGTGTGTACTTAATAATATCATATAATGCAAATATTGTGTACGATCTGACTTCCGCACAACTTCATTACACGGCTCCTCGCGCCGGAGGTTCGAGCCCTCCCTCGGGCATGGGAGTGTGTGTTGTTCTTAGTATGAGTTAGTTTAAGTAGAGTGTAAGTCTAAGGACCGATGACCTCAGTAGCTTCGTCTCTTAAGGCCGCTACACACGCTACTGCATGCTTGACAATCACGCTTGCGCAAGCATCAGGATTGCACAAGCAGCTTGACGCTTGACCGAATTCCGTTTATGCGTGCTTGTGCAAGCCTCCAAGCGTGTCCATGGTTGCTCGTGTGTGCCTAGAGTAGGGAGGCTTGAAGAAGAACACTTCTGTCATTCGGACGCGGACTGTGGAGAGGGTTCGTTTATTTAGATTTTGTGTCGTTTTCTTCTTCGTTCTGATGTAGGACCGGGAAGTGTTCAAGGAATTTATTAGGTGCTACGAAAGACACCCATTTTTATGAAATATTAAAAGTAAAGAATATCACGATAAAATGAAAAGAGTCGCGGCATATGAGGTGATTCTCACAAAGTACAAAGAAATAGAGCCACAGCAACTAAAGATACTGTTATTCAGAAAATTAATACATTACGAACGAATTACAGACGAGAAAAAAGGAAATGTGACAGCACTTACAAATCCGGGGCTGCAGCGGACGAAGTTTACAGACCTGTTCTGTGGTACTTTGATCTTTTCAGAGATTTAAATGAACAGGAGACATCAAGATACTCTTCGTGTAACACACGAGGAATAGGAGTAAGTGAGATAGGTTTGTAAAGCTTTACAGTAGTACTGTTACAATTAAGATATATGCCTTTGCTTTTATTTGTTTATACTATACTGCAATACACATTGTTTTCTTTTACATGTTTCTTTACTGCTAACGCACAAAATTATGTTGCCAAGGAACTTGTCCTTCATTCACAAAGTACCCTACTGGCCATTAAAATTGCTACACCAAGAAGAAACGCAGACGATAAACGGGTATGCAATGGACAAATATATTATACTAAAACTGGCATGTGATTACATTTTCACGCAATTTGGGTGCATAGATCCTGAGAAATCAATACCCAGAACAACCACTTCTGGCTGCAATAACGGCCTTGATACGCCTGGCCATTGAGTCAAACAGAGCTTGGATGACGTGTACAGGAACAGCTGTCCATGGAGGTTCAACACGATACCACAGTTCATCAAAATCAGTGACTGGCGTATTCTGACGAGCCAGTTGCTCGGCCACCATTGACCACACGTTTTCAGTTGGTGAGATATATAGAGACTGAGCTGGCCAGGGCAACAGTCGAACATTTTATGTATCCAGAAAGGCCCATACAGGACCTGCAACATGCGGTCGTGCATTATCCTGCTGAAATGTAGGGTTTCGCAGCGATCGACGAAGGGTAGAGCCACAGGTCGTAACACATCTGAAATGTAACGTCTACTGTTCAAAGCGCCGTCAATGCGAGCAAGAGGTGACCGAGACGTGAAACCAATGGCACCCGATAGCATCACGCCGGATGATACGCCAGTATAGCGATGGCGAATACACGATTTCAATGTGTGTTCACCGCGATGTCACCAAACACGGGGGCGACCATCATGATGCTGTAAACAGAACCTGGATTCATCAGAAAAAATGAAGTTTTGCCATTCATGCAACCAGGTACGTCGTTGAGTACACCATCGCAGGCTCTCCTTTCTGTGATGCAGCGTCAAGGGTAAACGTAGCCATGGTCTCCGAGCTGATAGTCCACGCTGCTGCAAACGTCGTCGCTCTGTTCGTACAGATGGTTGTTGTCTTCCAAACGTCCCCATCCGTTGACTCAGGGATCGAGATGTGGCTGCAGGATCCGTTACAGCCATGCGGATAAGATGCCTGTCATCTCGACTGCTAGTGATACGTGGCCGTTGGGATCCTGCACGGCGTTCCGTATTACCCTCATGAACCCACCGATTCGATATTCTAACAGTCATTGGATCTCGATCAACGCGAGCAGCAATGTCCCGATACGATAAACCGCAATCGCGATAGGGTACATTCCGACCTTTATAAAAGTCGGAAACGTGACGCTACGCATTTCTGCTCCTTACACGAGGCATGACAACAACGTTGTACTAGGCAACGCCGGTCAACTGCTGTTTGTGTATGACAAATCGGTTGGAAACTTTCCTCATGTCAGCACGATGTAGGTGTCGCCACCGGCGCCAACATTGCATGAATGCTCTAAAAGCTAATCATTTGATCACACCATCTTTTCCTATCGGTTAAATTGCGCGTCTGTAGCACGTCATCTTCGTGGTGTAGCAATTTTAATGGGCAGTAGTGTAGTTCATAAATTCCTCTCACATGTTCAGCATCAAATGAAATGTTTACTGTAGTAGACCTATGCAATGGTAGCATATTAGAATCCTATGTTGTTTCCTCATTCATCCTGAGGTGATTATGCCAATCACGAAAATATATCTTCAATTCACTCAGTAAATTTGTATGAGAATACGATTTTTGTTTTTTAAGGCACTCTTTACTCCTCATATCGCCTTTCCTCTTATGCACGCTTGAGCAAGCGCGATTGCGCAACCGTGATTGTGTATCGTGCAGTAGCGTGTGTGGGGGCCTTTAGGAATTCACACACATTTGGACACTTTAAAAGTAAAATAAAAAAACTTCAGTACAGTAATGGGAGCATTGTAAAGATGTGTTTTAATCTGAGTCTGCTATTTGATGTTGAGTGGCTACAATAGACTAAGAGTTATCTTATACACCTTGGTGTATTGAACAATTGTGACAAAATTGTTATAAACTATTAAACAAAATGTTGTTTAATTTTTTTTTTTACTTATCCACGAGAACCATTTCTCTAGGGATCTGTAGAAGTTATATTAGCATATAATTTTTCTCTGAAAGTATTTATTTTGTATGTTTGGTTTATGACATGTTCAGCATCCTCGAGAAGCTCCTCGCTATGGATCTGTTAGAACGAAATGTACATCTAATCTTATCAACCGTCATCTTGGCTATGCTGAAATCATATAATCCGACGTTCTTGGAAGCTAAGATCTGTAAGAAAAACGTCCTTCAGAATGTTTGCATACGTTTGACTATCCAAAATGTCGCAAACATAACAAGGACCAAGAAGTTTACCATCCATTACTCCGCGTGAAATATTAGCTGACAACAGATATTGATGTTTGCAGATCCAGAAGGATTGATCCGGCTCCAATAACCCATGTCGTGCCTCTTAAACTCTCCATTATTCGTGAAGCTTGGAATCGAGAGCAAAAATTTCTAGATTTACTTATTTTTGGTTATAAGCCGACCGGACAATTCATGAAATGATTACTAAAACAGTGAGAAAAGAAATTATCAATAGATAGAACTAAAGAAGTCAAAAAAGATCTTCAAAATAATTCACGCGTCCGGAAAGTCCGTCAGTAGGGGCGAGCTCCATATGTTTCACCTTGCGAAACACGTAAGATTGGCAGCACATTCATGTCGCCGAATAAGCTGAGGGCCGGGATTTACTGCTAGTGGCTGCAGTGGAAAGTAGGATTCAATATTATTGAAACTAAAACAATACAATTAATTAATTATATTAATTACAATTAAATGCATTGTACTCACCAGCATCACAATATGTTCTGCAAATGTTTTCATCTTTCTTGAAGGCATAGTTCAACACTTCTACATTTATTTGCAAACACCTTTACCAATGTTTCACACGTAATCGAATGCAGATAATCAAGTACCGCTGTCTTCTGTTCATCTATTGTCTTTGTGTTATTTGATATACAAATGTTTTAATCGCACCCCGAGGAAAATAATCGCTCGGATACAGATCTGGTGACTGCGAGGGCCAGAGACCTTCCGTTATTGCTCTGTCTCCAAAGATTTCATGTAAAAGTCTTAAGGACCGGTGTGCTGTATGAGCGGTTGCTTTGTCTTGTTGGAAATATGAATGACTGGTCACATTTTCATTTAGCACGGCAATAAATGGATAAATTACCTGGGAACAATGGAGATTGAAAGTGACAGTACTACTGAAAAAGATCGACCCCTTTAATACGCACCGCATTATGACAACCCAAACACTGATTTTCTCTTACGGCATGTGAGTATTGTAAAGGCAAAATTCGTTAATTTTGGGAATTAATGGAACCAGATAGGTAAAACAAAGCCTCATCAGTGAAAAATGTCCGCTCTAAAAAAAAAAACAACTCCATGTCGGTTAACAAATCGCTGAAAGTTTTCACAATACGCTATTCGTTTTGTATGTAATTATCACAAAGCAATAATTTCATACGGATACATCCCCAGTTTTTCGTTACGGCCTTATGTGCTGTCGCACGAGTGACTTTAGCCTCTTGCGATTACCTCCTGACTGATTTTGTTGTACTCCGCAACATGACGTCCGAAATGTCTTCAAGCTTCCGTTATTTTAATATTGTGGACCTACAAGTGCGTGGTGAATCATTAACTGAAACTGTTGTGTGGAGTTTGCGAGTTAAATCACGTGCTTTGTCACAATGTGAACACGTGGAAGCAGGAAGACGCGATCTAAATTGCCACCTCGCATGCTCCATAAAGTTTCTTCCTGCACAGAAAACGGCTGCCTCTAAAACCGCTCTCTCTGCAACAGTGAGCTTTCTCCCTATATTCAGCTTACATAATACCTAGACAATACCACAAGTAACAGCTGCAACGCACACACAACATTACTGCCCCCACCCTACCACTGCAGGCCCACGTAACGCGTGCAGGCGAGACACTTAAGTGCTGCAAACTTTGCCACTGCGGAGAGTTTGCGGACGCACGGTACTTACGGATCATAAATAACAGGAAGAAAACCGTTAAAGTTAAAAGAATTCTGAAGTACCTAGGCTAGCAGCACAAAGCGAATTAGGTTGTGGAAAGGGGCCAAAATGAGTTCCTGTCAGTGGCACTCAGCATACAAACTTTATTTATCAACACACAATATTACAAGGATGCAAAACACTCGAAACTTTAATCGAACTCCTTTGATTAATTTTAGATCTGCTGAAGGCCACATTCAAAATCCAAGACACACGGCTTAAGCAAAGTGAAATACAAGGTTCCTCTGGATGTTTCACCCAAGAATATTTTATAAATCTTCAATCTATTCAGCTGAAGGCCTTAGCAATTTAATTGTAATTTAACTAGGCTGGAGTTCGCATATTACGCAATAAGAGGAGTTTCAATCAAAAGGCAGAAGGCCTTATCTTAAAACATTTCATGAAAATTGGGCTGAAGGCCCCATTCAAAAGCATAACAATCCTATGCCTTAAGAGCAACAGGAGACAATTAATTTAAGAGATATTAACACTTGGCTGAAGGCCGCTCACTGACTAATAATTGAACGGCTTAAGCCCTAGAAGAAGAGTTTCAGTTTCAAAGGGCAGAAGGCCGATCTTAAAATATTTCATATAACATAAAGAGTAACAATCTCATGCCTTAAGGGCAAGAAAAGGATATTAATTTAAGAGATATTAATACTCAGCTGAAGGCCACATATCAACAAAATATGTTTAACGCCTTAAGGCCTAGAAAGAGTTTATCTGAAAGGCAGGAGGCCTTATCTTAAAACATCCCAGGTAAAATTCGGCTGAAGGCCCCATATAAAAATACAACAATCTCATGCCTTAAGGGAAAGACAAGAACATTAATTTAAGGGATATTGATACTCGGGTGAAAGCCACACGTCAACCAAATAACTAAAATTCAAACAGGGAAATTACTACATAACACGCAAGGGATGGCGCTCAGAAGTTCCCAAGGGTCGGCCTGGGATTGTAACACATACGCCCGTTTTGGTGAGACAGGTAGCCTGTCCAACGACTTCTTAATCTGGAGGCAACTCAACCGACAGGAAGCCGATCGACCAATCAACCAAATCAGTTCCGCTCCACGCAACCAGCAAAACGACCCCAATATTTCAATAGACGACGCACAGAATATTGGCGCCCACAACGACCAACAGCACTTCAGCTGTCTAGCTACACGCCGCGCTGGGCAGCAACAACACGACGAGGAAAATACACAGCCTAAAATTACGTCAACGACCGGGGCAGGTAATCGGAACGTGAACGGCCACAAGGCAGAAGATACCGCTGGTGAACTTCCATAACAGGGAGTAAGTTTAGTTAAATTTCACAGGAAGACGGCTGGAATTTTAGCCAACTTAAATACACACACATTGTTGCTCGCGAGAATGTCCCAAAAGCGACAACCAGGATGAAGCGAGGAAATGAGCCTCGATAGCAAGTTAAGTGAGAACTGAACTCTCATGTCCAAGATCGGTGGGCGATAAACCTCGTAGTACTCGCAAGCAGCACCTCACACTCCAATCGCACGTGCGCGCCACCAGCGGCTTCATCCCAACTCTGCTTGTTGCTGCTCCATGCCATCCGACGGAATGGACAGCTGGTCCGACCGCAACTGCTGCTCCGTCGTGACTGCACTGCAGGTGCGTCTCCCACTCACTCGCTACCCGACACACGACGACCCGGAAATACTATCGGTCGCTCCAGAGATGGTACGACAGTGCGCTTATCGATACGCGCTGCTGCTGCCACTCATGGCAAGTAAGGCAGGAAGTTAGTGACGCCAGTAAATGGAATAAGAAAACGAGGCGGTACTACCGTAATAGAAGATGACAAACAATTAATAGGATGAACACGAGCGGTGCACGCCTCAAATTCGAAGTCTGGGAAACTGGAAATAAAAACAGAAACAATATAGTCAAGTTCGCGTAAGGTGACATCTGACAGCAACAGCGCTGTTGCCAGCTTCCAGCTGTGTGCGGCTCATGGCTGCAGGCGTAAACGACGGTCGTGTATATAGCTGCTACAACACTGTAGCGTTGCCAAAGCGATGTTTACAAAATCGCATGACGTACTTAAATGTAACTCCGTCTTGGTCTCAGTTGCCTGTCCTACCTTCGCTGCATATCCTACCGTTGCCCGACCGCCTATGGAACGTCTCTCTTCCAGTCGTCCCAGGGCAACGAGACCATTTGGGATTCATGCCAAGCATTTGCTAGGGTCCCTTGGTGTGGAGCGTGTGGTACCCCAACTCCAGGGTTTTACCCGCCTGCCTCCCTGGTTGCTCCAGAGGCCCAGCGTCCTTTTAGACTTGTCAGCTCTGATCGAGTCGTCAAGTTATGGCTTACTGCGGCGTTTACCATCTTTGATGCCGAATTGTTTGCGATCTTGCGAGCATTGGAGCAGATGAGATGTGTTCCCAGTCTTTAAGTTTCTCATCTGTTCTGACTCTCTGAGTGCCCTTCAGACCATGCAACACTTGTACCTAGCGGATACGGTCGTCCAGAACTTCCAAGATGCCCTACTCCACCTGCAACGGCAGGGGAAGGAGGTTTCTTTCTGCTGGGTGCCGGGGCACATGGGTATTAGGGGAAACAAACTGGCGGATGTAGCTGCCAAAGATGCATATTCCCTCCCTCACGTTGTTGAATGTACCGTCCCCCTCCATGCTGTAACCTCCCTTTTGCATTTTCGTGTTATGCGTCAATGGGAAGAGGAGTGGCCGGCAGTCGGTGACAATAAGCTGCGCCTGTTAAAGGCGACCACGCGGCCATGGTGTACGTCCTAACAGTCAAGCAGGTGGGATGAGGGTCTCCTGACTCGCCTCCGCATCGGGCACAGTCCCTTAACGCACGGTTTTTTACTCCGGCGGGAGGACCTCCCAATCTGCAGTGCTTGTGGCGTCCAGATTACTGTACGCCACATTTAACTTGACTCTCTTTTATTCTCTGACCAGAGGGCGGTGGTTTCCTTGCCGTCGGATTTGCCCTCCTTTTTCAAGACGACGAAACGACTGTGGTTAAGGTCTTACGGTTTTGTGTTCTGTCCAATTTGTTGCCTCGGATTTTAGGGAGAGGATTTTAATGTGCTGCTGGGTGACTTGCTCACCCAGGTTCTAGGCGAGAGGTCCGCCAGTCACGATTACCTAATTGTTTCACTTCGATTTCTGTTCTCTTTTCCTTGTGTTTCCTTTCCTATGTTAGTGCGTTTCTTCTCCTCTTGTTTTGCCTCTATATGTGAGGATTTGGAACTGCGTCAGGTCTGTGTCTTTTAGCCGTTCTCCTTGTTCGCTGTCCGTCTTCGTCCCATCGTCCTGTTTCTATGCGTTTGGGCGCTGATGACCATGCTGTTTAGCGCCCGAAAACCTCAAACCACACACACAAATACACACACACAACAGTGGCTAGTCGATGAAACGTAGTAACACTGTACCAACAGCCGTTATTTTGATATTGTTTTATTAGGCAACAACGTTCGACGTTTCAATCATGTTATTTTCTGTCCAGGCACATGAATGATACCAAGTACCATTTGTGCATGCGTAAGACAAGGCACCAGTATTCGTACCTGGTTCCGTAGATACCCGAACTTCATGAGCACGTGTGCCCTTCCCACATTGGGCAGCATATGTGACTCAATTGCAAGGGTCAGAGGTGGACCAACGTGTTACTGACTTTTTATTAAAAATGAAATTCCTCCAGCTGTACTTAAGATTTTTTATTTACTTCACTACTAGTTTCGACGTTTCATGAACGCCATCTTCAGGTCCGTACACTTTGATGAAATCAGTTGCGTGTGGCTCAGTCTAGAAGTCCGCGGCGAGACCAACACGTGCTCCAGCATGTGGACACCAGGAAGCAGGAAAACGCTATCTAAATTGCCAACACGCATGATTCGTAAAGTTTCTGCCTGTACAGAAAATGACGCAGCGTCGAAACTAGTAGTGAAGTAAGCAAAAAATTTTAAGTACAGCTGGAGAAATTTCATTTGAAATAAAAATAATACCAGCTGTATCCCAAATTCATCCAGTTTAAATAGGGATGTATGAAGATGTTATTGACTTGCTCTATTTTGTGACACACTTTCTCTTGAATAAATCATCCAATTTTTCTGAAACTGTAATCATTTGTCTGTCTGTACATGTACATCACATCAAACGACATCCATCCCATTCGTCTAACTCCTTCATGACGCATCGTTTTCGTTTTTCTTTTTCTTTCTTAGAGTGTACAAAGACGTACTTGGTAGGGACATGATGGATGCCCGGCTCTCTATTCACTTGTGGAGAGGAGAGAGCACACCTGCACATTTTCCTGTCTTACTCCACAGGTTTTTTTCTCTAGAGGATACTCAAAGATGAAGCTACGCGCAACTCGCGACGACCCCAGGGGAATTAAAACATCGTATTTGCAGCATGCGTAATGACCTCGAAGGAATCTCTTCGGTCTTTCCAAGAGTCCTTCCACCAGCGACTACTGACTTGTATTGTGGGAGACAGTGGGCATTTAGAATACTTAATGACATAGATTTAATTTTAAGTCAGTGTTTATGACCACATTCTCTTATGATTTCCTTTTTGGTGCTGCTGATGACAATAAATTCATGAGATAAGTTATTATTTAACAATCATTATAACTCAAATCCCTATTGTACAAATCCATTCTATATTTGACTTATGACTTTCTTTCGACAGTTTGGCAGAATTCAGAGCAGAACTGTTTCCGAAATTAACTGAAGGACCACCTTCAGATGCTACGCCATTTGCCTTCCAGCTGATGTGCTGGTCTAACCACAAGTAGCCAAACGTGATTAGTATGAATTTTAAATTAAATTTTTCTCCAGTTCTTTGCTGGAACGTCCTGTCAGCCTGACACGGCAGTTCTGTATAACAATACCAACTTTCGCATAGGACAGTTTCATGTTCAGAAGAAATAAATCAATAACTGCCAGTCGTATTTTCAAGAGTGAAACGCCGTTGAATTTGTCCCTTTTATTTCTAGAATACTAACAATAATATTTATCATGGCTCTATTTGAAAAAGCAGAGTTGATACCGATATCTTTGTAATTAATATAGCTGTGTAAAGAGATTATACGGCATTTACTGAACACATTCTCAGTATTCATTTACGAGAAGAAACAATTAAAGTATTAAATGGTTTGGGAAATATCTGCGATGAGACGCTTAGTTAAATTATCCTGTAAACAAAACAGAAGAACTTTATTGTATGACGGATACATTTTAATTAATAAAAACAAAATGGCTCTGAGCACTATGGGACTCAACTGCTGTGGTCATTAGTCCCCTAGAACTTAGAACTACTTAAACCTAACTAACCTAAGGACATCACACACATCCATGCCCGAGGCAGGATTCGAACCTGCGACCGTAGCAGTCGCACGGTTCCGGACTGCGCGCCTAGAACCGCGAGACCACCGCGGCCGGCTAATAAAAACAAGATGGACAAATAACCAAACAGTGTGTACTAAAATAAGAGGTCAAATCATTCACAGCGGCTCCATATCATCTTTAAGTTTCTTTCGTTTGTGTTGTGTCTCGTAGATAAGTGTGCAATATGTTACCTTAGTTTAGGTTGGTACACTGTACCCTTCCCATGATCCTTGCTTTGTTCCGGTCACCTGTACAACAGTCTTTGTTGGTATGCGAGTGTGGATGGCGAAATGAATTGTGAGATTTCTATATCTGTGTATTACACAGCAATCCAGGACAAATCATAACTGATGGTAACGAATCAAATAAGAACTCCACTTTCATATTACATTTCATCGTGACAGTGTGTTTGTGAAGGAATCTGACAACCACCAAAAGTAACCCTGACTACATACTGGACACAGAAAATAAACATGAGGTGGAGGAAGCAAAGAAGACTCATTTAAAGGCTGGTTCAGCTGCCTGTCCATGCATTTATGCAACACCTTCAGATATTATATGCAAGGTTTCCACGTTCTCTCACTCGTTGCATGCAAGTTATTAGTCATAACAAAAAAAGTGAGCAAGATCTCTTCGTAAGAAATTTAATAAATTTAAATATTCTTCTGGGATACGTGTTCGCTGGATGCTGTAATTACGGAATTATTAAAGAAAAAGTACAGCAATTACCTTCAAACGTGATTTCTTGACTAACTCGAAAACTGCGGCCTCTAATTACAACTTATTCCAGTACGAAATATAACTGCATTAAATTTCCTACAAAATGTCCTGTTAACTTTTTCTGTGAATCTAATAGTTTGCACATAGCAAGTCGTTGCTAACTGCATAAAACGTATCGGTAGGGTTAGCTGAAACGCCCTGTCATATGAGTAACCACAGTGCTATCTCCCCCCTGCGGGTTCGGGGGTTAGATTAGGCCCGCGGTATTCCTGCCTGTCGTAAGAGGCGACTAAAAGGAGTCTCAACTGTTTCGGCCTTTAATGTAATTGTCCCCATTGGGGTTTGACCTCCATTTTTCCAAATTCAACAGAAGTACGAGCCTTTCGGGGAAGGACACCTTACGTGGTGCACCATGAGTCCTCTGTGCCCTAAGACCTTGGCACTCTTTATCGTCTTGGCGTCGTCACTGCACCCTCCATCCCTCATTTTGGGTATACACACCTGATGGATTGTGTAAATTACGCCTTCAGTGCGTCACCATTTGCACCCACGATCACTATGGACTACCCATGGCACCCAAAATCCAGCCCGTTGTCGTGGGGTCGTCATGTGCCCTCTAGGTTGTAGCCCTCTGACAACACAGGGATCGTACTGCCGATACCTGAGCTGACACCTCCCCACTAAAGCCAAGGAGTAGATGCTCGTCTCTCTGGGGCATCAGGACTCCCGGCAACGGCCATCCTGCCAGGTGGTCTTTGCTGTGGCTGGGTGGTGCCCGTGGGGAGAGCCCCTGGTCGGAGTGGGTGGCATCAGGGCAGATGCCCCGCAGTGAAATAGGTGAAGTCTCAATCCGCTGGTCGCACGACCGCCAACGTCTCTAAGCGCGGTAAGACAGAATTTAATGCTGTGACATATAACCCCACATCGTTCCCTTCCCTAGCCACGCCGTGGGAGGAACATAGGGCTGCGGACAGACATGAGCCGTATTCACCACGATACCTTGTGTGCCGCAGAACCGACTGGTATTCGTTTTTGGGGACTAAGCCTCTCTTTGTTCGCCATCTTCAAGATAAGTTTGGGGAAGTGGCATCTGTTTTCAAAGTGAGGATCGGGGCTATTTTGATACAAGCAGTTTCATCTGCGCAGCCACCGGCGTTGCTCGCCTGTGAGAAGCTCGGTGACATCCCCGTTAACGTCACTCCCCCTAAGTCCTTAAATTTGGTCCAGGGGATTATCTTTCATAAAGATCTTCTGCTACAGTCTGATGACGAGCTACGGGAGAACCTGTCACGACGAGGTGTGCACTTTGTCTGTCGTGTCTGTAGGGGGCCCAAGGACAATAGGGTCGCTACCGGTACCTTCATCCTGACCTTCCTTTGAGGGTGACTGCTTTCCTGAGAAGGTCAAGGTCATGATCTACCGGTGCGATGTCAAGCCCTATGTCCCGCCCCCTATGAGATGCTTCCAGTGCTGGAAGTTCGGACACATGTCCTCCAGATGCACTGCCAGCTCCACGTGTCGTGATTGTGGACGACCTTCACATCCTAATGCTCCATGTGCTCCGCCTCCCACCTGCGTTAACTGTGGGGAGCATCATTCTCCCTGCTCGCCAGACTGTACAGTCTACCAAATAGAGCGGAAGATACAAGAAATTAACCCTGGACCGTTACTAAGAGGCAAGGAAGAAGCCAGAACTGCTCAACCCCACATCTATGTTGAGGAGTTATGCTGCTGCAACCCTGCCGCCACCAGTTCCTGCAAAGACTCCCTTCTCAGTTTGCCCACGGATCAGTAAAGTTACGCCTGCCCCACTGCTGGTAGGGGCCACACTCTCTTTCACTGCTCCCAAAACACCCGATTTGGGAGCAGTGGACCCCGAACAACTGGGGACATCCATCCCCTCCTCTCAGCCGGAGAGGCACCAGCCTCCTCCAGCTGCTCAGCCAGAGAAGCAACAGCCTCCTCCGGCTGCTTAGCCAGAGAGGCAACAGTCTCCTCAGGCCTCACTCGTTCGGAAGGGGTCCCTTGGGAGAGTCCCTTCCAAGGATTTTACCAGGAAAGCCCTCCCAGCATGCGAACCTTCCTCCCAAAGAGAAGAGAGAGAAGAGGAAGCTCTCTAAGAAGCCTAGGGACCCAGTGGTTCTCGCGCCACCGCTTCCTGTCAGCTCAGCCTCTGAGAATGAGGTCGAGCTCATTGTGTCCCCTGATGACCTCGATCTCACCGTCTCAGAAACGATGGCAGTTGCGACGTCAGTCACTCAGTCGGTGGCAGCATGTGACTCTGTGAAGTAATTTGCTTTTTCAGTGCCTTAATGCCCTTACAGGACACACTTTGTACAATCCTCCAGTGGAATTGTGGCGGTTATTTTAGCCATCTCCCTGAGCTACGACAGCTTCTAAGCATGATACCTGCTTTCTGCATTGCCCTCCAGGAAACCTGGTTCCCGGCAATGCGGACCCCTATCCTTCATGGATACAGGGGTTATTACTGCAACCGTAGCACTTACCATTGTGTGTCAGGTGGAGCCTGCGTGTATGTCCTTACCTCTGTATATAGTGCTCCTGTGCCCCTTCAAACATCATTGGAAGCTGTGGCTGTCCGCGTAAGGACTACCCAGGACATAACCGTCTGCAGTGTCTATCTCCCTCCAGGTGATACAGTCTCCCTGACCGAATTGACTGCACTTGTCGCCCAACTCCCCACGCCTTTTCTTCTCCTGGGGGATTTTAACGCCCACAATCCCCTGTGGGGTGGAACGAAGGTTACTGGCCGAGGCAGAGAGGTCGAGAATCTCATCTCCCAACTCGACCCCTGCCTCTTAAACACTGGCGCAGCCACACATTTCAGTGTGGCGCATGGCACGTTCTCGGCCATAGATCTGTCGTTGTGCAGCCCAGGGTTTGTACCATCGGTCCACTGGAGAGTCCATGACGACTTGTGTGGAAGTGACCATTTTCCCATCTTCCTTTCACTACCCCAGCGTCGCTCCCTTGAACGCTTGCCTAGATGGGCATTTAGCAAGGTAAACTAGGACACATTCTCCTCTGCTGCCACTGTTGAATCTCTCCCCCACGGTACTATCGATGTGGCGGTTGAGACACTGATTGCAGCGATTGTTTCCGCCGCGGAACGTACCATTCCTTGTTTGTCAGGGTGCCCCCGGCGAAATTCAGTGCCTTGGTGGTCTCCAGAGGTCGCTGAACCCATTACAGAACGTAAGCGGGCTCTTCAGCGACATAAGCGGCCCTCGTTTTTGGAGAACCTCATTTTATTCAAACGTCTCCGTGCTCAGGCCTGGCGGCTCATCGAAAGGCGGAAACAGGAGTGCTCGGAGAGGTACGTTTCCAACATTGATTCCCGTACTTCACCCCCCCCCCCCCGCCCCCCAGGTGTGGATGGAGATTCGGCGCATCTTTGGATTGTAGCACTCTACAGGTGTCCCAGGGCTTCCCATCAACGGGGCGGTATCCACCGATGCCGATGCAATCGCCAAGCATTTCGCACAGCACTATGTTCGGGCCTCTGCGTCGGGGAATTACCCGCCTGCGTTTCGCGCACTAAAACGCCGGAAGGAAGGCAAACGGCTTTCTTTAGCTTCTAGCCACCCTGAGGTGTATAACGCCCCATTTAGTTTGTGGGAACTCCAAAAGGGCCCTGGCACAGTGCCCCGATACAGTCTCTGGGCCAGATGGCGACCACAATCAGATGCTCAAACACCTGTCCCCGGACTATCAGCGATGTGTTCTCGCCATCTTCAACCGCATATGGGGCGATCGTGTCTTTTCGTCGCAGTGGCGACAAAGTACCATCATTCCGGTGCTGAAGCCTGGTAAGGACCCGCTTAATGTGGATAGCTATCGGCCCATCAGCTTGACAAATACTCTGTGCAAGCTACTGGAACGTATGGTGAGTCGACGGCTGTGTTGGCTGCTCGAGTCTCGGGGCTTCTGGCTTCGTGCCAGAGCGGTTTCCGTCAGGGCCGTTCCACCGCCGATACTTTGATCTTCCTTGAGTCTGCAATCCGCGCTGCTTTTTCCAGGCGCCAACACCTCGTCTCCGTCTTTTTCGACCTCTCCAGAGCATATGACACGACGTGGCGACACCATATTCTCGCCACGTTGCACGGGTGGGGTCTCCGGGTCTCTCTCCCCATTTTTATTCAGAATTTTTTATCTGTTCGGACATTCCGCGTTTTAATTGGCACATCCCATAGTTCATTTCATATCCAGGAGAACGGCGTTCCACAGGGCTCTGTATTGAGCCTGCCCCTTTTCCTTGTGGCCATTAATGGCCTTGCAGCAGCAGTATGGTAGTCTGTCTCACCCACGTTATATGCCGACGATTTCTGCATCTTTTTCACCTCCTCCACCATTGGTGTTGCATAATGTAGGTTGCAGGGAGCCATACGCAAGACGCAGGCGTGGGCACTAGCCCATGGGTTTCAATTTTCTCCTGCGAAGACTTGTGTTATGCACTTTTGTCGGCGTCGAACTGCCCATCCCCACCCTGAGTTCTATCTTCAGGGTTTTCTGGGATTGCTGTTCGATGCCCGGCTTACTTGGCTTCCACATATTCGTCAGCTCAAGCGTCAGTGCTGGCAGCATCTGAATGCCCTCCGCTGCCTCAGCAACACAACTTGGGGTGCAGATCGTAATACGCTGCTGCAGCTCTACAAAGCCCTCGTGCTGTCCCGACTCGATTATGGGAGTGTGGCGTATGGCTCAGCGTCGCTCTCAGCGTTGCAACTGCTGGACCCCGTTCACCACTGTGGGGTTCGACGGGCGACAGGAGCATTCCGCACCAGCCCTGTCAATAGCCGCCTTGCTGCGGCTGGGGTTCCTCCGCTTCGTGTTCGGCGTCAACAACTGTTAGCCAACTATGCTGCCCACGTCCGTTGTTCGCCCCGTCACCCTAACTACCGTCTCCTTTTCGCTAATGCGGCAGTCCATATCCCACACCGGCGGCCGCGATCAGGCCATACAATTGGGATCCGTGTTTGGTCGCTCCTTCGTAAACTTGAGTGTTTGTCTCTTCCGTCTGCTTTCCAGGTCCGCCCACATACACTACCTCGGTGTATTCGTCGGCCGCAGTTTCGGCTGGAACTTTCCCTATGGCCAAAAGATTTAGTTCCTCCTGCAGTCTTGCGCCGCCAATTCCTTGCTCTCCTAGGTGCATACCATGACTCGGAGGTTATCTATACCGATGGTTCGATGGTTTATGGCTGTGTGGGGTACGCTTATGCTCATGCCGACTATGTCGACCAGCGCTCCTTGCCGGAAGGCTGCAGTGTTTACACCGCAGAGCTGACAGCCATTTTTCGTGCCCTTGAGCGTATTCGTACCAGCACTGGAGAGTCTTTTGTCATTTGCAGTGACTCTCTCAGTAGTCTGCAGGCTCTTGACCAGTGCTACCCACGCCATCCCATTGTTGTTGCCATCCAGGAGTCCGTTCATGCTCTTGAACAGCGTGGACGTTCAGTAGTGTTCATATGGACCCCGGGACCCGTTGGGATAGCGGGAAACGAACTCGCCTGACAAGTTAGCCAAAGAAGCTACCCGAACACTGACGTTGGAGATCGGCCTCCCGGCAACTGATCTCCGATCGGTGTTGCGCCGTCGGGTCTTTGGGATGTGGGCAGACGACTGGAGGACTCTGTCTGTAACCAACAAGTTGCGGCGAGTAAAGGAGACGAAGACTGTGTGGGGTTCCTCCATGCGGGCCTCTGGCAGGGATTCTGTTGTTCTCTGTAGGCTCCGCATTGGTCACTCTTGGCTGACACATGGTCATCTGCTGTGTCGAGAGGATCCCCCCTCATTGTCGCTATGTTGCAACCATGACGGTGGCCCATATGTTGTTGGACTGCCCTCTTTTAACCGCTCTCAGGCAAACTTTTAATCTCCAGGATGATTTATCATCTCTTTTAGGTGACGATGTCTCTACGGCAGATCGGGTTTTAAGTTTTTTCGCGCAAGCGGCTTTTATAGGTCCATTTAATTTTATTAGATCACCCTCTTTTGCACTGTATCTTTTAATTCATTTTGTGTTGTAATTCGACTTCACCCTAATCTTTTTAGCCTGGAGGTTTTAACGTGTTGCAGAGTGGCTGGGATCCTTTTATTTTCGTGATCAGCCAGCCACGATCCTCTGCTGTACAGTTTTAATTTTTTCTGCCTTTCTTATGTTGTTTTTGTTGCTGTGCTCCGTTTTCCATGTTGTTTTATTATTGACCTTGGGGATTTTCTTCCCCTGGAATTTTTCCTTTGTGCTTCGACTAACTAACGGATGGTTTCACTGTGCTCTGTGTTTTTATGACACAAAGGAACGATGACCTCTGCAGTTTGGTCCCTTTAATCCTCAAACCAACCAACCAACAGTGCTATCTCAATGGCGAGTTAACAAGACCGGTCTCATTGTATAAAATTGGCGTAATTAAATGAGAAGACGCTAAAACCTGGCATGTAGAGCTAGTTTTGGACTTTATATAATCTTGATAATAGTGTCTTCAAAGGTTTCTACCCAGCAGAGAAGTTTTCCATTCAGTTACATTAACTAAAACGTATCGGTAGGGGCAGCTAAAACGCCCAGAATGTGTGGGTAAGCACAGTGCTATCTCAATGCCGACTTAACAAAGATGGTCTCATTGCATAAAATTGGCGTAATTAAACAAGAAGGTAATAAAACCTGGCCTGTAGACCTAATCATGGAGTTTATCATCTTGATAACAGCGTCTTCAAAGGCTTTTTTTAATAAGATACGATATTGTGATGACACTTTTGATAAAAATACATTGAACACCACCAGCGGAAAATTAGAAGCTGTACAGATGGGCCCAAAGCCAACAGCGCAGACTAGGGTTTTAGCATTTTATAGTATTTTAAATTGATAAGGAAAATTTTTACTACACCTATCTAGAACAGTAAACCGTCTGCATGCATTTCCCAATAAATCTAGTGCAAATTGTGACAGAATTTCCTAAGAAGCGATATGCCACACTAAGATGTGTGGCATTATGGCCTGACACTGACACTGATTTTAGCTTCTGATGCTGCTAACTCACATATAGGTGCACGTCTTTCTCGTATGTTTCCGGGAGCAAATGAAGTATGTCTTATGTTTCCTATCCCACCCTATAGCAAAGCTACAATTTTTTTCATTCTGTGATGAAGTTATAGGGCAAAAATAAGTACACTACCTGTTCAAAAGTATCCAGATACCTATTAGTGGACACACACTATGTCATTAAAAGTATCCAGACACCTGGCTGAAAATGACTTACAAGTTTGTGGCGCCCACCCTCGGTAATGCTGGAATTCAATATGGTGTTGGCCCACCCTTAGTCTTGATGACAGCTTCCTCTCTCGGAGGCATACGTTGCATCACTTGCTGGAAGGTTTCTTGGGGAATAGTAGCCCATTCTTCACGGGGTTACGCACTGAGGAGAGGTATCGATGTCGGTAGGTGAGGCCTGGCTTGAAGTCGGCATTCCAAAACATCCAAAATGTGTTCTATAGGATTCAGGTCAGGACTCTGTGCAGGCCAGTCCATTACAAGGATGTTATTGCCATGGAAGCAGCCGGCCGCTGTGGCCGCGCGGTTCTAGGCGCTTCAGTCTGGAACTGCGCGACCGCTACCGTCGCAGGTTCGAATTCTGCCTCGGTCATTGATGTATGTGATGTCTTTAGGTTAGTTAGGTTTAAGTAGTTCTACGTTCTATGGGACTGATGACCTCAGATGTTAAGTCCCATAGTGCTCAGAGGCATTTGAACCATTTTTTTTAGAGCCGGGCATCGATCATGTCCCTACCAAGTACGATATCCCCGAATTGCTCCTCAACAGTGGGAATCAAGAAGGTGCTTAAAACATCAATATCTGCTTGTGCTGTCATTGTGCCACGCAAAACAACAAGGGGTGCAAGTCCCCTCCATGAAAAACACGACCACGCCGTAACACCACCCCATTCGAATATTACTGTTGTAAATACACACTCTGGCAGATGACGTTCATCGAGCATCCGCGATTCGCACACCTTGCCATCTGATCGTCACTCCACACAGCGTTTTTCCACTGTTCAATGTCCAATGTTTACGCTCCTTACACCAAGCGAGGCGTTGTTTCGCATTTATTGGCGTGACATGTGGCACATGAGCAACTGCTCGACCATGAAATCCAAATCTTCTCACCTCCCGCCTAACTGTCATAGGAATTGCAGTGAGTCCTGATGCAGTTCGGAATTCCTGTGTGATGGTCTGGATAGATCTCTGCCTATTCCACGCTACGACCCTCTTCACAGTCAGCGGTCTCTGTCCGTCAACAGACGACGTCGACCGGCACGCTTTTGTGCTGTACGTGTCCCTTCACGTTTCCACTTCACTATCACACCGTAAAGAATGGACATAGGGCTGTTTAGGAGTGTGGAAATCTCGCGTACAGACGTATGACAAAAGTTACATCCGATCACCTCACCACGTTCGAAGTCCGTGAGTTCCGAAGAGCGCCCCATTCTGCTCTCTCACGTTGTCTAATTACTACTGAGGTCGCTTGTATGGAGTACCCGGCAGTAGGTGGCAGCACAATGCACCTAATATAAATGACGTATGTTTCTGAGGGCGTCCGGATACTTTTTATCAAACACTGTATATATGGGGGTGTGTCAATCGTTCTCCTTTAAACGGCTTGAATTCTGGGACACTTTCAGTGAGGTGTCAGAACGTCTGTGAAGGAATGACATCCCACTCTTTCTCAAGAGCCGGAACGAGAGAAGGTAGTGAAGTTGGATGCTGCTGTCTGAAACGAAGTGGGCGTTGTAACTCGCTCAGCTGTTCATTTAGATTCAGTTGGGGATTATGGATAGGCCAGTCCATCCAAGGAACGTAATTGTCCACTAACCATTGCCTCACAGATGCTCCGTTGTCACGCTACCACATTCAGTCAGTGTACAGGATGCAACGAAAGAATTCACATTCTTCTGCATTAAGCGTTTTATTATGTGCACTAAGCCGATCACACGTGACCACGGAAAACAGCCTCATGCTGTAGCATCACTTCCTCTGCACTTCAGTGTTGGCAGTACACATGATGGGAGGTACTTTTCTGCAGGCATTCGCAGAACCCAAACCGTACCATCGGATTGCCACAGAGCATAGTGTGAATCATGAATATCAACCATTTGTTTCCAGTCATCTGATGTTCAGTGGAGTCGCTCTTCGCCCTAACTCAGGCTTCGCTTAGAACTGAGCGCAGAAATATGTGGCTTATGAGGAGCTGCTCGATCATTATATCCCAGGCTCATTGGCTACGTGCACTGCTGGCAGCGCTTTGGAACTCACGACTGATTCTTTCCGCTGATTTCATGCTATTTTTTACAATCACCCTGCGTTACGTTCGACGCTTGCTATCCATCAGCACATGAGGTCTGCCTGGTCTTGTTTTATCTTTGGTTCTTCCTTTGCGTTTCCACCTCAAAGTGACATCACTAACATTAGTCTACAGCGATTTCAGAAGTGTTGAAATGTCTCTGATGGGTCCGATGGAGCGCCTAGTCAGCGTTCGAATTCACTGACGCCTACTGGTGAATCAGTTCTGCTGTTAATGTTTCTTCACGCCCCCTTCTATACTGGTGGATCGGCCTCTCGTGACATATAGTGGCCAGTGCGGCATTTCTGCATTACATAAGGTTATCCAGAGGCTTTTGATCAGATAGCATGAGTGTTTATTATATTGTTTCTCGTAGGATTGCACTTCTAAAACTTCCAAAGCTAGTGTAAGCTACCATAAGAAAGCGTATACTACGGTAGGTTTCTTAGTAGCTTTGGTCTGTTAACGTCGTTTGTGTTGCGTGCCTATACCTGATAACGATTGCTGTTTTTTTACGTTTGCAATCAGTGCCTCACTAGATGTCCCCAGAAACCAAAAGTGGCGTACCGTCTAGAAACTGAGTGAGGATACACACTGAAGCAGCAAAGAAACTGCTATAGACATGCGTATTCAAATACAGAGGTATGTGAAGAGGAAAAATACGGCGCTACCATCTGCAACGCCTATATAAGACAAGTGTCTGGCAGAGTTGTTAGGTCGGTCATTGCTGCTACAATGGCAGGCTATCAAGATTCAAGTGAGTCTGAACGTGGTGTCATAATCGGCGGACGAGTGATGGGACACAGCAGCTCCGAGGTAGCGATGAAGCGCGGTTTTCCAATACGATCATTCCTCGAGTGTATCGTAAATATCAGGAATCCGGTAAAGCATCAAATCTCCGACGTCGCTGCGGCCGGACGAAGATCCTGCAAGAACGGGACCACGGACGACTGAAAAGAGCCGTTCAGTGTTACAGAAGTGCAACTCTTCCGCAAATTGCTGCAGATTTCAATTCTGGGCCGTCAGCAAGTGTCAGAGTGCGAACCATTCAACGAAACACCATCTATATGGGCTTTCGGGGCCTAAAGCCGACTCGTATACCCTTTATGACTGCAAATGGTTCAAATAGCTCTGAGCACTATGGGACTTAACATATGAGGTCATCAGTCCCCTAGAACTTAGAACTACTTAAATCTAACTAACCTAAGAACATCACACACATCCATGCCCGAAGCAGGATTCGAACCTGCGACCGTAGCAGTCGCGCGGTTCCGGACTGAAGCGCTTAGAACCGCTCGGCTACCGCGGTCGACTGTTGACGAATGCACGACACAAAGATTTACGTCTCGCCTAGGTACGTCAACACCGACTTTAGACTTTGGAAACATGTTGCCTGGTCGGACGAGTCTCGTTTGAGATTTGTTGAGCGGATGGACGTGTACGGGTATGCAGAAAATCTCATTAATTCATAGACCCTGCATGTCATCAGGGCACTGTTCAAGCTGGTGGAGGCTCTGTAATGGTGTGGAGCGCGTGGAGTTGGAGTGATACGTCTAAATACAACTCTGACAAGTGACACGTACGTAAGCATCCTGTGTGACCACTTCCATCCATTCATGTCCATTGTGCATTCCGATTCACTTGGCCAATTCCAGCAGAACAATGCGACACCCCACACGTTCAGAATTGCTACAGACTGGCTCCAGGAACACTCTTCGGAGTTTAAACACTTCCGCGGGTCACCAAACTCCCCAGACATGAACATTATTGAGTATATCTGGGATGCCTTGCAACATGCTGTTCAGATGAGATCCCCACCCCCTCGTATTGTAACGGATTTATGGACAGCCCTGAGGATTCATGATGTCAGTTCACCTCCGGCACTGCTTCAGACATTAGTCGAGTGCATGCCACGTGTTAGTGGGGGCCCTACTCGATATTAGGCAGGTGTACCAGTTTCTTTGGTTTTTCAGAGTATAAAGACCTGGGTAACATACACAAAATTTTTGTTCTACCCATCTTATCTTCCTGTCTGTTATTTAAGAATAAATAATATTCAGAGCAAAACTGAAATTTTCATTGTTTATTTCAGGTTTTGTTCCAAAACTGTTGATTTGTAGCGCGAAATACGGGGATGTGGCAGTAAAGATAAAGAAAACAATACCGATTTATCATACGCCGCTAAGAAACGGAATTTCCTCAACAAAAAGGTAAAATTAAGAAATGCAGAACTAAAATTGTCAAGAATCGTTTCAATACTTCGTCAAACTTATAAGAAACATGTTTCTGTTATTCAAAAAATGGTTCAAATGTCTCTGAGGACTATGGGACTTAACATCTGTGGTCATCAGTCCCCTAGAACTTAGAACTACTTAAACCTAACTAACCTAATGACATCACACACATCCATGCCCGAGGCAGGATTCGAACCTGCGACCGTAGCAGTCGCACGGTTCCGGACTGAGCGCCTAGAACCGCTAGACCACCGCGGCTGGCTTCTGTTATTCATAAAGAACTTTCGCGGTTATCGATAAAACAGGAAAACGTGTCTTTGATCGTAATGAAGACCGTTCTGTTGAGTACAAAATAACAATAATAACTATTGGAATGTTTTTATGTTTGTGCTTGCAAACTGTACTTGAATCAAAAGTAATTGCTTTGGATACATAGAAGTGCACAAGTTACGCAATCAACAAATTTTTATTACTTTTAAAATGCAATTTATCTTCTGTAAGGATATAAAATACACCTTGGACTAATACTGAATTTCGGTCCTAATTGCGTGCAAAGTAAACCGCCAAACATACGAAGTATACAAAGAAAAGTCGTCGGCTCCTAGTTTCTCTGTTACACATTCATTTATGTTTCTTAGCCTATCAATTCTACCAATACTACCGCTAATCTTAGTGCGTCACTCATATAGTGTACCAAAAGTACATAAGTTACCTGGCCCTTTATATATCCTCACTCAGCTTCTAGATAGTTCACCACTTCTGATATTTAGTGCATTCTGGTAAAACCTTAATCGCATATGTAAAGAAAGCGATCGTTATGAGGTAACGCCGAATAGGTATGCAACACGCCCAACATACGGGTAATGCGGGTTAACCCTAAATGACCAAAAATGCTACAAAAACTACAATAGTCTGTACTTATATATGGTAGTCTACAGCACCCTATGGTAGTTTTACAACTTTGTATTTTTGGTAGTGCGCAATTCTAGGTAGGACTGAATAAATAGTGACAGATGATTAGTCTGTATTCAGTCTAACACGACAATCCAGAATATTTCGCCGTTGTCAAAAATGGCTTTTGGACATTGGGAAATAATAATAAAATTCAGGGACTCTCTCAGAAGAATTGGACTGACACTATACGCTTAGCAGTGGTGATCATAAAGGTGCTCATAACAAAGTTGTGTTTGCAGTACTCTCACTTTCCAGGCGGTGGACGACACGAGGCAGCCCTCGGTAGCGGTAGGTGAGCCCGCGCCGAGGTCGCCGGCGGGGGCGGTGGGGGCGGCGGCGGCGGCGGCGGCGGGCCAGACGGCCGCGCCAGACGCTATCGACCCGGCGGGCCGCGCCGCCGCCTCTCCCGGCTGGTGCTGGCTGCTAGCTGTGCCGGTGGCTTCGCACCCCTCACCTCGCGTCGCCTCACCTCGCCTAGGGCTGGACATGCAGCTGGCGAGCACTTTCAAAAATCGATGCGGCGCCCGCCGTGTGTGCCTAGCCGAGCCGAGCTGCGCGGTGAAAGTCTCCCCAGCTGAGCCCCGCCGCCACAGCCGTGCTGTCCGCTACCTCTACGTAGATCCATACTGATCAGCCGGAACACTGACCACCTACCTAACAGCCGGTATGGCCGCCTTTGGCACAGATAACAGCGGCGACGTGTTGTGGCATGGAAGTAATGAGGCCTTGGTAGGTCGCTGGAGAGAGTTGACACCACACTTGCACGTGCGAGTCACCTAATTCCCGAAAATTCCAGGCAGGGGGGCGATAGCTCTGACGCCACTTTCAATCACATCCCAGATGTGGGGTTCACATCTAGTGAGCTGGGGTACATCAATTGGAATTCGCCGCAGTGTTCCTCCAACTACTCCATCACACATCTGGCCCTGTGCCATGGCGCATTATCTTGCTGGAAAATGCCACTACCTTCGAGAAACGTGATCATCATCAAGGGGTGTAAGTGGTCTGTACTCCTTGGTACTCCTTGGCCGTCATGGTCCCTTGCACGTACTCCACTGGGCCCATAGATGCTCACATTAATGTCTCCCACCACCAGCTTGTCTCCATCTCGCAGTACGGGTATCAAGGAGCTGTTCACCTGGAAGATCACGAATTCGCGCCTTCCCATCGGCGTGATGAAGAAGGTATAGGTATTCACCAGACCATGCAACGCTCTGCCACTGCGCCAACGTCCAGTGCCCATGGTCACGCGCCCATTTCAGTCGTAGTTGCCAATGTCATGGTGTTGACATTGGCACCTGTGTGGATTGTCGGCTGCAGAGGCTCATCCTTAGGACTGTTCGTGTACTGTGTGCCCAGACACGCTTGTACTCAGCCCAGCGTTAAAGTCTGATGTTGGTTCCACCACAGATCGCCGCCTGTCCAACGACGTCCGACATGTGTATTGTGGGGTGACCGCCCAACCTCACGACGTCTGGACGTGGTTTCGCCACGTGTTGAGGAAACTTACCACAGCACTCCTCGACCACCCAACAAGTCATGCAGTTTCCAAAAAGTTCGTGTCAAGCCTTCGGTCCATTACAATCTGCCATCGATCAAACTCCGAGAGATCGCGCGCTTGCTCCATTCTACACACGGACAGCACACTCACTGATACTGCATGCATGCGTCTGAGTAGCAGCCATTCCTCGTCAGGTGACGCTGCTATCGTGTTGACGGTTTTATATCGATAGTAGTCGGTGGTCATATTGCTCTTACTCATCACTGCAGACCAGAGGTGTACAAATTCCTGCTAGTTTTGGAAAGAACTGAAGGAAAACAATCGATTCATTCCGTTGTTTAAAAACAACCGACCCATTCGGTTGTAGTTTTATGTATCAGTTGAATTATTCATTCATTTTTTGTGCGAAATCAATCTGTGGAGGCAACCGAATGACAAGAATTGTCCAGTTGTTCTGACTGCTCATCCACTCTTTTGACTGAAACAAGTCTGAGAGAGCAGCCGAATGGAACCGATCGAGTAAGTCGGTTTTAAGTGCCGGTTAGATTATTGTTCATTTATATTTTCGGGTGAAAGCAGTCTGTGGGAGCAGTTGAATGAAAACTTTCGACGCCCTTGCAGCTTCGTTTATTGACTGGATAATTCAGACTTTCTTTTCAATTAAAAAACGTTTTATATTAAAAAGTTTTTTTAAATAGTTACTTCCTGTTTGTTAGCCCTATAGATGTGATTTTTTTTCAATGTATTTCAAACATTTTGATAAGATTACAACAGAGACGTGGGGTAAATTTTAGGTTTATTTCAGTTTCTCTTCAACTGCGTCAACCAGTATATTGCATCCTCCTGCGTGTATCTCGCTGGAAGACCTAGACTGAAAAAAAGGAGGGAATCGAGCTCACACGGAAGCTTACCAGCAGTCTTTCTTAACTGAGAAACATGCACAACTTGAACAGGAAAACTAGAAATAGCAGTGCTACACCAAGTACTCTCCTCTACACACCAGAAAATATTGCGTTGTCATTAAGTTCTGAGCTAAACTGAAAGTGTCAAGTCTTTAGCTTATCGGAAAGTTAGTTTAAAATCCGTTGCAAAATTTGTACCAAAACAGGCAGAGGGGCCGAAAAACAAAGTACCCTCCGCCACCTACCAGACACTAAAGCGAGTTAATATTGAAGTGTCATCCATTTCTGAGCTCTGTTGAGAGTTTCGAGACTCTAGTTTATCTGGAAGTTAGAGGCTTGAAACTTTCTACAAGAGAATGATCTCTTTTTAAAACGTTTTTTGTCTTTGTGTTTGGTTAAAATTTCGCGGTTGATTTTAAAGTAATTTCGAGATACGCCAGAGACTTGAAATTATATATATGTCACTGTATCACGTTTTTTATCTGTTTCTTGTTAAAAATTTTGCTGTTGATTTTAATCTAACTTCCAGATATGCTAGAGGCTTGAAACTTATTAAGTCTAAAAATAAAGTATTTCTAAAGTGTATGTATTTACTTACTCAAATACGAACTTTCATGCTTATGGGATTAAAAATCATTTTTGGTTGGTTTCAAAAGTATAGTATCTGGTGCTGAGTGCAACATCAGATGCTTAACTTGTGCTGCACTTTGAAACCAGCCAAAAATGACTGTTAGTCCCATAAGTATGAAAATTCGTACTTGAGCAAGTAAATGCATACACGCTTGCAGTACTTTATTTTTAGAAATATACTTTGCCATGAGTCCTAGAAATAAAATACTTTATTTGTCTGTAAAAGACTTGTCAACCCCGGTCATCGTTAATGTATAACCGAAAAGGCTGAAACAGCATATAAATAAAATCTCTCAAACCTGGAGACTGAGTGGAAACAATCATATAACGGCCCTAAACGACAGAGACTTATCAGTCTCGCGTTGAAAGAAAAACCACTCAGACTCGGTGAGTGAGTGAAAACATTGATATACGGCTGCAACCGATGAAACTTGTTTCAGTCAGTTGTCCTACACTGACTGCAACCACTGAAGCCCGGTATGTGAGCGAAAACTTTCATACAGCCCGATGAGGCCTTAGAGACAGTGTAGATCGCCTCTTTCATTCGACTGAAAAACAGACTGAACGAAGAAAAAATTATCTGATAAATCGGTTGTTAAATGCAGTCGGTTATCTATCACTATTTCCATCCTGCCTGCCCCTAGCTCTGCCGCCACCATCAAAGCAGGGCCGCCTGCCGCAACGGAGACAGGAAGAGTACATTTGCACTGAAGCCCGATGGTTAAAGCAGGCCAACTTGGCTTTCCGCTACTCTGGCAAGCTTCGCGGGACCCGTTCAGCTTGCTGCATCTGACAACAGATTGTGCTATTAGTCCAACATAACTACGTAATAGCCAAGTGCTTGTCTGCGTAGGTAGTTTCGCCGGAGCTCATTCATCATAACCGTGGGAGCTGCAAAAATGAACAAACCAAACTTAATGGAGACTCAGGAGAAATTAAGAACTGCGGAATATATATCAGACACGAAGAAGAGCCCAAGCCCTGCAGGGGAAAAGTTTTCGTTTGTTTACGATGCAGCTACAAATAAATCGAAAGGCGTCTCGCGATGCCAGTTGTGTAAAAACTTAGTAGGGCAAAAACTGAATGATATAGGAATAAGATATGGTTCAGTGGATATTAAAAACTATAGTCTACTGGTATGTAACATAGTGAAAGAAAACTTAGTATGAAAGGAAAGTTCCTTCTTTTAGACATGTACTTTTTAGATTAACATAATATCAAAAAGGAACTCCGTGTTTGCTAAAATGCATTTGGGTAATTTAGAAAGAACTATTTGGCCACTTAGAACGAATCCAGTGAATCCGCAATACACGTCCTGGAAAAAGTAATTAAAATTGGTATGGATGTCGTCATATTTGGCGGAAACACATTAATGGTACAGCATGTAGATTTCCCAAACCTTAGTTTAGATGGCGTTGTAGTATAATAGACGCCTTCAGGTTCGTAGGTGCAAGGGAACTCGACTTTCGGAGATAGTTCTACGTACCACAGAAAAGATGTTAGAGGTGACCTAATGATGGTTCGAATTGAAAATAGTCGCTTCTAGTCGAAAGATAGTGAATTTGCAAAGAAAACCGTTCGTATCGTAATACATAAATAATTCCGAAATACGCCGAAAAGGAGAAAAGGATAAATAAAATAGGTCATTTTCTGGCCAACAATGATCAAAAATGAATATACACTCCTGGAAATTGAAATAAGAATACCGTGAATTCATTGTCGCAGGAAGGGGAAACTTTATTGACACATTCCTGGGGTCAGATACATCACATGATCACACTGACAGAACCACAGGCACATAGACACAGGCAACAGAGCATGCACAATGTCGGCACTAGTACAGTGTATATCCACGTTTCGCAGCAATGCAGGCTGCTATTCTCCCATGGAGACGATCGTAGAGATGCTGGATGTAGTCCTGCGGAACGGCTTGCCATGCCATTTCCACCTGGCGCCTCAGTTGGACCAGCGTTCGTGCTGGACGTGCAGACCGCGTGAGACGACGCTTCATCCAGTCCCAAACATGGTCAATGGGGGACAGATCCGGAGATCTTGCTGGCCAGGGTAGTTGACTTACACCTTCTAGAGCACGTTGGGTGGCACGGGATACATGCGGACGTGCATTGTCCTGTTGGAACAGCAAGTTCCCTTGCCGGTCTACGAATGGTAGAACGATGTGTTCGATGACGGTTTGGATGTACCGTGCACTATTCAGTGTCCCCTCGATGATCACCAGAGGTGTACGGCCAGTGTAGGAGATCGCTCCCCACACCATGATGCCGGGTGCTGGCCCTGTGTGCCTCGGTCGTATGCAGTCCTGATTGTGGCGCTCACCTGCACGGCGCCAAACACGCATACGACCATCATTGGCACCAAGGCAGAAGCGACTCTCATCGCTGAAGACGACACGTCTCCATTCGTCCCTCCAGTCACGCCTGTCGCGACACCACTGGAGGCGGGCTGCACGATGTTGGGGCGTGAGCGGAAGACGGCCTAACGGTGTGCGAGACCGTAGCCCAGCTTCATGGAGACGGTTGCAAATGGTCCTCGCCGATACCCCAGGAGCAACAGTGTCCCTAATTTGCTGGGAAGTGGCGGTGCGGTCCCCTACGGCACTGCGTAGGATCCTACGGTCTTGGCGTGCATCCGTGCGTCGCTGCGGTCCGGTCCCAGGTCGACGGGCACGTGCACCTTCCGCCGACTACATCGATTTACTGTGGAGACCTCACGCCCCACGTGTTGAGCAATTCGGCGGTACGTCCACCCGGCCTCCCGCATGCCCACTATACTTCCCTCGCTCAAAGTCCGTCAACTGCACATACGGTTCACGTCGACGCTGTCGCGGCATGCTACCAGTATTAAAGACTGCGATGGAGCTCCGTATGCCACGGCAAACTGGCTGACACTGACGGCGGCGGTGCACAAATGCTGCGCAGCTAGCGCCATTCGACGGCCAACACGGCGCTTCCTGGTGTGTCCGCTGTGCCGTGCGTGTGATCATTGCTTGTACAGCCCTGTCGCAGTGTCCGGAGCAAGTATGGTGGGTCTGACACACCGGTGTCAATGTGTGCTTTTTTCATTTACAGGAGTGTATATTTCATTGTGCCTCTTCTTGTGATACTCTGGTAAGAGAGACAATTCATCAACTTCCGAATCCTATTGATAACGCTATAATGAAAGCACACAGAATAAACTGCTGTGTAGCGTAGCACAGCGCGAAGACGGGCTGGCAAACAAGCTTCCTTTAGCTTGCTTGGCTTGGATGGCAGTAAAGCAGTCCGCCTGTTCTGCTGGTAACGTGCGGCAGCTTGGTTGCCCGGCTAACAGGCAAGCATGGGCAGGCTAAAAGCGGAATGTGTACACCTAGGATCTACACTCCGCAAGCCACCTCGTGGAGAGCGGCGGAGCGTACTTCGTGCACCACTGTCGCTTCGCCCCTTCCCCACTCCTGTCGCGGATAAAGCGCAGTTAAAACGATTATTGGTAGGCCTCCATAAAAGAGATAATCTCTCTAAATTTACCTTCGTGGTGTTTTCGTGATATCCACGAAGGAGGAACAATACGAAGGCGCTACAATAAAGTAATGAGAGTGATGTGAAAAAAAATGTTGGTTACCGTTTAATCAAGTGTAGTGGTGTCTCCTTCAAAGTAGTTCCCTTCTGATTGCACACACTTTTTCCAGCGCTTCTGCCAGTGATGGTAACAGTTCTGGGACTTGTCTTCTGTAATATCCTCCAAGACCCTCGTCACAGATTTTTGGACATCTTGTGGTGTTTGAAAATGGTGTCCCTTGACCGCCGTTTTGACTCTTGGAAATAGAAGAAAGTGGCATGGAGCGATATCTGGTGAATAAGGTGGCTGTGGTAGTACTGAAATTTGTTTTGAGATTAAAAATTGCAGTACTGACAGCAGTATGGGATGGCGCATTATCGTGATGCAGAAACCAATTATCAGAAAAGTTTTTACGAAGACTTTCTAAAACTTCTTTGTAGTAAAAATGGTTAACTTTTTGTCCAGGAGGCACCCACTCTTTATGAACAATTCCCTTGGAATTAAAGAAGAACACAAACATGCATTTTACTGTTGACTTTGACATGCGAGCTTTTTTTGGTGTGGGTGATCCCTTTGAGCACCATGGGTGATCCCTTTGAGCACCATTGCGAACTTCGGCATTTTGTCTCTGGATGGTACTGAAAAAAAAAAAACTTTCTTCACCAGTGAGAACACGGCTCAACAGTGCAGGATTGATTTCCGCTTGCTGTAACAGATCGGCTGCCACATTTTTCCGTGTTTCTTGCTGTTGTGGCGTGAATTTCATGGGGACCATTTTTTCACAAATCTTTCTCATACCAATATCTTCAGTTATTACTAGACGAACCGTTTCTCGATCGATGTTAAGGTGTTCTGCAATCATTTTCACGTATAATCTTTGATCAGATCATAGGAGTTAACGCACCATGGCCAAGTTGACATCCGTCCGTGACGTTGATGGTCGTCCACTGCGGTCTTCATCTTCATCATTCGTTCTGCCTTCTCTAAACATTTTATGCATAAGAAAAACTTGAGCTCTTAACATAACCTTCCCTCCAAAAGCCTTCTAAAGCTTACCGTAAGTTGTCGTCGCGCTTTCGCCAAATTTAACGCAAAAAGAAATGGCATACAGAGACACAAACACATGTTAACTCATTACAGCACAACTCACGACTGAGCAGTTGCATCGATATGCTGCTTGGACTAGAAGCAGCTTATAGACCAAGGTCAAAGATATTGTGCCTGTGTAAGCCTGCAAGGTTGCCACATCTTGCAAAGAAAATCAGTCTCACTACTTTATTGTCGCACCTCGTATACTACTTCACTCATCTAGGAATGTAAGCTATCTGAATTTGGACAGTAAACCATATTGTGATCCACCTCAGAAGTGTAAACGATCCTCCCTCTGATATATAACAAGCAGAATTAGTTCTTTTTGGGGATGACAGTAGTATTGTAATCAATCAAAGCATACATATTGCAACATAAGAAATTTTAAACCACGTTCTTAAAAGTATCATTGACTTCTTTCTGTGAATGACCTCACACTCAATTTTAAAAAGACGCAACATATTCATTGTGTCCTACTACACCACTGATAAATGGAGGTGAGGAAATAATACATCGAGTGGAAACATCAAGTTTTTTTGATGTCCCTACAAATGACAGTTTAAACCGAGGAAGAGCACATTTTGTAACTCGTAGCACAACTTATAGAATACACGGTTCCAGCGATATTCCCAGGTCTCAAACATCTGTGATGTATATATGCAGACTAAAGCAAAATATGAAAATTTATATTATTCTTATTTATGGATTCTTCCCTCGCTTCTTGATAGAACAATTCCATATTGAGGGTTGAATAACACTTAGGCGATTTTTTTGTTCCACTGATTTTTATTTGTATGAACTAGTTTTCGTCTTATTATGCCATCTTCGGATAACTACTGGCTATTGTTTACAAGGATCTTTTATAAACAATAGCCAGTAATTATGTGAAGATGGCCCAATAAGCCGAAAACTAGTTCATACAAATAAAATCAGTAGAACAAACAACCACCTAAGTGGTATTCATCCCTCACAATGAAAATTTATAATTATTCCGGGATTCAAAACAGATCCTCTGCTTACTAGGCAGAAGCTGTAAACACTACACCACCCTAGTACAGGGCTTTTACGCAACGGCACGTACTACCCTAGCAAGCCTCCCTCCTCAATCAAAATCCCCATTCACTTGGTATTCCCCCTGATCTCAGATAGTATTGCCGAGGCTCTCCAGCTGTACTGGTTTATCACCTCAGTATCGAACAAGGCATGAATAGGGATTTGTATTGAGGAGGGAAGTGTGCTAGGATAGTCGTAGTTGTATAAAGTCTCCGTGCCAGGATGGCATAGTGAGACATCTGCCTAGTGAACAGGAGACCCAGGTTCGAATCCCAACCTTGGCACAAATTTTCATTCGTCGCTCCAGTCTGCATATGTACATCACAGACGTTTGCAACTTGAAAATGTCTCCGTAATCATAAAGTCTCATTTGATTAAAGCATCTATGCCAGGGTTTCAGGTGGAATCCCCAATTTCATTCGATGCTGAGGTGCTATTCCAACACAATTGGAGAGCTCCGCAGTGCTGTTCGAGTTTAGCGGGAACATCAAGTGGACTGGGGCGTGAATACGAATTTAGACAGAAGAGGAAGCTATGATAGAGGAGTTTGTGCAGTGGTGCAAGCTCGCCGTGCCAGGGTGGCGCAGGGGTTAGCAGATCTGCCTAGGAAGGCGGAGAGTGGGGTTCGAATCCCGGCCTTGACAAAAATTTTCACTCGTTGCTTCTGTCCGCATATATACAGGGTGATTATAATTAAACTTACAAACCGCTGTAGAAATAACACCACTGGTCAGAATGACGTCAAATTGCAACGGAATATTATCGGAGGAGGAGGAAAACGTATGGCAGAAGAAAAATAAATAGTTACAAAATGTAGCAATAGATGGCGCTGTAAGTATCTTAATTAATTAGTGGTCGACTACAAATGACAAATGAATCATACAACAATGCCTAAGGTGTACGTTTGACGTTAAACAAAGTGTACTACTCATGGGTGTACAGGTGTGATA
The DNA here is from genome assembly GCF_023897955.1 of Schistocerca gregaria. NCBI lineage: Eukaryota > Metazoa > Arthropoda > Insecta > Orthoptera > Acrididae > Schistocerca > Schistocerca gregaria. The sequence continues at coordinate 296,017,341 of NC_064922.1, forward strand.
TAACTAGTTACCTAAACTCATCCATCACGGCAAAAACCGCATAAAAATCATCACTCACATCGGTTTTTAACTGTCATGAGGCCAAAAACCGCATAAAAATCATCACTCACATCGGTTTTTAACTGTCACGAGGCCAAAACTCGCATAAAAAGCATCACTCACATCGGTTTTTCATTGTCATGAGGCCAAAAACCCGCGTAAAAAGCATTCTCACATCGGTTTTTAATTGACCTGAGGCCAAAAACCGCATATAAAGCATCACTCACATCTGTTTTTAATTGTCATGAGGCCAAAAACCGCATAAAAAGCATCACTCACATCGGTTTTTAATTGACCTGAGGCCAAAAACCGCATAAAAAGCATCACTCACATCGGTTTTTAATTGACCTGAGGCCAAAAACCGCATAAAAATCAGCAATCAAAATCAAATCGGATTATTAATTTCCGTGTGTGTGGCGCAAAACATGTTCAATATGCTGTCCACAGTTTTCTGTAACAAGCTGAAATCGAGAAACAGCATGTTCCACAACTGATCGAAGTGTTTCAGGGGTCACGTTCAGAATGTGGTGCGCAGTGCGTGCCTTCAATGCAGCTAAGTTTGCAAACGGAACACGGAACACTACATCCTTGATACAGCCGCACAGCCAGATGCCACATGCATTAAGATCAGATGATAGGGACGGCCAAGCTGTAGAGAAATAGTAGCTGATAATTCTAGTATTTCCGAAATGGTGATTAAGCAGCTGTTTGAATGCATTTGCAATGTGTGGAGGTGCGCCATCTTGCATAAAAATGATCCCATCCACACATCCCCGCTTTTGGAGAGCTGGAATGACGTAGTTTCACAAAAGACACGCATAGCGCTTACCAGTGTCGTTACAGGTAACAGCACCGGAAGCACCTGTCTCCCCGAAAAATATGGCCCTATGATAAATGATGCCGTAAAGGCGCACCACACAGTGGCCTTTTCAGGATGAAGTACTGGTTGACTTGCGTACGGATTTTCCGTTGCCCATATTCAACAATTCTGTGGACTGACATATCCTGTCAGATGTTAAGTGGGCTTCGTCTGTCAACAAAATATTCCACTGCAAATCATTGTCCACTTCCATGTGAGCAAGAAATTCTAAAGCAAAGGTCTCTCTTGCTTGCAGGTCAACAGGAAGCAACTCGTGCACATGGGTAATTTTGAATGGATAGCAAAGAAGGATGTTTCGCAGGATTTTATGCACCGTGCTCACGGCTATCTCCAATGTTCGGGCAATTCTCCTTGCACTACAGGTTTGCACACCACCACTCGTCTCCTCCTATATTGCTATGACCACTGCTTCCACTGACGTCGAATCAATTCGTTTCCTGCCTCTACTAGATTGCACACCAAAAGAACCCGTCTTTTCGAGTTTCCGAATCATTATCTCCAGACCCACGGCACTATCGGACCAACGCCTTTTTTTCAAACCCTTCAGAGTCCGGGAGCGATGTGTGCGAAATCATAATTCGTGTAATACAGCTTTACAAGAAGAGCGCGATCCTGCATTGACACAGTCATGGTGATCGTCGCAGACGCGAAAGGAGGGAAAGCCGTGTGCCTGGCGTGTTTATGCAAAACTTCAATGGGTCGTGAACATGACAGGTGTTTTCATTTACGTATTGTGACGCATACAGCACCATCTATTGATTAATTTTCAAACTTGTTTTTTCTTATGCCATACGTTTTCCCCCTTCTCCGATAATATTACGTTGCAATCTGACGTCATTCTGACCAGTGGTGTTATTTCTACAGCGTTTTGAAAGTTTAAATTTAGTTATAATCATATTGTACATAAAAGACTTAGTCCAGTCGCATTCCATTCTGACCCATTGCAAATCTTGGGAAAGGACAAATCAGCAATATGACATATTTTCCATATTTTTATTCTATACTGCCATATGCAGTACTCTTTGGTGTAAACTATCTTTAAGAAAGAAAGTCTTCATTGCCCTAAAAACATGCAGAAAGAAAAATATGTGGTGCTCACCCAAAACCGTCTTTTAGAAACTTGTTTTAAGGAGATAAGCATTTTAACTGCTGCGTCACAGTTTATTTGTCCCCTCATGATATTTATTGTTAATAATCCACTGCAGTTCAAAAGCAACAATGATACACACAATTACAATATCAGAAGTAAAAATGACGTTGATTACGCCACATTAAGGTTGTCTTTAGCATGAAAAGGGATGCGCAATACTGCAAGCAAAATATTTGATCACTTACCCAGTGATATAAAATGTGTGCGGGCAGCAACGAAAAATTTGGAAATAAACTGAAAAAGTATCTGTTGCGTACAAGAATTTCTTTTATTGTAATGTGTACAACGTGGGCGAAAAAAAAGAGAACCAAACAAAATAAGAACTTGTAAGGGATCAGCATGTAGGCATATTTACAAAATAATTTGTGACATGAATATAACATGATTCGTTTCACATTATTACGATTAATCGTCCAAATATCCATAGAACGTGAAACTAACTAATAGCTACTAAACGGACCTCTGACGGAACAGATCTGAATTTCCTCTATCAACCCTTTCCCATATGGGTCCCGCTTTGACGAACATGACTCAGGTATCAGTCGAACAAGGGTTTTTGAAAAACTACCTCTTTCGTGCATGGCCTACTTTTTAGAAGGTCCCTGGTACCTGAGGTTCACTTAGTAAAAGCACAAAATTATATTTTCATGTGATTTTTTAGTATCGTCTCCATGTTAATACAAGTTGCACATGTATTTGGCATCAGCGAGCAGAGAGTGAGCTCCGAAATGAATCGCTAAGTCATTCATTTCTCGCGCGTACTCTGGCTTTCGTGTTGGTGAACGTTTTTAGAGAGACAAATGACTGACGAGTTGAGCATAATCCTCAAACAGTGATCTTTTTTTTTCTTTTTTTATTGGAATTTTAAAACCTGTACAACAGGCAGGCTGTCAGCAGCGTTCTATGCTGCTCTTCAGCCAGAGGATACAAGATGAGAAAAAAAACAGAAAGATTACACATACGTTACAGAACGGTGGGCAAGAAAACAGTTGACACAGAAAGGCAAACACGGAGCCGTTCACACTTGACGATAGTCCACACTTAAAACTGGTGACACGACGCACAAACACGGAAGACGGCGATGGCACTGGTGAACGGTGGAGTGCGACGGTGAACACTGAACACTAAACACGACGGCACACATGAGACACTGATGGCGATGATCTCCGGCACGCGAAAGTCCACGTAGCGTGTGCGAGTCCAGGGACCTGCCAAGAGGGGCGGGGGGGGGGGGGGGCGGAGAGGGGAGAACAAAGACGCCAATGGCTGAGGACATGGGAGGAGGAGTACAGGGACAGGGGAGGGGAAACCCGGGGGAGGAGTGGGGAGAAAGGGATGAGGGAGGGAGGATGCCCAAAGGAACAGAGACAGGAAGAGGGAAGGAGGATCAAAGTTGGTAGGAGGGGTATATGGAGGGAAGGAGGACATCATCAGGGAGGGGGAGCTGGCGGAAGCCACCTTGGGAGAGGGTAAGGAGGGTAGAGAGATGGAGATCGGGTGGGAAGTGGGAATACAGGCGCGGCAGCGGGCGGGGGCGGGAGAGGATGGGCGAGACAAGCGGGTGAGGTGGATCGAGTTTGCGTGATGTGTACTGGATCCTTAGCCTCTCAAGGAAAAGGAGGAGGTGGGGGAATGGAATGTGGGAGAGGAAGATTGCAGAGTGACGGGAATTAAGCTGTTCAGAAAGGAGGTGAGTGAGGTGAAGGAGAAGGTCGTCGGAAGAGAAGGATGGCCGAAAGCCACACTGGGTGATGGGAAGGAGGTGGTGCTGGCGGAGATGCTGGTGGATGCGGCGAGTGAGGATAGATTCCAGGACCTTTCTGAAGACCGAGGTAAGGCTGATGGGACGGTAGGAGGAGATGGCGGATGGCGGTTTACCAGGTTTAAGGAACATCAGGATACGTGAGGTTTCCCACAGGTCGGGGTAGTAACCGGTGGACAGGACTACATTGTAGAGCCTGGCCAGGGTGGAGAGGAAAGAGACAGGAGCTTCACGAAGATGACGGTTGGTGACACGATCGTGACCAGGAGCGGTGTTGCGTTTGGTGCGGAGTGTAGCAATGACATCTTGTGTAGTGATAGGGGCATTGAGTTCTGTGTGTGCAATGTTGTCCAAGTACTGGAAACCAGGCGCTAGGGGAGGGACAGAGGTGTCAGTTCGATCGCGGACAACCGGGAAGAGGGAGTAATCGAACTGGGGATCATCGGGGATGTAAAATACATCGGAGAGGTACGAGGCAAAGTGATTGGCCTTACCAAGGGTCTCAGGGAACGGGTGATTATCATGGAGGAGAGGATAGTAGGGGGAGGGTTTAGTTCTGGTAAGACGATGGAAGGCTGACCAAAACTTGGACGAGTTGATAGGTAGGGTGGCATTTAAACGGGTGCATGTCTGTCGCCAGTCCCGGCGTTTTTTGGCCGCGAGCAAATGATGAATGTGTCGCTGGAGTTGCCGGTGGCGTCGGAGTGTGTCAGGGTCACGCGTGTGGAGGAAGGCATGGTAGAGACGACGGGATTCATGGAGGAGGAGGACGGCCTGTGGGGATAAGGTAGGACGGTGGGGGTAGATGGCGACAGTAGGGACGTGGCCTCCACGGCCTCAGACAAGGTCTGCTGGAGAAAGGAGGCGGCATGGGTTACATCGTCAGGGTGGCGGTAAGTAAAGGGGTGGCTATCGACCTGGGTGGAGAGGGTATCCCGGTAGGAATTCTAGTTGGCACGGGAATAGTCATGGATATACTTTGGGGGAGGGTCATTACGAGGGTCGGGGCGGGGGCGACGACCGTCGGAAACGGTGAGGAGGACAGGGAGATGGTCGCTATCAATAGGTTCCAGGACATCCACCGTTATGCGGCTAAGGAGGTTAGGGGAGGAAAGGATAACATCGGGAGTGGAGTTGGATTTGGGACGGGTGTGCTGGGGGATGGGGATGAGGTCCCCTAGAAGGGAGGAGAGGAACTGATGCCACCGCCGTAACTGGGCCGCGGAACGACTATGGATGTTGAGGTCAGCGGCGATCACGTAGGGGGAGAAGGTACGGTCAATGTGGGAGAGGAAGTCGAAGGGAATAGGGACGTTAAGGCGGACATAGATGGTGGCGCAGGTGACAGTAAGGCCAGGGAAGAAGAGACTAAGGATCAGGTGTTCGGTGGGGTCGGGAAGGAGACGTTGGAGCCGTACTGGGATCTGGCGGTGGTGACCAATGGCAACTCCGCCACGCGCAATCGGGAGGGGATTATCAGAGCGGTGAAGGAGGTAGGGCGACGTGTGGACGGTGCGGTGGGGTTGGAGGAAAGTTTCATTGAGGAGGAAGGCATCCACACGGTGGATGGCAATGGTATTCAGGAACAGGTTCTCGTTGACGGGAAGGGAGCGGATGTTGTTGAAAAGGATACAGTGCTGTCGCGTCATGACAGGGATTTAGACAAGGGTGTCAAGACGGGAAAAGGTGAAATGGGCCCGGTTGTTGTAGTAGGTGGCATACATTTTCAAGTGGAAAATGGAACGGGCGGCGAGGGAGACCTGTTGAAGGGTGTGAGGGCGCTGGAAAGGGTGGGCGTTTTGTAAGACAATGGTGAGGAACCTGATGATGTCCTCAGCGGTGGGGGGGGGGGGGGGGGGATGAAGGGAATTGCCAGGAGGGGTGGGAGCGTACAGAGGACGGATAGACACAGTGAGTTCAGGAGTGGTCGGACGGGGTCGGGCTTTACACTTTTGGGAGTAGGTGCGATGGGGGAGAATGCAGGTATTGCAGGAAGGAGGGGATTGTAGGTTAGGGCACTGCCAGAGGAAGTGCGTTTGTTTACAATGCGGGCAGATGGGGGCCTCTCGGCACTCAGCTGTTGGGTGTGCGTATAGCGCAGACACCTCTGGCAGCGCAGGGATTGAGGAGGAGAACGGGAGGGGTCGACCTTATAGCGCTGGTGGAAGAGGAGGGCACCCTCCTTCAATAGACGGTCAATGGAGGGGGCGTCCTCGGAGGAAACCTGCATGAGGCGGGTGGGGCCGGACGAGTTGAAAATGCGGCGGACCGCCCACACCTCCAGTGTGGGATGCGCCTTGAGCTCTGCTAACACCTCCTCCTCTGTGATCATCGGACTGAGCCGAGTGATCACAGTGGTGAGGGTCGGCGGGCTACGCGGGGGTTGGGGTTGGCGGGTGGGAGATGGAGAAGGAGCAGGGGTGAGGGAAGCGTTGGGGCCAAAACGGGTGATGGGGAGGCGGGAGAGGATGTCAGTATGGAGGGTAGGGCTGGGGGAGGAGATGAGAACGGAATCCCGTCTGGCAGTGAGGAGAGAGACGGGGGCACCAGGGACGTGCTGACGGAGGAGGAGGAAGAGATTCCGGGCCTCGAGAATGGAAGGATCCGGACGGGAGAGGAGGTATTTATAGAAAGAAGGGGGGGAGGAGGAGGAGGAAGCGGAGGGAGCAGGGGCAGGTGGGGCGACATCCATGGCATCCTGGGGGGGGGGGGGGAAGGAGGACGTGGCGGGGCCTTTTTGGGAGCAGAGGAGGTGGCGGTGCCACTAGCGCGTTTAACGGCGGCAGAAGGGTGGGTGGTGACATGAGGGATAGGAGCTATAGGGAGGTGGCGGGAACGGGCAGGTCCCGGCGTGGACGCAGCAGATGGCGCCGGAGATGGTGACGGTGAAGGCGACGGCGGAGGCGGTGACGGCGAAGGCGATGGGGAGAGTTGGGCATGGGCAGTGGCCCGACGGGCCACCACCCTAGCTGGGGCTGCAGTAACAGGCTGGGGGAGTGGGGGGGAAGGATCAGAGGGAGAGGAGCGGGAGGAAGAAGCTGGAGAGGGGGCGGCAAACAGCGAAGGCGAAGGGAGAGTGAGAAGAGGAGGGATGGAAAGAGGGGGGTGTGACTGGGCACACCATGTAATGGTGGTGGTGGCTGCAGAGGGGGACGTGTAGACTATGGCTGTGGTAGTGGTGGTCGTAGTGGTGGTGGGGGCTGACATGATGACAAGGATATAGAAACGTACACAGGACAAAAAGGGAAGGGGAAGAAGAAGAAGAAAACTGGGGACATATGAAGACGGACGGAGACGGACGACGACCAGAATCCCACGCTGATGGCGCGGAAGCTGAAGCTGACGCCGACGCCGATTGGCAGGAATCCCGCAGCTGGCGCCGCTACCGCGGACGGGGCCGCTGCTGCTGCAGCCGCTGCTGCTGCTGCTGCTGCCGCTGCTGGAGGGCTGGCTGGCTGGCTGGCTGGCTGGCTGCCTGGCTGGCTGGCTGGACCGCTGCTGCAGGAGGGGTGGCTGGCTGCTACAGGCTGGACCGCTGATGCTGGTCGGGACCGTTGCTGCTGCTGCTGCTGCTGCTGCTGCTCGGCTGTACCGCTGGCTGGCTGGCTCGCTGGCACCTGCAAAACTAGCGCTTCGATTAGTGCTGGAATGGCACAACCGAAGGGCGGTAACCTTGCGGAATATCGCCGGAGATGACCAGTGATCCAGTGGGAGATCTTAGCCTTAGATAAACGACTTAAGCAGAAACGAGTGAACAAATCGTTGCCGATAAAGTCTAGTGGAGACACTCATGCGATACACTTGTGCCTGGGGTTCTGCCTTCGGTAGACTCGCCGTCACCGACCAGTGATCCTTCATTTCCACATGTAGGGTTGTTTTTACCTTATTGTCGTATATACTGACTAGTTGCCTGATACTCGGTGTGCTGTAGCTCACTGTGGTGAGTGCCACCTATGGTGCGAGGGGTGCAGCACATTTGACGAACGTGCGCCCAGTATAACAGAGGTAGTGGTGGAGGACATACGGTGCCATATGTAAACTTATTTATGTTCGAAACAGGCTTATGTCTGTTGAAGCTATTTTACTGGTCTTGACACAGCCGCTGGGTTAAGACATTTTTAGTTTATTAGTGTTTATGTACGTAATATTTTATCACCTGTGTAATTTTGAAGTTTATGTGTAGATTGTATCACTGGTCTAGATGTTATTTCGATCATTGCTATACCACTAAGATGACGTGCTACAGACACGAAATTTAATCGACAGGAAGAAGATGCTGTGATGTGCAAATGATTAGCTTTTCAGAGCATTCACACAAGGTTGGCGCCGGTGGCGACACCTACAACGTGCTGACATGCGGAAAGTTTCGAACCGATTTCTCATACAAAAACAGCAGTTCACCGGCGTTGCGTGGTGAAACGTTGTTGTGTTGCCTCGTGTAATGAGGATAAATGCGTACCATCGCGATTCCGACTTTGATAAAGGTCGGATCGTAGCCTATCGCGATTGCGGTTTATCGTATCGCGTCATTCCTGCTCGCCTTGGTCGAGAACCAATGACTGTTAGCAGAATATGGTGGGTTCAGGAGGGAAATACGGAACGCCTTGCTGCATCCCAACGGCCTCGTATCACTTGCAGTCGTCACGATAGACATCCGCATGGCTGTAACGGATCGTGCTGCCACGTCTCGATCCCTGAGTCAACAGATGGGGACGTTTGTTAGACAACAACCATCTGCACGAACAGTTCAACGACGTTTGCAGCAGCATGGACTATCAGCTCGGAGACCATTGCTGCGGTTACCGTTGACGCTGCATCACAGACAGGAGCGCCTGTGATGGTGTACTAAAAGACGAACCGGGGTTCACAAATGGCAAAACGTCATTTTTTCGGATGAATCCAGGTTCTGTTTACAGCATCATGATGGTCGCATCCGTGTTTGGTGACATTGCGGTGAACGCACATTGGTAGGGTTATTCGTCATCGCCATACTGGCGTATCACCCGGCGTGATGGTATGGGGTGCCATTGGTTACAAGTCTCGGTCACCTCTTGTTTGCATTGACTGCACTTTGAACAGTGAACGTTACATTTCACATGTGTTACGAGCCGTGGCTCTGCCCTTCATTCGATCCCTGACAAACCCTACATTTCAGCAGGATAATGCACGACCGCATGTTGCAGGTCCTGTACGGGCCTTTCTGTATACAGAAAATGTTCGACTGCTCCCTGGCCAGCACATTGTCCAGATCTCTCACCAATTTAAAATGTCTGGTCAATGGTGGCCGAGCAACTTTCTCGTCACGATACGCCAGTCACTACTCTAGATGAACTGTGGTATCGTGTTGAAACTGCATGGGCAGCTGTACCTGTACACGCCATCGAAGCTTTGTTTGATTCAATGCCCTGGCGTATCAAGGCCGTTATTACGGCCAGAGATGGTTGTTCTGGGTATTGATTTCTCAGGATCTACGTACCCAAATTGCGTGAAAATGTAATCACATGTCAGTTGTAGTATAATATATTTGTCCAATGAATACCCGTTTATCATCTGTATTTCTTCTTGGTGTAGCAATTTTAATGGGCAGTAGTGTACAACGCTTGCACGAAGGAGCGACATTTAACTATACCTGCACTTTTTCACCTCATCCCTAAACTCGGATTCCTTATTGGAATCATTTCCATAATTTAATTCATGAACTTTACACTTAAAATCTCTCTACTGCCCCTTTTTCGAAACCCACGTGGCTCTCAACCACCAGTCAGATTTAATATTACCTTGTTCGTTTTTATTAATAAATGATGTACGTTGCTGTGTTTGTCTGTATACCGTGTTCAGTATACTAGCGTGCCAGTGCGATTGTGGTTGCCTGCGAGCCGTGTACTTCGTAACTATCTGAGAATTTGTTATGTCAAAATTTAACTTCCCGGAGAAATAATTGTTACTGAATTTGACATTTTGCGTACCACAAAAATGGTTCAAATGGCTCTGAGCACTATGGGTCCTTAACTTCTGAGGTGATCAGTCCCCTAGAACTTAGGACTACGTAAACCTAACTAACCTAAGGACATCACACACATCCATGCCCGAGGCAGCATTCGAACTTGCGACCGTAGCGGTCGCGCGATTCCAGACTTTAGCGCCTAGAACCGGTCGGCCACCCAGGCCGGCCTTGCGTACCACGTGGTGAGCAGTCAATCCAAGTCCTTTCTAATATCGGGTGGTGATTATTGAGGCCCGAAGCAATGCGGCCTTTACATTACAAAGCTATCTCGTACGGTATCGCAAGTTATGGGCATGTGAGAGAGCTTCAAGATTTTTTTAATTGTGAGGAACAGAGATCTTCGTCATGTGTATGTGTAGAATCCGATAGGGCCTGAACGAGTCGCTTAGTAGTCATCTATACATTAAGTATCGTGTAATTTCTGTCGTTAATTCGATTTTTTAACTGACAGTTTAAGTGATTGATGAGTTTTGGTTACAGAGCTTTCTTGTTCCTGAATGCTTTATCCTGAGTCGAACAACGTGTGAGATGTGATGAACACGTGTGCCTGCAGTTTAAAATATTTCGAATACCGGTTTTGCTACCTGCGAATTACGGACTAATTTTGCTCTTCTTATGATCCATGAACCTTTTGTGAAGTTTTGAACTCATTCATCACAACTGCCTATGTTCGCGGTTTCGATTCTTGTTTCATTAAAACAGACCCTCTGCCTGAACAGCAAGCCATTACAAAGACCAGAGAGTAAGTACGAGACGATTTGCACTAGAAAATTCGAACTTTTTTTAGCAACGTTGTCAGCACCAGTTTAGTCCATTGTACGATTACCAATCGCAAGAACTAGCAACGTATCGTTTTCTTTCTGCTTTCTGTTCCGGTACTGATTACATTCCGAACAAGATGACAGGTAACCGCCAATTGTACGCTAACTCCACCGGCCTGATACATTATTTAGAGCTTGGTTGGATACAGAATAATAGAGCAAACGGTAGTATTGTCATTAATGCAGTCCGAAACGTTACCCGTATGTACAGTTCTGCTGACATAACAGTAAACCAATTCCGTTGCATCTGACTATTCATTACAGTCAGATGCATATTCATTATCAGTACGTTGCGTTTGTTTATTTTTCATCGTTTCACAGCATTTGTACATTCGTTGTCAATCTGTTGCGATTGCATATTCAACAATAGTTACATGTGCTTAAGTAATGAGCTTATCCAGATGTGCTTTTCGCACTAGAATTAGGCAATAACAGCAACTCGTGAGCCCCAGTGTATTCAATACATGATGAACAGTGGCTTCCTATATTACGAATCAGCACAACCAGCAAGGCATACAGTGATACCATCCACTCTTTGCAAAATTCTGTTTGGAAAAAAGGAAGGAAGATTGGGATCTGATGGGCTGTCGACAACAATGTCAAGAGAAATTGAGCTCGAATTTAGATGGCAAACCATGGAATACGTAAGAGAATTAATTTCACTGACACAAAAAGAATGGTTTCATTGGGTGACAACTGAATCAAATGGAGTGTCGTGAAGTGGTGTCAATGTAGTGCACTCAGATGATGCTGGACTCCATTGTCTGTCTAAAATAAATCAGAGCCGGATCACGACTCGAAGCGGAAATCTGCTTTTCGAAACAGTTTCGTAACCATTAGGCATCTAAGATTTATCGAAATAGTGCAGACCGTCGGTTCCAGCTTTGGCGTATTGTTCCATAGTTGCATTTCGTTTATCGGACGTCAGGTAGCTTCAGAAAGATTATCATCAGTCATTCGTCAGACTGCCACTAGTCTGAGTTACCATCTTGTGAAGTGAATGCAACTCTTGGCTGCATATCTCATCGCTCGCCCAAAGTGTTTGTTGCTGGGCCTTCTCAGAGGTCGATTCCTGAAGCACCGTCTGTGACCCCTTGGTTCTTGTAAGACATGTGTGTTTTAAAAGGCGGGCGAATGGCCAGTAGTTCAGTGTATCGCTCCTTCAGCCCACGCCTTCTACGGGTATAATCTGCCTCAGTACCCTTTAAGGAACTTATGTACTGGTCCTTGTGTTTTATTATTGTATTATTTATTACAATAGCTTGTAATGCCTATATTCATGGTTATATATATCTAGTTAATAGTTCTGGTCACCTTCTGGAATAAATCTAGCAGTGTAGTGTTCAGTGGATGTTAAGGATTGTGTTACAAATTTTACCATCATCTTATTTCACCCGTTTGGTGATCAGCTGCTTATTTTTTAATTAACCTTTGCTATTGTATTTGCTGTTTTACAGCCTGTTTCTAAATTTTTTGTATTATTGCCGTTCCTGACGTGTAAGGCCTTCAGCCGTGATTGTGGTCTTTTGCCTTAAAATTCTAATTTGTTATTTGTTATTTTAGCAGTAACCCTTAAAATCTTATTTACTGCCATACCTGGCGTCTGATGCCTTCTGCTGTGTTTGTGGTAACTTACCTTTAATATTTCAATACCTGCAAGTTGTAAATTGCAGCGAGTTCTTTAACAATTCTTAATTTATTGCCATTCCTGGCGTGTAAGGCCTTCTGCCCAGATCACAGTGGCTTGCTTTTAAAACGTTATCCGCTGTATCTGTATTTAATGGTGTTTTGCTAAATTGTAACTCACTGAAAACACTGTTACTTACACAGTTGTTTATTCCTCCATTAATAACGCGTGGTACTTTTATTTATTGTTGAGTCTGGAATTACTGGTTTAAAATAAATTGTGTGTAACTGTAAAATGCAACCAATAGTAACTGATTACGGCCCGGTCCACAATAGTAAGCGAATCCTGCCTTTCCTTGACTACCAGCTTTCGAAGACAGCATTATAGAAATCTTACTTACCAACGTGGTCAACAATGATACGTACGGTACCCAAGGTGCTGAGGATAAATCCAGAACTAAAATCTTAAAGTAGAACAAAGGTAAAAAAGCTGATGGAAGATCTTACACAAAAGAATGACAGAGAAGCTCTGAAGTGGCTGTGTCTCTCACAGAGCATGGCATGAAGACGTGGGGAACAAGCCTTTAGTTAAATAGCTTCGCCTTCCTGCTTCGCAAGACAGTTGGGTGGATTTGAGCAATTTCGTGTACAACAAGGTGCGCAAACCTCAAAAGGTGCAGTAGCATAACATAGGTGGTAGAAAGTGCATCAAAGGTGGTGGTAGTATTCTCGACAATATACCTGCAAAATTACATATCCTAAATATAACTGCTGTGGGCTGGGAACAAAGTTGCAAGAACGGTTAGCACATAGATAAAAAATTAATCTTTTGGATGAAGCTTACAAAGAATGTGATACTGAACACACAGCGAATAAAACTTCATGCAGCAGATCGAATTTTAACTGATAAAGCTGGGAAAATCTGTGCAAGAAGAGACTTTGGCACAGGACAACATACTGCAGCATTTGCAGTTGATGAAACAGTACATGCCAAACTTAAATTGGATGATTGGACAACCTTCCGATGGGTCATCGATGCCGCTCATCGTACCATCGTACATTAAAGAAGAAAAACTCGTGGGATGCTTTAAAAATATCATCCAGCCAGTGGTGTCAGCAGCTAATAGCGCCCTGAAGAGGAAAGGAGTAAGAAGCAGAGGACCAGTTAAAGCACCTAGGCTTATCATTGCCCAAGAAATAGAGTGGAGATAACCCACTCCTAATCTGTGCACAGGTGACGCTATCACCAATTGGATCATTGGCCGGGGGAACAGCAGCCACCTCCCGAATAGTGCAAAATGCAAAAAGCGGTCAACAACTTTACAGAGCAACAAGATACAATAGGATGATTGAATCTGGCGGTATCAGAAGAAAAACACAGTAGGATCTCTCACTATCAGAAAAGACTATATTTAAAACCGCACTGGAAATGGCTCAGACTGTTGATAAAAAAAAATGTTGCTAGCTATACTAGTTGATGTACCACCTACAAATCCAGGTCTGCTTTCATCAAAAAATTCCGCATTCCAAGATTCCGTGAACTGTTTATGCAGAACACTATGTGGAAATCTAAAGAATGCAAGACTGTGAATTTCAATATTTCAGGAGGAAATGGAATTCACTGGGATTCATAGGTTAAAAAGACATGAATAATGTATACCACTTTGATTTATTTGAAGACCTATGCCAGACAGAAGAATTGTGCTGCTATTTTGTCAGCAAAAGTCTGTTCAACAGTTTTAAATGCACCAAAACTTCGATACGTATATGTGCGGGCATTTTCACCTCATTTCTCCTGACGACTGCATAAAAACAAGCACCATGCATATCACTGCTTCTGACTATGCGTGGATTAATTTTAGCAAAACTATTTAAGCAAGGAGGATTGGAGCATCACACTGAATAAATTGGGGGCATACAAATGCAATCCTAACACCATCAAGGCAAATACCGAACTAAATCTGGAAGCTGGTGAAGATGGAATAGGGTAAGTACCAGGCGCACATGACACTGATGATTCAAATGCATTTCAAAACGGTCTGTAATACAGCTTGAGCTATGTGCAAAAATCAATACTTTTCAATCGGATATAATGACAACACAGACAACAATAAAATTTAACCAGGAGGGTTTAATAGGACTACTACTAGATTTCTCACAAACATCAAGTTTTGTATCATTCATAAACATTTTAGGAGTCACTTCAACTGTTAAATATACTACTGGTCAACACAATTCGCGCTGAATGTAATATCGCATCGGATGCATATATCAATGACTAATTGATTCACACAGTTTACCGATTTTGCTAAGTTATATGTGTTTTCATTAAACAGTTTTTCTAGAAATACTGGGAAAAAAGAGAAAAAGGTAAACTACGAGGGCTATTCAGAAAGTAAGGTCAAATCCGGTGCGAAATGGAAACCACAGAGAAAATCCGATGAAGTTTTGAATAGCTGGGTTGTGCAGTGTCTCTAGTATGCCCGTCGATTGCGTCACGTCGCTCTTTTTAGTTCTGAGTGCACAGTGAGCACGTAAAAATTGTGTTCCCCGCCAAGAATGAAGGCCTGGTAAGAGATTTCTCTTGATGGTATCCAGCCTACATAACATAACGGTCAGGCGTTTCCCTCTTAATATTCTCCGCCGTACTCTGCAGGGGCTATGAGGACGCTTCTGCAGCGTTTTCAGTGGGAAGTGTTTGATCATCGACAGTGCAGTCCGTAATTGGCTCCCCCTGAGTTTCATCTCTGCTCACATGAACCTCTGTCTAGGAAGGCAACATTTTGGCACATACAATGAGCTGAACAACAGCGTAAACAATTGGCCAAAATCACAGGCAGCTGCCCTCTATGACAAGGCTATTGGAAAGTTGTCACAACGCTATGACAAATGTGTAAGTTGGAGCGGCGATTAAGTAGAGAACCAGCTGGAAGGTGTACCGATCTGTTTCAAGTAAAACATTTTTGATTTTCGCAGTGGTTTCAATTTCTCGGCCGATCAGATCTTACTTTCCACATAGCCCTGGCAAGTATCAAGTGCATATAAGGAAAGCAGCTGTATGAATATCAGGAGCTCAGGTGTAAAGCCAGAAGTAATCAATGAATAGAAAGATGAAACGTGGAAGAAATATATGTATAGAGTGCCTATGCAACGGAAATAAAGACAATATTGTATAAAGAGAAAAGGAAGTAGATGAGGATGACACGGGAGATATGTTAATGCGAGAAGAATTTAACAAGGCCCAAAGTGATCTAAGCTGATACAAGGCCCCTGAAGTGCACAATATTCCCCCAGAATTGCTGGTATACTTGGAAGACCGAGGCATGCAAAACTATTCCACCTGATGTGAAAACATGTGATGTGACAGGGAAAATACCCTGAGACTTCAGGGAGAATGTATTAATTTCTATTCCAAAGATAGCAGGTGTTACAGGTGTGAATCTTACCGAATTGCCAACTTAATAAGTCATTATTGGAAAATACTATCACGAATTACACTCCTGGAAATGGAAAAAAGAACACATTGACACCGGTGTGTCAGACCCACCATACTTGCTCCGGACACTGCGAGAGGGCTGTACAAGCAATGATCACACGCACGGCACAGCGGACACACCAGGAACCGCGGTGTTGGCCGTCGAATGGCGCTAGCTGCGCAGCATTTGTGCACCGCCGCCGTCAGTGTCAGCCAGTTTGCCGTGACATACGGAGCTCCATCGCAGTCTTTAACACTGGTAGCATGCCGCGACAGCGTGAACGTGTACCGTATGTGCAGTTGACGGACTTTGAGCGAGGGCGTATAGTGGGCATGCGGGAGGCCGGGTGGACGTACCGCCGAATTGCTCAACACGTGGGGCGTGAGGTCTCCACAGTACATCGATGTTGTCGCCAGTGGTCGGCGAAAGGTGCACGTGCCCGTCGACCTGGGACCGGACCGCAGCGACGCACGGATGCACGCCAAGACCGTAGGATCCTACGCAGTGCCGTAGGGGACCGCACCGCCACTTCCCAGCAAATTAGGGACACTGTTGCTCCTGGGGTATCGGCGAGGACCACTCGCAACCGTCTCCATGAAGCTGGGCTACGGTCCCGCACACCGTTAGGCCGTCTTCCGCTCACGCCCCAACATCGTGCAGCCCGCCTCCAGTGGTGTCGCGACAGGCGTGAATGGAGCGACGAATGGAGACGTGTCGTCTTCAGCGACGAGAGTCGCTTCTGCCTCAGTGCCAATGATGGTCGTATGCGTGTTTGGCGCCGTGCAGGTGAGCGCCACAATCAGGACTGCATACGACCGAGGCACACAGGGCCAACACCCGGCATCATGGTGTGGGGAGCGATCTCCTACACTGGCCGTACACCTCTGGTGATCGTCGAGGGCACATTGAATAGTGCACGGTACATCCAAACCGTCATCTAACCCATCGTTCTACCATTCCTAGACCGGCAAGGGAACTTGCTGTTCCAACAGGACAATGCACGTCCGCATGTATCCCGTGCCACCCAACGTGCTCTAGAAGGTGTAAGTCAACTACCCTGGCCAGCAAGATCTCCGGATCTGTCTCCCATTGAGCATGTTTGTAACTGGATGAAGCGTCGTCTCACGCGGTTGCACGTCCAGCACGAACGCTGGTCCAACTGAGGCGCCATGTGGAAATGGCATGGCAAGCCGTTCCACAAGACTACATCCAGCATCTCTACGATCGTCTCCATGGGAGAATAGCAGCCTGCATTGCTGCGAAAGGTGGATATACACTGTACTAGTGCCGACATTGTGCATGCTCTGTTGCCTGTGTCTATGTGCCTGTTAGTGTGATCATGTGATGTATCTGACCCCAGGAATGTGTCAATAAGGTTTCCCTTACCTGGGACAATGAATTCACGGTGTTCTTATTTCAATTTCCAGGAGTGTATTTAAAGAACAAAGGAAAACCTGGTAGAAGCTGACCTCGGGAAAGACAAGTTTGGTTCATGGAACATGCAAGGTAATACTGACACTATGACTTATCTTAGAAGATAGGTTAAAGAATAGCAAATCTACGTTAACAGCCTTTTTTGGGCTTTCGGAAAGGTTTTGGAACGTAGACTGGAATATACTCTTTGAAACACTGAAGGTAGCAGCAGTAAAATACAGGGAGCGAAAGGTTATACACAACTTGTAAAGAAACCAGACAATAGTTACACAGCTGGGAAATACATGAAGTGCGTGGAATGCCAGTATGAAACCATTCACTGTGCTGGTAATAGTTCACATGGGTAGAAATCTTGGACATAATAGTTCTGCTGTGTGTGGTGTGGCATAACAATCCAGTATTTAAGTTGTATGGAAAGTTGCACACTGTACAAATGTGGACATTATCAGTAGAGACTGTACTGGAAAATGGCAACAACCCACGTCACCACACTGTGGTGGCAGTTGAATGACACCAAAAGCAACATTTCATAACTATTGAGAAGATTTCTGGAGGGTGAAAACACGTAATGGCAGTACAGTAGAAGTTTGTAAGGTGAAAGATTAAATGAATGTCAATTTCGCACCTTACATGAGAATTTTTATACATTATAACAGGAAGGTGAATATGTTACCTGACATACTTCTACGAAAATAGGCAGATTTGCCTATTAAAATGTGCAGTATGCAATTCAGAGGGATGACACTAAATCGATGAAATTAACACATCGAACCTAAATCCTACATGTCAATGAGCAAGAGGTGAAAGAAGCTGCTGGAGGAAATGTTTCATCTGGGAGCAGAGGCGAGTGGCGACATCACAGGCTAACTACTACGAAGAGCTCTTAAGACGACCCACAGTGTGGGACAACGAACAGGCCAAGTAACTCATCCAGGAGGGCAAGTAGCAGTCCACTGGAGTGGTATGGAAAGAATCTTTAGAAAACTGTGTTGGTGAATTTCCAGGTGGATACAAACAAACAAGTGACACAGTCGATCATGTGAACTGCGTGTGGTACTCTCATGATGTATGCAAGTAACTTTTAGGCGTCTGGAGGGGGCACAAAATAGGCTCACATGAACTAGGAAGGAGTAAAGTGCCGAAATTTTGACGCAGTTTGATGGTAGGCCCTTTGCGACTGGCAGAGATAGTTTCTACAAAATAAAAGGAACGCTCCTATTGGTCAGAAAAAGCCGTGACGTGGAGCACGAAAGGACCCAGGTGGGGGGACAGTTTTGCTACAAGAGACACAACACCGAAAATTTCGTGGACTCTCCTCGGAACCAGCGTCAAATGCAGAAAGGGGCGTATAACGCTCTGTATGACACAGAAGGAATTTTTTGTGAACACTGCGTTCACTTCAGCTGACATTCAGCTAGATATTAGCTGTAATCTTGTTGAGCTCCAACAGCGGAGAAACGAACCAGCCACATAGTTAATAGATCTTGCAAGAACTGAGAGGCCATTGTAATATGCACGCTGCTCCATCCATGCACGTGCATATCGCCATACTTCATGACTAGGGATGAGTGCATGTTTTCTCGTCTAATGAGAAACATAGGAGAGTTTCTGCTGATAAAATCAGCAAAGGTTTTGATTAGCTTTTATAGAACTTTCAGAGGACAAGAGGAGCCATGCAGCTGACAGCTCACCGCAACTAAGGTAAATACCACAAGTAGAGGCCTAAACTTGTTGATTCACCAGCTTGCGTCCACTGTGAACTCGAGCAACCTTGAGCAATCTTTTGCTGAGTCTGTCACAAAAACTAACCATCCTCTGCAGACTTGGTTGTCATCCTAAATAATACCGAACTTAGAACTGGAATCGGATAATTTGTCGTAATATGTAGTACTAAGAACAATTTTGTAAAGAACCTTCTGGTTAAAATTTGATATGATTATGTTTAGAATTATTTCGATTAATCAGGACGAAATGCATCATCTTGGCAACTGTCTTAACATTGTCACGTTACAACCTATGTAAATTTGTGTATTTCTTTGATAATAATCCTGAATTAAAAACAATTTGTGTACAGCTTAAACACCATTATACTCTGTCATAGAATAACGGTCCACTCCTTAGCCCAATCATATATTCTATAGGCGCTAGCGCACTCACGGCGTGTTTATGCTGATGTCTGACGAAAAGGAAAAGGACTGGAGGGTCAGTAGTTGAATATGTACAGGGGATCACAAAAATATGGAATCCACAAAAACATACACATTAACATGACTCATATGGTGTAGCCAAGCAGTTGGCATTCAAAACAACTTCCAGAAGCCATGCTATGGTTAAAACAGGTCCTGTATCGTTTTCAGAGAAATTTTATACTATTCTTCCTGCGAAATAGTGGCTGGTTCAGGTAAGAATAATAGAGGTTGACAGCAGTGACGGACCATTCTCTCCAAAGTAGACCGCAGTGGGTAAAAATATTGAGAGATGGTGAATATGATGGCCAGGGTCGATGTGACAGCTTATTCTTATGCTCCTAAAACCGGACGTGGAAGATGCGAACTTTATGAAAAGGGGTCCTGTCGTCTTGAAACACGACATCACCACTGGGGAACAAGATCTGTTTTATAAAACAGATCTGGTGATCGTCATTATAGACCAAATGATGACGAAACATTTGTGACCATAGACGTAAAGTAAAGCAAATGTATTCTATATGCCGGTCACTTTTTTACATGCGACCACGTTGCAGCTAGTGAAATAATTATTATTCCAGAGGATGGAACTGGTCAACCAAAATGGTCACATAATATTGGCAGTAATGCGACCATGCAGGGCACCCATGGGACCATGGAATATGACGATATGGCTGCCTACATCATCACCGAATTCCCACCATGTTTCACTCTTGGAACTTAAACTCGGCAAGAATTTGGAAACAGTCTGAAACTAGATTTATCTGACAAAACGGCTTTCTTCCTTTGCTCCACATTCCTGGTTATATGGTTTCGGCACCACGTTTTCCTGTTACGTGCATTTACATTTACATCTCACTTCGTGGTGTTTTGGTGCTGACATGGATCGCAAGTGTGACTTTCAGTTCTGCAGTGATTTTTGCAGGTGTTGTACTCTTAATTTTCATCACAATCCTTGTAAGTAGGCTGTGTGGTTTTCTTTTATTGGTAACGCCACGTAGCACTCGGTATGAAGATCACTGGCTGTGCTGTGTGCAGTCTGTGGCTTGTTTGCATTGTTGTCTGCCATTGTAGTGTTGGGCAGCTGAATGTTAACAGCGCGTAGCGTTGCTCAGTTGGAGGTGAGCCGCCAAAAGTGGTGGATGTGGGGAGAGGAATGGCGGAGTTTTGAAATTTGTAAGACTGGATGTCATGAACTGCTATATATATCATGACTTTTGAACACTATCAAGGTAAACACATTGTTTGTTCTCTATCAAAATCTTTCATTTGCTAACTATCCCTATCAGTAGTTAGTGCCTTCCGTAGTTTGAACCTTTTATTTCGCTGGCAGTAGTGGCGCTCGCTGTATTGCAGTAGTTCGAGTAACCAAGATTTTTGTGAGGTAAGCGATTTGTGAAAAGTATAGGTTAATGTTAGTCAAGGCCATTTTTTGTAGGGATTTTTGAAAGTCAGATTGCGTTGCGCTAAAAATATTGTGTGTCAGTTTAAGCACAGTCTTGTACAATTGTTCTAAGGGGACGTTTCATAAGTGTCAAGTTATCCAACTGTGTAATTGTGTCACTGATGTAGTTAAAAAATGTTTGTCTCTCAGTTAAATATTCAGATAGCTGTGTAATTTGTGTGTTAGAGAAATATGGTACCGATGTGTAAAGTTGTATAAGCAAATACCATATTAGCTAGGGCTCCTTGTGCTTGCCATACGCATGGTACACAAAGTAAGCGTGTACCCCCCCTGAGGATTAATGTAATTATACCCTTAGGTGTTATAGATTACAGCAATGGAATGAAATGTTTCACGAAAATCCTGAAAAATAAATCGTTTAACTACAAAATTAATTACTCAAGTGCGTGTCCTGTAGTGTTAAATGTGCGTCTTGCTGTAAAATAATTCTGTAAGCAAAGTTCTGCTGAAGTCAATGTACTTACCTCATCATAAACGAAAGTGAAATGCTTTGCGTATAGATATCGTAGTTATTATGTACCTTACCGTGATCAAGAAAGTACTATAATGTAACGCATTGTTTTGCTACGAAAAAGGCTGTCTCATTGTAGCTATACCACAAAAGTTACTACTAAAACATATTTTACTTTTCAGAATAATACAGAAAAACTGTGCAGATATAAAACAGATACACCGCAAACGCAACAATGTAAATCGTGTTACATATTAGTAGCGTCGTGATATAATCGTGTAGCTATCAAAGAAACCAAATGCTAAGTCATCTTTAATCTCACAGGCTATACTTCAAATAAAGAATGTATTTTCAAGTAAACCAAAATGTTGCATTAAAATCTGATTAGCAGTACCTGTATATGTTCTAAGTATGTAAGCCTTATAGTCGTTACGTAATCGTGCAACTAACAAGCAAGAATGTACACACACAACATTGTGTCGTCTGTTCACTATAACAATGCACTCGTAAATACTGTCTAAATATGTTCCCTAGGTTCTAGACTGGATAGTTAACTTCAAAACATTGTTGCATGTTAACAGTTTCTCAGTGTGACAAATTGTACTAGTATCGTGAAGTGAAAAATTTTATGGCAAAGACTAAGTTAAAAATCAGATTATCTTTCAATAAACGGTTTTACATGTGAAATGTGGTGTAAACCTTTACTCTTCCTAGTACCCAGAGTTTCAACTTCGACGCAATTATCATGTGGTATACGTCGGATTCTGTAAGATCCATTGTAAACTAGAAAGAATTTGTGACTCAAGTGTTTCTTCTTATGTGACAATGAATGAGCTTTAATGAGAACTTTCTGACCAATATATAATTTCTTTGCATTTGTTTTACCGTGTAGTTTTCTCCTTTTGTCTGCTGCAGATTTTATATTTTTAATAGCCAAATCAATTATTTCTTTGTGTCGAAGTTTACGTGTATTCAGGAAAGGTACAAGTTCTCTGATTCTGTTCGGTGGTTCTTCAGTCTTCAGTACAAGAGTAGGTGGTAAAGCAGTGGAGTCATGAGGCATTTCATTCAGCACGTTTTGAAATAAGTGTAAATATATGTCTCAATGCTGATGCTTCATGTGACAATAAAGTCTGCAAAGCTTATTAATTTCTTTCATAATCCGTTCAGACGGGTTACAATGTGGTGAGTACAATGAAATAAAAACAGGTTTGATTTTATTATTCCGAAGCATGCGTGACCAAACAGCAGATCTGAATTGCGGTCTGTTATCTGAAATGACTTGACTAACGTGTCCAACTTCCGTAAGAAATTTTTAACAAAGGCGTTGGATACGGACCGACCAGTGGATTTACGTAACGGTGTGAAAGAAACAAATTTTGAAGTAAGTTCAACAGCGACTAGAACGTACGAAAATCCATTAGATGTTCTGACAAGCGGTCCCAAGAGATCAACAGCAGCAAATTCTTTTAATTTAGGAGGAATGATAGGAAACAACGGAGCACGATGTGAGATAGTAGATGGTTTCGCCTTTTGACACAGTTTACAAATAGATAAGACTCTTCGAATTCTCTTCTCCATATTGTTAAAATAACAAGTCGTTCGAAGAATATGATAACATTTTCGTGGACCAAAATGTGCGTAGCTGAAATGAATGTACCAAATGAGCTTATTAACAAAATTGTCTGGAGTGCAAAGTACCCATAGCTTGTCATCAACAGTACAGCGTTTGAAGAGTATGTTGTTTCTAACCATATAATAATGCCGAATCTGAGTGTGCGGCTTTTCATGCCATTTACTTTTGATGTCTTTCCAAATCGGATCTTTATCTTGTTCATGAGCAATGTCCTTTAAAGATGCGGTGATGAAGTTTTCAAAGGCGACTTTCTGAATGTAAAGAATACTGAAATTTTTCT
This sequence comes from Schistocerca gregaria, assembly GCF_023897955.1. Lineage (NCBI taxonomy): Eukaryota > Metazoa > Arthropoda > Insecta > Orthoptera > Acrididae > Schistocerca > Schistocerca gregaria. Next base: position 296,040,551 of record NC_064922.1, read on the forward strand.
TGAGGTTGCCTTCTGTGTTACTTTTCTCAAGCCCAGCTGGTGCACGTAACAGTGCGTCCGCAACAATGTTCTCCTTGCCGGGAATGTAGACTATTGTAAAGTGGAATTCTTGCAGAAACGATGCCCAGCGTTTTAACCTGTCATGATTTAATTTTGAAGACATAAGAAATTTTAATGCATTATGATCACTGTATACTGTATATGCTGTATACTGTATGTGCTGTGTTTGTCTCTGATTTTGTTCCATTGTGTCTAACTGTTGCTGTGTTTGTCTCTGGTGTTGTTCCACTGTGTCTAACTTTGGAAGATTTTGTTCCATTGTGTCTAACTTTTGAAGATTTTGTCCCATTTGTTTCTGATTTTGTTCAAGCGTTGTGTCTAACTTTTGTAGCCTGTGTCCCATTTGTTGCATTAACTGTAATAACAGTGCACTGGTGTCTGAAACATGTTTCTTAGTGCTATTCGGCAGTGCATTTGAACCAACAATATTCGTATTTTGAAAAGCAGAAAATGTGTCTTGATTTATTTGAGAAAACGGTGAGGACGCAAAACCTGAAACTACAGTATTTGCAATATTGTGTTCTGTCATTCCCGATTCCTGAGGTGAGCTGTTGCCGACCGATCGATCGATAATGCTTCCCTGTTCACTACCTGTCTCACTGTCAACTTTTTGACACTTTTTGACATTTCGATTCGATGTTATGTAACTCATTAGTTAAATCTTCACGTGTTTGTTCAAGTGAGGTGTCTAACTTTTGAAGCTTTTGTTCCATTGTGTCTAACTTTTGAAGCTTTTGCTGTGTTTGTCTCAGATTTTGTTCCATTGTGTCTAACTTTTGAAGCTTTTGCTGTGTTTGTCTCTGATTTTGTTCCATTGTGTCTAACTTTTGAAGATTTTGCCCCATTTGTTTCTGATTTTGTTCCATTTGTTGCATTAATTGCAATAATAATGTATTAGTGTCTGGAATCTGTTTTTCTATGCTTTTTGGCAGTGCATTTTCACCGACAACATTTACATTTTGACAGGCAGAAAATGTGTCTTGACTCATTTGAGAAAACGGTGAGGACCCATAACCTAAGTCTACAGTATTTGCAACATTGTGTTCTGTCATTTCGGATACCTGAGGCGAGCTGTTGCCGACTGATCGATCGATAATTGTTCCCTGTTCACTACTTGTTTCATTGTCTACACCATTATTTGCCACCCGTTCCATTTCCCTATGCACAAATACCAAATTACTACTTTGAATGTCTGTTAATTCACTACACAGTGGTGCTGATAAGCTACGCTCGTCGTCCCTATTATTTCTCAGTTTACTTTGTAGACTAGTTTTACGGTTTTCACACGCCATTATTGTCACAATATTTCACACGATAACACAGAAAAGCACAATTTGAAGAGCAAAATAAGAAAACACATTAACATAGTACTGAAAATAATATCTCGTTAATTGCAAGCGCAGCTACGAAATACTTGCTGCAAATGTACATGCATGCCACAACTGTTTTACTGTACAACAATGAAAGACTGCAACTACAAAGGAGATTCTCTCTATGATTACGCGCTAGCAATAAACAAAAGCTACACTAATTATATAAACTACAAGAAAAAAACAGAAGATTCCAGTGAGGTATCCTCGGCTAAGGGTCGACATATGAAACGTCCCCTTAGAACAATTGTACAAGACTGTGCTTAAACTGACACACAATATTTTTAGCGCAACGCAGTCTGACTTTCAAAAATCCCTACAAAAGAATGGCCCTGACTAACATTAACCTATACGTTTCACAAATCGCTTACCTCACAAAAATCTTGGTTACTCGAACTACTGCAATACAGCGAGCGCCACTACTGCCAGTGAAATAAAAGGTTCAAACTACGGAAGGCACTAACTACTGATAGGGATAGTTAGCAAATGAAAGATTTTAATAGAGAACAAACAATGTATTTACCTTAATATCATCAAAACTCATAATATATATAGCAGTTCAAGACATCCAGTCTTACAAATTTTAAACTACGCCATTCCTCTCCCCACATCCACCACTGCTGGCGGCTCACCTCCAACTGAGCAACGCTATGCGCTGTTAATATCCAGCTGCCCAACACTACAATGACAGACAACAATGAAAGCCACCCACAGACTGCACAAAGCACAGCCAGTGATCTTCATACAGAGTGCTACGTGGCGTTACCAATAAAAGAAAAAAACCACACAGCCTACTTACATCCTTTTCAATGACCGTCTGTCTCGACCACTCAACACACATTTTTGTCCTCACTCTGATTTAGTGGATGATGTTTTCCAGTTTTCGTTGTGTGGGTCTTGTCAAAGTATCGGTGGCTTTACTAGAGGATACTGCAGGGACCAGCTGGAATCATGTATTAGTGTCTTGCATTATCATTGCACGCTAATATTCGTTAGGCACACACGGACAAACTAATCGCGGTTATTCTCTCTGCTGCATTGGATAAATCCCACTCAATGCTGACAAGCGTGATTTACCGACAGAAAACATAACGTTTATATTAATCATACGGTGGTTTACTTGCATTCACATATATTATATAATTTTATCCGACGTAACAAACAGGCTCACAAGATCTGTAAAGCCAAACAGTATATATACTTCTAGTTTTATGTTTTAAAGCTTTACAACCTTTCAAGCAGCTTCGAAGCCGCAGTCCTGAAGAAAATGAATAACTGAGCAGATGATGTATTTAACATCAAATACACTAAGACACGTTCAGTTTCTTGAATTCATCCTGTTAGAGTGTAAATTCTATTCTCTGGCAATGAATGAATTATTGATAAGTAAAAATGTTAGACAACTGAGAGCAGCTGGGAAACTTATAAGAATGTCACACATACGTGAATATTTGCAAACAACTGTGGTAAAAAATAGTCACCCGATGCAGATAGCTACATACGTAATGATGGAGTTGGTGTACCAGATGGGTTGTGAAGCTAATTAGTGTTCATTTTGCTTTTTATTTTATTGTGGAACAAATGCAGCAAATTCTAATAAGTCAGGCTAATTAAAGTAATGCATGTGAGTATGGCGTTTCAAATCAATAAAATTGAAGAATTAGGTGTATCAGCTGTGGGAATGTAACCAAAGCACATCGGAATTGACTCCATTTCACGTGATTTAATCATATTTAACCACGGCCATACTGAGGGCAGTCACCCATAACACTTAACTGTGAAGTACTTAAAGCCAAATAAAGTATTTCGAGCTATCATATGCTCGTCCTATTTACAATCATCTCAGGGTTGGTTTCCTGACTATTACTTGTTACCGACTTTGAGACAAACATAACACCGAGAGATGGGGTTTTTCTGGGGCCCTTTAGTACTTCTCATTATCAGGTGCTGTGTGAATGGAGTGTAGGTGTCAAGTGACTCCTACTTTCCTTGGGTGACAACTTGACCGGAAAACTTGGAAAATCAAGAAATCAAAGATAAAAAAGCAGGGAAATCTCAGGTAATTCTGAAAGACTCAGTGTATTCTGAGAGACTCTAGAGAGAGCCAACTGTTCGTTGATGGGGGTAAAACATTTTCTTACAAATAACTCTGAGACTCCGCTTCGCAAACAATCGGTATAGGTGTCACTAAGGGAAACTGAAGAAGTGCTTTGAAGTGCTGAAAGGCGTGTTGCTCGATGCATTTTGAATCTGGTGACCGTTGCAGACAGCGCTGGAATAGTGGAAGTAGTCGCAACTGCGGAATCCAGCAAACACGCGAGGAGCAGCAGCAGTCATTGTTTATACACAAGATGTTGTTTAGTTTTTGTTCTCACGTGCTTCTGCAAAGAACTGAGTTGTATTCGTATATTTCACTGTCTTGACTACTGTATACTGAATTATTCTGTTTTAGCGTAAATTTCATTGCGTTTGCATTCTATTAGCTGACTTTGGAGTGAAGCAAAAATTAGAAGTAGTGTAGCAGTAGTGCGTAAACAGCATCCAGAAAGTTTTTAGTTTATTGTTATATTCCTTATGGTACATACGAGCATTGGTTAAAGATGAAGACGGACTGCACCAACTGTGTACAGATATATGGGGAACTGGATGCGGTCTGTAAACAGCTGGAAGCTGTGTTGGCCACAGTCGACAGGCTTAAGGTTGCTGCCCTGAACTACTGCGGTGGCTTTGGCGCATATGAGACTTATACTTTGACACCTATAGTGCCTACAGCGTCGCCTGGGATTCCCGATGTCCCAGTGCCTGCAAGCTCGCTCGTCCTGGCTAGTCGACAACCACTTGACGCGGAATGGGAAAGAGTGGTGGAATCCCGAATCTCTGGGCGGACGCGAAAGCGGGTACTGGCTGCACAGCTGTCCACTTGCAAACAAGTTTAAGGTATCGTTCTCTGCTGAACGTATGTCTGTGCCAGAACAACAGCAGCTTCTTGAAAGTTCCGCTCAAGCTCAGAGGGTGGGACTGCTTGACGCTGGGAGCTCCCACGTTAGACTGATGATGGACCGGGCTGATCGGTAAGGAAGGTCAGTGTCCGCTCTCTTTGTTTGCTGGAGGGTTTGCGTCCGAGATGTGGAGGATGCTCTGCCAAGTAGCGTTTGAGCGCACTGGGTGTATGCGGCTACGTATTGTGGCTCGTGTCGTCCATGTTGCCTGTTGACTGGATCGAGAAGCCGTCCTCTCTTCCTAAAGGAGGTTGGCTGCTTTGATGAAGACAACTAGCTTCGTGCGTGGGGTAGAAGATGAATTAGTGCTTTGCAACATCGTTCGGGAAACCATCGCAGTCATCTGGTTTGGAGCCAATTGGAAGGCTTAAACCAGAGGCTTTGATGATTGTTATACGATCTCCACTGCCGATTCTTTGACCTCCACTATCGGGTAGAGAATTGTAGGATCCTCCCTCCCCCTATAATATACCATCTACATCTGCATTCATACTCCGCAAGCCACCTGACGGTATGTGGCGGAGGGTACTTTGAGTACCTCTATCGCTTCTCCCTTCTATTCCAGCCTCGTATTGTTCGTGAAAAGAAAGATTGTCGGTATGCTTTTGTGTGGGCTCTAATATCTCTGACTTTATCCTCATGGTCTCTTCGCGAGATATACGTAGGAGGGAGCAATATACTGCTTGAAAAAATGTTCAAATGTGTCTGAAATCTTATGGGACATAACTGCTAAGGTCATCAGTCCCTAAGCTTACACACTACTTAATCTAAATTATCCTAAGGACAAACACATACACCCTTGCCCGACGGAGGATTCGAACCTCCGCCGGGACCAGCCACACAGTCCATGACTGCGGCGTCCTTGACCGCTCGGCTAAACCCGCGCGGCATTCTGCTTGACTCTTCGGTGAAGGTATGTTCTCGAAACGTCAACAAAAGCCCGTACCGAGCTACTGAGCGTCTCTCCTGCAGAGTCTTCCACTGGATTTTACCTACCATCTCCAAAACGCTTTCGCGATTACTAAATGATCCTGTAACGAAGCGCGCTGCTCTCCGTTGGATCTTCTCTATCTCTTCTATCAACACTATCTGGCACGGATCCCACACTGGTGAGCAATATTCAAGCAAGTGTACTGTAACCTACTTCCTTTGTTTTCGGTTTGCATTTCCTTAGGATTTTTCCAATGAATCTCAGGCGTGTAATACTCACAGGAAATGGCTGCTAGAGTAGATGAATTTGTGGGGCGTGTACATGTTAATCTACAAGGATAGAGGAATCCCTTCAGAGGTCCATTGACATACGTTCTGATTTCATAAAGGGAATAATACTATCCCGATTAATTATAGAGAGTAACATTTGTCATGGCAGATGGGGAAAGTCAATGTCAAAATGGTTCAGATGGTTCTATGCCCTATGGGACTTAACATCTGAGGTCATCAGATCCCTAGATTTAGAACTACTTAAACCTAACTAACCTAAGGACACCACACACCTCCATGCCCGAGACAGGATTCGAACCTACGACCGCAGCAGGCGCGCGGTTCCGGACTGAACTGCCTAGAACCGCTCGTCCGCAGCAGCCGGCTGTTAATAGGGTATTAGCTAACTGCAAGAGCGTCTATGGAAAAGTCACAGAGAGAACAATTCCCATTTCATGCTGAGGACAGAAAGCTCACTGAAGCCAGATTTAAACAGCAATGAATTTCTATTGGAATGTAGGCTATGTCGCGAAGATAGACTGAACGCCAGTAATGGTGGCGTGTTTATACAGTGTGAATGTTAATAAAAACCGGCAAACTACATGGAAGACTTCCTGACAGGAAATGGAGGCAAAATGGCCCAATAAACTTGTGTCTGGAAAGCATCGTTGCTACAGTACATGGTGCTGACAATGTTCCTTGTGTGTTGCAGGCTGCTTCAGTGACGCAGCGTAGTGTAAGCAGCAGAATGGTCTGGTATTCATGTCGGCAAAGTGTCGAGATGGTGTTTGTCTACGGCCAAGCAGACGGAAAAGGTCGAGAGGTAGCACAGCTACACCAAAACAAGTACATTCACAGACATAAAACACATCACACAACATTTCAAGCCCTTTGTACATCTGTGTGATCACGGGTCCTTTCAGACAGACGAGAGTGCAGGGAGGCGGCGAACTGTGCGTACACCAGATTTGGAAGACCGGGTTCTACAGGATATCGGGACCAACCCTAGCGCTTGTTCCAGACAAGTAGTGTAAGCCAAAGTACTGTTATGTTTCTCCTGCATGACAGCCGCTACTATACGTATCACCTGCAACGAGTGCAAGGATTATCTGCTGCGGATTCCCCTCTACGGGAAGGATGTTGTCGATGGTTTCTGCACCAGACCATCACAGTTTTGGGATTTCGGTCATCGGCCCTCTTTACAAACGAATCAACGTTTACCAGAACTGGCGTCATCATTCTGCATAATCGTCATTTGCAGGCTACAGACTACCATCGGGGAATGGTTGAAGTGTCTCATTAACATAGGTTCGTCATCAGTGTGTGGGCAGGAATTCTCAGCGGCCACATATATGGACTGGTTGTTATTCCACATCGCCTCGACGCAGGGACGGACTTGTACTTCCTGCGGAATACTTTGCCTGGTCCGTTTGAGAACGTGCTTTTGGAAATACGACAGGTGATATGGTTTCTTGCATGACGGAGCACCACCTCACTTCTGCATTAAGCTCATCGATACCTCAACGTCATCTTCCCCGGACGTTGGACAGGACGCGGAGGCCTCGTAGCATGGAGCGATAGATCACCGGACTTATATCCCCTGGATTTTTTACCTCTGGAGGCATCTGAAAAGCGTTGTGTGTGGTGAACCAGTTCCTGATGTCCAAATCCGTCAATAACGTGTTAACGACGCATGTCGCGCTATTCAGAGAGAGACCGTGCTTGCGGGGCTTAATTAATATAGAATGCTAATAATTTTAATTGTTGTCGATGTTTGTGCGGTTAAGCAATCTCGTAACCGGTTGGCCCTGAATAATTAGTACGCAATCTGACTGCAGAGAATAACAACAAAGAATGAAAGGAAATTTCCGTTAACACAATTAATTAATTAAGTCCCCAGCTACGAAACAAGAAAGCATAAGTGTAACTGTTCTGTGTGTGGAAGTGTGATTCAACGTACACATCTGACACGGTTCTTCCTCAATACGACAAGATGCTTTCAACGCCATGTACAATAAAGTAATAAAAAGAAACAGATATACTTTGATTGCACATAAAAACCAGAATTACACTCTAATACATGAACACAAGCCAGATGCTTTGTTGACTGAACCTGTGAGCAAGAGGCATTGTTATTTAGGAAATTTTGAATACAACATGTTTTTCTATTACCTCATATATATTGACGAAAAATACACTCTGATCATTACAACATCCCCAATCGAACAGCATCGGCTGTCTAGCCCATCAGAACAACTGCACACGACATGCTCACAACTAGTACAGCAACTACGGCTACCTCAGAACTGCAACTGCCCACAGCAACTTCTCAGCTGCAACTGCCAGTGGAGGCGGCTGAATAATAATACTCTTTGGCGCAATCTCTGGCGCTGTGACTCAGTGTAGCCACCTTTCATATTCCGCTCCTCCACGGGCTAGAATTTGATGGTATTTCTGCCAGCATTGGTGGTGAAAATACCACCAAATTCGTCCAAAAAATACAGACAACAATTAAAAAGTAATATTAATAAGCAAATATCACATAACTAAATAAATTTTGGCTTTGCACTGACCCTTCAATAACCAAATATATAAAATACAGTAAGGAATACAAATGCATGCAGACATATGATTTTACATAATAGTTTACACTAGTATCATGTGGTTAAACAATTCAATCATTAGCGTCAGCAATGACGAACAGGTGCAGGTAAGAGTCTCATAACATTTCATAAACAGTAAACACACAAAAAATCAGTTTATACAAATATTCACATAAAATCCTTTCAATAGTTCAATAAACAAGTAGGATTCCTCAGAGTAGTTGACAGTTCCAACAGTATCACCCAGCAATGGTCAACAGGTGCAAATAGCAGTCTCACAACGTTTCATCAGCAGTATTTAAACAGCTCCAACAGTGGCACCCAAAAATGGCGAGCAGGTGCAGACACCAACAAGTGACATTATCTCAGTAGAAGCAGTTCCATCAGTAGCACCCAGCAATGTTGAGCAGGTGCAGACAGCAGCAAGTGACATCATTTCCGTAGAAGCAGTTCCATCAGTGGCACCCAGCAATGTTGAACAGGTGCACATAACAGTCCATAATACTCACTATCACTAATTAGACAGTTCATCAGAGTTCATCAGCAGAAATTAACATTACCAAGTGGCACCCATCAATGTTGACCAGTGCAAGCACGAACAACAGTTTGAATGCACACACAATTGCTTTTACAAAATTATTATCAATGCTCTTACACTATACATAGAAATTATAATAAACACCCAAATGATATCAGATAATTGTAACTTTATCTATCACTAAAACACAAATGTCAGTAAACCTATTATATTTATGGGTGTCAGTGCAAGCCACAACAACCAATTAAAATAATATTTAGGAGATAGGTAGGTACCAATTATTTGGGATTAGGAAAGGAGGACACACTCACTCATCTTTCATCCACATTTAAGTACTACTGTGTAACTGAATAGTGTTAACTGTCTAAATGCAATTCTGTCAAAATTTGATGTTCAGCACGTGTATCAAGTAGTAGTGGTACAGAGTATAACAGTCAATAATAGTTAGTCAACGTCATAGTCATCATGTCAAGACCAATGTTTGCCAAGCCAACTTTTTCTAAACAACTGTCAGTGTGCCATGATATTCAAACACTTCCTTTCTCCAAAAAAAAAAAAAAAGTATATACTGCTTATTGATTTAACAATGTGTGTGTAGATAATCTTCTAGTGTTCTAGTCTGCCATCTTCATCCTCCTTGTTCCATATAAACCAACAAAAAAATAAATGTTCCTCACTTACTTTACCTCTTATCCACCAAAACTCCAATAATCATCAGCATCACATAATCTTAATACTTCAATAATACCTCTTACGTCGATACATATAAACCTTATCATCAATACCATTTACCTTACCTCTTGTCCACCAGAACTCCAATAATCATCAACTTCACACAATCTCAATACCTCAATAACACCTCTTTAATACATCGATACATATGAACCTTATCGACAATATCATTTCACTTCCATAACAACTCTTTCTATAGTCAGTCTCCTCGAACAAGTACAGATAAAATCCTAGTGCAAACTTCAATTCATCATCCCATACAATCCAAAGACATAATGTTCACACTCAGTCTCTGTGCAATCCATCTGACCCAAATCTTCTACTCATTATGAATTATAAAATACATTTTGCTTACCTTGTCCATCAGTAAATAAAAGAAAGGCATACATGACCTCTAACAGCCTTTAGTTTGAATAACTTTCAGTAAGTAAGTACGAGTACGGAGGGTGAATGATCGTAATATTTCACAGTATGTACACCACTTCACGGATCAGGGCAAAACAGAAGCAAACATGTGGAGTATTTCTTGCAAGTGTCACTTGCTATTTCAATTGTTCAAGAAGAATGCAGTGTAATAACTGTCAATTGTCTAAACCTAGTGTTGGTATGTCATGTCGTTAGCTTCCTTCCTATTAGCTTAAATTTATACAGCTTCCATAAAACCTCCAGCTCATGTGACTTCATTGAAGTTTCTTGTACCAACGCCGTTCGTAGAATTATAGCAGTTCATTTTCTTATCTTAAAATATAAGGCACTGATGTATCAGTAGAGAACAGAATGTTAACAAGTGGATGTAGCACAATCCCTATAACGAGGCTCTGCCAAGCGAACAATTTATAATGAATACCATAGTGTGGCCTAAACTCCATGTTCGTACACCGTACATCAGCATTTCTATATACCAAATTAAAGAATAAAAAAAATGGCTCTGAGCACTATGGGACTTAAAATCTATGGTCATCAGTCCATTAGAACTTAGAACTACTTAAACCTAACTAACCTAAGGACATCACACAATACCCAGCCATCACGAGGCAGAGAAAATCCCTGACCCCGCCGGGAAGCGAGAACGCTACCGCACGACCACGACATGCGGGCAAACTAAAGAATAGTTGTGACAACAAAGCAGAAATGTGTAAATATGCAATCCATACGCAATGCAGCAAATATATATCTCACATAATAAACAGGTCATTAGCATCATATCAGCATAAGCAAATAAATGTTCATATGTAATCTTAATAAGTAAACATGGAGGCACAAGCAGATAAATCACAAAGTATAACTTACATACATAACCTTATCAGCACGACTAATCAGGTGACAATTCTAATTTAAATAAATAAGCACAGCAGCCACATAATAAAAAAACGTGACATCAGTGAAAAACCAGTGCAGCCAAGCGATGCATAATATACATAAGTAACAACCCCGTTCATTAATCAATCATTGTCAATATCAGTTAACACGAAGTATGAATCACGTAATCGCCAGCAGCAAATTACGTCTAAAGTACGTACCTAAGTGGAAATATGGTACCTGAAAAATAAACTCAATTAATAGTTACCTTTTTAGTTTATTACTTTCTTCTTCGAAATTGAGTTCTTCCTGAAATTTTCTCGATAGCAAGTCCTCTTAACGTCGGACACACACAGAATTTACCTGAAGTTCTTAAATATTTTATACAACCGTATCCTGAAAAATACTGAACGTTAATAACACAATTCATCAAGTCACTATAGCTTTATACTGAATTTATTCGGAGAAATTAGACTGTGTATTTGTTTACGGCTGTCAGTGCATTCACACTGAGCGCTCGATCAGCTGTAGGTACGCGTGACGTAGGAAGTAATTGTTTGCGGTCAACGACTGCCTTGTGCGGCGAGCAGACTTGACTGTTGCTTTGAGTGTGTGCCGCCGCCGGAACAAAGCGTGGTATCCTTGTACTCTCCGTGTGTTTACGTATGACTGTTAGTTTCTCAAAAGTATGTCATTCCACAAAAATTTTAACGTACGATATATGATGTATTCCCTTAGAGCGCCGTGATTTAAGAGTTTCTACTTCGACAGTGTTATCATGAATAATTTTGCGAACCCTGTATGCACCGTTATAAAGCAGAAAAAATTTGCGGCACAAGCCTTTTCCTTTGTGAGACAAACGATGAGACTTAATTAGCACCTTTTGACCAGCTGACAAGATTTTTAAACAACCAGGGCGTTTAGCTGATTTCTCTCTTCTAGCAGCCGCAGATGCAGTATTTTGAAGAGACAGATTGACAACTTCAGAATGCCGCAGTTTCCGTGTAGGCGGAGAAGGAACTATTTCAGAAATGCGATTTGTCGGTGCTATATTTTTTAATATCAACATAGGCGGAAAAGAAGTTGAATCATTAGTGAGTTCATTCAGAATGTTTTGAAAAATATGAAAATCCCACGTTCTGTGATTCTGATGACAATAAAGACGAAACAATTTATTGATTTCCTTCATCCATCTCTCTGAAGCGTTAGATTGAGGGTGAAAAAGTGAAATGAAAATTGGTTTAATCTTACGACGCCGTAGAGTACGAAGCCAAATTTTAGAGCGAAACTGTGATCAATTATCTGATTTAACCTTATCAACATGACCCACTTCTTTAAGAAAATGTTTGGTGAAAGCATTAGATACTGAACGAGCTGTTGCTTTGCGTAAAGGTGTATAACACACATGTTTTGATGTCAATTCCACTGCTACCAAAATGTACGCAAAACCATTAGTAGAACGAACCACTGGACCGAACAAATCGACTGCAGCCATCTCCTTTAATAGTGATAGGAAACAACGGTGCTCTGTGAGAAATAGTTGGCGTCTTATCCTTCTGACGTAATTTGCATTTGGCAAGAACAGATCGAATACGTTTTTCCATATTACTGAAGTAGCAATTTTCTCGTAATTTATGAAAGCATTTTCTGGGACCAAAGTGTGCATAACTGAAATGTGTATACCAAATCAATTTATTAACCCACTCATCAGGAATGCAAACTAACCAAACAGAGTTGTCGACCGATTTTCGTTTAAAAAGAATATCATTGCGAACTAAATAATACTGTCTAATCGCAACGCTTTCCTTCCTCCTCCACTTCTCCTTAATGTCCTTCCAGATTGGATCCTTTGTTTGCTCCTTAGCGATGTCCTGGAGCGTAGACAAAATAAAATTTTCAAACGCAACACCTTGAATATACATCAAACAATAATTGTTTTCTTTGCAGTCCTCCTCAGCACTTTGTTTCAAACCCATAGGTGCACGTGATAAAGCATCCGCAATAATATTTGAAGAACCCTGTATGTAAACAATACTAAAATCAAATTCCTGTAGATACAGCGCCCATCGTGAGAATCTGCCATGAGTTAATTTTGTTGACATAAGAAATTCCAGAGCTCGATTATCGGTGTAAACCTTAGTATGTCTGCCATACAAAAAGATGCGAAATTTTGTGAAAGCCCAAACAACAGCCAAGGCTTCAAGTTACGTAATCGAATAATTCTTTTCTGATTTAGAGAGAACACGACTTCCAAATGCAACAGTTTTCTGTACTACAAAGCCGTTTTCTTCTATCTCTTGAAACAAGTGTGCACCTAGGCGTTTGTATGATGAGTCCGTCGCCAAACAAAAATCTTTAGATAAATCCGGATGTGAAAGAAGTGGAGCAGCAACTAAAGCATCACGAAGTTGTTCAAATTCTGATTGAGCTTCCTCATCCCAACACCAATTAGAATTCTTTCCAGATAGTTGACATAAACGAGATGTGGCCAAATCGTCCAATCTAACAAAGCGTCTAAGAAAATTACAAACACCAAGGAAACTACGAACATCACGTTTTGTATTAGGAACAGCATAATTACGAATAGCGTCTAGTTTCTCTGGATTAGGATGAATACCTTCTGTAGAAATAATATGACCAAGAAATTTCACCTGAGAACGACGAAATTCAGATGTTTCCAAGTTCACTGTAATGCCAACTCTTGCAAAAATACGTAATAATGAATCCAAAATTCTGTTGTTCTCACTCCAAGAACGTTTAGCAATAAGAATATCGTCAACATATGAAGTAATATTGTCACGAAGAGAAACAGGTAACATTTCGTTTAAACTACGAATGAATGCCGCTGAAGATACAGTAAGTCCAAAAGGTAATTTCCGAAATCACTTTTGAGTAAAATAGTCATATCCGGGTATTCTTTACCGACTCTCTAGATAGATTGACAGTTGAAGAGCTGTTTTGATGGATACAAAGAATAGCAAAAGAGTAGGCAGGAGTGCAGAAAACTAAAAGGGAAATAGCACCATTACAGCTCGGGGCCCTATGCACGCTACGGCACATATTCACTTAGTGTAGCGAATCCCCTGAGGACTTAAATAGCCGCACATAAATTCCAGTTTGTGACTTAGTGGCCAATTTGGTGGAAGTGCGTACATAAATTGATCTAACCATGAACATGGATGTATGTCATTCTTAGAATTGCGAAAGATCTTAAATTTTCGAACAGTTAAGAAGTGTTTATAGCCAAGGATTTCGCCTCGTGGCGACAAAAACCTAACGCGTCTGTCCCCGTCCCAATGTGGATTATTGTCAAGTTCGCGCGGCTGGCGCTCTCTTGTTGCTTCTCGTAAATGAAATAAATTATTTTCTTAAAATCCCTCTGCCATCTGTGATTCTAAATTTCTTCTGCAGTCTTTTCCTACGATTTCGCTTTCAATTTGTTTGGCTTGCTTTCGTAACGCCTCAAATTCCCTTTTAACGCGTTCATTAAATTTTCCCTGATTTTCAACATGTTTATTTATGTTCTGGTACTCTTCGGTTTCTGCAAATGGCAATGGAGCTGTATCGTCTGAATCTCTGTCCCCATTTAAACTAAGACTTGTCAATTTATCTGAAATCTCCTCAACTCGTTCCGATAAGTCACCTATTTTTTCTTTCTGTTTATTTACGTCTTCCGTAAGTGTCGTGACTCGGGTTTCAGCATTGACACATTTAGTAGTTAACAGTTCATACTGTTGTGTTAGGTTATTTATTCTGTCATTTGGTACCGATTCTTCGATTCTTTCAAATATTTCTTCCTTATCGTGTGCGCGTTGTAAATTCAACTCTGAAAATTTTTGTACTATCACGCGATCTCTTTCTTCCTGTTCTCTATCCTGTTCCTTTTGTCTGATTTGTATTGAAATTAATCTATTATTGTGAGCATTCAAAATCGGTTGTACTTCTTCTCTAATTTATTTCTTTAATTCATCTTTCATGTTTTTAAAACATGTCCCTATTCGTGAGTCTAACCGTGTTTCCATTGTTCCCAATTCAGTTTTAATTGCTCCTATTTGTGAGTCTAACCGTGATCGCAAATTTAATATTGCACTCATCAACTGCTCCATACTAACTGGTTCGAAATTCTTTACGCCCCTAACATTTCCCGCAAAACCAACTTCCTTCGTCACAGCTGTAAAGCTATCTGTGTTCGATACTGTTCCAGAATCTTCTGTCGTTAATATCTAATTCTGAAAATTTTTTGATTGTGAAGAATTTTGAACTGGTTCCTGACTATTTTCCCGACTTATTAAATTGTTTTCTACTTCATTATTCATCATACTGTTCTCATATGTTGGCGAGTTCGCCATGCTAACAATTTCGTCATTCTCGCTATCCAACACTTTTGCCTTTTTCATCGATCGCGTAATCATTTACAAAACATACAAAACTCGTCACAATACGAAAATTACACAGAATATAACACTATCACCAACAATACCATTCACACGAAATGCTTCCAGACAAACACGCCTAACGAACAATTAAAATCTTCATAGTTGCACAAAATTGTCAAACCCGAACACAAGACATCAAAAATTAAATTCTGCCAAAATACAATTAAAATAATGGCAAGACAACTAAAATGTTCAATTACCAAATCTACACATGCAATTTAGACTACAATTACTAAACTACAAATTACTACAACAATCCTACTGTCTGCTATTTTTACTATCAAAAGAATTCCTAGGGACGATCCGAAGCAGCGGTCGCCACGTGCATGGGGGCTTAATTAATAGAGAATGCTAATAATTTTAATTTTTGTCGCTGTTTGTGCGGTTACGCAGTCTCTTAACCGGTTGGCCCTGAATAATATTAGTACGCAATCTGACTGCAGAGAATAACAACAAAAAATGAAAGGAAATTTCCGTTAACACAATTAATTAATTAAGTCCCCAGCTACGAAACAAGAAAGCATAAGTGTAACTCCCTCTCGGCTCTGAGCACTATGGGACTTAACAGCTGTGGTCATCAGTCCCGTAGAACTAACCTAAGGACATCACACACGTCCATGCACGAGGCAGGATTCGAACCTGCGACCGTATAAGTGTAACTGTTCTGTGTGTGGAAGTGTGATTCAACGTACACATCTGGCACGGTTGTTCCTCAATACGACAAGATGCTTTAAACGCCATTTACAATAAAGTAATTAAAAAAAACAGAAATACTTTGATTGCACATAGAAACCAGAATTACACTCTAATACATGAACACAAGCCAGATGCTTTGCTGACTGAACCTGTGAGCAAGAGGCATTGTTATTTTGGAAATTTTGAATACAACATGTTTTTCTATTACCTCATATATATTGACAAAAAATACACTCTGATCATTACAACATCCCCAATCGAACAGCATCGGCTGTCTAGCCCATCAGAACAACTGCACACGACATGCTCACAGCTAGTACAGCAACTACGCCTACCTCAGAACTACTACTGCCCATAGCAACTTCTGAAGAAGCACTGCCAGTGGAGGCGGCTGAATAATACTCTTTGGAGCAATCTCTGGCGCTGTGACTCAGTGTAGCCACCTTTCAACCGGAAAGTGCGAAAGAGTGCGGCAGTCCACGATGCGACGTGTGAATACACGCATAGCATCCCATGGTGACCACTTTGAACATTTATTGTGACGTGGATGCGATGCAGCTCTGTATTCTGTTCCGGTGCAGTTTGTTGCACGCACTCCGTCCACTTCCGGACCCATCCTATAGCACCTATTTTCCTCCATTTCCAGTCAGGAACCCATCCCTGCAGTTTGTCCGTTTTATTAATGTTCATCCTGCTGTTGAAAAAAAAACCACGATAATGTTTACTGAGGCTAGTAAAGATTCCAAATGTGAAATAATCTTGATGAATCTTGACGAAGATAACTGTTAGAGATTGATCGTACATGGTCATCAGGTGCTTTTATAGACTCCATGCCCCAAGAGCAGTAGTTGAGGGGGAACGTGCAGAAGATTTCGCGTAATCTTCCTGGTCATGTTATAGTATCAGAGGGATATTTCAATTTACCAGCTAAAGGCTGGGATACGCAACTGATTAAGGTGGGTAATAGGATCAGGGAATGATGTGCACTTGTTCTAAATTCCTAATTCAAAAATTACCTCTAGCAGTTTATCAAAGGACCGAGTCCTGAAAATAACGTATTAGATTTTCAGTTCAACAAACAGGTGTAAACCTCTCGGCTCACTTAGCACAGAACAGAGAATCCCAGATCATATGTCCGTTGCTACACCACTGAATACGCATGTAAATAGGAATGTAAATAAGGGTAGACAGATATTTATCCTCAGCAAGAGATTTCAGATTACCTGACTGGTCATCATGAAAAATTTATCTTCAGAAATGAATGGACAAAGATCAAGAGTATCCTACAATACGCCTTAGAAAGATAGGTGTCGAGCAAGGGTGTGAGATTTGGTTCGACAGTTGGGTTACAAAAAGCTGCTACGAAATCAAAGAGAGGTTCACTGCAAATTTAAAAGTAGTCATAGCCTCACAGACAAGGAAAAACTGAATGATGCCAAAATTAGCGTGAGGAGAGCAAAGCGTGAAGCGTAACTTCCCTACACCACCTCATGCAAATGCTGGGATGATTCCTTTGAAAAGGCACGGCCGACTTCCTTTCCCATCCTTCCCCAATCGGATGGGACCGATGACATCGCTGTTTGGTCCCCTCTCCTAAATCAACCAATCAGTCACCTTAAATAATTGAATTCCCTTTCATACGCAAAAGAAACTCTCTCAGCAAAACAATGGGCTCAGATGTTATGCATTGGAAGCTAAACATTTACCCCAACTGTGGAAACCGAAAATTCCTAGGTGGACGAACTTAGCAGCGGGGACGATATTAGGCTGCCTTAACTGAGTCGCCCTAGAAATCGACACTCTGATCGACAACGTGACCCAGAAAGTGACGAACAATGCCTAATGCAGATTTAGAAGATATGGAAAACGCGTGACAAAGTAACTACCTTTCAGCTCCCTTATCCTAGTAAGATTAGATCATCAGCACGTCTCTTACTTCTAAACAGGAATTCTATAGATGTCATATTATATTCAGATAACACCTAAGATGCTATAAAAATACTTACATTGAATATAGGAACAACACTTAGAAGTAATTATGAGACAGATAATGGAAAACACTAATAGTAGAAAAAACAGAGTTTAGTTAGTAAAATGTGAGCAACGAAGGCAGATTGCTATCGGCTAGATTTAAAGGGAGGGCAACGACAACTTCGGGCATGTGAAAAGTGATGGGAGGATGTGGAAGAAAATCAAGTAATGAAGAAGGAGGAAAAGGAAGTTGCGTGGCAGACTTCAAAACGAAAAGAGAAAGAAGTATAACTGATAGAAAATTGAGAAAGCTGCTTTAAAGTTCGACAGACAAAAAATTTACGGACTGGGTCAATCTAGAAAATTCTATAAACTGATCGCAGTTCCTGTGTATCCTACGGAAGCGAAAGCTGAGTCACCACAAAAAATAAAAAATGAGATATAAATAAATAAAATTCAGACGATAGGGTTCATTACCTATTCTCACCTCTCCCCATGTGAGGGTACATCCAGTATTGTCGACCATGATCGTTTCGGTTGTCCAGATGTTATGGTGTGGCGAGGCATATAGTGTTGCATACTGACCTCCAAGTGTTTGAATAGGCTGCATTCACCAGTGAATGTCAATGCGACGCGGCACTCTTATCCCACGTGCGTCCTTTCAGGGCGCATTCAGACGTCGCTTTATTTTTATGGATGATAGTGCACGACCGCATGGAAGAGCACAGTTGGGAGCTCTTCGAAGGAGGATAGTCGGCGGGTGGAGTGGCCTGCCCTCTCCCCCGACTTAAATCCTGTCGATCTCATGTGGTGTGCATTGGGAAGACAAAGTACAGCACGTCCACGTGCACGAGTAACCATCCAGGAGTTGTCAATTGCGCTGGTGAAGGAATAGAATGCCCTGTCACCACAACTCCTTGCCAACCTTGTGGCTAGCAAGAGAGCACGTTGCAGAGCATGTACTGCCGTGCGTTGTAATCACACATCCTCTTCAGAATTGTGTCCCGCCTTTTGTAATATGCAGGGGACCATAATGAATCGCGGTGACTTCAGGGTGATGATGGTATGGTATTGATGGCCCAGAGTTCCCACCTGGAGAAGTTCGGCTGCCGTGTTGAAAATCTTTACAGTCGACACTACATTTTCTGAGTTGCTTGTCGATGATACGGATTGGAGAGTGGAATGTCAGATCCCATAATCGGGCAGGTAGGTTAGAAAATTTAAAAAGGGAAATGGATAGGTTAAAGTTAGATATAGATAGGGTTATAAATACAAAGTCAAATAGGGGTAACGCAGGAGTAGGTTTAATAAGGAATAAAAAAATAGGAATGCGGGTAAGCTACTACAAACAGCATAGTGAACGCATTATTGTGGCAAAGATAGATACGAAGCCCACGCCTACTACATTAGTACAAGTTTATATGCGAACTAGCGCTGCAGATGACGAAGAAATTGAAGAAATGTATATCGAAATAAAAGAAATTATTCAGATGGTGAAGGGAGCCGAAAATTTAACACTCATGGGTGACTGGAATTCGGTAGTAGGAAAAAGGAGAGAAGGAAACGTAGTAGGTGAATATGGATTGGGGCAAAGAAATGAAAGAGGAAGCCGCCTGGTAGAATTTAGCGCAGAGCACAGCTTAATCGTAGCTAACACTTGGTTCAAGAATCATGAAAGAAGGCTGTATACATGGAAGAACCCTGGAGATACTAAAAGGTATCAGATAGATTATATAATGGTAAGACAGAGATTTAGGAACCAGGTTTTAAACTGTAAGACATTTCCAGGGGCAGATGTGGACTCTGACCACAATCTATTGGTTATGACCTGTAGATTAAAACTGAAGAAACTGAAAAAAGGTGGGAATTTAAGGAGATGGGACATGGATAAACTAAAAGAACCAGAGGTTGTACAGAGTTTCAGGGAGAGCATAAGGGAACAAATGGCAGAGATGGGGGAAAGAAATACAGTAGAAGAAGAATGGGTAGCTTTGAGGGATAAAGTAGTGAAGGCAGCTGAGGATCAAGTAGGTAAAAAGACGAGGACCAGTAGAAATCCTTGAGTAACAGAAGAAATATTGAATTTAATTGACGAAAGGAGAAAATATAAAAATGCAGTAAATGAAGCAGTCAGAAGGGAATACAAACGTCTCAAAATGAGATCGACAGGAAGTGCAAATTTGGCTAAGCAGGGATGGCTAGGGGATAAATGTAAGGATGTAGAAGCTTATCTCACTAGGGGTAAAATAGATACTAGATATTATGGAAAGGGAAGAGGATGTAGATGAAGATGAAATGGGAGATACGATACTGCAAGAAGAGTTTGAGAGAGCACTGAAAGACCTAAGTCGAAACAAGGCCCCGGGAGTAGACAACATTCCATTAGAACTACTGACGGCCTTGGGAGAGCCACTCCTGACAAAACTCTACCATCTGGTGAGCAAGATGTATGAGACAGGCGAAATACCCTCAGACTTCAAGAAGAATATAATAATTACAATCCCAAAGAAAGCAGGTCTTGACAGATGTGCAAATTACCGAACTATCAGTTTAATAAGTCACGGCTGCAAAATACTAACGCGAATTCTTTACAGACTAATGGAAAAACTAGTAGAAGCCGACCTCGGGGAAGACCAGTTGGGATTCCGTAGAAATATTGGAACACGTGAGGCAATACTGACCTTACGACTTATCTTAGAAGCTATATTAAGGAATGGCAAACCTACGTTTGTAGTATTTGTAGACTTAGAGAAAGCTTTTGACAATGTTTACTGGAATACTCTCTTTCGCATTCTGAAGGTGACAGGGGTAAAATACAGGGAGCGAAAGGCTATTTACAATTTGTATAGAAACCAAACGGCAGTTATAAGAGTCGAGGGACATGAAAGGGAAGCAGTGGTCGGGGAGGGAGTGAGACAGAGTTGTAGCCTGTCCCCGATGTTATTCAATCTGTATATTGAGCAAGCAGTGAAGGAAACAAAAGAAAAATTCGGAGTAGGTATTAAAATCCATGGAGAAGAAATAAAAACTTTGAGGTTCGCCGATGACATTGTAATTCTGTCAGAGACAGCAAAGGACTTGGAAGAGCAGTTGAACGGAATGGACAGTGTTTTGAAAGGAGAGATATAAGATGAACATCAACAAAAGCAAAACGAGGATACTGGAATGTAGTCGAATTTAGTCGGGTGATGCTGAGGGAATTAGATTAGGAAATGAGACACTTAAAGTAGTAAAGGAGTTTCGCTATTTGGGGAGCAAAATAACTCATGATGGTCGAAGTAGAGAGGATATAAAATGTAAATTGGCAATGGGAAGGAAAGCGTGTTGAAGAAGAGAAATTTGTTAACGTCGAGTATAGATTTAAGTGTCAGGAAGTCGTTTCTGAAAGTATTTGCATGGAGTGTAGCCATGTATGGAAGTGAAACATGGACGATAAATAGTTTGGACAAGAAGAGAATAGAACCTTTCGAAATGTGGTGCTACAGAAGAATGCTAAAGATTAGATGGGTAGATCGCGTAACTTATGAGGCGGTATTGAATAGAGTTGGGGAGAAGATGAGCTTGTGTCACAACTTGACTAGAAGAAGGGATAGGTTCGTAGGACATGTTCTTAGGCATCAAGGGATCACCAATTTAGTATTGGAGGGCGGCGTAGAGGGTAAAAATCGTAGAGGGAGACCAAGAGATGAATACACCAAGCAGATTCAGAATGATGTAGGTTGCAGTAAGTACTGGGAGATGAAGAAGCTTGCACGGGATAGAGTAGCATGGAGAGCTGCATCAAACCAGTCTCAGGACTGAAGGCAACAACAACAACAATCACAACAACTGTCGATGATGATGAGGGCAACCCTACACCCAGTCCCCCTGCAGAGAAACTTTGCTACCCGGTGAGGGATCGAACCCAGTCCCCCCACAAAACAGTCAGATGCACTGACCACTGAGCAAAAAACTTCAGTATAATTATTGTCTCTGAATGTAGCGTCTTTTCTTGTCGTCTCATTGTGTTTTCCATTCTGTACTACACTGTAGCAATTTTTCCCATGTATAGTCTAAGTTTCATCGATCTACACTACTGGCCATTAAAATTGCTACACCACGAAGATGACGTCCTACAGACGCGAAATTTAACCGACAGGAAGAAGATGCTGTAATATGCAAATGATTAGCTTTTCAGAGCATTCACACAAGGTTGGCGCCGGTGGCGACACCTACAACGTGCTGACATGAGAAAAGTTTCCATCCGGTTTCTCATACACAAACAGCTGATGACCGGCGTTGCCTGCTGAAACGTTGTTGTGATGCCTCGTGTAAGGAGGAGAAATGCGTTCCATCATGTTTCCGACTTTGATAAAGGTCGGATCGTAGCCTATCGCGATTGCGGTTTATCGTATCGCGTCATTCCTGCTCGCCTTGGTCGAGATCCAATGACTGTTAGCAGAATATGTTGGGTTCAGGAGGGTAATACGGAACGCCTTGCTGTATCCCAACGGCATCGTATCACTTGCAGTCGAGATGACAGGCATCTTATCTGCATGATTGTAACGGATCGTGCAGCTACTTCTCGCTCCCTGAATAACAGATGGGGACGTTTGCAAGACAACGACCATCTGCACGAACAGTTCGACGACGTTTGCAGCAGCATGGACTATCAGCTCGGAGACCATGACTGCGGTTACCCTTGACGCTGCATCACAGACAGGAGCGCCTGCGATGGTGTACTCAACGACGAACCTGGGTGCACGAATGGCGAAAACGTCTTTTTTTCGGATGAATCCAGGTTCTGTGTACAGCATCATGATGGTCGCAACCGTGTTTGGCGACATGGAGGTGAACGCACATTGGACGCGTGTATTCGTCATCGCCATACTGGCGTATCACCCGGCGTGATGGTATG
Source organism: Schistocerca gregaria (assembly GCF_023897955.1). Lineage (NCBI taxonomy): Eukaryota > Metazoa > Arthropoda > Insecta > Orthoptera > Acrididae > Schistocerca > Schistocerca gregaria. The sequence continues at coordinate 296,063,352 of NC_064922.1, forward strand.
GGTTGTCATTGGTTACACGTCTCGGTCACCTCTTGTTCGCATTGACGGCACTTTGAACAGTGGACGTTACATTTCAGATGTCTTGCGACCCTTGGCTCTACCGTTCATTCTATCCTTGCGAAACCCTACATTTCAGCAGGATAATGCACGACCGCATGTTTCAGGTCCTGTACGGGCCTTTCTGGATACAGAGAATGTTCGACTGCTGCCCTGGCCAGCACATTCTCCAGATCTCTCACCAATTGAAAACGTCTGGTCAATGGTGGTCCAGCAACTGGCTCGTCACAATACGCCAGTCAGTACTCTTGATGAACTGTGGTATCGTGTTGAAGCTGCACGGGCAGCTGTACCTGTACACGCCATCGAAGCTCTGTTTGACTCAATGCCCAGGCGTATTGTCATTACGGCCAGTGGTGGTTGTTCTGGGTACTGATTTCTCAGGATCTATGCACCCAAATTAAGTTAAAATGTAATCAAATCTCAGTTCTAGTATATTTGTCCAATGAATATCATCTGCATTTCTTCTTGGTGTAGCAATTTAAATGGCCAGTAGTGTATGTTACTTACCGGTGACAGATCATGCGAAAGTTACTTTGCTCCTGCACACCGGCGTACCTAATGCAGTACCATTTCTGCCTCTACTCCGCGTGCACCTTAAGCGACAGAGGCGGCTGTCAGGCGGAGAAATACGTCTGGAGGCCGGCACCGATTGAGTCGCTTCCCTATTGGCGCAAATTCATTGGCGGGCGGACGGCTGCCGTCACACGCTATCGACAGCGGCGCCTGCGACGCGCGTCAGCTCCAGGCCGCTCGTGAAAAGGAAGCTCCACGCGAGCTGGTGTGGCGTGCATATCGCGGCCCGCCCCCGCGAATACCTGTCGCACACAGGGCGCAGGTAGCGGCTTCCAGCCGATACGCTCCTCGCTCCCCTGTCACAGTGGGCGCCGAGCTGTGAAATATTCCACGTAATGGAAAAGGCGTCTTCTCTCGGCTTCTAGAAAGTTTCCAATATCTCGCACGTCCTACTTTTGCGTAAGTCTTACTTGTACTGGGGCTACTCATACGGTTTTAAGTGTCACTTCAAGAAAATCGAGCTGCAACCGTGACGCCTGGTGACGGTGTTTGACTCCACGCAGTCACCAACCAATGCGAAATTCACGATTCTCATTGCTTTACGGTGAGTACTGAGCATACGCTCCGCGACTCTGATCCAGAACTGGGACGCAAATTTCTACCCAAAACGCTGACATCTACACCTAAAGTCTCCACCAAGTCATCCATCATTGATAGAAATGCTCAGCATTGGTGGACAAACACCATCACCACGTTTCATGTTCGCAGCTTTATTTTCTCAAAGTGACACTTAAATAGCCTCAAAACGTGATCTTAGATCACGCAAGACGAGCGCGTGCAATGCTCGTCCTTTTCTCTGACTTCTTAACATAACTAATCGTTGACTTCCGCCACTGTGCACATCGATAATGTCGTCACTGTGGGAACAACAAGCCTATGTGGGCAACAGGTTATACACTGAAGAGCCAAAGAAACTGGTACAACTGCCTAATGTCGTGTAGAGCCCCACGAGCACGCAGAAGTGCCGCAATACGACGTGGCATGGACTCAACTAATGTTTGAAGTAGTGCTGAAGGGAACTGCCACTAAGAACCCTGCAAGGCTGTCCATAAATCCGTAAGAGTACGAGGGAGTGGAGATCCCTTCTGAGCAGCACATTGCAAACCATCCCAGATATGCTCAATAATGGTCCAAATAATGGTCCAGACCCTCCGCTGTCTGGGGGGGTTTGCTGGCCAGCGGAAGTGTTTACATTCATAAGAGTGTTCCTGGAGCCTTTCTGTAGCAATTCTGGACGTGTGGGGTGTCGCATTATACTCCTGTAATTACAAAGTCCGTCGGAATGGATGCAGCCTATCAGGCAGGAAGCTTACGTACGTGTCACCTGTCAGAGTCGTATCTGGACGTATCAGCGGTCACACACCACTCCAACTGCACATGTCCCACACCATTACAGAGCCTCCACCAGCTCGAACAGTCCCCTGCTGACATGCAGGGTCTATGGATTTATGAGGTTATCTCCAGCCGCTCGATACAATTTGAGACTCGTCGACCAGGAAACATGTTTCCCGTCATCAACAGTCCAATGTCGGTGTTGACGGGCCCAAGCGTGGCGTAAAGCTTACTGTCGTGCCGTCATCAAGGGTACACGAGTGTCCCTTCGGCTCTGGAAGCCCATATCGATGATGTTTCGGTGAATAGTTCGCACGCTGATGCTTCTTGATCGCTCATCACTGAAATCTGCGGCAATTAGCGGTAGGGTAGCACATCTCTCACGTTGAACGATTCTCTTCAGTCGTCGTTGCTCCCGTTCTTGCAGGATCTTTTTCCGGCCGTAGCGATATCGGAGATTTGATGTTTTGCCAGATTCCTGACACTCACGGTACATTCGTGAAATGGTCGCACGGGAAAATGCCCAGTTCATCACTACCTCGGAGATGCTGTGTCCCATCTTGATAACCTGCCATTGTGGCAGTAGTAACCGATCTAAAAACTGCGCCAAACACTTGTCTTATATAGGCGCTGCCGGCCGTAGAGCCGTATTCTGCCTGTTCACGCATCTCCGTATTTGAGTCCGCATGCCTATGGCAGTTTCCTTGGCGCTTCAGCGTATTTATTATTAATGGGTCGCCTGACCATGGGAAAGTTGTACCGCAATGTGAAGTGGAGCTTAAGGTCGCAGTAACAAGAAATAATTATCTGGACCTGAAGGACAAATTATCTACTGCACTCTTCCTTGTTTTATTTTTATTTTTTCAATAAAATGTTATTAAATTCTGTCAGAGACGGCAAAGGACTTGGAAGAGCAGTTGAACGGAATGGACAGTGTCTTGAAACGAGGATATAAGATGAACATTAACAAAAGCAAAACGAGGATAATGGAATGTAGTCAAATTAAATCGGGTGATGCTGAGGGAATTAGATTAGGAAATGAGGCACTTAAAGTAGTAAAGGAGTTTTGCTATTTAGGAAGTAAAATAACTGATGATGGTCGAAGTAGAGAGGATATAAAATGTAGACTGGCAATGGCAAGGAAAGCGTTTCTGAAGAAGAGAAATTTGTTAACATCGAATATAGATTTATGTATCAGGAAGTCCTTTCTGAAAGTATTTGTTTGGAGTGTAGCCATGTATGGAAGTGAAACATGGACGATAACTAGTTTGGACAAGAAGAGAATAGAAGCTTTCGAAATGTGGTGCTACAGAAGAATACTGAAGATAAGGTGGATAGATCACGTAACTAATGAGGAGGTATTGAATAGGATTGGGGAGAAGAGAAGTTTGTGGCACAACTTGACTAGAAGAAGGGATCGGTTGGTAGGACATGTTTTGAGGCATCAAGGGATCACAAATTTAGCATTGGAGGGCAGCGTGGAGGGTAAAAATCGTAGAGGGAGACCGAGAGATGAGTACACCAAGCAGATTCAGAAGGATGTAGGTTGCAGTAGGTACTGGGAGATGAAGCAGCTTGCACAGGATAGAGTAGCATGGAGAGCTGCATCAAACCAGTCTCAGGACTGAAGACAACAACAACAACAACAACAACAAATTAAATATTATTTTACTCGATTGTGAGAACGCCAGAGAAAACCATACTGACACGAATTAAAAACGAGTTACAAGTAGTCTTTGAATAAGATAGGTATATCTCTGATCTGAGCTCTTCTTGTTGTGGTTGTTGAGCACAGGCGTACTTTACGGACTGTCATTCGTGAGTTGTCAGCTAGCGGAGCAGTATGTAGATGGGAGGCAATGTCGCCTCGTATTACGTGTAACTGCAAGCTAATGTTAAAAGTGTGCACTTCCTTGATGTGAAATAATGAGTTACAGAAGAGAAAAATGCGCATCAGAAATTATTTCAAGTTTGGTCCCAAAAGAGCCGTACAGCAAAAGAATTCTACAACAAGGAAATGAAGTGCATATAGGTTCATGGCAACTGAACTTCTACACAGGATCCAACGAACAATTCATATGTCATCGTCTCTTACACAAAATAAGAGATATTGTCAAAACTGATTAGCAAAGCTTATAACAATAACAATGTAGTTCCGTATAAAAAAATACTCTGTAGGAAGCAGGCTCAATTCCATTGCGATTGGTAACTAAATGATGGTATTGTGAGATAGTACCCACAGGTACCACAACTTCCAATTCAAAATGTTTAAATATAGAAGTATACTCTCGTCTTTTATAATTCAATTATATTTTTATTCGATCCTGCTACAAAATGTAAAGGATCTTGGAATCTAAGACAAGACTGAGATTATCATTTAGTTATTCGATCTAAAGACTGACAAGAATCACAGCAAAAATTAACAAAGTTCTCCGAAACCCAGGTCAGTTAACAAAATAGCACTAACGCTGTGGGGATGTACTGAAAAGTGTGGGAAACTGGGAAAATTGCAACAAGATCTGTTCATCTCGGCAGCTCGCAAAATCAAAGTTAATTATAAAACAAGATCATAAACTGTCAACAAATTAAGCAACACAAGTTGCATAGCAAAGAAAGCCTGTAACAAGTTGCTCAGAATATTGATCCCACTGCCGCATTTGTAATATTTACTTATCCCAAAGTCAGCAAACTTTGTGCCCATCAACACCAAACAGCAGCTGGGAGACGAGTGACGGTCATGACTGGCGGTGATCGAATAACCTCAAAACATAGACCTCCCTTCAAAACTCTCTACTTTCCAAAAAAACTCTGTACAGGCTGAGTTTTTCCTCTGTGCACAAACTCTAGGGACTGATTAATGAGAGGATACGGAACGAAAAAGGTCTAATGAACTTATGTCCGAAAATGCATGGTTTCCATGCTAGAGACCATTTATTCAATCACAGTTTGCTACAGGGTCTGCTGTCTAACAACGGTGTACCATGCAGTCACAGTTATACTATACATGGTTTCCTCCTAGACGACGGTACTGTCGCTCATACGTCATGCCCTATGGCCCTCTCCTGCCATAGTAACTTGTAATGTTGTGTCCGATTCACTTCACTTGCTGACTCACCTTGTAGTGGTTGTGATACAGAGTTGTACACAATGCTTCTGCATTCGAAGAGAGAGCTTGCCGACATGGTGTTTACTTACGAAAAAAATGGTTCAAACGGCTCTGAGCACTTTGGGACTCAACTGCCTAGGTCATCAGTCCCGTAGAACTTAGAACTACTTAAACCTAACTAACCTAAGGGCATTACACACATCCATGCCCGAGGCAGGATTCGAACCTGTGACCGTAGCGGTCTCGCTTTTCCAGACTGTAGCACTTAGAACCGCACGGCCACTCCGGCCGGCACTTCGAAAAGGCAAATGGCAACGGGCGGTGAGCGGCAAGGTTGTAACAGGAGACCTATCCCCGCCGATAACAACCGCAGCATTCAATGTTTGCAACAGTTGTTTCGCCGTTTGTCTGAGACAGGATTGTTTCAGGAAGCAGAAAATCATGAAGGACGTACCCGAAATGGACACCAGACTTGGAAGAAAATGTTCTGGAAGGCGGTTATCGTGTCACACAGTGCCAGGCAGTTGGCCTGCCAGTACAGGGTAATCCAAACGACCACGTGGAACATTCTCGTTGATAACTGTTACTAGCCTTATCACTTACAGCGTGCGCGAGGCTATTTAGCGACTGACTTTCCACATGGGGAGCAGTTTTGTCAATGGTTTCTCCACGAGGCAACCACAATTCCGGGATTTATTTCATCCATCCTACTCACATATGAGGCCACTTTTACGCCAAGTGTTATCTTCTAGTTTCATAACACTCATCCGTAGAATAGCATGCACAACCCCCATAGTATGGTGGCAGCGAATCAACTGCATCGGTGCAGCCGGCATGTATGGGCCACGATAATTGCCGACCGAATTTTGAGACCAATTTTCCTTCCACGTCGCTTAACAGGTAGGAACGATCGACGTTTCTTGCGGGTGACCTTGTCTCCCATGCTGGAAGAAGTACTATTGATGGTTCGAAGGGTTATGTGGTTGCTACATGATGGTGCTCCAGCCCACTTCGCCGTTAACGTCTGGTCGCATCTCAATCGTGTCTTATCTGTTTGATGGATCGGACGAGGGGTGTCCAGTTGCATGGCCTGCTCGTTCAGAGGATCTGAACCCGTGCGATTTCTGGTTGTGGGGCCGCCTCAGAAATATCGTGTATGCAGAGCCCATTCCAGATGTGGAGACAGCGTGTTCAAACTGCCTTTGCCACTTTCAGACACCACCTGGCCCATGTGAGCGCGTGAGACAGAACATGCTACTGCGTATACACGCTTCCATTGCGACACAAAACATACCCTAACTGTGGTTGCATGGTACGGCGCGTATTAGATCTAAGTCTCTGTAACGATGTATGGTCTCTAGCATGGAAACCACCCACTTCCGGAGATAAGTTGATTAGACCTTCTTTGTTCCGTATCCTCTCATCTATCAATCCCTAGCGTTTGTATACAGTGGAAAAAACCACCCCATATAGAGGGGAACCCTCAGTTCTATTGTCGATGTGACAGAGGAATACTCCAGAAACTTCCCACTCTTGTCATACAAAACGCACCCTAACTAAATAAGAGCTTCGTATTGGGATGCATCAGTGTCCCATCGATTGGTCGGCTTCTTTACGCCTGGTGCAGTAGCAGTATGACTCAATTCAACTGTGTACAATAATTTTGGGAGAAAATCAACGGAGCTATCCATTCTGGTCGGGAAGCGCAAAGTTTATCTTCCTTTTATGTCGCCGGCCAGGGTGGCCGAGCGGTTCTAGGCGCTACAGTCTGGAACCGTGCTACCGCTATGGTCGCAGGTTCGCATCCTGCATCGGGCATGGATGTGTGTGATGTCCTTAGGTTAGTTAGGTTTAAGTAGTTCTAAGTTCTAGGGGACTGATGACCTCAGACGTTTAGTCCCATTGTACTCAGAGCCATTTGAACCAACCTTTTATGTCCAAACAGAATAGGCAAAAAAATTTTGTTCAATTATTCACTGTGGATGGCCGTGGCGGCAAGGTGCCTTCATCTCACTGCTTGGAAACGCGCCCCTGCTGCCGACAAAAGCACACAGCAGGCAACAGCCTTACGTCCGCGAGAGGTGCCTAGCTCACAGTGGACCTTCGCCCTACCTTACGAGATTCACTGACCATCTCGTGACGACAAAGAAGAAACAGAGGCCACACCAAAAGAAGACTTCGGTGAGAAAAACACAAAGCCTTCCTCCAGCAACTGTGCCCAGTAAACTCTAAATAAAATTGACCATGAAATGTTGACAAAAATGAATCAGTATCATAGAATGATATGTGACAGTAATGTCACAAACTGTTCAGGATGTGTTCCACATCGAATACCACTTCGCCGTCGCCCTGGAAATGCCTGACACCCAATAGGTTCTTCAGCTTGGGAAAGAAGAGGGAGTCATTGAGTCCCATGTCACAAGAATACAGGGCTGAGGCAAAATTTTATAGCAAAATTTGACCACGTCCTGTGCAAAATGGACTGGGGCATTATCGTGAGGCAAAACTACTCCCTTTGATAAATTCCCACCACATTTCTCGTTTACAACCTCCCGTAATTCAAATTTTGTAATCTTAACTTTTTCTGAGACGTATAATTCATGCGGAGAAGACTTAGCAGCTGTCCAGTCCTGTCCCAAACAAAGAAAGAGAGGTTGTAAGTAGGCTGTTTAGGTTTTTATGTTGGTAACGCCATATAGCGCTCTATATGAAAATCACTGATTGTGCTGTGTGAATTCTGTGGCTGGTTGGAATTGTTGTAATATTCGCTACTGTAGTGTTGGGCAGTTGGCTGTTAACAGCGCGTAGCGTTGCGAAGTTGGAGGTGAGCCGCCAGCAGTTGTGGGTGTGAGGAGAGAAATGGCGGAGTTTTGAGAGCGGATCTTCTGGACGTGTGCCCATCAGAGACACAGTAAATTTGTAAGACTGGATGTCATGAACTGCTATATACAGGGTGTTTCAAAAATGACCATTATATTTGAAACGGCAATGAAAACTAAACGAGCAGCGATAGAAATACACCGTTTGTTGCAATATGCTTGGGACAACAGTACATTTTCAGGCGGACAAACTTTCGAAATTACAGTAGTTACAATTTTCAACAACAGATGGCGCTGCAAGTGATGTGAAAGATATAGAAGACAACGCAGTCTGTGGGTGCGCCATTCTGTACGTCGTCTTTCTGCTGTAAGCGTGTGCTGTTCACAACGTGCAAGTGTGCTGTGGACAACATGGTTTATTCCTTAGAACAGAGGATTTTTCTGGTGTTGGAATTCCACCGCCTAGAACACAGTGTTGTTTCAACAAGACGAAGTTTTCAACGGAGATTTAATGTAACCAAATGACCGAAAAGCGATACAATAAAGGATCTGTTTGAAAAATTTCAACGGACTGGTAACGTGACAGATGAACGTGCTGGAAAGGTAGGGCGACCGCGTACGGCAACCACAGAGGGCAACGCGCAGCTAGTGCAGCAGGTGATCCAACAGCGGCCTCGGGTTTCAGCTGCGATCCAAATGACGCCAACGTCCACGTATCGTCTCATGCGCAAGAGTTTACACCTCTATCCATACAAAATTCAAATGCGGCAACCCCTCAGCGCCGCTACCATTGCTGCACGAGAGACATTCACTAACGATATAGTGCACAGGATTGATGACGGCGATATGCATGTGGGCAGCATTTGGTTTACTGACGAAGCTTATTTTTACCTGGACGGCTTCGTCAATAAACAGAACTGGCGCATATGGGGAACCGAAAAACCCCATGTTGCAGTCCCTGCATCCTCAAAAAGTACTGGTCTGGGCCGCCATTTCTTCCAAAGGAATCATTGGCCCATTTTTCAGATCCGAAACGATTACTGCATCACGCTATCTGGACATTCTTCGTGAATTTGTGGCGGTACAAACTGCCTTAGACGACACTGCGAACACCTCGTGGTTTATGCAAAATGGTGCCCGGCCACATCGCACGGCCGACGTCTTTAATTTCCTGAATGAATATTTCGATGATCGTGTGATTGCTTTGGGCTATCCGAAACAAACAGGAGGGGGCGTGGATTGGCCTCCCTATTCGCCAGACATGAACCCCTGTGACTTCTTTCTGTGGGGACACTTGAAAGACCAGGTGTACCGCCAGAATCCAGAAACAATTGAACAGCTGAAGCAGTACATCTCATCTGCATGTGAAGCCATTCCGCCAGACACGTTGTCAAAGTTTCAGGTAATTTCATTCAGAGACTACGCCATATTATTGCTACGCATGGTGGATATGTGGAAAATATCGTACTATAGAGTTTCCCAGACCGCAGCGCCATCTGTTGTTGACAATTGTAACTACTGTAATTTCGAAAGTTTGTCTGCCTGAAAATGTACTGCTGTCCCAAGCATATTGCAACAAACGGTGTATTTCTATAGCTGCTTGTTTCGTTTGTATTGCCGTTTCAAATATACCGGTCATTTTTGAAACACCCTGCATAGTATGACTTTTGAACACTGTTAAGGTAAATACATTGGTTGTTCTCTATTAAAATCTTTCATTTGCTAACTATGCCCATCACTTGTTAGTGCCTTCAGTAGTTAGAATCTTTTATTTATCTGGTAGTAGTGGCGCTCGCTGTATTACAGTAGTTTGAGTAACGAAGATTTTTGTGAGGTAAGTGATTCGTGAAAGGTACAGCTTAACGTTAGTCAGGGCCATTCTTTTGTAGGGATTATTCAAAGTTAGATTCCGTTGCGCTAAAAATATTGTGTGTCAGTTTAGTGTTGATCAGAATAGGTAAAGAGCGAAATGTCTGAGTACGTTCAGTTCTGCTCATCTGTTTGAAAATCAAGTAATATAAGAGGTTTATCTGCATAGTAATTCATTAAGTTTTCTAAAGGGACGTTTCAAGGTAAAAATAATATCTTCCCATTTGTCGATTAGTACAGTATACGTAATCACTATCACAATGATAGTAACCAAGGCCTTATTGTTTAATTAATTAAAAAGTCGATAAAATTGGCCAATTTACACATTACAGTGGACTATCAAGTGCTCGATGACAGATAAGTTTTCAGATTCAACATTCCATTTAGAATAGCCAGAAGATGGCGAAAATTAGTAGAAGTTCGGGTTCGGAACAGTTATGTTCAGTTTTCGGCTGCAGACACGCCATTGCGCACGAACACCAGCTCCTCCCGCATCCGTCGATTTGGCGCCAGGACAGGTCGCCCAACTGAAATCTCAGGAGAGCAAACCGCACTCCCGACTAGGAGGAGCAGGAACTGTGTTAACTGCCACCCACAGTAAAGTTGGCAGGAGGAACCTTCTGCTCTCGGTAGAGGCACACTACGGTGCTGCGTCCGAGTTTACAGAAGCACGGAGAGACGCTCTCCAAGTCCCGTTCCGTTGCACTTCCTGCTCTGAATCTCTACAGATAGCAGTGCGCGATTTGCCACCATCTTATTGTACCTGTACTGGTTTCCATCACCTTGGAAGCTGTCTTGTCTGGAGTCTGTCAGTTTTAGTTAGTATGCAGCGCATTAGAATGCTCGTGGCTGTCTCGCTCGTCCTTATTACGCTATTATGCAGGTTGCTCCGCCGGCAGCTGGCACTGTCCCTGTCTTTGCGTTCGTACCCGTGACTCCTCATGGTTAACTACTTTGTTCCGTGATATTTACCTCCAACAGTTTGTCTAAATTCTCCAGATACCACTCTCCACCGACAGGACGAGTTTTCATTTGTTCCTTAAAGGGTTTTCATGTGTTTTTCTTAACCTACAGTAAGACGGCTGTGTGCCGAGGAACCCAGAATTGTGGATCGATTCACTTCCATTTCTCAACCAAGAATACTTCCTACTTATTGTGTTTCAACGAACCCTATGTCGGGTCTTGTGGTCTAGTGGGAGAGGGAGAAACCGAAAATTCTCGGGATCGAATTCCGGTCGGCCACGGAGGTTCTCAGTGTACCTTTAGCCTATCTTCCACCTCTCAACGATGTGAGGAGTCCTCAAGACCGAAACGTGGTTCGTGTTCCACGTTAAATTGTAGATTCGCCTTCTTCAGTTGGATAACTGGGGTAGGTTATAGACACGCAAGTAGCCGAAGAGCCGTCAACTACTTGACCAGCTATTGAGCCATACGAAATTATTGTTATTAATACACTCCTGGAAATGGAAAAAAGAACACATTGACACCGGTGTGTCAGACCCACCATACTTGCTCCGGACACTGCGACAGGGCTGTACAAGCAATGATCACACGCACGGCACAGCGGACACACCAGAAACCACGGTGTTGGCCGTCGAATGGCGCTAGCTGCGCAGCATTTGTGCACCGCCGCCGTCAGTGTCAGCCAGTTTGCCGTGGCATACGGAGCTCCATCGCAGTCTTTAACACTGGTAGCATGCCGCGACAGCGTGGACGTGAACCGTATGTGCAGTTGACGGACTTTGAGCGAGGGCGTATAGTGGGCATGCGGGAGGCCGGGTGGACGTACCGCCGAATTGCTCAACACGTGGGGCGTGAGGTCTCCACAGTACATCGATGTTGTCACCAGTGGTCGGCGGAAGGTGCACGTGCCCGTCGACCTGGGACCGGAACGCAGCGACGCACGGATGCACGCCAAGACTGTAGGATCCTACGCAGTGCCGTAGGGGACCGCACCGCCACTTCCCAGCAAATTAGGGACACTGTTGCTCCTGGGGTATCGGCGAGGACCATTCGCAACCGTCTCCATGAAGCTGGGCTACGGTCCCGCACACCGTTAGGCCGTCTTCCGCTCACGCCCCAACATCGTGCAGCCCGCCTCCAGTGGTGTCGCGACAGGCGTGAATGGAGGGACGAATGGAGACGTGTCGTCTTCAGCGATGAGAGTCGCTTCTGCCTTGGTGCCAATGATGGTCGTATGGGTGTTTGGCGCCGTGCAGGTGAGCGCCACAATCAGGACTGCATACGACCGAGGCACACAGGGCCAACACCCGGCATCATGGTGTAGGGAGCGATCTCCTACACTGGCCGTACACCTCTGGTGATCGTCTAGGGGACACTGAATAGTGCACGGTACATCCAAACCGTCATCGAACCCATCGTTCTACCATTCCTAGACCAGCAAGGGAACTTGCTGTTCCAACAGGACAATGCACGTCCGCATGTATCCCGTGCCACCCAACGTGCTCTAGAAGGTGTAAGTCAACTACCCTGGCCAGCAAGATCTCCGGATCTGTCCCCTATTGAGCATGTTTGGGACTGGATGAAGCGTCGTCTCACGCGGTCTGCACGTCCAGCACGAACGCTGGTCCAACTGAGGCGCCAGGTGGAAATGGCATGGCAAGCCGTTCCACAGGACTACATCCAGCATCTCTATGATTGTCTCCATGGTTGAATAGCAGCCTGCATTGCTGCGAAAGGTGGATATACACTGTACTAGTGCCGACATTGTGCATGCTCTGTTGCCTGTGTCTATGTGCCTGTGGTTCTGTCAGTGTGATCATGTGATGTATCTGACCCCAGGAATGTGTCAATAAAGTTACCCCTTCCTGGGATAATGAATTCACGGTGTTCTTATTTCAATTTCCAGGAGTGTATTAACGGACAATTTAATTCTATTTATCTGAAATTTGATGCCTCTTAATGGTATGTAATTTTCCTCCTTTTCCCTTCTTTGTATGTGTTATCGATTCTGGTAGCTGAAATTGCAGCAGTAGGAAAAGGGCATTGATGTGTCCATGTTCGACGAACAGAACAGGCGTTAGCGAGAGCACCTTCATCTGCTAACAGGGAAACAGTGACAGACAGTTTCTCTGCTTTCTTTCCTTAATCGATTACCTACAGACATGGCGTCACACCCTCCAACGCTATAGCATCTCTAGCAGCATCTATGTGCTCGTGTGACAGTTTTCTCCTTACTATCTTGACCTGTTAGCATCATGTATACGAACGGACACGGCGCGTTCACATAACTGATTCGCCTAGATGGGCAATGGATCCACCTTCTTAAGTGTGGATGCGCAAGTACGTCGGACCTCCTGCTGGAATCTGAGTAGCGAGCATGGAAAAAATGGACAGGGGCTGCAGATAGGTGGCGGTCGGCGAGGATGTGGATCTGAGGTGAGGCGGACCTCGATAGTCTGCGCAGTTGCAGTACCACCGTGCCTCGGATGGCGCAGTGGTTAGTGCACCTTCCTAGTCAGCAGGACATCCCGTGTTCGAATAGTGGCCCAGTACACATTTTCACTCGTCGCATAATGTCCCGATGCAGCTAACATCAGTAATATTCTTCCTTCCTTTTCTATCCCCCTCTACCTTCCATTTACACATAACGTTAGCTTCACACCATGGTAATTCCAAAGAAACTGTCAGTATCATCTAGCTTTATGGTGATTGCCTCATCGCTTATTCATTTTTTTTTTTTTTGTGGCGGTAAATGCATTTGGTTCCACAGCCCGGGGTAATAGTGATCATCCAGCTTCGTCCATGGCAATTAAACGGCTAAAGAAATCATTGGCCTAACATAGCTGCAACGTCTCTGCTGCTGCTTGGGGTGTACGCAGAAGCGGATCTCAGCAGGCAGCGCGACCTTTGTTGTATTCAATATGTCGTGCAAGATGTTGATATCAGATCCATGACTAAATCTGACTTCCCACTATTGCCACTGCTGCAAGACGGTTCGAGCAGCACAGGCTGCTCTTCTCTTGCGATTTCCGATTCTTCACAGAGAGATGGACTGCCATTCCGTTCTTCGACATTCGTACTTCTTTCATCATAATGGAAACTTGTGCGTTACGTAACTATTGTCACACCTGATGGTGCATCCTTGCCGTACACTTCCAGCAAATCAACAGGCACTGTTGCAGCGTTGTTCCTCTTCAAAATGTGGAGAATTAATTACCGTGCGATACTCTGTCTATAGGCTGGACACTTTTTTCGGATCCTCTACCGCCGTGCTACGGAAATTAACTATTAAACTGTTTTTTTTAGGTGACAGGTAAAGTTTTATGACCCTATCTCTCATAATATTGATCACATTTGTGAGAGGTTTACCGACCTAGAACTAAATCCCTGCTTTCACGAGCAATGTACAACAGATTGTGCTATCCGAACTTGACTCACACGCCACATCAAATCTTTAGCTCAGTGCTACTTCCTAATACCTTTCAAGGTCCAAACCAACCCTATAGTGCTGGGCTGGCTTATCTGGGAAAATTGATCTAGCTCAGATTTTGGTTTGCCACAGTGTCAGGGATAGTATATAGAGTTTAGTGCCCTGCCCATACATCCAACATCAAACGGGAAATGTCACATGACTTTTGGTATCTGCCGCCCGCTGTGTCCGAGCGGTTCTAGGCGCTTCAGTCCGGAACCGCATTGCTACTACCGTCGCAGGTTACAATCCTACCTCTGGCATGGATATGTGTGATGTCCTTAGGTTAGTTACGTTTAAGTAGTCTAGGGGACTGATGACCTCAGATCCTAAGTCCCATAGTGCTTAGAGCCATTTGAACTATTTGAATTTGAACTATTTGAACGTTTGATATCTCACTGTTGTTTAAGTTTTGCGCAAAGACTGAAACTTTAATATTTCACATACTTTCCCCTCGGAATTAGTGCAGTTTAGGCCAGCACATCTCCTCTTACCGGCCAAACACCGGCAGTGAACATTTTTCCAGAACCAGGGTCCGAACCGGCTTACCCAGGTAAGGCGCCATCGCGCAAGCGTGCGTTAACAACCTTGGCCAGGGAAATGGGCGTTTTTTTCGTGCCTGAGTATCTTGTTTACAGACTTTTCATTATGTTACCTCTTTTCGTTTTCTTGTCTTATCCTTTAGAAATCGACAAAAAAGGCTATTTTAAATGTCAACCTGCAACAAGAACACAAATTTTTCAAATTATGTAATGACAGTAACAACGAACGTGTCTATTGCACTATGTGTACTGGAGACTACTATTAAAGCTACTGCTTCGCCACACTTAGGAGTACCTTCTTAAAGCAAAGATGGAAACTGTGATCTGGAGTGAGCTGCTAAATGTGTGTGTGTGTGTGTGTGTGTGTGTGTGTGTGTGTGTGTGTTGTGTGCATAGTTCCGCGTAGTCAGCGCGTATACGAATTTCCCCATAGAGCGTGCCCGCTAAGCACAACAGCGCAGGCGCAGCGCTCGTCTGTCTCCACACTACGAGATGGCGCTGTCTTAGAGACGGACCAAATTCTGCTTCCGCCGATCCGCGTGTTAATATGTAATGCAGCCAATGAGATTACTGCTAACGTAGAACCTTTTCTCCACACAGATCACACTCACGCAGTAACACGTGAACGCTAGAGGTATTATAACGAGTGTACAGACCTCCGATTAGTCAGTCTGCATTTGTCTGCACCAGTCTATATTAGTCTGTACTAGTCTATAGTGAAGTTTCAGTCTGCACCTAATAAGATTATCATATTCCTGCACCTAGCCATGAAGATAAATTGATAGAAGCTTTGTCAAGTATCAGAGATATGTGAGAATAAGATTAACGCACCAAGACCAAAGGAACTTCAGATTGTCAACTGTAAATAGCATCCAGAACCGAGATCAGTTATTTTTAAGCTTGTTATTATTTTAATAAATGTGTATGAAAATTAATCAAGTTCTGTTTAAAGTTGGTCACCGTCACACTGCTACTCTAAGCGTGCAAGTGGCATTTCTATCGTCTGACGGCAGAAGATAAACACGCCACGATAAGACCACGAGACATATTGCTGACATTCGCCTACTTCGCTAGAGCGACAAGTCAGATAATCTGATGGTGTGTGTACCGAAGGTCTTACAGTACGCACAACACAATATATATGGTGGTCCATTGATAGTGACCTGGCCAAATATCTCACGAAATAAGCATCAAATGAAAAAACTACAAAGAACGAAACTAGTCTAGCTTGAAGGGGGAAACCAGATGCTGCTTTGGTTGGCCCGCTAGATGGCGCTGCCAAAGGTCAAACGGATATCAACTGCGTTTTTTTTAAAATAGGAACCCCCATTTCTATTACATATTCGTGTAGTACGTAAAGAAATATTAATGTTTTAGTTGGACCACTTTTTTCGTTTTGTGATAGATGGCGCTGTAATAGTCACAAACGTATAAGTACGTGCTATCACGTAACATTCTGACAGTGTAGACGGTATTTGCTTCGTGATACATTACCCGTGTTAAAAAGGACCGTTTACCACTTGCGGAAAGGTCGATATCGTGTTGATGTATGGCTATTTTGATGAAAATGCCCAACGGGCGTGTGCTATGCATGCTGCTCGGTATCCTGGACGACATCATCCAAGTGTCCGGACGGTTCGCCGGACAGTTACGTTATTTGTGAAACGTTAACCGCGACCTGCAACAAATGATGATGCCCAAGTAGGTGTTTTAGCTGCTGTCGCGGCTAATCCGCACATCAGTAGCAGACACACTACGCGAGAATCGGGAATCTCAAAAACGTCGGTGTTGAGAATGCTACATCTACATCAGTTTCACCCGTACCATATTTTTATGCACCAGGAATTGCATGGCGACGACTTTGATCGTCTTGTACAGTTCTGCCACTGGGCACAAGATAAATTACGGGGCGATAACAGATTTTTTGCAATCGTTCTATTTAGCGACGAAGCGTCATTCACCAACAGCGGTAACGTAAACCAGCATAATATGCACTATTGGGCAACAGAAAATCCACGATGGCTGTGACAAGTGGAACATCAGCGACCTTGGCGCTTTAATGTATGGTTTGCATTATGGGAGGAAGGATAGTTGGCCCCCATTTTATTGATGGCAACCCAAATGATGCAGTGTATGCCGATTTCCTACATAATGTTTTACCGATGTTACTACAAAATGTTTCAATGCATGAAAGAATGGCGATCTAATTCCAATATGATGGATGTCCGGCACATAGCTCGCGTGCGGTTGAAGCGATATTGAGTAGCATATTTCATGACAGGTGGATTGGTCGTCGAAGCACCATACCATGGCCCGCACGTTCACCGGATCAGACGTTCCCGGATTTTTTTCTCTGCGGAAAGTTGAAGGATATATGCTATCGTGATCTACCACAACGCATAACAACATGCATCAGCGCATTGTCAATGCATGTGCAAACATTATGGAAGGCGAACTTTTCGCTGTTGAGAGGAATGTCGTTACAAGTGTTGCCAAATGCATCGAGTTTGACGGACGTCATTTTGAGCATTTATTGCTTTAATGTAGTATTTACAGGTAATCACGCTGTAACTGCATGCGTTCCCAGAAATGTTAAGTTCACAAAGGTACATGTATCACATTGGAACAACCGAAATAAAATGTTCAAACGTACCTACTTTCTGTATTTTAATTTTTAAAAAACCTACCTATTACCAACTGTTCGTCTAAAATTGTGAGCCATATGTTTGTGACTATTACAGCGCCACCTATCACAAAGCGAAAAAAGTGGTCTAACTAAAACATCCATATTTCTTTACGTACTACACGAATATGTAATAAAAAATGAGGGGTCCTATTTTTTTTTAAAAAAAAGGCAGTTGATATCTGTTTGACCTATGGCAGCGCCATCTAGCGGGCCAACCATAGCGTCATCTGGTTTCCCCCTTCAAGGAAGACAAGTTTCGTTTTCTGTAGTTTTTTCGTTTGACACTTATTTCGTGAGATATTTGGCCCGGTCACGATCAATGGACCACCCTGTATATGTGTGTGAATTCCTAAGGGACAAAACTGCTCAGGTCATCGGTCCCTGGACTTAGACACTACTTAAACTAACTTATGCTAAGAACAACACACACACACACACACACTCATGCCCAAGGGAGGACTCGAACCTTCGGCGGGTGGGGCCGCGCAATCCGTGACATGGTGTCTCAAACCGCGCTGCCACTCCGCGCGCCATACATTCTCACATCACACTGCTATAAACGAACTCATTTTCAGATCATCAAGCTGAACCACTAAACTCGTTAAAAAGTTACATGCCCAAATTTTTCACCTCCTCGAACGAAAACCGAGACATTTATTGTTAACGTTATTTCACCATTTATATTTGATACTAGTTACGTTCTTCGGCAAACGTTAATTATGTAACCGTAACGATGGATAGCTCAAACAGAAGTGAACTTATTCTGATTGTTTTAACATATTTTAGTCTGGAGGAGGGAATTCGAGTAAAACTTTTAAATTTCGGTTAAGTGTCTGGTGTAACTGCTTAGATTTTAGTTCAGTACCTTTTACACTGTGTGATAAAAATACAAAATTGCAGAAAAGTTGCTTTGTTATATTGCTGGTGTGAAGAGAACACTAAATGAAAATGTATTCAGATAAGTTCAGGGTGAATTAGATACCTATTTTAAAAACTGGTTGTCCAGCTCACATTGTATACGAATCAATTGTGAAAAAAAAAAATCACGTTTACTGAAAATTACAACTAAATTCATAAAGTCTAATTTTTGAGTAAACAGTTAACATTCTTAGGTAATTTCAAAATTGTATCATGGATTGGATCCAAAACATATGGTACTAGGTCCTTGATTGGACGAAAGTAATGGTAATCCTATGAAAGAAGGAAGCGTTTTCTCCCAGTACACTACATTTTGCATGTTTTTATTTAAATACCAGAAAGATAGGTGACCTAGGAAGCAATGTATGTTGGCGAAAAGAAAAACATGAATTGTGCATCTAAATGCCGACTCCATAGATATTCCTATTCAATGGAGTGTACTGACAGCCTTTATCTCGTATAGAGTACGCACTGGGATGGAAATGGTGTATTCCAAGTTAAAAGTGAGTTGTACAGAAAATTCAAGTCACATTCCAGTCCCATGCAGTCATTGTATACTGGGATATGACTGAAGCTCGGAATTAACTAGATGGAGTAATAATGTCCATATCTAGTTCAAACATAGAAGGTACGTAACATTTATTACAAACTAACAAATTCGTCTCCGTAACCTTAGTGCCTAATGTACTCCTGTAGGGTGACAATTCAGCGGTACACGCTTCGCATCCTGGAAAGGGGAAGGAGAGAAGATAGCGTAAAAATCCACATCACCAGAGTTTTCGCCCAAGTCTTGCATTAAATTCTAAACCTCTTCCATAGATTTTATAAAGCAAGGGTATGTGACGCTGACAGTGCTGATCTTTTTTTCAAAAGGGTGCGTTAAGCTTGATGATCCTATTCGTACTATTCCAGAAGCTATGTACTCTGAAGAACCAAAAAAACTGGTACACCTGCTAAAATCGTGTAGGGGCCCCGCAAGCACATGTCATGGAGTCAACTGATGTTTGAAGTAGTGCTGGAGGGAATTAATACTATGAATCATGCAGGGCTGTCCATAAATCCGTAAGAGTACTAAGGGATGGAGAGCTGAACAGCACATTGCAAAGCATCACAAATATGCTCAATAATGTTCATGTCTGTGGAGCTGGTGGCTAGCGGAAGTGATTAAACTCAGAAGAGTGTTCCGGGAGCACCTCTGTAGTAATTCTGGACGTGTGGGATGTCGCATTGTCCTCCTGGAATTGCAAAGTCCGTCGGAATGTATGCAGCTGACCAGGCAGGATGCTTACGTACATGTCACCTATCAGTGTCGTATCTGGACGTATCACGGGTCCCATATCACTCGAACTGCACACACCTCACGCCATTACAGATCCTCCACCAGCTTGGACAGCCCCCTGTCGACATGCAGGGTCTATGAGTTCATGATGTTATCTCCACCCGCTCGATACAATTTGAAACGAGACTCGTCGACCATGCAACACGTTTCCAGTCATCAACAGTCCAATGTCGGTGTTGACGCGCCCAAGCGTGGCGTAAAGCTTAGTGTCGTGCCGTCATCAAGGGTACACGAGTGTGCCTTCGGCTCCGAAAGCCCACATCGATGATGTTTCGGTGAATGGTTCGCACGCTGATGCTTCTTGATGGCCCAGCATTTAAGTCTGCAGCAATTTGCGGGAGGGTTGCACTTCCGTCAAGTTGAACGATTCTCTTTCGTAGCCGCTGGTCCCGTTCTTGCAGGATGTCCTTCCGGCCGCAGCGCTGTCGGAGATTTGATGTTTTACCGGATTCCTGATATTCACGGTACACTCGTGAAAATGGTCGTACGGGAAAATCCCCGGTTCATAGCTACGTCGGAGATGCTGTGTCCCATTGCTCGAGCGCCGATTATAACACCATGTTCAGACTCACTTAAATCTTGATAACCTTGCATTGTATCAGCTGTAACCGATCTAAGAACTGCCGCCAGAAACTTGTTGTCTCGTATAGGTGTTGCCGACCGCAGCGTTGTATTCTGCCTGTTCGCATATCTCTGTATTTTAGTACGCATGCCTATACCAGTTTCTTTGGCGTTACAATGTATATGTACCGGCTTTCATCCTATTCCTTCTCTCATCACATAACATAAACATGACACTGCACTAAAAGTACACTCATTACAATCATATGCACTTAATACACAAATGCTAACGTCTTTGCCGCCGTGGTAACACCGGTTCCCGCCACATAAGCAAAGTTAAGCACTATCGGGCTTAGTGACCATTCAGGACTGCAGAAAGCTGTTGGCAAGGGGGTGCATTCAGCTTCTGTGATGCCTGTTGAAGAGCTACTTGGACGAGAAATAGCGCCTCCTGTCACGAAAGCTGACAACGACCGGGAACGCGGTGTGCTAAAGACGTACCCCTCCATAGTTGCATCCAGTCATGCCTCCAGCTGATGATGACATGTCTGTTAGTCGGTACCGTTGCGCCTTCCGTGGCCCTTTTGGACGGAGTGTCTCACACACTACGTGAAGAGGAGGCATTGCTCTCAAGCGAAGAAAACTCTCTGCGGCTAGGCGGCTGAACCTTCCCCTAGGAATGTCCTACCCCATACAGCCGTACAACTCTTTCTTGTGTCCTCTATGCTCAGTACGCTAATTGGTGTCGCCGTGGTTCCTTTAGATCGGCCATCACCTCATTGATCCCCAGCTCTTTCTTTTACCCGTTAATCATAGAAAATTATTCGGAGTCTTTACGGATACTTTACATTGGCTGTAAGCTCACTGACCCAGACAAGCAGCTTTGTCAAACGCCAGAGTTTTTTCGTAGCTGTTAGCTTCTGGGAGCAACTGTAGCTACTGCGGCGGTGGGAAATAGGAGCGACGTGTAGGTGAACTGTTAACCTTAATACTCGTTTTGTATGGTGCAACAGACGCCCGTCGTTACGCAGAGCTGTGTGGAGTCATATAAAGCGAACTTCAATCGGACAAAGGCTAGCAATCCTCTCACGCCTCAATATACCTAACAGTGCGCCTGCGAGACGTCACGCAACCTAAAGAACTCACCTCGTCTCGGTAGCTCGGAAACGTATAACCTAGCTAACAGCATTTTTTGGACTGAATGACGTGAATCATCGAGGCCTGAAATGCAGGAAGGCTTTCGTCAATACCCGAAGACCTCCACGGATTCGGGGAATTGCATTAGCGTGAAACTACTTTGACTTGACAGAACCAATCTCTTATCGTGCTTCTCCCAATAGCTCCTCTCCCTCCCCCCCCCCCCCCCCCACCTTCTTTCCGCCCGTAAGTTGCCTGGGTTGGCTTGAACTTTCTGTTAAACTCAAAACGAATAATATTGGCTTCTCAACACTTTTGTCGCCACGGGCTCATTCGTTTGGACAGTATAAAGAACGAGTAGAATTTTACCTGTCTTCTTTCTGTGTGTGCAATGTTATGGATCAGCTCAGAGCTTTGCTTCATGGTCCATAATTCTGTTCGAAAATAGGTTTAGGATACTGGAAGTAATATAAAGAAATACATGAGGGAGTAGATTGTTAACTGTATTTGTTTTTTACTTAATGAAAGTTGGGAACGTTGAGGTACTATAGCTCTTGTTTACCTGTACGTTCAAAAATGTTCAAATGTGTGTGAATTCCTAAGGGAGCGAACTGCTTAGATCATCAGTCCCTAGACTTACACACTACTTAAACTAACTTATGCTATTAACAACACACACATACTCATGCCCGAGGGAGGACTCGAACCTCCTGCGGGGGTAGCCGCGCAGTCCGTGACATGATGCCCTAAACCGCGCGGCCACTCCGCTCGGCTACCTGAAAGTGTTAAATGAGTGTTGATGTGTACTAAAGTCTAAGGACTAATAAATTTATAAAAAGTCAAGTGCTACAACATGAATTTAATTCACACATACATCACCTCGGTTCCGAGAGTTCCGGAACCTGTATAGAAAATTGGAATACGGATCAACACAAACATAATTTCCACCCTTTTCATTGCTCATGAAAACCACACATTTTATGTTGAACCACCATACAGCGAAACCTTCAGAGGTGGTGGTCCAGATTGTTGTACCCAGTAGCACGACCTCTTGCATTGATGCAAGCCTGTGTTCGTTGTGGCACACTATCCACAATTTCATCAACGCACTGTTGATCCAGATTGTTCCACTCCTCAACAGCGATTCGGCGTAGATCCCTCAGAGTGATAGGTGGGTCACGTCGTCCATAAACAGCCCTTTCCAATGTATCCCAGGCATGTTCAATAGGGTTCATGTCTGAAGAACATGCTGTCCACTATAGCTGTGCGATGCCGTTATCCAGAAGGAAGTCACTCACAAGATGTACACGATGGGGGCGCGAATTGTCGTCCATGAAGATGAATGCCTCGCCAATATGCTGCCGATATGGTTGCGCTATCGGTCGGAGGATGGGCTTCACGTATGGTACAGACGTTACGGCACTTTCCATGACCACCAGCGGCGTACGTCGACCCCTCCACCTTGCTGCACTCGCTAGATACTGTGTTTATGGCGTTCAGCCTGACCGGGTTGCCTCCAAACACGTCTCCGACCATTGTCGGGTTGAAGGCATACGCGACACTCATCGGTGAAGAAAACGTAATGCCAATCCTGAGCGCTTCATTCGGCATGTTGTTGGGACCTTCGTTTCCACGCTGGATGGTGTCGTGGTTGCAAAGATGGACCTCGCCATGGACGCCAGGATTGAAGTTGTGCGTCAGGCAGCCTATTGCGCACAGTTTCTACATCTACATCTACATGACTACTCTGCAATTCACATTTAAGTGCTTGGCAGAGGTTTCATCGAACCACAATCATACTATCTCTCTACTATTCCACTCCCGAACAGCGAGCGGGAAAAACGAACACCTAAACCTTTCTGTTCGAGCTCTGATTTCTCTTATTTTATTTTGATGATCATTCCTACCTATGTAGGTTGGGCTCAACAAAATATTTTCGCATTCGGAAGAGAAAGTTGGTGACTGAAATTTCGTAAAAAGGTCTCGCCGCGACGAAAAACGTCTATGCTGTAATGACTTGCATCCCAACTCGTGTATCATATCTGCTACACTCTCTCCCCTATAACGCGATAATACAAAACGAGCTGCCCTTTTTTGCACCCTTTCGATGTCCTCCGTCAATCCCACCTGGTCGTAACACGACGTCCTCTGGCTGCCTGCCCTTGGGCGGCCTGAGCGAGGCATGTCGTCGACCGTTCCTGTCTCTCTGTATCTCCTCCATGTCCGAACAACATCGCTTTGGTTCACTCCGAAACGTCTGGACACTTCCCTTGTTTAGAACCCTTCCTGGTACGAAGTAACAATGCGGATGCGATCGAACCGCGGTATTGACCGTCTAGGCATCGTTGAACTACAGGCAACCCGAGCCGTGTACCTCCTTCTTGGTGGAACGACTGGAACTGATTTGCTGTTGGACCCCCTCCGTCTAATAGGCGCTGCTAATGCATGGTTGTTAACATCTTTGGGCGGGTTTAGTGACATCTCTGAACAGTCAATGTGACTGTGTCTGTGATACAACATGGTTGCTTACATCTTTGGGTGGGTTTAGTGACATCTCTGAACAGTCAATGGGACTGTGTCTCGGATAGAACATCCACAGTCAGCGTCTATCTTCAGGAGTTTTGGGAGCCCGGGTGATACTTTTTTTTTCTAATGTGTATATTATAAAAGTGAATGTACTTGTATATGTGCGTATATATGTATGTGTGTATTAGTGTTCCACATCTTCTCCTAAACCACTGAACCGATTTCAACAAACCCTGGTACACAGCAGTTGAGTCCCATAGTGCTCAGAGCCATTTGAACCATTTGAACCAAACCCTGGTACACATATCACTTATTGTCTGGAAATCATCGCTGTGGGGGTCGGGTGGGGGTGAAAAAGCAGTGTAGCCGACGACGCGCGAGTAGCCGTATTTTAGTCACTCAGTGTTTCAGAATGACAGTGCTTAGTGACTGACAACAATCTTTAAGCATAGTTTCAAACCTTTACGATACTTTTCCTCGCTGAAACCCTCACAAAACAACGAAAGGAAAAAAAGTTGATAGCATAGTGCATTTTCGCTGACCATGCAGTAAAATTGCCGCATGAGGCACGACGTTTTAATTTATTATTTATTTGCTACTGACTGTATTTGCAGATACTTATGAGACAGTATTCACATATATCGCTGAATGTACCAACATAAAATCATTGCTCGACACAAAAACGTTCAAATGGCTCTAAGCACTATGAGACTTAACATCTGAGGTCATCAGTACCCTATACTTAGAACTACTTGAACCTCACTAACCTAAGGACATCATACACATGCATGTCCGAGGCAGGATTCGAACCTGCGACCGCAGAAGCAGCGCGGTTCCGGACTGAAGCTCCTAGAACGACTCGGCCACAGCAGCCGGCTTTAGGTAGACACATAGTTCAGGCGATATGACGGCCTAAACACTGAGATGTGTGAAAAATGTAGCATCATGTATGACGTTTTAGTTTGTTACTTCTTTACTACTAACTCTGTTCTTAATACATTTCGGAGACAGTGGCCACATATACCACTGGGTGCACATGCAAAATTATACCATTGTAGAGTACATAAGCTGTGTGAAAACGAAACTGCAGAGCAAAATTCGCAAGAGATACGGGTGAAATACGTGTACAATTTCATGTGAAACATGTTAAGTACATGTGAAACATGTTAAATATATGTGATACATACACTCCTGGAAATTGAAATAAGAACACCGTGAATTCATTGTCCCAGGAAGGGGGAACTTTATTGACACATTCCTGGGTCAGATACATCACATGATCACACTGACAGAACCATAGGCACATAGACACAGGCAACAGAGCATGCACAATGTCGGCACTAGTGCAGTGTATATCCACCTTTCGCAGCAATGCAGGCTGCTATTCTCCCATGGAGACGATCGTAGAGATGCTGGATGTAGTCCTGTGGAACGGCTTGCCATGCCATTTCCACCTGGCGCCTCAGTTGGACCAGCGTTCGTGCTGGACGTGCAGACCGCGTGAGACGACGCTTCATCCAGTCCCAAACATGCTCAATGGGGGACAGATCCGGAGATCTTGCTGGCCAGGGTAGTTGACTTACCCCACGTTGGGTGGCACGGGATACATGCGGACGTGCATTGTCCTGTTGGAACAGCAAGTTCCCTTGCCGGTCTAGGAATGGTAGAACGATGGGTTCGATGACGGTTTGGATGTACCGTGCACTATTCAGTGTCCCCTCAACGATCACCAGAGGTGTACGGCCAGTGTAGGAGATCGCTCCCCACACCATGATGCCGGGTGCTGGCCCTGTGTGCCTCGGTCGTATGCAGTCCTGATTGTGGCGCTCACCTGCACGGCGCCAAACACGCATACGACCATCATTGGCACCGAGGCAGAAGCGACTCTCATCGCTGAAGACGACACGTCTCCATTCGTACCTCCATTCACGCCTGTCGCGACACCACTGGAGGCGGGCTGCACGATGTTGGGGCGTGAGCGGAAGACGGCCTAACGGTGTGCGGGACCGTAGCCCAGCTTAATGGAGACAGTTGCGAATGGTCCTCGCCGATACCCCAGGAGCAACAGTGTCCCTAATTTGCTGGGAAGTGGCGGTGCGGTCCCCTACGGCACTGCGTAGGATCCTACGGTCTTGGCGTGCATCCGTGCGTCGCTGCGGTCCGGTCCCAGGTCGACGGGCACGTGCACCTTCCGCCGACCACTGGCGACAACATCGATGTACTGTGGAGACCTCACGCCCCACGTGTTGAGCAATTCGGCGGTACGTCCACCCGGCCTCCCGCATGCCCACTATAGGCCCTCGCTCAAAGTCCGTCAACTGCACGTACGGTTCACGTCCACGCTGTCGCGGCATGCTACCAGTGTTAAAGACTGCGACGGAGCTCCGTAGCCACGGCAAACTGGCTGACACTGACGGCGGCGGTGCACAAATGCTGCGCAGCTAGCGCCATTCGACGGCCAACACCGCGGTTCCTGGTGTGTCCGTTGTGCCGTGCTTGTGATCATTGCTTGTACAGCCCTCTCGCAGTGTCCGGAGCAAGTATGGTGGGTCTGACACACCGGTGTCAATGTGTTCTCTTTTCCATTTCCAGGAGTGTATATCACATGTGTGTACACGGGCAAAACCACGAGTAGAAAACTCGTACTAAACTCCTGGAATGATTAAACTAAATTTGATACACGTATTAGCTACGATCCTGAAAGGAATACCGTGGGAATAAAAACGACCACCGCCCTATTGGAATGAGCATAATAACGTGGAGAGAGAAGAAAGCAGAAGGAGTTGGAGAGAGTGAGCGGGAAGAAGGAGGTAGTCGGAGAGAGAAAGGAGGAGATGAATGGGAGGAGAGGGGAAGGAGAATGACAGAGAGGGGGTGGGGAAGAGGAGAAGGATAGAGAGGGCGTGGGGAAGAGGAGATGGACAGAGAGAGGAGAAAATGCAGATTGACAAAAAGAAGATTAGAATAAACGCGTTCCCCAGCAACGCCACTTACACAGCTAGTTTAATTACATAGGAAGGTATAAAAATCAAAGAATCTGTTTGTCTGACGAGTTGCGCTATTTCACGTAATGATCTTGTATTTATTTTTCAATCAAGTATCGTTTTTTTACGAAAACTTGTCTAAAGCGTCGATGATATCCTCAGAGATTAAGTCACTGAGGGGTAACCTACTCTTAGGTCGTGTGACTGTAAGTAAAGACAGTTCTGGAAGTGAAAATAATTCTGCTTCGACCATGTCACAGTAGCAGAGATCATGTCGTGCAATTTCAAGGAGGTTTACTTCAGATCTCTAATAAATGTGTACCAATAGAGTAAGAGTGTGTTCTCATCAGCAGGTACATTTATGAACAGTCTAGTTGTCTTGGAGTTTTGTCAGAGTATGAAGTATTTAATTACCTCCACCAAAACTATGGAGTTTCTGACGCCAAATGGTAATGGAGTATTTCTAAATTTATACCACATCTGTGTAGTGGGCAGCATCAACCACTCATTAAAAATAGAAATGGGCCATCATCTCGTATGCGAGTTTAACTTCAGATTATTGCAGAAATAGAAACTCCCGCAAACACATACCTGCAGTTTATTCTAACGGGGTAGGTTTTCAATAGTGGAGCCATAGTAAAACCTTCAACAGAATGTGAAGTATGTAAAATCACGTAAGTTCTGTGAAAAGTTGTAAGTTAATATGGTAGAGCTGCGGAAAATAAACTCGCTGAACAGTAGAGAACAGGGGGCCTGCAAAAAATTCTTCCAGCTTATGGTCAGTTTGTTCAAACTGAAAACTGTACTTATGATGTACTATACGATGAATATGTCAAAAATCCGCCTCAGTTGCGAAATGTTACTGGTCTGTACCCAGGTTTCAGCTAGAGTATTCTAGCCTTCTTCAGAAACATAAAATAAACTAATACATGCCAGAATAAGGCACGGTCAAACATAGAAAGCTAAAGTACCATAGGGGTCTTGAACCCACTATTAACTAATAATTAACCTTTTCCCTTAAGAATTTTGATCTACGTCACTGTTGTGACTACATATAGTGGACGTTTATACATATTCTATATATAGTTAGTGTATGTTTGGTTAAGTTATTACAGGTTTCCTAAACACAACGTTGACCATCTGTGCGTAAAGTCATAAAAGATGCCGTAAGCTTTACAGATCCCATCAATCATAAATGCACAGTAATGTAGTGCCATAACATAACAACGTTGGTCAAATTTTGCGTTAACAGACTGACTTATTACTCCATGTATAATGGAAATTATTTTATTTCCACCGTCTCCTAACCCGGAGAAGTTCTCGCGATACGGACATATAACCTTGTTCATACCCCGCATGAGATCGTGCAACCATACAGCATATGAGGTTTTTAATCTAACAAGCTGAATTTAGCGTCTAACTAAATTTTTTATCAGTTAATAAGGTCTCAGTTTACATTTAACGCTCGTCCGGATTCTATCTGCTCAGTGCATTGTTCTCTCACAAATTTACCGTTTAACATTGTATGTAATTTCCCAGTACATAACATGAAGACAGTAAATGGCAGGCACCTTTGACTTCCCGTGCGCGCATGTGCGTGGTCCGCCATCTTGCTCTGTACATATCCGGGGTGCCAGTCAGTTCCAACGTAGCGCTCGCTGCTAACAGACCGCTTTCCACGAAGTGGAGCAAGGGCTGTTCCTCATCTAAGTAACGTACCACGGTACTTTAGATTTTTATGTTTGACCGTGCCTTATTCTGGTATGTATTAGTTTATTTTACGCTTCTTAAGGAGGCTAGATTACTCTAGCTGAAACCTGGGTAAAGACCAGTAACATTTCCCAACTGAGGCGGATTTTTGACATATTAATTTATTACAGTTGCTGACAGGGCTGCAACATGTTAAAAATTCTCACTGTATGATGTTCCGCACACGGACGAGGAAAGTAGAAACATGACACAACAGGAAGTATTATAGATCAAAGGATAACTTGGACAGAGTTCCAGCTCAGTCATACGTAAATATAGATACACTGTGCAGTCACGTTAATGTGACCACTGCCTATGATCGACACCAGAATGCAATAACCTCTCACAGACGGCGGGTGGAAGCACTATCAGAGGAGGGTATATAAAGGGCGTCCGGGAGACGCTGAAAACAGCGCTGTCGTCGTAACGCGAAAAAGGTGCGATTTTTTTGGACGTCCAAAAGAGCATGGTCTTTGACTTCCGGGACAAAGGTGAATGCATTTCCCAAACGAATAAGTTTGTTAACGAAATTAGAATTATATATTAATACCTTCAGCTGCTGACGGGCGTTAATATATATCAACGGGGACAGGGGAAAATGTGTGCCCCGACCGGTACTCGAACCCGGGGTCTCTTGCTTACATGGCAGACGCTCCATCCATCTGAGCCACCGAGGGCACAGAGGAAAGTGCGACTGCAGGGACTATCTCGAACACGCTTCCCGCAAGACCCAAATTCTAACCTTATATATCCACACACTACATTCGTAGTGTTCCTACCCAACACATTCATTACTTGTGGAAGACATTCTTACCAAGTCCCGTAAGAGTTCGGGAAATGTGTGTGCATGCGCACAGAAGAAGAAGGTCATGGCTTGTATGCCAGAACTGTATACTTGCGTGGATAGGACATCTGTCTTTAGGTCATCTCAGAAAGAAAAAACACCATATCCATATAAGTATAAAGTTTGTTAACTGTTCTGGTAACGCCATGGTTGAAGTACACAGTGCGTGGCAAAATGGCGCTAACCAAAACTCCGAGCCAACTTCGTTGCAGCACCGATCGCGGATGACAGGGGTGAACAGAGATTGCGGAAACGTGTACGGGCGAATAGACATGCAACTGTTGAGCAGCTAAACGCCCAGATGAACCAAGAGGCTACCAACAGTGTCTCCTCAACGACCATTCAGAGAACGCTGCTGTTGTAAGTAGGCTCTTTAGGTTTTTATGTTTGTCACGCCACGTAGCGCTCTGTTTGAAAATCACTGACTGAGCTGTGTGCAGTCTGTGGCTGGTTTGCATTGTTGGAATTTTTGCTATTGTAGTGTTGGGCAGTTGGATGTGAACAGCACGTAGCGTTGCGCAGTTGGAGGTGAGCCGCCAGCAGTGGTGGATGTGGGGAGTGACATGGCAGAATTTTGAGAGCGGACGATCTGGACGTGTGTGCATCAGAAAGAGTAAATTTGTAATACTGTATATCATGAACTGATATATATATGATGACCTTTGAATATTGTTAAGGTAAATACATTGTTTGGTTCACATGGCTCTGAGCACTATGGGACTTAACATCTGAGGTCATCAGTCCGCTAGAACTTGGAAGTACTTAAACCTAAATAACCTAAGGACATAACACACATCCATGCCCGGGGCAGGATTCCAACCTGCGACCGTGGCAGCAGCGCGATTCCAGACTGGATCGCCTAGAACCGCTCGGCGACATCCGCTGGCCTTCCTTCTCCAATTGCCTATGGAGCGTGGCACGGATGACTGATTAAATGGCTGATTTCACTCTGTAATTTGTCTAATTTTATCCTCGCAGCCCCCACGGGGGCGAAAAGTAGTGGCTGAAGAATACCTCCAGATTCTTCAGTGCTTCTTGAAACTTGGTATGAAGACTTTCGCAAGATATTTGGTGTCTACTTAAAAAGCAACTACCAGTTCAGGTAATTAGGGGACGCTCTCCCGTTAATAAAAACAAACCTGTGACCTTCCGTGACGCCCTTCTTTGTATTCGTTTATTATCCCCTGTTAATGCACTTTGGTATGGATCCCATAAATGCAATCAGTATTCTAAGATGGGAAACACAAGTTTTTTAAGCGTTCTCCTTTGTTGACTGACTGTATTTTCCCTGGGTCCTGTCAATGAACCAAAATCTCCTACTTGCGCTACTACGGTTCAACCTAGGTGATCATTCCTTTTCGTGTTCCTACATATTGTTACAACGAAGTATTTGTACGAATCAAACTATTCATATAGTGAATATTTATATGAACAAAGAGAATTTCATTTTCTGTTCTTATAAAATCAATAAATTCGCATTGCATATAAGGCAAAACTACACACACAGTTTCAGGATCCAGTTTATTTTTAACTATTTTATAATGTATGTTTGTGTAAAATCTCTATGTAAATTCTTTTTACATCAGTAACCCTACTAATACCCATTGTTGTTGTTGTTGTGTTCTTCAGTCCTGAGACTGGTTTGATGCAGCTCTCGATGCTACTCTGTCCTGTGCAAGCTTCTTCATCTCCCAGTACCTACTGCAGCCTGCATCCTTCTGAATCTGCTTAGTATATTCATCTCTTGGTCTCCCTCTACGATTTTTACCCTCCACGCTGCCCTCCAATGCTAAATTTGTGATCCCTTGATCCCTCAAAACATGTCCTACCAACCGATCCCTTCTTCTAGTTAAGTTGTGCCACAAACTTCTCTTCTCCCCAATCCTATTCAATACCTCCTCGTTAGTTACGTGATCTATCCACCTTATCTTCAGGATTCTTCTGTAGCACCACATTTCGAAAGCTTCTATTCTCTTCTTGTCCAAACTAGTTATCGTCCATGTTTCACTTCCATACAGGGCTACACTCCATACAAATACTTTCAGAAACGACTTCCAGATACATAAATCTATACTCGATGTTAACAAATTTCTCTTCTTCAGAAACGCTTTCCTTGCCAGTGCCAGTCTACATTTTATGTCCTCTCTACTTCGACCATAATCAGTTATTTTGCTCCCCAAATAGCAAAACTCCTTTACTACTTTAAGTGTCTCATTTCCTAATCTAATTCCCTCAGCATCACCCGACTTAATTTGACTACATTCCATTATCCTCGTTTTGCTTTTGTTGATGTTCATCTTATATCCTCCTTTCAAGACACTGTCCATTCCGTTCAACTGCTCTTCCAGGTCCTTCGCTGTCTCTGACAGAATTACAATGTCATCGGCGAACCTCAAAGTTTTTACTTCTTCTCCATGAATTTTTACTCCGAATTTTTCTTTTGTTTCCTTTACTGCTTGCTCAATATACAGATTGAATAACATCGGGGAGAGGCTACAACTCTGTCTCACTCCTTCCCTTTCATGCCCCTCGACTCTTATGACTGCCATCTGGCTTCTGTACAAATTGTAAATAGCCTTTCGCTCCATGTATTCCAGTCAACATTGTCAAAAGCTTTCTCTAAGTCTACAAATGCTAGAAACGTAGGTTTGCCTTTTCTTAATCTTTCTTCTAAGATAAGTCGCAAGGTCAGTATTGCCTCACATTTCTACGGAATCCAAACTGATCCTCCCCGAGGTCCGCATCTACCAGTTTTCCATTCGTCTGTAAAGAATTCGCGTTAGTATTTTGCAGCTGTGACTTATTAAACTGATAGTTCGGTAATTTTGACACCTGTCAGCACCTGCTTTCTTTGGGATTGGAATTATTACATTCTTCTTGAAGTCTGAGGGCATTTCGCCTGTCTCATACATCTTGCTCACCAGGTGGTAGAGTTTTGTCAGGACTGGCTCACCCAAGGCCGTCAGTAGTTCTAATGGAATGTTGTCTACTCCGAGGGGCCTTGTTTCGACTCAGGTCTTTCAGTGCTCTGTCAAACTCTTCACGCAGTATCTTATCTCACATTTCGTCTTCATCTACGTCGTCTTCCATTTCCATAATATTGTCCTCAAGTACATCGCCCTTGTATAGACCCTCTATATACTCCTTCCACCTTTCTGCTTTCCCTTATTTGCTTAGAACTGGGTTGCCATCTGAGCTCTTGATACAAGTGGTTCTCTTCTCTCCAAAGGTCTCTTTAATTTTCCTGTAGGGGGTATCTATCTTACCCCTAGTACCCATATTATCTGATATTTCCCACTATTTCACAGCTACTTTATTCTGTCTGCAGTTGCAAGAATCAGTTGTCGCTTGACGGTGTCCTAGAACTTCTTAAAAAGATCCCTAATAAATTAAAACTGTTACAAGAGACCAAGAAAAATGTGAATTTCCGTCTTTTCTAACTACATTTTCGGTACAGCCATACCCCCTTTCTTATGGCAGCCGAGATATGTAGAATATGAAGTGTGTGTTTGTGACTGAAAAGCGCTTTAACTATCGTTTTGTCAGCAGTTCCAGCATAACAATTACAAAAAGATAAAATGCACTCACTCTCTCCAAGTCTCTCTCATATCCATCTACACGTTCACATTATCGTATAACCCGTAATTTTACTTAAGTATATTAAAGCTCACTATGGTCGACATAATAGTCTTGAGAGAAATCAGCAGCTGTATACGAGCTTATATTTAAGATAATTCTCATCTATTTTTCCGTCTCAGTTGCACATATTTTTAATTCGATGACACGTTTCGATCACACTGGATCATCTTCAGATCTAAGTTACTGCATCAGCAACCCGTCTTATCTGATGCAGTAATCGAATTAAAAAGGTGTGTAACTGAGACTGAACTGTAAATAAGAATTATCTCAAATGTATAATCTAAAACTCTCTTAAAACATCTGTAATACAAGAGGAAGGGTAAAATAACCGAAGTGGAATGTTTATTTGACTGACCACTAACAAAAATTATCGGTGAACCGGCTACCCTGGAAGCATACACTGGTATACATATTTTAAGGACGAAAGTAACTTCCGCCGGATGCGAAGTAACACAGCTCGATGAAAGTTGGACCATACAAAGAATACTTTAGTACTGAACGTAAATTTAAAAAATACGCAATGAACGGAACGGAAATGACACTTTTATTTAAAGATAATAATTACACTGAAATCAACCCGATTCATGATGGTCTCCTGGGTATTACAAAAGGTGAGAAATGGTTCTTAAAGCAATGTGTCATCACCAAGTACGGCTATGCATGCTATCCAGCGGGCCCCCGTGGTAACCGTAACGTTGGTAGCAGTTCTTGTAGTAGTAGCGTTACTGGAAGATCGGACGTCCACAAATGCGGCTGACAACGGTTGTATGCTTGTTGGTGCTTGTGGACGTGTTGGCCTCTCCACAAGGCAACCCACACGTGCTCGATGGGATGTAACTCTGGGAAGGGGGGGGGGGGGGGGGGGGGGAAGGATAAAGGGCAGACCACTCAGTTCGCCGAATATCATCTCGTTATAAAAGTTCATACACCTCCGCAGTTCGCGGCGCTCGCACGTTGTCTTGTATAAAATGAAGTCCGCGCCGAATCCATCCCTGAAAAGACGCTCTTGGGGAAGGAGCACAGTGTCAAAATAAATATGACAATGAGTGTGCGTGTTCATAGATTTGGAGATCAATATCCACTTGCAGCCAGCATTATGCCTCCTCGTACCGTAACACGTGGACCACCAAAACGATAATGTTTGCCTTACGTGTTCCCATCTCTCTCCTTATGAGGGTACATTCAGTGTTATCGAACATGATCATTTTGGTGGACCAGGCGTTACAGTGTGGGGTGGC
Organism: Schistocerca gregaria; assembly: GCF_023897955.1. NCBI lineage: Eukaryota > Metazoa > Arthropoda > Insecta > Orthoptera > Acrididae > Schistocerca > Schistocerca gregaria. Next base: position 296,097,706 of record NC_064922.1, read on the forward strand.
TAAATATTGCATGGGTGTATTGACCTCCAAACAACAAACAAAGCTGAAGCAGCCTTCATTTCGCCGTCGTAATTAATCTTATTTCATTCGCAAGTAATTAAACTGCAAAACAGCAGTGACAGTTGGAAATTATTAACCCGAAGAAAGTTTTTACGAAGCTAGTCATAATTTCGTTATGATTTTGTGACTGCAGGGCCATTCGAGGTTTATTTCCGTATTCTCTGATGAAATATTTCATTTGACGTTATTGTTCCAGGAGAGACGCAACTCTTCACGTGAAAAGAGCGGACATTCGCTTAATTACATTTCATTTTGCTCATTGACAGAGCTATATTTACTTACTCTGTGGCACATAATGAAACGCAGGCGGTAGCTATATATCAAATAAACTCACTGCAGTTGACAAATGAAAATGTTAAAACGTGTTGCTTTATGAAGAAAGTTGCAAAGTAATAAAGCGTTTACTTCAGCAATACAGGGAACGAATCTAGAAAGAGAAACGAAGCACCAAGCGCAGCCGTTAGCCTTAGCTTTACGTATACATACTGCAGCCTATCTTTCAAATACTGAGACCAGGGAGGCGTGCTGAGAGGCAACAGTTAGCGATCAGTCCTTGCGTCATTGATCAACCTGTGGCGTCATTTCAGTGTCAGTATGAAATGGTACATGGTCATTTCACAGCTCTGCCAGCTCTACTGCTGACTTTAACAAATCAAGCCGGTTCTTCTCAATGAAGTACTTCCTCAATTATCCTCATAAGACGTCACAATGTTTCAGATCTATCACCAAGAAAAAGGCACCAAAATTATTGCAAACCTACCAGCAAGAAGAAAGAAAAACACATACTACAGACACGAAATAAAATACTCAAATACCTTCTTTCACAAACACAGCAGTGTATATAATTTTTTCTGGTTATTTAGCTGTAATCACTGTTTCTGGTCAAATTAGATCCCCTTCAGATGTAAAATACAGGAGACAGTTGGTACCACGAGTTTCAGTTACTGCACGTCATAAATAATAACTCCAAAAGTATAGCAAAATGAACAAAAAACAAATAAAATGGCGATGAGTATGCAATTGAGGTCCAAGACAGCAGCTATGGCAGAACTGATGTCGTTTTGAAATTATTGACCATCAATTTAGGTTTCTTCCTCACGGCAAACATCGCCGTTGCTGATAATCAAGGAAGCAGGGAGACACCAGATTTATTTAAACAGACACTATTTATTGATATTGGTTAAAAACAAAGTGGTTGCAATTTTAGTTTTTTTTATTTTCAACGGCGCGTTTCGCCTTATTTAGGCATCTTCGGGTTACCACATAGAAAACAGAGAACAAATACATCTATTTAAGAATCACTATCGCGTTGTGCAGACTTGGATAACCTATAAGCATGTATAAACAGATCACCTATTGAAGGAGCAAATAGCTTAAGAAGAATCCTTTAGTCAGTGTAGCCAAAGGGCATCGTCGAATATATCAGGTCAACATCGCTTCGTTAAACTCAGTAAAAACTAGAAATATAAAATATTAAAATCATTACCTTTTCTAGATGGACGCGAGAGGCACCAAGATCTGCATAACGGGTTCCCGTTCACAGGAGCGAGAAACAGAGTAAGCGTACCAGCGTCTAATTTCCCCCGACATAACTGAACGTGCACACTTGAGCATAATACTACTTGGATTTCTCGTTCAATGACAACATATACAGTCAGAGAGATGGCCTTGCTATGGGCAGCGTTTTGGCTATTTTTTTAGCTAATGTCTTCGTTAACTACATTGAACTCCAGGTGTTTAAACGCAATTGGTACTTTTGTCAAAAAAAATTATTTTAGCGGCGTTATGTTGACGACATTCTGGTCGTGTTTAATGGGGATGAATCAGAATTTTCGGGTTTCGTTGATGAATTTAATGCCCTTCACCCAAAGATGACTTTCACACATGAGGATATGAATACTGAAGGAGTCCTCAATTACCTAGATCTGCGGTTACAGCTATGTGATAACGAAGTATCCATAGATATTTTTAGGAAACCCACGACCACAGATGCTATTATTCATTCTTCTTCCTGCATTGCTCGGCAGCATAAGATTAGTTTTTTTAGAGCTATGATCACGCGTATATGCGAATTGCCATTATCTGAAGACGCAGTTAATAGAGAACTTGACAATGTAAAGTATATCGCCCGTAATAATGGCTACAGTGTTGCGCTCGTCGATAAGATATACCAAGACAAAAGAACGATGCCCCTTCGGCGTTCACCCAATGCACCTTTTGTGGCGAAGCACAGTTACATTTCTTTGCCATTCATGGGCCAATTTAGTTATGAACTGGCAAAACTTTTCCGGGTAGTCGGCTCTCGTATAGTATTTTCCGCGGCTACCAATCTCCAGTTTATGTACATACATAATGAATCACCTAAAAAGAACAACCTTTTTGCATCGGGGGTATATCTGCTGGAGTGTCACGTTTGTGATGCAGGATATTTTGGACAAACAGACAGAACCTTCAAAATTAGATTGCAAGAACATCTTGTTAAGGGATGGGGACAGGTAAAACAGAGCTCTGCCTTTGCCCAACACCTTAAAGCCAGCGGCCATGGTCCTCCGCAAGTACAAAATCTTAAGATTTTGCATTTTGCGCAAAAGGGTAAGAAGTTAAACATTTTGGAAAAAATTAAAATATTTAGGCATATGAAGGACAAAGATATGTCTCTCCTTAACGGCCAAATATTTGGTGCCAAATCGGTGTTATTAATGTAATCCTAGAGCTCTCGTAATCTGCCTAAATATGAGCCCTGTTCCTCTTTGGTCTTATGTCGTCTTCTTAGCCAAGCCATTGGGGTTTTTTTGACTCACATACGATACTTGAGAGTTTGTCGCTTTAAATGATGCCGCATTTTAGACGTTTCAAATAAAAATGGTTCAAATGTCTCTGAGCACTATGGGACTCAACTGCTGTGGTCATTAGTCCCCTAGAACTTAGAACTACTTAAACCTAACTAACCTAAGGACATCACACACATCCATGCCCGAGGCAGGATTCGAACCTGCGACCGTAGCAGTCGCACGGTTCCGGACTGCCCGCCTAGAACCGCGAGACCTTACACATTTCAATGTAGCTATAACAAAAGGGGGGAGAGGAAAGGTTACCCTCATAACGTCCGTCTACCACGTTGGTACGTGTTTATTAAGCCTAATAATTTACTTGTACTTTATAAAAAAAAAGTTTGCTTGCTAGAAGTTCTAGCTCCGCTTGACGCAGTACTGAGTGTTATATGGGCGGCCTCTTTATCTGAAATTACGGTCCTGTGTTTTTAATGTTTACGTTGTAGTGGTATATGATATGAAAAATCTGTTTATGTACTGCATCTGTGTGTTGTATTATACACCTTGTTTTCTCATAGTAAATTTACCGCCTTCATTTACATTTTACTTCGTCACAATTTTAGGATAAGCTATATTCAGGTGTTGCCCCTGGTAATTCCATCTTATCAATGTTTTATGTGCATTACATTTATAAAGTTGTAGCGGGTATGTATATCCAGTTTACGATTTCTCATTTTTATCACTGATGCGTCGCAGCACCACCTCCTGAGGTGATTCTGCATTAGGCTTCATTACTGGCACACGACATCATGCTGTGGGACATCATGCTTACTACCTGAGCCCCTATCTTACTCTGTTTCTCGCTCCTGTGAACGGGAACGCGTTACGCAGATGTTGGTGCCTCTCGCGTCTATCTAGAAAAGGTAATGATTTTACTATTTTATATTTCTAGTTTTTACTGAGTTTAACGAAGCGATGTTGGCCTGATATATTCGACGAATCCCTTTGGCTACACTGACTAAAGGATTCTTCTTAAACTATTTGCTCCTTCAATAGGTGATCTGTTTATACATGCTTATAGGTTATCCAAGTCTGCACAAGGCGATAGTGATTCTTAAATAGATGTATTTGTTCTCTGTTTTCTACGTAGATAACCTGAAGATGCCTAAATAAGGCGAAACGCGTCGTTCAAAAATTTAAAAAAATAAAATTGCAACCACGACTGTTTTTAACCAATACTGTTAAGCACTGATTTTCTGTATGCCACATACGGATTGGAAGACACTATTTACGTTACGTACAGAATCTGGTTTAAAAAACACAGTCCACACGTACTGTTATGTCGGTAAGCGCTGGCCATAGTGGCCGAGCGGTTCTAGGCGCTACAGTCTGGAACCGCGCGACCGCTACGGTCGCAGGTTCGAATCCCGCCTAGGGTATGGATGTGTGTGCTGTCCTTAGGTTAGTTAGGTTTAAGTAGTTCTACGTTCTAGGGCACTGATGACCTCAAAAGTAAAGTTCCATAGTGCTCAGAGCCATTTGAACCATTGTCGGTAAGCAGAGGTGATTCTGTGGCTACGATGGTGTTTCCGAGTACCAAAATCTTGTGATGAGATGACAGAATCGACCTTGAGATATCTTCGTAATACACGTTGCAAGTCGTTCTCTCTTACGTACTACTTAGATAAGCAGTAATGACATCATCTATAGAAATGATAAAAAAAGTCACCTTCATTTCACCCCTTCCACTGACTTAATTTTTTGTTTGTTTTGATAATACGGTCTGCAGCAGAGCACTCTCTTATATTTTTGTAGCATAACTTGCTAAATGCATCCCAGTTGGGCTTGAGTAAATCTTTATTTAAGGAGGAAGCTATGTGTCATTTAACAATTCCTCTGAAGACAGAACTTAACGTTAAAAACCATCACTTGAGTGTCTCCTGTAAGATCATAAACTTATCTCACATTATGCCATTCATTCACCTCTTTAACTTATGGAGCCCCAGGTTCATAACAGAAAGTAGAGCGCCGCACTGACAAATTGCATCCCAGGAATAAAACTGAAGTTAGACTGGAAGAACGTAACATATAGGTCACGGCCACTTCATTTCTTAATCTACATAAATGATCGTTTTTCGACACTGAAATTCTGTTCATATACTGTAATGTCTGCTCGTCACACAGGCAGGCTTATCAGGAGGCGTAAACACAAGTACAAAAGACACAGACCAGATTATAACCGGTAATCCTACAGCTAGGTGACTGACAGCATACAGTTTAAGACTTAATTACTCATATTGTGTAATTTCTAGCAAATGAATAGAACAGTTAGAATTAGAAATTCACTTTTACTGAATTCCTTAGGGTCCAGCTAAATGTATTTCAGTTAAAATGTAAATAAACTATTCAAGAAACTCCATTTCGACATGTTTTACACCTACAATACAATTCCATCACGGTTCACTGAAGACCATAGTACTAGATTATTTTGAACTGTTTGAACTATTCACTCCCCTAATCTCTTAGATAATTGTCTGAAACAAAGAAAGTATACATTTAGCAAAAAAGAGAAATAAGAGTTAAACAACTGCATATCTTGCAGAGGCTTTTACAAAGTTACTAGAATTCCTACAGACACATTGCAATATAAATAAAACAGTTTCTCTGTCACTCGCTTGTTTATGTTGCCACTACGCCTTTCGATGGTCCATACAATTACTTTCAGGTGGAGAATGTTTATTTACATAGATGGTGTTGGAGAAGAGCACAGACGTCTTTTCACAGTAGCAGACCTCGGGCAGTGTAGGTTACGCTGCGTCTTTCGCAATAATAAAAATTGTTATTTAGAAAAGGTACTTATGAAATTAGAAAACATGAATTTCTGACAGTGAATTGTACTCACAGGGATGGAGAGTCGTAAAAAGTCTGCGGACTGCTGCCGTATCTATGTACTCCCCACTGTACATAACGTTTACACTGTCACTACATAGATGTTGCATACGTTACATATATGCCTGTTTTTACTGGGTACCAAGATAAAATATGAAATGGGTTCTACAGAAATATGCTCTTCTTAAAAAATATGTATGGGCTACCCCATAACATGGACGTATATATAATTCAGTTATTATAGTTGATAGTTACATAACTATGTTATTCTTATATATTTCTTAAATATGAATGGGCTGTAGCATTGAATGCAAAAGTAAAAGTTAATTGTTTATGTATATAAATATGTTTCCTTTTATTTTAAAAGAATATGAATGGGTATGGACATGTGTACGGTTCAATTATTGTATTAATTTCTTATTTATGAAAAGATCACAACTGGTCATGTACATGTATTGTAGGTTGAACTTATTGATATGTGAATGAGACTGGTTACATTAATAGCTGTGCATTGAAACTGTTTTAAGTACTTTGTCAAAGCTTATGTAAAAGTAGGTTGAGCCCGTTTCACTATTAGCATCAAGTAAATATTTTCCAAGTTTCCTTCTGTGAATATAGATTCCTAGTTCTTCATATAGGGACATTCTGTGTGCATCGTTCACTATATGTAGTAGTTCAAGGTTGCTTTCTACACTGTCAAATGGATGTCCTGTATGTTTTATATGAAAAGCTTTACAGATTTGTGTGGTTGTTGTTTCAGAAGGCATTAATGTGTTCTTTTTTATAAAGTGATGTACTGTTAGCTTCCTCCCTGACTGCAACGGCTGATTTACCTTCAGATCTGTAAATGCATGCAGAGAAAAATATACGAATAGTTCGACTCACTGTGGTGTGGAAACAGAAAGTTTGCATATAACAATAGTTCAAACTGAATTTTATGTTGAAGGCTGACAGGACATTATACGAACTAGTTCACTACCGATTGCTAGACGCAGCTCGTTCAAAAGATCACAAGATTTTAAAGTAATGGCAAGCGATCACGAATAAATATTGTAATCTTTAGATAATAAAATATACGCTGGCAGGAAAAAATGGCAACACCAAAAAATAATATAGAGTAATGAAATTTCAGGAATAAATTTGCCTAGGTAACATATTTCAGTGATTAACATTGCAAGTTCACAGGTTATGTAAATGCGAGATCATCATTACAAATGTGAAATGTTGGTACATTAATAACCGGTGTAACCGCCACATATTGAATGCAGACGTGCAAACGTGCATGCTCTGTGTTGTACAGGTGCCGGATGTCAGTTTGTGGGATGGAGTTCCATGCCCTTTGCACTTGGCCGGTCAATACAGATACGGTTAACCCTGTTTGTGGCTGCTGACGCTGGATTTGTCATCCGATGATGTCCCGTATTTGCTCACTTGGGGTCAGATCAAGTAATCAAGCAGGCCAGGGCAACATGTCGACACTCTGTGGAACGTGTTGGGTTACTACAGTTGTATGTGGGCAAGTGTTATCCTTTTTGAAAACACGCCATGGAATTCTGTCCATGAATGGCAGTATAACTGGTCGAATCATCAGACAGGCGTACAAATTTGCAGTCAGGGAACGTGGGATAACCACGAGAGTGCTCCTGCTGTCATACGGAATTGCACTCCAGACTGTAACTCCAGGTGTGGGTCCAGTGTGTCTTGCACACAGACAGGTTGGTTGCAGGCCATCAACTGACCTCCTCCTAACCAACGTACGGCTCTCACTGGCACCAACGCTGAACCAGCCTTCACCAGCTGCTCTAATTGCAGTGGCAGATGTATTCGATGAGCCAGAGTCATATACCGAACACAACGGTCTTCCCTCTCAGTAATGCCACGTGGCCGCCTGGAGCCATAAAATCTTGCAACCATACATTTTCGTGATCTCCGCTGCAAGCACTCACAATGGTTACATTCCTGCCAAGTATTTCTGTAATGTCGCAGAAGGAACATTCAGTTTCTCATAGCGCCATTACACGACTTTGCTCTAAATCAGTGACGTGTTGATAATGGCGTCAATGTCTACCTGAAACCATTCTTGGCCACCATCAACTCACCACGTCCAATCTCAAAGGTAGCTAACTCTCACGACCGTTACAGTGGGTATTTAAAGCAAACCTGATTTGCATCCTCAAGCGCCAATCTTATGCGATTCGTGCGAAACTTGAATAAACATCATTTTCCACACGTAGAAACAAGTCTATCAACTCCTTCTTGGTGTAGCGATTTTTTCAGTCGGTGCATAATTGCATTTAAAGCTTTCTTAAAGCCACGATGACGCATACGCCCCGCGACAGGGCCATGTGCATTTCTTCCCACGCGAAGTCCCCCAACAATGTGGCGTTGCTTTGCGCCCTATCCGAAGATGTCATATCGAACAGGACGTCCTCAGTAACATTGTCACGCTGTTGATCTGCTAGATAGAATGTGCGGTAATAATTTGTGAGAGCTTGGAAGATGGCGCAGTATGTCTCTGAGCGTTGCCTGTCCGCAGAAATAACTGCCGTGATGAGTTGTCTCTTACGATGTCTCCGTTATCTGCCGATGTGGTAAAGAGAGGCGCGTTACTCTGGGATGGAATCTTGCAGTCGTGCTCGAACCCGCGTGCCGTCCAATCTGTCAGCCTTGATCTGCAGAAGCCGTGCCTGTGTCCGGTGGACGGCCGTTTGCCGCTCAGGTGAAGGTTGTTGCGACGCTAGTGGTTGCAAGATCCTGTAGTAAAACTCAGGGGTCGATCGGAGCCAAAGCACCCTGTCTCGTCCATACGCCATGAGTGTGCGGCGAAGAGCTGGTTTGGTGCAGTATGTCCACCACCTTGTTGTGGAATCATAGGTATGACGCCGACGCTCACATTTGTGCCAGGTATCAGTGACGGCTACACGGCAAGCCTCTTCCCAGAGAATGTTGACGTTAAGAGTCCAAGGTCCTCTACTACGCCTCGTTTGCTGTCGTGGCAGAGTCACGGCGCAGATGAGGGCTTGATGCTCGGTGAATGCCGTCGACCACTGCTCAGCACCGACAGTCGCTGCCCGAAGACCTCGGGAAACGTAAATCCTGTCCGACCTTCTGGCCGAGTGGCTGGTGAAGTGGGTATATCCGTCACCGGATATGTATCGTGCAAAGTGATATCTCTGACCATAGTATGAAGAGCTGGACATGGGTCATGGTGATGGACCTGATCCTCAGGACGTAACACTCTGTTAAAGTCGCCGCCCACCACAAAGTGTTCTGTAACGCCTTGAAACAATGGAGCTACCACAGTCGAGTAATAGTGTGTTCGCTCTCGACCCTTCGCAGTACCAGACGGGGCATACATATTCACAAGGCGATCTATGCGGATGGTGAGTGGAATGTCTCTCGCTGATGGCAAATACTGAATATCCGTTGGTTCGACGCCATCACGTAGTGGTATGGCCATACCACCACCATAACCGTCGGAAATTGGGTTGACGTAAGACGCATATCCCCAAACATCCAGGGGCAGATCAGGCCATACGTCCTGAAGGAACACGATGTCATTGTCCGCCGCCTGAATCATGTCCATTAACAACTGAGTTTTGATCGTGGAACTACTGCCGTTAACATTGACTGTACCTAGCCGATACACCTGGGAGAGTTGATAGTGCGATGACGTATCCTGCAGTCGTTTAAGCCAGTAAGCGCTACGTCGTCCGACCGACCGTCCCTATCACTCGCACAGTACATGGTAATGATCGGCTGAGACAAGATGTCCGTCCGACGATCCGCCGGCCGTCGCTCGAGTCTGATATAATTCGTCTTCATCTCGGACGTCCAATCACCAAGCTTGAAGGGTGGTACGTTAGGTGACGTTAGCCGTAAAATCGCCAGGGGGCTCGTCGGACAATTGCGCATCGTCAACTTGGCTTTGTCCTTGGGCAGACGTTGACAGCAGCGAATCAGGAACCGTTGGAGTGAGGCCCATAGCCCGCGCCGCAAATGGATTCTCTTCATCCTCCTGCAACATGTCACCATCTCGCTAAGCATTTCGTGAAGACAGCCTCTCTTCTTTCGTCACTTGGGTGGCGTCTGCTTGCGGGAACGTGTGTCCGCGACCTGTGGATCACTACAGACAGTAGACACCTCCCGCATCGTCGTGTCCGAGCTCGAATCGCCGTTCTGATGCTGTCCTTCTTCACACGGCTGGACTGCAGACATGGTCGCTGCCGTCGAGCACGGCGACGATTCCGATGGAGACTGCGTCGTCGTGGTCGCGGGATCTGGGCCCGCCGGGGTCGGTGACTGGAACGGAACAACGTCCGCGTCCGTCATGTTGCTCGCTGCTTCGACGTATGTAATAGGCAGCGTTGCCGGTTGCCATGTGGGCGTCGTGTCTGCACTTGGTATCTGGTAGAGACGTCACTGCAGGCATTCAGGGCGTACATGTCCTTCCTGCCCGCACTCTGAACAAGTCCGCGATTGACCGTCATAAATGACAATCGCTCGACAGCCAGCAACAGTCACGTATGTGGTATGTGTATGCACAGTTCGATTCGCACCTGACGCACTCCATTCAGTAAAGGATATGTCTCGAACGTAGGCCACTTTTCTTCCACGTGACTTAGTACTTCCCCGTAAGGCCGCATCGCGGTCACGACAAGCGTGGGCGGAACTTCAAATGGCAGCTCGAAGATTCGGATGTTCCGGACGCTGAGTCCTGCATTGTCGACAGTCACTACACTCACGTTATCGTTCGAGTGGTGGAAACGATATCCACAGGTGGAACGGCGAATAAGCCGTTCGCACACCGCTCCATCGACAAATTTCAAGTAAACTGTTCTGGGGACGATCGAAAGATGTATACGCAGAAGTTCCTGTGGGTCGACGTGCATTACTTCACGCAGGAAACGCTCTACTTCAAATGGCTCAGGTCTTGCGTACTTTGCATGGTACGTTAATGTAATCGTGGCCTTTCCATAAGAAAGCGCCATCGGCGTTCGATCGGATCTGTTTACACTTCAATACCACTACCCGCGCGAGTAAACAACGGCCCGCTTGCGGAGCGCCACACAGAGCCCCACGCATGTCCGCTTCGCAACACGACTGATAGCCGATTCACGACTGAGCGACACAAGCTGCGAGGACGGGTCGTGACTCGGCTTGGGTAGCTCAGTTGGCGGAGACAGGCAGCTTTCAGCTGTGACACCGTGGGTTCGGGTTCGGCGCGCCGAGCAGCTCTTCGAAGGCGTTGTTGTTTACCTGCTAGCGCACGGTCGTGCGTCGTTGTATTAAGTGATGGTACATACCAGCCATAGCGATATCATATCAACAAGTTAATAGTTCAAATGGCTCTGAGCACTATGGGACTCAACTGCTGTGGTCATTAGTCTCCTAGAACTTAGGACTACTTAAACCTAACTAACCTAAGGACATCACACACATCCATGCCCTAGGCAGGATTCGAACCTGCGACCGTAGCAGTCGCACGGTTCCGGACTGCGCGCCTAGAACCGCGAGACCACCGCGGCCAGCATCAACAAGTTATAATCAGTCTAATGTTCAACGAATCGAACACACGACGGAACGCCCATGATATAGAACGATTTCTATGAGATGTGGTGCACATAGAACAGCAAGAACTGATATGCATCCATTTGTCTATTGTATCCAGCACAGTACATCTCGAACCGATAGACGAAGCGGCCTGTGACAGACTCCTACAACGATCTACCAACGGCTTCTGCTTCTGCCACGCTGACGATAATGTGAGCCTAGTATCAGTTGACCATGCTGGTCTGGGGTTGTGTACCATACGCATCTTTGAACTGCCATTCGACGTTTCCGCCAACCTCGTCGTTGACGCACTGCGGCTACATGTATGGCAGTCTCTTTCCTTCGATTTCAATCCCTTCGTTCTCTTTAAAGGTCTCGCGTACGATCTTCTCGAGGGCAAAGTTGAACAGGATAGGGGACAACCCATCTCCTTGCCTGAGTCCTGTCACAATTTCAAATTCCTCAGTTATGCGATTTCCCATCTTCATCTTTGCATGTGTTTCGTTCAGACAGATCTTTATCAGATGTTGAACAGGCTCTTCCGATGTATGCAATCATAGGCCTTCTTTAAATCAACGAATAAAATATGCAAATCTTTACCATATTCACCCAGTTTCTCAGTGAGCTGCCGGAGACTGAAGATGTGATCTACTGTTGACCATCCTGGTCGGAAACCTCCCTGGTACTCCCCAATCACCGATTCTGCCACTGGCTGAATTCTATGTATGAGGGAATTGGACAGGATCTTATAGCAGACGTTAAGCAGTGCGATTCCTCCATAGTTGCCACATTTCAGTTTGTCGCCCTTCTTATGTACTGAACAAATCAGAGCTGTTTTCCATTCTCCTGGTAGTTCTTCTTTGGTCCATATTGCCTGTATCATTCGGTGTATTTTTTCTGAAAGTTTCTCTCCTCCTGCCAGGATCATTTCAGCCTGTATTCCATCTTCACCTGGACTCTTATTCTGTTTAAGGTGTCTGATTCTGGTTTTCATCTCATCCAGGGTAGGTGGGGGATAGTCTGCATCGGCTGTAATTGGGTACTGGAAATCAAACTGCAGTTCGGGTTCATCACAATTTAGCAGCTGTCGAAAGTACTCTTTCCATCTCTCAGCTATGTCCCTATCGTTCGTCAGGATTTTACCACGGGAATCTTTAACAAATTTCTGCTTGGCCTGGTGACCTTTGCAGAGGTACTTCACCCTCAGAAACATTTCCCTCGTCGTTTGTCCTCTGAAGTCTGTTTCTGCTTCAGTGATGATATTCCTTATGTGTTTCCCCTTTGCTCTTCTCAGAATTGCTTGTGTAGTCTTTCGGGCCTCCTCAGATTGTGCTTTGGCCTGTGGCAGATTTGTCCCCTTCAGCCATTTGTTCCTGGCTTCCTTTCTCCTTTCCAGGGCATCTGCACATTCCTTTCCAAACCAGATCTTCTTGCCCACTGTGTTTCCCATGAGTGTTTCAAATGCCTCTGAGCACTATGGGACTCAACTGCTGTGGTCATTAGTCCCCTAGAACTTAGAACTACTTAAACCTAACTAACCTAAGGACATCACACACATCCATGCACGAGGCAGGATTCGAACCTGCGACCGTAGCAGTCGCACGGTTCCCGACTGCGCGCCTAGAACCGCGAGACCACCGCGGCCGGCTGAGTGTTTCCTTTGCTGTATCCCTAACTGAACTCTGGATGTTTCCCCACATTAGTTCGAGGTCCTGATTCTCGTCCACTTCACTGAGTGCTTCAAAGCGGTTACTAAGTTGCAACTGGTATCTGGTCTTCGTTGCCTCATTTTTCAGTTTCTCCACATGGTACCTTTCCACTCTTTTTAACTTAGGCCCCGTTTATCCTTTACACAGTATGTTTAAACGGTCTCTGACCAGGAAATGATCACTCCAACCTTCGGCACCCCTCGCTGTCTTAACGTCTAACACCCATCTCTTGGCTCTGAGACAACGGCAACATGGTCTATTTGATTTACAGTTCTCCCATCTGGTGATACCCAGGTTCCTTTATGTATGTTTTTCCGCTGGAAGTTTCTGCTGGAGATGAACAACCCTAATGATGTAGCGAAGCTGATAAACCTAACTCCATTGTCATTGCTTAGGTTGTGTAGACTGTGCCTACCTGTTGTGTCTTGGAATATCTGTTCTTTCCCAATTTTGGCATTCATATCCCCTATGAGGATCCTCAGGTGTCCATTTGGTATAGCGTCCATCACTGCCTCTAGCTGTGCATAGAACTCGTCTTTCACTTCACATTCGCTCTCCTCTGTGGGAGCATGGCAGTTCACAAAAGTCACCTTAATATGCTTTACGTCCAGTGTTAGAACAGATATTCTAGGGTTGACTAAAACGAATTCTGAAACATTAGTGGCCAACGTCTAACTGACGCACAAACCTGTGCCTAACAGATGACCTCGTTCACAGGCTCCATACAGAATTGTACAGTTTTCAACATCAATGCTCCCAGCATCGTCCCACCGGATTTCTTGCAGTGCCACTAGGTCTAGTTCGTACCTCTGAATTTCCTTGACCACACTGATTGCAGCTCCTGTCTTGTACAGACTCCTTACATTCCACATTCCAAATCGTATACCGTTTCTTTGCCATTGACGTCGTCTATTTTTGTCAGTAATGTTCCGAGGCTTACTTGTAGTCTTGAAAGAATGTTTAATTTTTTACGGAGAGAGGATGCTGGCCTCCCGTCCAACCTGCGGTGTTACCCTCACAGCTCACAGGACTGCTGGCTTTTCTTAAGGGGTGGGCTCCCCTCAGGAGTTGGGTTATAAGTAGGAATAAGAAAACTGGATAGACCCCCTCGGGCCTCGAAACCTAATACCGTTGGGGTAGAAAAAGCAAGACTTGGCCAAGGGAGGCCGACAGGGAAGGAAAAAGAAGGAGCCTGACACAAGTAATTGGAAGCAATATCAGACTCAGCTCGGGTCCCCGCGGTCGCCACCCGCGTACTTCTAGCTGAAGCCCCTGGGGGGGGGGGGGGGGGGGGAAGTTTGTCCTTAGGATAATTTAGGTTCAGTAGTGTGTAAGCTTAGGGACTCATGACCTTAGCAGTCAAGTCCCATAAGATTTCACACACATTTGAACGTTTGAACAACTATGAAAAATTCTCGAGGAAATCGACTTTGATGTTCTCCAAGAAACTTTAATTTACCAAAGGCAGCCCATCTGCATGGATGAATCGGTAGTGCTGTAGAGTGGTTATCGTTGGATTTCTGGCTCGAGTCTCAGTTCGATCATTATTTTCATTTTTTTTTTTTGCTAAATTCTGGTACCTTTTTTTTTTTTTTTGAAGTCATTAGTCTTACGACTGGTTTGATGCCAACCTCTTCATCTCAGAGAAACACTTTCACCACAGTCCTCAATTATTTGCTGGTTATATTCCAATCTCCGTGTTCCTCTACAGTTTTTACCCTCTACAGCTCCCTCTAGTACCATGAAAAAAACGTATTCCTTAATATCTTAACAGATGTCCTACCATCCTATCCCTTTCTCTCCTGTCAGTGTTTTCCGTACATATTCCTTTCCTCGCCGATTCTCCGGAGAAGCTCCTCATTCCTCACGTTATCAGTCCATAATGGGTATCCACAGGACATGTGGCCTGTAAATGGAAAAGTATCGTGATCATCGCTCCATTCACACAAGATTCCGAACTAGTTCCGCATTCGGTTCTCCTGGAGGGGACTGCCAAGTGGAGGTGACCATGAGAAAAAGATTAAATAACCAACGAAAGATGGCGGCCGGGATAGCCGAGGGGTTCTAGGCGCTACAGTCTGGAACCGCGCGACCGCTACGGTAGCAGGTTCGAATCCTGCATTGGGAATGGATGTGTGTAATGTCCTTGGGTTAGTTAGGTTTAAGTAGTTCTAAGTCCTAGGTGACTGATGACCTCAGGTGTTGCGTCCCAAAGTGCTCAGAGCCATATGAACCATTTTGAACCAACGAAAGATGGCATTCTACGAATCGAGGCGTGGGATGCTAGAAGTCTGAAAGTGGTAAGGAAGGTAGAAAATCTGAAAGGGGGACTGCTAAGGCTCAATCTAGATGTAATGGGCGTTCGTGAAGTGAAATGGAAATAATACGAGCATTTCTGGTCAGATGAGTATAGGGTAATGTCAACAGTGGAAAATGGTATAACGGATGTAGGAATCGTTATGAATAAGTAGGTAGGACAGAGAGTGAATTACTGTGAATAGTTCAGAGGTAGGGTTGCTCTCATCAGAATCGACAACAAATCGTCACCAACAACGATAGTTCAGGTATATATGACGACGTCGCAAGCCGAAGATAACAAGATAGAGGAAGTATATGAGGACATTGAACGGCTAATTCACTACGTAAATGGAGATGAAAGTCTAATAGTCATGAGGGACTGGAAGGCGGTGGTAGGGGATGAAGTAGACGAAAGGGTTTCGGGAGAATATGGGCGTGGGACTATGAATGAAAGAAAAGAAAGACTAATTGAGTTCTGAAATATATCAAACACAGGCCTTAATATGAGGAAGAGACTTCTAAAATACATGTCTGTAGCACAGCATTATATGGCACTGAAACATGGACTGTGGGAAAACCGGAATAAAAGAGAATCGAAACTTTCGAGATGCGGTGCTACATAAGAATTTTGAAAATTAGATACATGATCACTGATGATTCTTCCGCCTTTATGGGCAATTTATCACCCTAAGGACAAGACAGTGCCCTGAACCTCCTCCGCTCTCTTTGACAAGGCCGTTGCAGATAGAGAATTACTTCATGCGCCGATAGTCTTCGGCCATTGTTGCTGCTGATTTTTATTTCAAATTCAAGCGGTGACGGGTTTCAAATCTGAGATCGAGGACGCTTTGATTGCTAATCAAGTACGCTACTCCTAGACCAGGGGGTCTATCTCGAATACCAACGCCATTTAAAAGTAAAATTCGTGAAGTAAACGCTAATTAATACCTATTCTCTACTAATTATTTTCTGAGTACCTAATTAATTCTTTGTTTGCTATAAACGTATTTTTCATCCAATCTTTGTAGAGTATGATAGAAGTACTGCTAGTAGCATTGTTTCTTCAGAATTACTGCCGATGGTGTTGGTTCGACAACATTATTCTCTGTGAGGATTAGCTCGTAAAATGCAAGCTTAATCTCTAAATTCTAGTGCGTAACGAGTTTTTAGCAACATCTTTTTCTGCCCTCAAAGGATTAGGCAAATTACTGTCCTCTACGTAGAACATTACAATCTTTTTTTTTTTACCTGTTAGAAGATTTTTACTCACAATACTGCATAGCACCATACGCTGCTTCGCCAATGAACGCTGAAATACTCGTACTATTTCACCTGCAGGCATCCCTTGTAACAGATGTTTTATCCCTTACAGCCGTGGTCGAATTCCCAGAAAGCAGCTCTGGCCCGCACTACACTAGTGTAAGCTATTGATAGAGCCACCCGGTCCGTCAAAAATCGTCCCACCGTTAGTGAATTAAAGTCGCTCGATTTTTGCGAGAATTTTTTTGAGTATCATCGACCTGCTTTGGGAAACTGACATATGAGTTCTGAAATTCACGTACAGTGAAACGTCCCCTTTGAAAAATTGTACAAGACTGTGCTTAAACTGAAACACAATATTTTTGGCGCAACGCAATCTGACTTTCAAAAATCCCTACGAAAGAATGGCCCTGACTAACATTAACCTATACGTTTCACAAATCACTTACCTCACAAAAACCTTAGTTACTCAAGCTACTGCAATACAGCGAGCGCCACTACTGCCAGCTAAATAAAAGATTCAAACTACGGAAGTCACTAACTACTGATAGGCACAGTTAGCAAATGAAAGATTTTAATAGAGAACAAACAATGTATTTACCTTAACAGTCATAATATATATATCAGTTCATGACATCCATTCTTACAAATTTCAAAACTCCGCCATCTCTCTCCCCACGTCCACCACTGCTGGCGGCTCACCTCCAACTGCGCAACGCTACGCGCTGTTAGCATCCAGCTGCCGCTGCCCAACACTACAATGGCAGACAACAATGCAAACCAGCCACAGACTGCACACGGCACAGCCAGCGATTTTCATACAGAGCGCTACGTGGCGTTACCAATAAGAAAACCTAAACAGCCTACTTACAACAATACATACATGGTATCCTACATAAAAGCGGTAAGCCCGCATCTCGTGGTCGTGCGGTAGCGTTCTCGCTTCCCACGCCCGGGTTCCCGGGTTCGATTGCCGGAGGGGTTAGGTATTTTCTCTGCCTCGTGATGGCTGGGTGTTGTGTGATGTCCTTAGGTTAGTTAGGTTTAAGTAGTTCTAAGTTCTAGGGGACTGATGACCATAGATGTTAAGTCCCATAGTGCTCAGAGCCATTTGAACCATTTTTGAACCATAAAAGCAGTACGCCTCACGTAGAAGTTAATCATCTCTATTCGAATTGCTTGTGAAGTGGCAACACACCATTTTGTCAGAAAGTTGAGTGCAGCTGTGTATTCGTGCGTCAGTTTTGTCAGTGTACTAATTTTCCGTCTAGATCTAGTTTTTGGAAATGTCATCTAGTTGAATCACAGTCTTTCGTCGAAAATTTTATTTTGATCATCCTGAACTTTAGTATTGTATTTCAGTATCTCCAACTTGCTCTTTTAGATTATAGAAAAAAAAATTATTACCTGCAACGAGGTTTGGAACTTAAATAGTGGCAACTATTTAATCACAACCGATACAACAGAGTTACACGTTTTAACCTGTTACTGTCCTTCAAAGTTGTCAGCAGTGTTGTGTAGAATCCGTTGCAAGCGATGAGGAAGGCGTAGAATACCGTTAGCAGAGCCTGTTCTGTTGACGGTGCGAATGGAGCGGTCTACTGCCTGTCGAATCTCTGGAACAGTTCTGAAGCGAATGCCACGAGGTGGTTCCTTCATCTTCGGAATCAAATCAAAGTCTCAAGGACTTAAGTCTGGATAGTATGGTGGATCGTACAGTACTTCCCAGTCTCATCGACCGAACAGAGCGACCACATTTTGAGTTGTATGCGCCTGTGCATTGTCGTGCAAAAAGTTGGGTGGGTTGCGCAGAAAGTGTCACCGCTTCTTTCGCAAAGCTGGTTGCAGGTGATGCTCCAAAACCGAACAGTAATACGTGCATTGATGGTCTGCCGTGGAAGAACGTAATGCGTTGGCATAACACCATCACAGTCGTATACGAGAATCACCGTAACTTTCACCATACTGGAGCTCTGACGCACTTTCGACTTTCGCGGCGACCTATAATGACGCCATTCGTTGGACTGGCGTTTCAGTTTATGTTTCGTGGCATTCGGTTCAGAATTGTTACAGAGATTCGACAAGCAGTAGACCGCTCCATTCGCACCATCAACAGAACAGGTTCTGCTAACGGTATGCTATGCCTTCCACATCACTGGCAACGGATTCTACACAACGCTGGTTACTACTTTGAAGGACAGTAACGGGTGCAAACATGTAACTCTTTTGCATCGATTGTGAATAAATAGTTGCCACTATTTAAGTTCCAACCCACGTATAAAATCTGTTAAGAAACATAAGCTTAATTGCTACTAGTACTCAAGAACGAAAGTAACCAGTACTAGAGGAAGTACATAAGTACGGAACTGTTGTACTTTATTTTGCTTTATTTAAAGGTATAAGCGCAATATTCAAATTTCTGGAACAAAATTTTTAAGTATTTTAAAAGTTAGAAACAATGAAATGATTTAATTAACTTTGATAATCCATGATAATATTTCCAGTATAATTATTGTATTACCATGTCAATAACCGAGAAGTTGAACCAAAAATTCGCAAATGCTGCTTGTTATTTTTCATATTATTCAGCTATTGTAGTGTTAGTAGTAGCCGTGCCTCTGCTTCTCGTCATAGTGACTTATTATAGACTTGTTGAAATGGGTAAAGTTAAATCCCAGTACACCCAAAAGTTTATGAAAGCGTAATTAAAAATATCTGAATTTTATGCAGGGAATATCACAAGCTGTAGGAGATAACACGAAGGCATTCTGTAAAGTTTGCCGCTGTACTGTAGGAGCCATGTTAGTGGATACAGAAAATCGAACATAAACAAAAATCATAAATCTGCAGTTTCTTCCCTTTCCTCCCAAAGAGAAGCAAACACTATTTTCAAACCGGTGGAAGGATTCTGTAGGACGTAACGAAGCTGAAGCGTCTCTTAGACTTTTTGCATCCTCGCTTTGTGCTATAATGTCGTGTGAGCACTTAGGACAATTGTGTAAAAATAAGTTCAAAGATAGTGTCACTGCAAGCCAGATTAGTTACATCATACAAACTATCAAGAATGTCCTTCAGACCTATTTTGCGAAAGATCTCAGAACTGATGTTGATGATACTATATATAGTATTGTAATTGACGAATCAACTGGTATGTTACTAAATTTCTAAGAATAGCTATAATTTATCATGTTAAAACATTTCACTAGATGGTGTCGACATTTCTAGCACTAGTCTAACTTCAAGAAGGAAATGCTGAGTCTATCGTATCAGCAATTAAAGAGGCGTTGAAAGAAGTTAATTTAGATTTAAGGAAAACTGCAGGGAATAGGTAAAGATAATGCTAGTGTGATGGTCGGTATTAAAAATGGAGTGTGTGAAGTACTTAAAAGGGAGGTTCCACATCAGATACTTATAATGTGTCTGTCATTCCACTCAGTTGGCAACCTCTGCAGCAGTTGCAGAATGTCTTCCAAGAAATTGAGACTTTTTCATTAGGGAAATTTACTACTGGTTTTCTCGATCTTTTACACTACAGCTCTTTTACCCCCAGATTTCCTCAGTCCAAAATGACGGAGAGGAACCACTGAAAATCCCCCAAGCTTTTGACATTAGATGGATATCTACTAAACACGTGGTATCAGAATAATTGATCAACGGCTCGAGTTAAAAACTCATTTTGAAATTGTAAGGTTAAGCGAAAAATGCTACACATCCAAGTTTCTCTATTCGATGTTCAGTGACGAATTTAATTTAGAATATTTTTGAAACCTATTCTTTCATGTTTTCAGAGAGTCAGTAAGGAATTGGAGACAGTTGGTATGGACCCATGCAAGTAATTAGATGACCCGGTTGTTCTTACTCAATATCTTCTTCAGCAAGTTGTCATTCCCTCCTATCCATTTCGGAGAAAATACCTTGATAACGGTTTAAAAAGTCACCTAGATCCAAAGCCATATCTTGGATACTAGTTTGAAAAAAATCAGTAATTAGAAACAAAATATCCAAAGCGGAAGAAAAAAAATTGGAGAAACATGCGTGAAATTTGTTTGTTCATTTGTTAAACAATTACGTCAAAGATTGCCTGATAATATTGAAGTATTGAGGAAATTATCTCTTCTTACTGTTTCAAAGGCATTTGTAGTGATTAAAGAACCCTGAATTTCCCTGTTAGAAAGCTCTTAGATCCATAATGATGCAGTTACAAGAAGTGAATTACAGCGACAAAAATTGACCATCGTCCAATGGGATAACGTTAACAGTTCTGTAGACAATTTTCAATTATCATGACGCCAGCGGTGAAAATCCTTTCAAAGAACCTGCAGAATTTGCATTATCTAGTCCCGTATTTTATTGGTCGAACGAAGAGATAGAAAGAATGTTCAGCAGGTTCAATCCCTCAAAAACGAAGATAAGGAATCGAATGCAGACGGAAATGGTAAACACCATATTAGGGATTCGTGGAAGTCTTCGCATGAAGAATCGGTAAAGCCACAATTAAGTACTTCCTGAGTCAGTTCTAAAAACAACTGGGACAAATGAAGCATATAAATCGAGACCATCAACTTCTACTGCAGGTTCTCTTTCCCATGATGACGTTGACGATAATGACGAAGACGGCATTCTTATCCAGTTCTGGGCGAGTTTAGTAATATATATATATATATATATATATATATATATATATATATATATATATATATATATATATATATATATATGGTCTACTTCTCGAATGAAAGGCGTTCCATTATCACGTCTATGTTGCTGAATGAAAATTTAAAATCTAGGGGGCCGCCCGCGGTGGTCTAGCGGTTCTAGGCGCACAGTCCGGAGCGACTGCTACGGTAGCAGGTTCGAATCCTGCCTCGGGCATGGATGTGTGTGATGTCCCTAGGTTAGTTAGGTTTAAGCAGTTCTAAGTACTAGGGGACTGATGACCACAGATTTTAAGTCCCATAGTGCTCAGAGCCAAAATCTATGAGGATTGGAAGTTAAATAGTGGCAACTATTTATTTACAGCTCGTACAAAATAGACACGTGTTTCAAAGTTTAATGACCTTCAAAGTGGTCACCAGCATTGTATATAACCCGTTGCCAGCGATGTGGAAGTCGTAGGATACTCTTAGCAGTGCCAGTTGTGTTAACAGTTCGGGCGGCGCGGTCTATTGCCCGACGAATTTGTAGCAGTTTTGAAGCGAATGACTTGAAGTGTTTCCTTCAGTTTAGAAATCGAGTTGAACTCAAGATGGCTTAAGTCAGTGAAGTGCAGTAGGTGGTGAAGCACTTAGCAGCACCATCAATCAAACAAATCTGTAACAGCTTGCGCTGTACGAGCTTGAGCATTGTCCTGCAAAATGATGGTCAGGTCCTGTAGAAAATGTCATCACTTCTGTCTCTATGCTGTTAATTTTTGGAACACAACGTCACAACGTACGACCAGCATAAAGACAGAAGTGATGATTTTTATTTGTAGGACATACTAAAAAGCAAAGTGTATGCTGACAATCCTTCCACAAAAGACAATCTTAAAAGGAACATTACTAGAGAAATTAACAAATTAACAACATCGCGCCTACTCGGTAAGGTCCTCAAACAAAGTCAGCGATGCCTGGATGTACATGCCAACACTTGCAGCAAATCTTATAAACAGGAAACTACATCTTTTTTAGTGTTAATACCATATATCCTTTTTAAATTAGTTCATTGTTACCTGAATCTCGGGCGTATATAGAAACCCCATGCTTAAAAAAAAAAAGACGAAGATCTGACTGCCGTGTGGTCCCGTTGCGAGTGTGTCACAAGCACCGATCGAGGTTTCGGGCGTTTCAACGGGTCCTCACACTATCAATAATATTGTCAAATTGTCAATATATCGACAGGCTGAGGGTGCCTATTGAACTATTGTCAAACCTAGAAATATTGATGAACAGTAATGTAGGATCTCAAAATATTCTCGTACTGTCGATACATATTGAACGTGTGAGGTCAAATATTGACTGTTCGACAATATTCTTCATTCAGTTTCAGGAACCAGCGATGCGGCTTTACTGTGCAATGTTTATTTTTTCAATTCGCCATTATGTATATCATACATAGATTCTATTTTTAAGGAGTCTTTTAACACAAAGGAATTTTATTAGGCCTGTGCAAGAATAATCACTGTATATGCCACTTTAGGATGGTTACCGGAGGATTCTCTATGACGTTGCTTACT
The DNA here is from genome assembly GCF_023897955.1 of Schistocerca gregaria. Classification (NCBI taxonomy): domain Eukaryota; kingdom Metazoa; phylum Arthropoda; class Insecta; order Orthoptera; family Acrididae; genus Schistocerca; species Schistocerca gregaria. The sequence goes on from NC_064922.1 coordinate 296,120,460, forward strand.
TCATTAATTTGAAAATACAGTATAGATTGTTGTGTTACATAGCAGTTTTGAGAAACGCGCCCATTTCAAAAAATACGTCATATACCTTGTAAGTAGGATGTTTAGGTTTTTTTAATTGGTAACGCCGCCGCCACGTAGCGCTCTGTATGAAAATCACTGGCTGTGCCGTGTGCAGTCTGTGGCTGGTTGGCATTGTTGTAATACTCCCCATTGTAGTGTCGGGCAGCGGCAGCTGGATGCTAACAGCGCGTAGCGATGCGCAGTTGGAGGTGAGCCGCCAGCAGTGGTGGACATGGGGAGAGAGATGGCGGAGTTTTGAAATTTGTAAGAACTGGTGTCATGAACTGATATATATATTATGACTATTAAGGTAAATACATTGTTTGTTCTCTATTAAAATCTTTCATTTGCTAACTGTGCCTATCAGTAGTTAGTGACTTCTGTAGTTTGAATCTTTTAGTTAGCTGGCAGTAGTGGCGCTCGCTGTATTGCAGTAGTTCGAGTAACGAAGATTTTTGTGAGGTAAGTGATTTGTGAAACATATAGGTTAATGTTAGTCAGGGCCATTCTTTCGTAGGGATTATTGAAAGTCAGATTGCGTTGCGCTAAAAACTATTGTGTGTCAGTTTAAGCACAGTCTTGTACAATTTTTCTAAGGGGACGTTACATATAGACCAGTTGTGTACAATTTTTCTAAGGGGACGTTACATATGTCGACCCTTAGCCAAGGATACCTCACTGGAATCTTCTGAATTTTTTCTTTTAGTTTGTGTAATTAATGTAGATTTTGTTTATTGCTAGCGCGTAATTGTAGAGAGAATCTCCTTTGTAGTTGTAGTCTTTCATTGTTGTACAGTACAACAGTTGTAGCATGCATGTAGAGTTGCACCAAGTATTTCGCAGCTGCGCTTGCAATTAACTAGATATTATTTTCTATGTTAATGTATTCTCTTATTTTTGCTCTTCAAATTGTTTTTTTTTTCTGTGTTGTCGTGTGAAATATTGTGACAATAATGGCGTGTGAAAAACGTAATACTAGGCTACAAAGTAAACTGAGAAATGACAGTGAAGACGAAAGCAGTGTGTTAGCGCCACCGAGTAATGAATTAACTAATGTTCAAAGTAGTAATTTGGTAATTGTACATACGGAAATGGAGCGGGCTGCAAACAATGGTGTAGACAGTGAAATAAGTAGTGAACAGGAAACAATTATCGATCGATCAGTCGGCAACAGCTCGCCTCAGGATTCCGAAATGACAGGACACATTCTTGCAAATACTGTAGATTCAGGTTTTGGGTCCTCACCGCTTTCTCAAATAAGTCAAGACACATTTTCTGTTTTTCAAACTGCGAATATTGCCGGTTCAAATGCATTGCCGAATAGCACTAAGGAACATGTTTCAGACACCTGTGTATTGTTATTACAATTAATGCAACAAATGGGACAAAAGCTTCAAAAGTTAGACACAATGGAACAAAATCTTCAAAAGTTAGACACAATGGAACAAAATCTTCAAAAGTTAGACACAATGGAACAAAATCAGAGACAAACACAGCAAAAGCTTCAAAAGTTAGACACAATGGAACAAAATCAGAGACAAACACACCAAAAGTTAGACGCAATGGAGCAAAAGCTTCAAAAGTTAGACTCAGTGGAACATACGCTTGAACAAACACGTGAAGATTTAACTACTGAATTACATAAAATCGAATCGAAATGTCAAAAAGTCTGTAATGATGTAAAAACACAAATTTGTGAGCATTTCCAACCTATTTTTTCGCGGCATGAAAATGCATTACAGAATCACGAAGCAGCCATAAAAGAACTGCAAACAATTGTTCATGAAAATCATGAGACCTTGCAAGCTAAAATTGACTCAGTTGCATCTACCGATTCGGTTACGCAACTTGCAAAAACTCAAGAAAACTTAAAGGACACAGTAGATACTCTAAAAATTGGTTCAGAAAGACACATGGAGGACATTAGTTCATTATCAAAGAAAGTAGTTGAACTTTCGGATCAGCTAAATAATTTATCTATGAAGGTAGATGATAATCTGAATGACACAAAACCGGTAGTCTTTAATGACACAGAAGAGTTCGAACAAATTAGGAAATTGAAACAAAATCAGAATCAAATTACTACGCAACACCAAAGAGAAATTCGGGAAGTACAAGATAAGCTGACACAGGTAATACAAGAATTACGTATTTCAGAGGACACTCGCGCTCCAACACGGGAAGAGGGACTTAGAAATACGGAAAAGCCACAAAATAACAACACAGGGCACTTTGGAGATTATGAAAGAAATTGGCAAAGTACACCGAATTTTGAGATGGAACCGCAGAAACGACGTAACAACGACCGATATGCGACCCGCCGACACGATGATTTTGACTATAAGCTGTTCATTACTACACGTAAATTCAAAACATTTAAGAATTCTAGCAACGACATTCATCCACAAGCGTGGCTCCATCAATTCTGTCATTGTTTTCCTCCCAACTGGTCACTAGAGCACAGATTAGAATTTATGTGTAGCTACTTAGAGAATGAACCAGCTGTAAGAATGCGATTGGTCATTCACGATTGCCACAGTGAAGGAGAATTTTACCATGCCTTCCTCTCAGCATATTGGTCTCAAGCCACACAAGACCGAGTAAAACATGGCATCATAATGATGAAACATTTCGAACAATCTGAATTTTCCAGTCTTGTGAAATATCTTGAAGACATGTTACATAAGAATCAATATCTTTCAAATCCATACAGCCCCACAGAACTCATCCACATTTGCTTAATCAAATTGCCTGAACATTTACAGGCCTGAACATTGGCAGGCCGTTGCAAAGACGACATTGAAGCTTTTCAGGGACTCTTACAAGAATTAGAAATTGATACAGACAGTCGCGGGATGCGAAAACAGGAAAACAATCACTACAGGTCACATCCGTCGCAATTCCGCGATGAAAGAAACAATAACTGCACACGACAAGGCCATTCTCACAACACAAATCGTGACCAAAACAGACACCACCCATATGACAACCACTCGAAGAGTAATAGTTACAGAGAAAGATCGCATTTCCGTAGTAATGAATATCACAGACACAATCAGAGAAACAGACAATACGGGAAACAAAATAATTATTATCAAGGAAGACGGAATAACTTCAGACGCAACGGTCCAGCGCGCAGTTACGATTCAGGGAGAAATTCTCCACCACGTGACCGACAAGAAATTAATTAAAGAAATTACCGACATGACGACAGACGATATGATCGTAACGACAGGCCTGAATTGCATCAGAACTGGCGGGATTCAAACAGAGCAGGGCCCTCTCGGCAAGGTGAATTTGTAGAAGTTAGGTCTCCTAATCCCAATAACGACGCGTGCCAACAAAGAAACAGACAATGACTCCCACCGGAGGCAGCCGCGTGCGCCGGCGGGCTCAGAGAAAAATAACATAGGCGCTAACCTTGAGAAAAATTCCAGTGTTCCTTACCGACGTAACCACATGATAATTGCGTTGAAGTTGAAACTCTGCGTACTAGGAAGAGTAAAGGTTTACACCACATTTCACATGTAAAACCGTTTATTGAAAGATAATCTGCTTTTTAACTTTGTCTTTGCCATAAAACATTTCACTTCACATTTCTAGTGTGCTTTGTCACACTGAGAAACTGTTAACATGCAACAATGTCTGAAGTTAACTATCCAGTCTAGAACCTACGGAACATATTTAGACAGTATTTACGAGTGCATTGTTATAGTAAACAGAAATCACTGTGTTATTGCGTGTGTACATTCTTGCTTGTTAGTTGCACGATTACGTAACGACTATAAGGCTCACATACTTAGAACATTTACCAGTATTGCTAATGAGATTTTAATGCAACATTTTGGTTTACTTGCAAATACATTCTGGATTTAAAGTACTTTCTGTGAGATACCAGATGACACAGTGGTTAGTTTATGTGACAGCTACACGATTTTATCACGACGCTACTAATGAGTGACAATTTACAATGTTGCTTTTGCAGTTTATCTGTTTTATATCTGCACAGTTTTTCTGAATTTTTCTGGAAAGTTAAACATGTTTTAGTAGTAACGTTTGTGGTATAGCTACAATGAGACAGCCTTTTCTGTAGCACAACAATACGTACAGTACAGTACTTACTTCATCACGGCAATAAGCGTAATAACTAAGATATCTATACGCAAAGCATTTCAATTTCGTTTATCATGAGGTAAGTACATTGACTTCTGCAGAACTTAGCTTTCGGAGGACAATAACTACGACACTTCCACAGAGATTGTCTTACAGCAAGACGCACATTTAGCGCTACAGGACACGCATTAAACTATTTATTTTTCAACATATTTGAATTACAAAGAAAGTTTTCCGTGATACGTTTCATTCCATTGCTGTAATCTGTAACACCTGAGGATATGATCACATTAATCCTCAGGGGGGTACACGCTTATTTTGTGTACCATGTGTATGGCAAGCACAAGGAGCCCTAGCTAATATGGTATCTGCTTATACAACTTTACACATCTGTACCATATTTCTCTAACACATAAATTACACAGCTATCTGATCATTTAACTGAGAGACAAACAGTTTTTTTTCTACATCAGTGACACATGTTTACGCAATTACACAGTTGGATTACTTCACACTTACGAAATTGTATTTTGTTTGTACTTTGTGAACTGTTTATATTTTTTCAGAACCATTGTGATACTATAAGAGCTTTGAATGATGTATTTGGTATGGGATCATGATTTTTAAAGTAAGTTTGAGGTAGTTGACAATTTTGACATGAGCAGAGAATTTTTTTTAGGTTTTGAAATTATTGGAGGAAGCTACGACGATTTAGAGCGTTGACTGAGGTGTTATGATGTCATTATTACGATGACTATGTGTATTATGCTGTTGCGGTATGTTTATGATCAATAAGCTGATGCTATATGAGTTATTTGGTTATCCTACGTATCTGTTATGATGACATATTGAAGAAGTGTCGACGAATATACATATGTGTAATAAGGTAAGGAATAATGAGTAGTGGTTAGGGACTCTGGTTTGTGAAAAAGGATGTTGGAAACCGAGAATCGTACTTTAAGAGTTATGAAATGAGTGTATATGCGTGAATGTATCACTATGCTGGCGAAAATTTTTTGGACATAATTATATTTAAATGATTTTATTTCTACAGATTTGTAACGCAAATTCTTGACCTGTGAATTTTTTTTATATGAGACTGCCACTGTAGCGGAAATTGGTGTCGTAAATATTTCGATAAGACAGTTAAGTGACCACCTGCATGTAATGCGTCGTGGGCACCCAGCTGCGCGACAACCACCTGACAAAAGAAAGCCATTAGTGTGTGCCTGTCAGAGGCACAGGTGGAGAAAAAAAAAGAGGCCATTATCCTCGCTATTGAGATTCCTTTGTAGAAATCATCGCAAATACTACACGCCCAAACTTGAAAACATATGATTACACTGTGGAGCTCTTAATTTATGATATTTACTAAAATGCCTAATGAAACGACGAGAAACATTTCATGGCTATTGTCCTGCTAGTTGAGAGAAATGCCATGTGGCTTGCTTTATGCATTTATTTACTCATTTTGTTTAATATCTAGTTTCTAACTGCACTGAAGCATTGGTTAAAATAAATTTTATGGATGCACTAATATAAATATTTTATGCCTACAGATCCAGTAAATAATAACTTTATGATGTACTTGAAAAAAAACGAAGTAGCACAAAAACACATTTCCCTTCACAGAAATTGCATACAGAATTGTCTTTTCATGTACATGGTAATATTTTTTTACAATAAATTTTTGTGGTGCACCACTTTAACTGCATAGACATTAAGATGTGAATAGACATTGTCCTTATCTACATTGTTGTCTTTAGTGTAACATTTTTTCTGCTTGAGCTTTGTCATGTTTAGGTATAAGTTATAGCATTTGCTGCGGCTGTTTGCCATTCATAGTGCTACTGAATGTCACTTTGTATTACTAGGTTAAGCCAATTTTATTACTGATTTATTTTTCTTGTTTGCTGCACATTGCCTTATATTAGTTGTAATATTGCTGCCTTTTTTTGCCAATTTCCATTTTTTTATCATTGCTGTTTGTGTTAATTGTTTTGTGCTGCTGCATTGCCTCGTCCCTTAGTTTAGTATCTGAGCTCAGTAGATTTAAGTTAGCTTAAGAGGGGGTAGACTATATAAGAAACTAACTATGATGAATTGGAAGAAAAGCATTGAGAAGCTATAAGAAAATGGTTTGACCAAAAAAGTAGTGTACAGTGGAGGAAAACTATTTTTGAAAGAGGATGAGAACAAAATGCAGAAAGCATGCTTGGATAGGATTTTTTTTGGCTGGAGCAAATGTTGAAATAAGAGGGACGATCTATGGAATGACATTTTCGGTTGGACTCCAGTACCAAATGTTACCCTGAAAACAAACCCTGTCCTTTCCTTTTGTGTATCCCACTATGTGCTTGTTTACCCCTGTGTATTTATTTTCTTCCTGTCTCTGTGTACTGTTTCATAGAATTTTTTCTGTTCTAATACTAAGCTACATTCACTATGATGAGGAATACTGTTATCCTCAAATATAATTTGCATTAATAACATGTTATTTACTTCATAAAGATGTTTACACATAATTTATTCTGTTTTGTTCTAATGCTCATGTGTGAAGTTGATGTTTCAAAAGTTATTCTGATCTTTTATGTATGTGCTTATGTCGAAATTTTTGTAACACTGATGTATTTGTTATTTCGATTCTTTTGTAAAGCCTGTATTAATGCAAATGTTATCTGTACTATTATGTTCTTTAATGATATATTTTGTGCCTTTGTTATTGTATTCTCATGTTATAAAATTGTAATTGACACCAGTTCATCAAATTAAGTAACTTGTAAATCACATTTCACTGCACACGTTTCTGTTGATCATAGTATATGCACAATATGTGAGAAGTAGGGACTGATAGTGTTTGCCAGTGTGTTGATAATTCAGCAAGGGACTGGTTAACAGCATTGTTGGTTCTAAGGAGATTTCAAAAACAATTTTTGTGAGTGCACAAGTGGTGGTTATGGACTTGCTATATTATCGGCAAGACTCTTCGATGATGATTGTGCACCTGCACGGTTGCAACAGATGGCAGCTGGCCTTCTCTACCAGGACTACAGTGGGTGTGCACCTTTGATGACCCACCAATACCGTTATCTCTACAAGGACTGAAGTGGGTCTACACCTTTGATGACCCACCAATACCATTATTTCTACAAGGTCTACAGTGGGTCTGAACCTCTGGTGGCCCACCAATACCGTAATCTCTACCAGGACTACAATGGGTCTACTGTGTGTTGACCTGCCTACCAATATTCTTCAAATCTTCGACTGACTCTGCTGTGGGTTTGCTCTGTTGTGGCCCATTACATGTCTGCATGTCAAGAGTCAGCACTGTCTTTCGTTGGAAGGACAACACTACTTCTTCAAGACTGCTTAGAAATCCACTACTTCCAAGTGCAATTTCTTTTATTGCTCAGACTTTGAGAAAAACACTGCAATTTTACTGTGATGAACTATCAGGACTGTCTTTATGGACTATGAGAAAATTTTAGCTTCTGATCAACATTGTATCAATAAGTGTGTGCATTTGATATCTTTGTTATAGTAATTATGAAAAATTTTATCAAATCATTATTTTCCACTGCCCAAAACAATTTGTAAAAATTTTTTGTGGGCGGCATGGGGGCTATGTAAGTAGGATGTTTAGGTTTTTTTAATTGGTAACGCCGTCGCCACGTAGCGCTCTGTATGAAAATCACTGGCTGTGCCGTGTGCAGTCTGTGGCTGGTTGGCATTGTTGTAATACTCCCCATTGTAGTGTCGGGCAGCGGCAGCTGGATGCTAACAGCGCGTAGCGTTGTGCAGTTGGAGGTGAGCCGCCAGCAGTGGTGGACGTGGGGAGAGAGATGGCGGAGTTTTGAAATTTGTAAGAATTGGTGTCTTGAACTGATATATATATTATGACTATTAAGGTAAATACATTGTTTGTTCTCTATTAAAATCTTTCATTTCCTAACTGTGCCTATCAGTAGTTAGTGACTTCCGTAGTTTGAATCTTTTAGTTAGCTGGCAGTAGTGGCGCTCGCTGTATTGCAGTAGTTCGAGTAACGAAGATTTTTGTGAGGTAAGTGATTTGTGAAACATATAGGTTAATGTAAGTCAGGGCCATTCTCTTGTAGGGATTATTGAAAGTCAGATTGCGTTGCGCTAAAAAATATTGTGTGTCAGTTTAAGCACAGTCTTGTACAATTTTTCTAAGGGGACGTTACAACCTGCTGTGATAAGTAACAGCTCTGGGAAGTACACTCCTGGAAATTGAAATAAGAACACCGTGAATTCATTGTCCCAGGAAGGGGAAACTTTATTGACACATTCCTGGGGTCAGATACATCACATGATCACACTGACAGAACCACAGGCACATAGACACAGGCAACAGAGCATGCACAATGTCGGCACTAGTACAGTGTATATCCACCTTTCGCAGCAATGCAGGCTGCTATTCTACCATGGAGACGATCGTAGAGATGCTGGATGTACTCCTGTGGAACGGCTTGCCATGCCATTTCCACCTGGCGCCTCAGTTGGACCAGCGTTCGTGCTGGACGTGCAGACCGCGTGAGACGACGCTTCATCCAGTCCCAAACATGCTCAATGGGGGACAGATCCGGAGATCTTGCTGGCCAGGGTAGTTGACTTACACCTTCTAGAGCACGTTGGGTGGCACGGGATACATGCGGACGTGCATTGTCCTGTTGGAACACCAAGTTCCCTTGCCGGTCTAGGAATGGTAGAACGATGGGTTCGATGACGGTTTGGATGTACCGTGCACTATTCAGTGTCCCCTAGACGATCACCAGAGGTGTACGGCCAGTGTAGGAGATCGCTCCCCACACCATGATGCCGGGTGTTGGCCCTGTGTGCCTCGGTCGCATGCAGTCCTGATTGTCACGCTCACCTGCACGGCGCCAAACACGCATACGACCATCATTGGCACCAAGGCAGAAGCGACTCTCATCGTTGAAGACGACACGTCTCCATTCGTCCCTCCATTCACGCCTGTCACGACACCACTGGAGGCGGGCTGCACGATGTTGGGGCGTGAGCGGAAGACGGCCTAACGGTGTGCGGGACCGTAGCCCAGCTTCATGGAGACGGTTGCGAATGGTCCTCGCCGATACCCCAGGAGCAACAGTGTCCCTAATTTGCTGGGAAGTGGGGGTGCGGTCCCCTACGGCACTGCGTAGGATCCTACGGTCTTGGCGTGCATTCTTGCGTCGCTGCGGTCCGGTCCCAGGTCGACGGGCACGTGCACCTTCCGCCGACCACTGGCGACAACATCGATGTACTGTGGAGACCTCACGCCCCACGTGTTGAGCAATTCGGCGGTACGTCCACCCGGCCCCCCTCATGCCCACTATATGCCCTCGCTCAAAGTCCGTCAACTGCACATATGGTTCACGTCCACGCTGTCGCGGCTTTCTACCAGTGTTAAAGACTGCGATGGAGCTCCGTATGCCACGGCAAACTGGCTGACACTGACGGCGGCGGTGCACAAATGCTGCGCAGCTAGCGCCATTCGACGGCCAACACCGCGGTTCCTGGTGTGTCCGCTGTGCCGTGCGTGTGATCATTGCTTGTACAGCCCTCTCGCAGTGTCCGGAGCAAGTATGGTGGGTCTGACACACCGGTGTCAATGTGTTCTTTTTTCCATTTCCAGGAGTGTACGTGACCAATTTCACCAAATTATCACAAAGCTTAAAAATGTTTGACGCTAATTTCCTGAAAAGGCCATTGTCAGGGAGATGTAATTGCTTCATAGCATTCCTGAAAATTTTACTAGTTGTGCTTTCTGATATTAAAGAACAAAACTTCGAGCATTAGAATGACCTGCCTATCGCCATACAGCTCTAAGTTACTCCTAATCTCTTGTCAAATGCGTTTGCCTCTCTTGTTAACGTCTAATACTTTTGCATCTCTATTTTATCCCATATCAACTCTCTAAATGTGTCGCATGATGTAGAACTCAACGGAGAATAATTTATAAATTATTTCAGGCCCGTATTCTGATTTCAGAGAGTAAATTAACGTGACCAGTAGCTCCTTTTTTCAGTCTCAGCCCATGTTCTCTTTTTCGTTGCCTTCTATTTCTTGGAAGCTATAGCGATTGTACACTGAAGAGCAAAAGATGGGCCCCGTGAATATGGAGAAGTGGCGCAACACGACGTGGCATAAACTCGACTAATGTCGGAAGTAGTGACACCATGAATTCTCCAGGGCTCTCCATAAATCCGTAAGAGTGCGAGGGGGTGGAGCCACGTTACAAGCCATCCCACGTATTTTCAGTTATGTTCATGTCTGGGTAGTTTGGTCGCCAGCGGAAGTGTTTAAACTCAGAAGAGTGTTCCTGGAGCCCCTCTGTAGCAATTCCGGACGTCTGGCGTGTCGCATTGTCGTGCTGGAATTGCCCAAGTCCATCGGAATGCTCAACGGCCTGAACGGATGCAGGTGACCAGATAGGATGCTTACGTACGTGTCATCTATCAGAGTAGTATCTAGACGTATCAGGGGTCCCATATTACTCCAACTGCGCACGCCCCACACCATTACAGAGCCTCCAGGCTCCAGGCTCCGGAGGTTGTCTCCATACCCGTACACATCCATTGGCTCGATGCAATTTGAAACGAGACTCGTCGGACCAGGCAACACGTTTCCAGTCATCAACAATCCAATGTCGGTGTGGACGGGCCCAGGTGAGGCATAAAGCTCTGTGTCATGCAGTCATCAAGGGTTCACGATTGGGCCTTCGGATCCGAAAACCCAAATCGAAGATGTTTCGTTTAATGGTTCACACGTTGACGTTCGTTGATGGCCTAGCACTGAAACCGGCAGCAATTTTCAGAAGAGTCGCACTTCTGCCACGCTGAACGATTCCCCTCAGCCGTCGTTGGTCCCGTTCTTGCAGGATCTTCTTCCGGCCGCAGGGACGTCGAAGGTTTGATTTTTTACCGGATTCGTGATATCCACGGTACTCTCGCGAAATGGTCGTACAGGAAAATCCCCACTTCATCGCTACATCGGAGATGCCATGTCCCATCGCTCAATGACTATAACAACACGTTCCGACTCACTTAATTCTGGATAATCTGCCATTGTAGCATCACCAACCGATCTAACAACTGCGCCAGACACTTGTCTTATATAGGCATTTCCGACCGCAGCGCCGTATTCTGCCTGTTTACATATCTCTGTATTTGAATCCGCTTGCCTGTACCACTTTCTCTGGTGCCCCAGTGTAATTGGAGCACACACTTTCTTTTCGGTCTTCGACATCTTAACCTCGTGTTGTGAACTGACAATTTTCGTCAATATTATTGATAGTACGAGGTCTCTTCGATATATTGAAAGCATGACAAATTAGTATTCTCAATACAGGGTGTTACAAAAAGGTACGGCCAAACTTTCAGGAAACATTCCTCACACACAAAGAAAGAAAATATGTTATGTGGACATGTGTTCGGAAACGCTTACTTTCCATGTTAGAGCTCATTTTATTACTTCTCTTCAAAACACATTAATCATAGAATGTTAACACACAGCAACAGAACGTACCAACGTGACTTCAAACACTTTGTTACAGGAAATGTTCAAAATGTTCTCCGTTAGCGAGGAAACATGAATCCACCCTCCGTCGCATGGAATCCCTGACGTGCTGATGCAGCCCTGGAGAATGCCGTATTGTATCACAGCCGTCCACAATACAAGCACGAAGAGTCTCTACATTTGGTACCGGGGTTGTGTAGACAAGAGCTTTCAAATGCCCCCATAAATGAAAGTCAAGAGGGTTGAGGTCAGGAGAGCGTGGAGGCCATGGAATCGGTCCGCCTCTGCCAATCCATCGGTCACCGAATCTGTTGTTGAGAAGCGTACGAACACTTCGACTGAAATGTGCAGGAGCTCCATCGTGCATGAACCACATGTTGTGTCGTACTTGTAAAGGCACATGTTCTAGCAGCACAGGTAGAGTATCCCGTATGAAATCACGATAACGTGCTCCATTGAGCGTAGGTGGAAGAACATGGGGCCCAATCAAGACATCATCAAAAATGCCTGCCCAAACGTTCACAGTAAATCTGTGTTGATGACGTGATTGCACAATTGCGTGCGGATTCTCGTCAGCCCACACATGTTGATTGTGAAAATTTACAATTTGATCACTTTGGAATTAAGCCTCATCCCTAAAGAGAACATTTGCACTGAAATGAGGATTGACACATTGTTGGATGAACCATTCGAAGAAGTTTACCAGTGGAGGCCAATCAGCTGCTGATAGTGCCTGCACACGCTGTACATGGCACGGAAACAACTGGTTCTCCCGTAGCACTCTCCATACAGTGACGTGGTCAACGTTACCTTGTACAGCAGCAACTTCCCTGACGCTCACATTACGGTTACCGTCAATTGCACGAAGAATTGTCTCGTCCATTGCAGGTGTCCTCGTCGTTCTAGGTCTTCCCCAATAGCGAGTCGTAGGCTGGAATGTTCCGTGCTCACTAAGACGCCGGTCAATTGCTTCGAACGTCATCCTGTCGGGACACTTTCGTTCTGGAAATCTGTCTCGATATAAACGTACCGCGCCACGGCTATTGCCCCGTGCTAATCCATACATCAAATGGACATCTGGCAACTCCGCATTTGTAAACATTGCACTGACTGCAAAACCACATTCGTGATGAACAGTAACCTGTTGATGCTACGTACTGATGTGCTTGATGCTAGTACTGTAGAGCAATGAGTCGCATGTCAACACAAGCACCAAAGTCAACATTACCTTCAATCAATTGGGCCAACTGGCGGTGAATCGAGGAAGTACAGTACATACTGACGAAACTAAAATGAGCTCTAAAATGGAAATTAAGCGTAGTTTTTGTAACACCCTGTATAGGCATTTCCGACCGCAACGCCGTATTCTGCCTGTTTGCGTATCTCTGTATTTCAATACGCATGCCTGTGTCACTTTCTCTGGTGCTTCAGTGTAACTGCAGCACACACTTCCTTTTCGGTCTTCGACATCTGAACCTCGTGTTGTCAACTGACAATTTTTGTCAATATTATTGATAGTACGAGGTCCCTTCCGTATACTGAAGGCTTGACAAAGTAGTATTGTCAACAGATATTGAACGTGTGTAGGCCCCTTTATAGGAAGGGCCTATTTGTCCTGGACACAACTACAAGCTGACCCTCGGGCGGAGAAGCGTCGCAGGCATTTTCGCTTTTTTCGGGAAGTGTTGGACGCAGCCAGCCGGCCGGGGGGCCGGGCCAGCGCGGGCTATTTTGGACGTCGCGCGACGGTGCGTGACGTGTCAGGGCGCGCGCGTGTGTTTGTGCGTGGGCTTCCCGGCTGCTCTGTGAATGGGAGGAGCGGCGCGCCAGCCAAGGAAACGGGAAGGAGAGCGAGGGAGAGAGAGAGAGGCGGGCGCCGCGCCACCGTCCTACCCCCTTCTGTTTTTGTTTAGTCTTGCCGCCTATTCATAGTGGCGCATTGTCTAGGCGCGCTCGACGCGTCCGTGCTCGCTCGCGTCGACCCCAGCCGCCAGCCTTATGGATTCTTTCTCTCTCTTCCCCTCCCCCACCCCCTCCCCCTCCCAGCCCATCTCCGCCGACCAATCTCCCGCGCAGGCACAGTGGCTGAAATGACGACCACCAGGACAATCTACCGACGAGAAGGTCGATAGCAGGACAAAACTCCGTCTCTAGGCAATTCAGTTCCCCGGGGAGACAGCCGGAGTATTAACGCCACGAATGTTCAGAGGGACATTTTCGTAGAGTTCGAGAGCCTTTATTAAGGAAAGGAGAAAGTAACTCGGCTGAAGTGAATATTTCGGATTTATCGCTGATTTTTTTTTTCGCTTTATTGTCCACCTCGCAAAATTACAAAATGTATGTGGCACTGGAAACTAAAATTAAAGTTTACATATCGTAAGAAAGATAGGTAAATACATTAATGAAGATCAGCTTGGATTTAGAGAACACAGAGGAACAACATAAATAGTCTTGGCCTTGTGCAAGCTATTGGAGGTAAGGATGGATGCAAATAGAACTTACACTACCTTCATTGGCTTAGAGAAAGCTTTTGACAATGAGAACTCCGAGCTACTCGTTACATTGGTTCAAATGGCTCTGAGCACTATGGGACTTAACTGCTTTGATCATCAGTCCCCTAGAACTTAGAACTACTTAAACCTAACTAACCTAAAGACATCACGCAGATCCATGCCCGAAGCAGGATTCGAACCTGCGACCGTAGCGGTCGCGCGGTTCCAGACTGTAGCGCCTAGAACCGCTCGGCCACCCCGGCCTGCTACTCGTTAGAACTATGAAGAAAATAATATTGGACTGGAAGGACAAAAGGCTGATCAATCACATGCATCCGAAACAAAGCATAAGTAAAACATCAGTAAGATAGAAGAAGGGGCTAGGAATAGAAAAGAAGCTAGGCATCCCCTGTCTCCTTATGTAGTTAATGTTTTCGTTGAGGAAGATGAAGACAAAAGGAAAAAAAGTCAATGACGAAAGAATGCACTGCATCAGATTTGCTCATGCCATTGTAATAGTTGCTGACTCTGAGAAAGAAATGAACAGAATGCTGCAAGTCCTTTCAGACACTCTTGAACTATGGGAATTACAAGTGAGTGAACAGAAAACTAAAAGTAATGATAGTATGGAAAAATATGGAAGAAATTAAGAGCAATATAGAAATTGATGTTATCAGAACTGATTAAGTGAAACAATTTTGTTATCTCGATAGCGTAATCACAGATGACAACGACGCTTGATGAAAGTGAAGAGAAGAATTTCTTTGGCAGACCAGTCATTTACTACTACAAAAACATTTCAACCAGCAAACTTATGAATATAGATGTAAGAAAGTCCCCTGCAAAATTACATTTATGGAGTAAACTACTCTCTGGAAGTGAAAGTTAACTGTAGGTAAATTGCAAAGGAATCGCCCTGAAACCTCTGAAATGTGGATATGGCAGAAAATGACAACAGCGAGCTGGGTGGAAAGAAAATACCAACGTGGTAATCTTAAGGGAAGTCAAAAAAGAGAGAATATTATTAAATGAAAAGAAAAAGAATAAAATTTATAAGGTATAACGCTTTCATCATTAACATTCTCGAAGGAAAATTGATGGAAAAAATTCAAGAGAATGGCCTACGATGAAGTATTCGAAAGATAGCATGAAGAGAATAGGGAAAGACAATAACGTGGAACTGAAATGAACAGCCAATGATAGAAGACATTGTTTGCATTGACAAATCTTTAGCGTTTAGAAAACGTCTGAAAGACAGTTCCTGTACTTTTCTGTGGCAGTGAGACCTAGAGAATTATAAATAATGTATTATATCTGAATCTAGATAATTAGGATCAATGAAAGGGGGTACTGAAACAACGAACTATGTAGCATATTAATTCAGAGCTCATCAGATTAACCATGTGGAGAGAATG
The DNA here is from genome assembly GCF_023897955.1 of Schistocerca gregaria. Classification (NCBI taxonomy): domain Eukaryota; kingdom Metazoa; phylum Arthropoda; class Insecta; order Orthoptera; family Acrididae; genus Schistocerca; species Schistocerca gregaria. The sequence goes on from NC_064922.1 coordinate 296,136,079, forward strand.
TCAGAGAGGTGACATAAAATATTATACCATGGACAATGAAGTCTTTGAAGACCCGAGTGCAGATGCAGCGAATAAGACTGACCCACAAAGACAAAACTAGTATCACGGCCAACCCCTAAAAGTGAAGACGATAATTTTCTTATTGTGTTGGCACATACACTCCTGGAAATGGAAAAAAGAACACATTGACACCGGTGTGTCAGACCCACCATACTTGCTCCGGACACTGCGAGAGGGCTGTACAAGCAATGATCACACGCACGGCAAAGCGGACACACCAGGAACCGCGGTGTTGGCCGTCGAATGGCGCTAGCTGCGCAGCATTTGTGCACCGCCGCCGTCAGTGTCAGCCAGTTTGCCGTGGCATAAGGAGCTCCATCGCAGTCTTTAACACTGGTAGCATGCCGCGACAGCGTGGACGTGAACCGTATGTGCAGTTGACGGACTTTGAGCGAGGGCGTATAGTGGGCATGCGGGAGGCCGGATGGACGTACCGCCAAATTGCTCAACACGTGGGGCGTGAGGTCTTCACAGTACATCGATGTTGTCGCCAGTGGGCGGCGGAAGGTGCACGTGCCCGTCGACCTGGGACCGGACCGCAGCGACGCACGGATGCACGCCAACACCGTAGGATCCTACGCAGTGCCGTAGGGGACCGCACCGCCACTTCCCAGCAAATTAGGGACACTGTTGCTCCTGGGGTATCGGCGAGGACCATTCGCAACCGTCTCCATGAAGCTGGGCTACGGTCCCGCACACCGTTAGGCCGTCTTCCGCTCACGCCCCAACATCGTGCAGCCCGCCTCCAGTGGTGTCGCGACAGGCGTGAATGGAGGGACGAATGGAGACGTGTCGTCTTCAGCGATGAGAGTCGCTTCTGCCTTGGTGTCAATGATGGTCGTATGCGTGTTTGGCGCCGTGCAGGTGAGCGCCACAATCAGGATTGCATACGACCGAGGCACACAGGGTCAACACCCGGCATCATGGTGTGGGGAGCGATCTCCTACACTGGCCGTACACCTCTGGTGATCGTCGAGGGGACACTGAATAGTGCACGGTACATCCAAACCGTCATCGAACCCATCGTTCTACCATTCTTAGACCGGCAAGGGAACTTGCTGTTCCAACAGGACAATGCACGTATGCATGTATCCCGTGCCACCCAACGTGCTCTAGAAGGTGTAAGTCAACTACCCTGGCCAGCAAGATCTCCGGATTTGTCCCCCATTGAGCATGTTTGGGACTGGATGAAGCATCGTCTCACGCGGTCTGCACGTCCAGCTCGAACGCTGGTCCAACTGAGGCGCCAGGTGGAAATGGCATGGTAAGCCGTTCCACAGGACTACATCCAGCATCTCTACGATCGTCTCCATGGGAGAATAGCAGCCTGCATTGCTGCGAAAGGTGGATATACACTGTACTAGTGCCGACATTGTGCATGCTCTGTTGCCTGTGTCTATGTGCCTGTGGTTCTGTCAGTGTGATCATGTGATCTATCTGACCCCAGAAATGTGTCAATAAAGTTTCCCCTTCCTGGGACAATGAATTCACGGTGTTCTTATTTCAATTTCCAGGAGTGTATTTGCGCAATGATGTAAGTTAGGTATTGATCTGATCAGTGGAACCTTTTTATGTTTTGCTGCTCAAGTAGAAGAACTTTATTTCTTTGCTGGTATCAAATTCTTCGTTTGACGCCGGTCCCGCCAAAGAAAATTCATCCTAAATTGATGTAGTATGTTTCTACCGGTATGGGATGAATCTGTCAGGTCATTTCTGGCAGCTGATATTACAGGCAGGCAGCGACCTAAACGTCAGTGAGGGTCAGTAGTCACTTGACACTGCAAATCTCAGGATGATTACTCAGAAAGATGAGAAAGCCGTTTGGTGTAAAGTACAAGTTCGACACTAGCCGTGGAATTAGAAATGCAGTGATATAAACACCATATTTTATTTTGCAAGAACTCATACAATAGCATCTGGTGGCATCTCATTTATGTGCATCGATGCTGGGAGGCAGAGCTCACGTCAGTATAACACAAGGCGGTGTGTTGACACTGCACAGTCGCCAACAGGCAGCGAGGCAGCCACGATGAGGTCACAGCATCAGCAGCCTTGCAAACATGTCACTATGGCAGGAAGTACTGGACTGGCAGCAGCCCCCAGCAGCAGGTAGATGCAGAACGCACCCAGTTGCAAGTTGCGATACTATGACCTTTCGTTGATGTCCAGAAGTTGGTGGACAATTTCCAGCAGAGGCGGCAACTAGTTGTAGAACTGGCTACGTGACCTGTATCAGACCTACAGCTAGTATGGAGTAGTTCTAAGTAAGTTCAGCAATAAAGAACTTATACTCTCTCGCCCTAGTTTTATTACGACAAGGTGTTGCTTCTGGTAATGTAGAGGATCCAATACAGTGTAGCAAGAGGTAACTCTGCTCGCCACTGCTCTAGGCGGATGACTTGCATCACGCCACGTTAACTTCATTCCAGTCCACACTGTGGAATTTCAGCAGCAGACTCGCTCACTTGACCCTGAATTGTGAAATCCACTAGGAGCAGTATTCGTGCAACACTCCTCCTCCCTTCAAAAGATTTAGTCCATCAAATCTCAGGAGCAACTAAATCTGTGAATTGCTTCAACATTACACGGTACATTATACATTTTTACTTCTACACTTGTTTACACTCATTGCACCAACTAACTGTCTTTCTATTAGCCCAGTCCAACAAACGATGGCTGGTACACTTGCAATCACTTACACTTTAGGGGTGACCCACTAGGTTTGTTTCTGGTGAATGGGAAGTTCAGGGGGATGGGCGACTCTGCTGTAGGGAGACATAGATTGCACAAGTGAGAACCACAGTAAAAGTTGTACCTGTAGATGAAATTCCCATTGCCATGACTTTTTGATGGTACCTACTGCAAAACTGTTGGCAGTGTTGAAACATTTGAAACAGTTCTGTACTGCCATCAGTTCCTCCAGTGAACTAAGTAAGGTGGGCTCCAAGGAATCGTTCAGGAAGGCCAGGTTATTGCCTGGTAATATTCCCAAATGCTTCAGGCAAGTACAGTAGTGGACAGGTTAGGTTCAGAACTGTAACTCCTGTAATAGTTGCTGAAAAGTTAGCCCTGAAATGTTACATGTTGCACCATTTATTAAAATTCATCTGCTCCACAGCTCCAAGCCTTCTATGCCATTAGATCAACTTGTTTGTTGCAGTTGGCTTAGGATTCAGAATGTCAGGTTCTTTTCCTGCCTGTTGGTTCTTCATTGTTACTAAATACTTAGGAAAAAAAGGACATTAATAACAGTAGTGATCATGCATATTGTAATAGGCATGTCAAGAACGGTTCTTTACTTTTTATAATATTTTGCGGAAATCGGTTGGCAGCAAGCCTACAGCTGACTGTGAGATACAATAATCTCTCAAGGCTAGTAAAAGAATTGCTCATAATAATTATTCAGTCTGGCAAACCATGATACAAGCACTACCCTAACATGTTTGACCATTACAAGAGCTAATCACAGAGAGAAGTGGGGTGCAGCTAAAAGACAAACGAAGACGTTCTAACAAAAGAGCGAGAGATGGCGATTGCAAACATATGTACAACGGCGAGAGTATTATAAAGGGCTATTAAAAAGTTTACATTCAAATGCCACACTTACCCCTTGCCTACACGTCAGCGCTTATATCCCCACATCAGAGTCGCGCTGGGTTGTATATAAATCGCAGCAACGCCATAAAACACAAATCGTTTGGTCGCCCCTTGTGACAACAAATGTTAATCGCTGCCCCAGGATGAAAATGATTTAAATATTCTTATTATTAACTACACGAAGAGTGGATACTATATCTTCCTTAATTAAATAAAATTAATTACAACAAACTTTCTCTTCATTTAATTCATTTCTCCTTAACCTTTCCGAAGAATCCTCTTCCCCTTGCAAAAATTGCTTCCAAAAATAAAAATACTGTTGCTACAGCTGTGACTAGAGTCACACAACCTGAAAGTACTCATCAATACCCTGACACTGTAAAAACACAACAAAGTAACGAACTCGGTCCCCATCATCTGATGAAAAACACAAACAGAATTAAATACCCAAATAGCTACGCTAACAAGGCACAAGATATCCCCTAAAACCATTAACATATTTGAAAACGAAATCTATCCATACATCATAATCTCTAAATTACAGCGTTCCTGCCATATAACATTTTTCTATCACCTGACAGTGATATAATCATCCAAACACTACAAGACATTAATGTAAACTCTTGACCAACATACACTTAAATAAAAACAAAACCCTTTGAAAAAGAATGCACTTAAATTCAAAAATCATTCACCATTTGTGCAAGTTCATATACTTTCATTATCATGGTAAATGACGTGAGACATACAAAAATACGCAAAATAACTCTGAAATTCTAATCCTGTGTCGCTTTGGTGGCATAAACACATATGGCGATGCACAGGTGTGGTTTGGCTCTACTTTCCTCTTACTACCCCATCCCCCTTTTCTGGGGGTCGCACCAGTAATGATGGTAGTGATTCTAGCCCTCCCTAAAAGGAATGGATATTTCTGACATTTATGTCAATTGTACAGATCGCCAGCTGAAGCTTATCATTTGCTGGTAAGGTCATTTCAGTTACTTTATATAAACTTTGATTCAGGGTGAGGAATATCTTCATTTTACTATTCAGAATGCTTGGACTTGTTAACATCACTCAGTGCCTTGCATGGTACTCACATGCTTGTGCACTATGCTGACCCATTCATATGTAACATTTGAGGGCCTTCATATCAGCTTCTACACTCCTTACAATATCCTTGCAGAATTTCACAGTGAGTCTACATTCTTTCCTACCTTCGTTTGGTAATCTCAAATAGTGGTGCCTTTAACCAACCATACAGTACTTTGTATGGTTATAGGCCCCTACATACAAGGATCTTAGAATTATGTGGTAACGAAGTATCTGAAACATTGTGAAGCCTTAGTATTTTCCATATTGTCCAGTGCACGCTGTCTGTTTTTTCATTTGCCCCTCCAATGTAATCTACTAGTCTTTAACTTACAAATATGTAATACATGACATAGATTTTACGTTAATGCAGACATAGAATTGGTGCTCTGACCTTTAATTAATGTTTCTGCAACACCAAACTTCAGTCACCAATAATTCACCATTGTCTGCCCCAGTGTGTTAGCTTGCTGACATGGGGTAGCTGTCATTCCCACATGTCACGATAAATCGTCTACAATACTCAGAGTACAATGGTTCTCCACTAATGTGTGCGAGGAAGCTCCCAGGATATACATGCCAAGCAGTTCAAAGGCTTACTAGCTTCTGGCAAACTTTACAGTAGAATAAACTGAAGGCTAATTTCAGCCTGTTGTATGCATGGTATACAATTTCTCACATACTGTTTCAAATTATGCATACATGTCAGGGGCAAAGATGTTTTTTTTCTTCTTTTAGGGGGAGTGTTTGTTGGTTGATTTGGTGTGTAGAGGAACCAAACTACAGGCTCGTTAGTCACTAGGGGGAGGGGTATCAGCTCTGTATGAGTACATCTTCATTGAGATCAATATCCAAAAATATCAGCAACTGTACTGTCACAAACTTTTTCAAAATTTAGAATGAGAACATAGGTTGAATCTACTGACATTTCTAATACAAGTGAATGGAAAGTAAAGCATTGCTATAGAAAAACTGTGACACCTATTGATGTTTATGTAAATTACACTATAAACAATCAGTATTTAGTGTCTATAAACTGCATGTAACATGACAGTCTACTTCAAATGATTTCTTTCTTGGCTAAGTTATGTAAAAAGAATCACTTCACAAAACACAGCTCACAACTGAATGAATGGGCAAATTATCAGTCATCTGAGGATTACTGTTTCCAAAAAGTGTTTATCCTAAAAGTATTTTATATATAAGAAGCATTCTACAAAGTAGTGGCAACATCCATGCTGAATGTAGATGAATTTGTATGTTTTGGATGTCTATCCAAATCCATAGATTGGTTTCTGCCAAATATGGCATATAAACAGCAAACTTTGTATGAGCACTGAGAGATTTATAACCTCTAAGCTCCAGTGAATATAAGTGCATAGACATGTTTTTTCAACCACTGCCACATAGACTGCCCTGTAAGACAGATTAATTACATGGGAACTGTATCAACCTGCATAATCAACAAGCTTTGCATGGCAGCCTACATGTCAAGAGCAAGAAATGGTTTCCCAACCACCAATATTTAGGCTTCCCTGCATGACATATGTTGCTGCCATAGTAACAGCCGGCTTCATCAACCTGTTTTGCAGTGTGTACAAATGCAGATGGGTATTGACATTGGCACGGGCATCATTAAAATGTATAGAATAGGGGACAAGCAGAGAGAGGAGGCATGAGGTGATGCATAGGGAGAAAAGAGGGGAGGATGAAGAGAAAGAGAGAGGAGCAGGAAGGGGTGGACAGACATAGTGAGGAAAGAAGGAGGGACAGAGAGATGAAAAGGAGAAGATGGATAAAGAGAGGTGATGGACAGAGTAAGGAGGAGGAGGACATTGTGGGATGCAGAGGAGAGGGACAGAGTGGTGAGGATGGAATGGACAGAGAGAGACAGAATAGAGGAGGAGATGGACAGAGAGAAGGAGGAGGGGGAAGATACAGGAGGCAAGTGGGAAGATGGAATAGGAAGATACATGAGTAGAAAATGGGCAGAGATAGGGGTAGAATTTATCAACAAATAGATGGGGTGGAAGATATAGTCAGGTTAGAGAAGAAGACCACAGAGGAGATGGACAAATAGAGGGACCAGGAGGAGAGAGTGTGAAGAAGTTGAGAGGATGAGGTGGACAGAGAGACAGAGGGAGGAAGAGGTGGATGCAGAAGGGCAGGAGGAGGAGGAGGAGGAGGTGTGTGCAGTCTATGTGTTGAATGCATATGCAGGCAAAGCAATGGTGATAAGGCTAGTATGTACTCCTACACTATCGATTTCAACCAAATTTGATACACATGCTACTTGCAATGTGAGAATCAGCATTGTAGGGGTTCCCCTAGTTCTCATAGGAGCAGAGATATTTCCAAATGGTTTTCATCCCTGACATGCAGGCTGACCTCCACAACAGGCATGTTGTGTGGGTGGAACTGGCATGCCTTGCATTGGTTACATGGGTGGATGGCCACAGCTGAGCACAGGGGGAAGAGAAGAGGAAATTTAAGAGAGGAAAGAGGATGAGATGGACAAGAAAAAGTGGTGGATGAGGTAGAAGAGTGTGAAGGAAGGTGAGCTGAACAGAAAAAGGGGGCAGGAGGAGACGGTCAGAGAGAAGGGGAGGAGGAGATGATGGGAGAGAAGGAGAGGAGGAGATGGACAGTGAAAGGGGGAGGACAGAGGGATGCAGGAGGAAGGTGGAAAATGTAGGGAGTAATGGACATATGGAGGGGGGTAGGGGAAGAGGAGATACATAGCTTGTCCATCATTTCTCGAATCAATGACCCTATTACTGCTTTATATTCATTGGAAAACTTTGGAAGTTTTCGTGACGTTTGCCATGTTGCTTGCCAGTTTATATGAGCTGACTCTAAGTTGCACTGCACTAGCCATAACATGGTGAACTGATTGACCTTGTGCTACGGCATTAATTTATTTAATTTCATTTCAGAATTCATATCACAAATAAGTATTGTATATGAACATGAACATCACTACAATGTGCTTTCATGGAGCCTTGTTACTTCCTTGTGTCATTTCCAACACAGCAAACGGTCATATTGTAACTCGAGCTGCAAATGTTATCACCACTATGGAAGATTTTGACCAGCAACATTCCTCTCACCACGATGGGCAATAGTGCTTGCGACTTATTCTCTGCTCTCTGTGCTGAGATGACGCTTGAAAAGTTGAGCAAGCTATACTGCTATTGGCTTATAGCAGAAAAATTAAATCTCGCCACACTGGATAAATGTGATTTCGTCTTATTCAACAGTTTTCAGGTTCCTTCATCATGTTATCAATTTTACTTTTTTCCTGAAAAGCGTCGCCAGACCATTGGAACTATTACCGAAATTAAGAAAAAATTATATGTTTAGGTACACTAAACTATAGGATAGATTCTTTGTGGCCCTCCCTCCTCCCCTACATAGCAGGCTCTGTGGCCATGGCAATTACGTCCATGTACTTGAGAAATGAATCATTTTCCATTCGTTTGCGAATATTGTTCTATACTTGATAATACGCATAACGTCACGTGTACAATCTTTAAGTGTTTTTATCCCAACCTGCCTCTCTTCTGGAGCACTGCCTTTATTTTTTACTGCACTTACAAGGTCACTACAAACAGGCTACCAGTATTTATGGTTTATTCAAATCCTAATCTCCTAACCTTAAGATTGAATGGATGATTCGAAAGTCATATTTCCTGTTATTTAATTTTAGCAACACTAAATTAGCAAAATTATCGATCCATGTTTCAAAAAAACCGAGCGCGAAAATGAGATTTTTAATGAGCTCATATCTCGGGTTTTATTGATTACAGAGATGTTTTAGATAGCCCTTGACCTAGCGAGCATTTGTATATACATCCTACAGTACTCGTTTAATATAAGCAGCACACCCTGCTATAACAGAAAATGCTCCTTTCAGAGGAAAAAAATGCGAATATTTTCCTTTTTAAAACAGACAGAAAAATGGGTAACCAACTGCCTTAATCCTCATTCCGCCTTTCTCACCAACGAATTCGCCTCTTTTATACTGAGAGAGAATAGCAGAGAGACAGTGACGATGGAAGAGAGCGAAGACAGCGTCAGTGCAACAGGAAGAGAGAGGGGCAATAATGATGAGAGAGGGAAAGTGGCAATGAGAGAGAATGACAAATGGATGAATAAATAGCAATAGGAGCCAAAGAGGGAGGACATATTGGTGGTCATTGAGTGTACGGTATGGTCAGTGGCAGTAAAAGAAAAAGAGAAGTGGATGGAGATAGAAGCAGTGGTAGCAAAAGAGAGAGGAGACAATAGAAATCAAAAATACAAATGAGGGGATACTATGCCTTGAGGCATCTGGACTGTCCCAGGGCTGGAGAACTAGCACATAGGTATAGAGGAGGGTCATTCTGAACCGAAATTTTAAACATGTGAGTGCAGAGGAAAAAATAAGTCGAATCTCCACAACACGTTTGAGCTGCCAAGATATGGTGGAGACAGTGACAGTGGGTAAGAAAGACGGTGTCAGATAGGAGACAGTGGCAGGTGGGTGTATTGTAAATCAATGGGAGGAAAAAGATACAGTGGAAGACTGACATATATAGTGAAGTGGGAGGCAAATGCTGACAAGGGAACCTCCCCATCGCCCCCCCCCCCCCTCAGATTTAGTTATAAGTTGGCACAGTGGATAGGGCTTGAAAAACTGAACACAGATCGATCGAAAAAACCGAAAGAAGTTGTATGGAACTATGAAAAAAATAAGAAAATATACAAACTGAGTAGTCCATGCGCGAGATAGGCAACATCAAGGAAAACACGAGCTGAGGACCGCCGTGACCCCGTGGTTAGTGTGAGCACCTACGGAACGAGAGGTCGTAGGTTCAAGTCTTCCCTCGAGTGAAGATTTTTGCTTTCTATATTTTCGCAAAGTTATGATCTGTCCGTTCGTTCATTGGCGTCTCTGTTCACTGTAATAAGTTTAGTGTCCGTGTTTTGCGACCGCACCGGAAAACCGTGTGATTGGTAGACGAAAGGATGTGCCTCTCCAATGAGAATCGAAAACATTTGATAGCAAACTCATAGGTCAACCGATTCCTCCACGGGAAAAGACGTCTGGTGACGGCATGTGCTTCACATGACAGGAATATGTTGTCGACCAAACTAACTTGGCGAATGGGTGAAAAGATTCTTCTACCTTGCCCGATTTAGGTTTTCTTGTGGATGTGATAGTCACTCCCAAAAAGTGATGAAAACATAAGAGTTTGTCACATACACTGCAACAAATGGATGCAACAGTTTTACAGTCGCTCAGTTTTCCCTGTGCTCTGTTTTTAACGTTTGCAAATTTTTCCGTGTGTAGACTGCATATATCCAAGCAAGTCTGAACATGTCCTGGAATTTTGGAGAGCGAAGTTGATTATGTGTGAGTTCCTGAACTTTGATAATTGTCTGAAAACAAAAAATTTAACTTGTCACTCGTGGGAAGACTTCCTGTTTTCTCCATTGATCTGTGTTCAGTTTTTCAAGGCCTATCCACTGTGCCAACTTATAACTAAATCTGTGGGGGGGGGGGGGGGGGTGCGATGGGGAGGTTCCCTTGTGAGTATGAAGGCGGAATTACAGAGAAAGAAGGGATTTAGAGTGTTCTTTAGAATTCCCTATCAGTCAATTTGTTACCACAATCAGATCTTCTGCTTTCACATTATTTGGCTTCGACAGCTCACAACCATATTGTATCTTTATAATCTAACCTAGACATCGGACTGTGCTACATGTCATTCACCACAATCATAATATCAGGGAGGTTGCGGGGAGGGGGGGGAGGGACGTGCAAAACGTAACCTTAGTCTTAAATGTTTGGTAAGAACGGTGGAATAATGACTGAGGCACCTGGTTTCCAACTTCTCTGTCAGCCTTTAAAGAGGAACATATTCGCCTTTTATGTGCACTGACAGGAGAATTTTTCTGCAGGTTTCATAACACTGTACTCTTCCAGAATATGTCTAAAGAAACCTACCATGAAATATGACTTCAGTTGACCTGGACTATCAATACGACCTCAGTAACGCCAAGTACTGCAACTCCCTTCTTGTTATCAGCAGAACGAAACGTTTTAAAAATTCCGCAGACCTTATTTGTTTTTAATCACCATGTGAACAAACATACGGTCAGTGACAGGTCAATGACCCTAGGACACAGTCACTGGATGTTGTTACGCTGTTGTAAATATGTCTGACTTACGTGTTAGGTATACTGTTGTTAGATGACAATGAATGAAACTCTGAAACACTCTGAAGTTAAAGATTTGAAAACTGTCGAGTTTTTGGTAATGACTACATTGTTTCAGCCAAGTTTCTTTTACTTCTAGTTTCAGTGATATCAGACGCCCCATGTAAACTCCATTGGTATCAAAGTCTATATAAGCTTCAAAATCAGTAGAGCGTGAGGTGCAGAGAAAACAAGGAGTACTTTGTAGCCACATTGAGGATGAACCCAAGAGAGTAATGTTATCTGTCTGCTACACAATTAGGCCACTTTAGACACTGATAATCAGCAGCCATGGTGTAAATTATACACAGAAGTAACAGGGTTATGTGAAATAATATCACAGAGGTTTTCATATTCAAAGATACACAACATGACTTGATCATGCTATTATAGTACTATAGCTGTTGTATCACTGAAGTTGCAGAAGTTGTAAACATAAGACAGTCGAAACAAAGTGTACTGACATGTACTGGTAACAAGTAGAGAGGCGACATGCAACTTAGCATCAATAACTTAAAGATATCTTGCCACTTCTCGCTGCTACCAAACTTGGAAATTTGCTATTGTGTGTTCAACAGACAAAATTTAATCTCATATTCATTATAACTAACACCTGCCATGTTTCAATGTGAGCGACTATACAACCAGTAAAATAAAACTTCAAGCCTTTTGGGAGGAGGGGGAGGGGGTGCTGGACCCCACAGTCCCCCCCCCCCCCCTCACCCCCAACCCCCTCCTCATATATATGCTCCCGCTACACTTTCAGTTTCATACCATGCCATGGTCCTTTGACACCCATGTTTGGATAACACTTCCTCCTACAACATGACTGGATCTACAACATATAGACCAACTTTGTTGCATAGCAGACGTTCAGGCATTATGAACTGTGGCTGCTTTGCAAAGAGTTTGCAGTCCTTGTCAGCAGCATGCACTTTTTGTCATTCCATAGGGGAACGACCTATTCTCTGTAATACACCAGCTTCCCTACTAAGGTCATCTACATTCCCATGAATTCTGTCAGGTTTATGGATAAGTTTGATATTGAATTCACATAGCTTAACCATCCACCATGTTTATCTAGTAGTCAGATCATTTAACTGTAATAACAATTTCAATGCCACATTATCTTTTATTATTTTCTATTTCTTACTGCGTACATACCAGCAAAAATTTATCACACTGTAAATTAGACCCAACATTTCCTTCTCTGTTATAGAATAATTCCCCTCTCCTTTATTTAACTGATATAATGCATAGGCAAGTTCATATTCTCTCCACTCTATATCTTGGCTTAACACAAAGCCGAGTGCATGACTGCTTGTGTCACAAGGTAGTATGAATTTCTATTCATAATTTAGAAAAACCAATATAGGACTTGTTGTCAATAACTCTCAGTTCCTCAAATGCACAATTTCCAAGTCCACACGGCGCCGGGTAGCCACACGGCCTGATGTGCCTTGTCACAGTCCACATGGCTCCCCTCGTTGGAGGTTTGAGTCGTCCCTCAGGAATGGGGATGTGTGTTGTCCTTTAGCTGAAGTTAGATTAAGTATTGTGTAAGCTGAGGGACCGATGACCTCAGCAGTTTGGTCCCATAGGATCTTCCACAAATTTCCAAATTTTTCCATCTCCAGTGGAACTTCACACTTTTCTCAGTAAAAACATGAGTTGTCATGCTATTCCTGCAAACTTTGAGACAAATCTCCTATAATAATTTGCTAAACATAAAAATGACTAACTCTTTTCCAATCCGAGGTGTTAGAAAACTTTTTACCCCCTTTGCTAGGCTAGGATCCATGCATAGGCTACAACAATTAATTACGTGCCCTGAATAATGCTCTTCCTGTGGTATGAAGTGACACTGTTCTTTACTGAGAATCAGCTGCACTGCATATAACCTCTTAAAGCTTCCTTTAATAATTCACATGCTGCTCCATATCTTTCACCAAAACAACATATGGTCCAAATACTTCATGCACTGTCTTGGTTGCACTTCTTCAAACAACCTCTCTATAATAAAGGGAGACCAGTAACAAAATCGAACTCACACATTGTAAGAAAAGTTAGTTTTTCACATACCTCAATGTTTATGACGTCATATCTCCTACACTATGTGTAATATAATGATATAATTTTGCATGTTCATTGCGTGGTATATCTGGATACTGGCTGCACAATCCAGTCAAATAGCATTAAAAGTACATAAGTAATAAATTAAAATGTGCCCAAAACTAAAATTTTACTGTATGAACCATCAAAAATTTGGCAAGCGAAAACGCTTCATCTTTATTTCGTAGGGGTATCAGGAAGAAAAAATATTGTGCAGTATTTTGGAAGATGCTAGTTGCCTACATTCTGCATGAATGTATTCTGGGTAATTTCCAAGTCCTGAGCTATGTTGCCTCAAGACGTACATGTGTGAAATATAAAATAATTATATCAAATTCAGAAAATCAAATTTTTATTGCCCCTGGAAACTGTTAGACATGCATGTGAATGGATATATGCACTATTTTAGTAATATGTCTAAATAATGTAATTGGCGGTTTTCGTTTTCGAGTTCAATAGTGAAAGAAATTTTTTCATGGAGGTCGTTAAAAAGTTTTTATATATGATCAATGCTATCGGCGGGTCCTCATGCAGCTCCGGTATGTTGTTTTCACTGAAGAAATTTTCAGTTTTAGAAATGTACTCAGAAATATAAGTAACGACTAGACAACAACCTTTATCGGATTTAGTTATTAAAGCGTTTGCTGTTTTAAGTTTATTATTAAAAGAAGTTACTAAAATCTGTTGTTATGCGTAGCATTAGGCAAAGTAGCTGTATTTTTCTCTAGCATGCAGGTTACATCATACGCAAATCTGGTTTGAGAAGCATTATCTATATTATTATAATGGAGACCTATTTTTAAATCAACAAGCATATTTTCTCTCACATTTCTAACAGGTTATGCCTGATGTTGTATTTTAGTCCTTTTCCTAACAGGACGTTTTCATTTTGAGTAAAGGCGATGTTGGTTTTATTTAAAATTCTTTCATGAAAGACGTGACTGCTTTTTTAAAATGTATTCTGAGGGCATTTTTCGTTAGAAAGCAGACAAAAAAGATTTCTGAGCTTCTTCTCATGTTTCTGCATTATACCTATTTTACAAATCTCTAGATGTTCGTTAATTTGCGTCCACATGTCGTCAATATCAAAATTATACTTAACACGATAAGTGTTTGTGATATTTAAGTACAAATGGTATGCTACTTCGTTAAGACGGTCTTTTTTAGCATACAGCTTTTTTATGCTATTACAAATAATATTCTTAATGATAGCTCGAAAGGATTTTGGAGTTTTCTTACAAACAGAAAAGTTGATGTAGGCTTGTATATAAGTCGGGACAAGTCCCCTTTTTTCACACTGCTTGTTGAAATAAAGAGCCATACTTGTATTTAAAATTTTCATTTTTAATTATTTATATTTCGAAGCAGCCTTAGATATCTGGTCAGGCAAAGATCGTAACACTTTGAACATAGCTGCCAAGGTTCAGTGACCGTGTCAGAATTATATTAGAACAAATAAGTCCTCGGTCACAAATATTAAGTCAAAATTGACCAGATTTCGACGCTACGATGAGCTTCGTCTTCAGAATTAAACTAACTGTTCTAAAACATAATAGGTATATAAGACATTAATAAACTAAAGTGAGTACTGACTGGAAAGAGATGCAGTACTTACAAGTCACATTCTAAAAAGTCTAAGCCGGAAAGGCGATGTCATGAAAAGTTGTAAATAAGATAAGATGGCGTGCCGCTAAGGGGTGCTCGTACCTGAGTGAACACAGGTTGCAAAACCGAGCAAGGTGGCACAGTAGTTAGCATACTGGACTCGCATTGGGGAGGACGGCGGTTCAATACCGCGTCCGGTCATCCTGCTTTAGGTTTTCCGTGATTTCCTTAAATCGCTCCAGGCAAATGCCGGGATGGTTCCTTTGAAAGGGCATGGCCGACTTCCTTCTCCTTCCTTCCCTAATCCGATGAGACCGATGACCTCGCTGTTTGGTCTCTTCCCCCAAACAACCCAACCCAACGGGTTGCAACAAAACTGAGGTGCACACGTTAGAAAGTGTGGGCAAGTAAACATGGTGTTGCTACGAGCGCCATCTAGTAGCCGCAGAAACAACTAGGCTACTCTACATTCAAAATTATACACATGAAATTGTAATGAAACTGATTCAGACATAACGTAAGTACTAATAATAATAAGATGATGATACATATCTATCTGCTTTAAACAGAGATACTATTTATAACGTAAAAAAACGTTAGTTATGACATAGAAGAAAACAGCAAAGACGTAACGGGAAACTAACATTTCACAAACTGCATGAGGAAATCTGAATCAAAGATCAAACAACGGCTTTATACAGGCGAAAAAGTTTTTATTTCGCAGCTGCAGCTGTTCGTTGAGAAAGGCAATCATGACGATATAGATGTTTGAAAATCTCCAGTTCCTCTAAAACATCTAACCTACGCCCCTTCTTTTCGGTATGCAGAATATTGCTATCGCTAATGGGTTTAGGTACGTGTCGAGTAATTAAGAGATGATAGGCAAAGTATGAATTTAAGGGACCTAATCATCCAATACGTCCAATTTCCAATATCATGAATAGCGCATATCACGATTTGGCCCGATTTCTGAACGAAACTTTGAAAAAATCTTTCGTTTTCGAAAATTATTATTCCGTTCCCAACAGCTACGTTTTGGTCCAAAATATTAAAAACTTAGCATGCAGTTCAGACACCAAGCTCTTTTCCTTAGATATTAAAAATCTTTATACCAATGTCCCGATACATGAGACGCTCATCATTGTGGAAGAAAATTTACTTCAATTAAAAAAAGATCTATCAGATGAACAGATTACCGATTTCAAAAAATCTCATTAATTTCGTTGTCAAGTACAACTACTTTGAATTCAACGGACTACTGTACCAGCAATGTGATGGGCTCGCTATGGGCAACCCTTTACCCGGCATCATTACCGACGTCTTTATCAATTCCTTGGAAAAAAGCTGTTTAACCGTTACTCTGCCGCTTCACTAGGCATCCTTGCTTACACAAGATACGTTGATGATATTCTAGTCATCTATAACGGACCCGCCGATAGCATTGATCATATATTTAAACTTTTTAACGACCTCCATGAAAAAATTTCTTTCACTATTGAACTCGAAAACGAAAACCGCCAATTACATTATTTAGACTTGACGCTTAGAATAGAAGACAATAACATTACTTTCAATGTTTTCGAAAAGAAACGTATATTGACCAAATCGTGCCTGCTTCTTCTTTTCATCAGCAGTCTCAAAAATGGCCTTTTTTCACTCTGCCATCCACTGAGCCACCTCTACACCACTTTCAACAGAAAAGTTTAATGAGGAGATTAATGTACTTAAAACCATAGCAGTCAATAATGAATATACGCCTAATATAGAAGACGATATCCTCAAAAAGAAAACTGCAAGAACCACTACTCTCAACACCTCACGCGCTGAAGTTAACCCAAAGAAACGTTTTTTTCTATTCCTTTCGTAGGCCCCAGCTCCTATCAGATTCAGCGCAAGCTTCGCAATAAATGTAAGTGCAATGTTGCCTTCTCTACTAATAACAACCTGAAAAGAAACTTCATTCTTAATTTGAAACCCATTCGCTCCCCTACAGAAAGTTCTGGCGTTTATAAGATCATCTGTGATTCCAGCTCCTCCTATTATATAGGGCAAACTGGACGTGCTTTCACCATCAGATATAAAGAACATCTTTTGCGAAAGAACGGCACCAGTCCCCTAAATTCATCCTTTGCCGATCATCTCTTAATTACTGGACACGTACCTAAAGCCATAGCAATATTCTGCATACCGAAAAGAAGGGGCGTAGATTAGATGTTTTAGAGGAATTGGAGATTTTCAGACATCTATCTCGTCATGATGGCCTCATTCTCAACGAACAGCTGCAGCTGCGAAATAAAAAGTTTTTCGCCTGTATAAAGACGTTGCTTGAACTTTGATTCAGATTTCCTCATGCAGTTTGTGAAATGTTATTTTCTCGTCACGTCTTTGCTGTTTTCTTGTATGTCATAACTAACGTTTTTTTTTTATGTTACAAAATGTATCTCTGTTTAAAGCAGATAAATATGTAACTTTATCTTATTATTATTAGTGCTTACGTTATGCCTGAATCAGCTTCATTATAATTTCATGTGTCTAATTTTGAATGTACAGTAGCCTAGTTGTTCCTGCAGCTACTAGATGGCGCTCGTAGCAACACCATGTTTACTTGCCCACACTTTCTAACGTGTGCACCTCAGTTTTGTTGCAACCCGTGTTCACTCAGGTACGAGCAGCCCTTAGCGGCTCGCCATCTTACCTTATTTAGAACTTTTCATGACGTCGCCTTTCTGGCTTAGATTTTTTAGAATGTGACTTGTAAGTACTGCATCTCTTTCCAGTCAGTACACACTTTAGTTTATTAATGTCTTATATACCTATTATGTTTTAGAACAGTTAGTTTAATTCTGAAGACGACACTCATACATAGTAACCTGGTCAAATTTGACTTAATATTTGTGACCGAGGGCTTATTTGTTCTATTATAATTCTGACACGGTCACTGAACCTTAGCAGCTATCTACATCTACATCTACATCTACATGACTACTCTGCAATTCACATTTAAGTGCTTGGCAGAGGGTTCATCGAACCACAATCATACTATCTCTCTTCTATTCCACTCCCGAAAAGCGAGCGGGAAAAACGAACACCTAAACCTTTCTGTTCGAGCTCTGATTTCTCTTATTTTATTTTGATGATCATTCCTACCTATGTAGGTTGGGCTCAACAAAATATTTTCGCATATGTTGAAAGTTTTACGATTGCTATGATCATTTGATGTAATATCTGCAATGAAATGAGGAAATGAGTATAAGTTTCAATTGAAAATTATCCGTATCGAGGTGACAGTACTCCACACCAATAAAGTTTACTTTCTCTGTGTCCCTGTACACAGGGGTTGTGGATACCCTGGACTGTACACTCCACCTCTTGACCTTCTTTCGAAATGATCTGTTACATTGTGACGTATTTAGTTCTATTATTTTGAAATAACGATAAAAAAAAGAGAATCTATGTGTTTGAGGTCTGGCGTTAGAGAAGTACACGAAACGTATTCGCAGTTGCGAATATGGACAACTATCAGCTGTATAATAATACGACGACAATGAAGTACCTAACCTAACTGGGACCACACAACAATCGTAAAGCGTCGCATTGTTGCCATGCAACTTCTGTATCCGATATTGCTGATCATACGATAAACTTTGTGCACGGCCTGTACTTTTCACTATGCACTATGCTGCCTCACTCGACCTACCAAAACAGCACTGTTGGCTACCAAAGCACCCACTTACTCTTCCTCTTGTAAGCTGGAAGTCCCTGCCTGCATCTCCACTGGAACTGCCGTCTTCTCTGCCTATAAATACACCAAACACCTCACTTAGTTGTTTCTGTCTTCACAGTGGTTACAACACAAGCTGACCATTAGTGACAATCGCCGGCCGGAGTGGCCGTGCGGTTATAGGTGCTACAGTCTGGAACCGCGTCACCGCTACGGTCGCAGGTTCGAATCCTGCCTCGGGTATGGATCTGTGTGATCTCCTTAGGTTAGTTAGGTTTAAGTAGTTCTAAGTTCTAGCGGACTGATGACCACAGATGTTAAGTCCCATAGTGCTCAGAGCCATTTGAACCATTTGAAGTGACGATCCGTAGACATCTACTTTAAGTTCCAGCTTGGAAAAGGCTTCCCATTCTTGGTCCTTCAGCCACTGACTACTCTCCAACCATGGCATGGGCAAACACCGGACTGTATTGACGGTCCTGTTTACAGTACGCACGGCATCAAGAACAACCTCGGCTGTTCACAAGACAATTGTGACTGTCTTTCGCTGTCTACGCGAGGATGAAGTTCAAGACGCAACGCTGCTCACAGTCCAAGGCCCGATTGCACTCCCCGGCTCGCCCAAGCAGGCTCAGCACCTGTAGTGCCACAAAACGCCATCGTCCGCGTCTCTTACCCCGAGGCCGGCAACGAGAGTCAGAGCACAAGATGCGTCGCATTGGCACCGTCAGTTACTTTGGCGAAATATTCCTTTGATTTCTAGGCTATGTCTCTCACACTGGTCTGGAGACTCCCAATTCTCATTGCAGCACTAACTGGACACCCATATTTCCCTAAAACCTTACCAATGTTTTCCATTTTACTGTCGATGGAACGGTTTATAGTCTTCAGGATCTGTTACCATGATCTTCGATCATTCTCTCTAGTAATTTGGCATAATTCGGCCCTCGCTATCCGAAAGACTGCGAGGCTGTAAGCAAGTGACCAGCTCTTGAACCTACACGGAGCGGTTCACCTGCCCCTCTGTGCAATGTGTCTGCGTACTGTGAACGTTTCTTGTACTTGGTATCTGAAAAGTGTGAAACTTATTTTGACAACGAAATATGTAAATTTCAGTGCAGGGCAAC